>NC_143052.1:118730000-119355000 GCF_052426305.1 Pelodiscus sinensis
CTGAATATATATTCGAATGCCTCTGATGCCCCTAAATGGGTTGCAGTCTGTTTTTCTTGTATGTTTTTGGCAAAGCCATCAGCTTCTTGAGCTTCATTTTCAGTACATGGATTGCTGTTGAAAAAGCCTCTGACCCAGCCTATTAACATATAAGTACACATGAGGGAGTATGCCAGCTCTTTTTGTGTGTTTATGTGCCACGGCTTTTGGGGGTTGTCATTTATTCACGAGTGAAGAGCTAGCCACCTGTTCTTCAGGCCTCTTGTCCTTCATTTTAAAGGTTCAAGCCCTTGCTGAATAGTAACATTCTAATCTGGGCAACATGCACAACATTTTATCTGAAACCTATTTGTCAAGCTAGCAGGGTTTGTGCTTCTCCCTCCTCCCCATCCCCTCATCTTCCTTACCCCGGAGGCGCTTGTCATGACCGTGCATATTAAAATTAATCAGCCCTCCCAGGCCTGTGTGGTTTAATGTGAAGAAGTAGATATCAAGCATTTGCCCTAATTAAATAGGCCTGCTTGGTTTTGTTCTAGTGGGTGCTTGGTCTTTTTTTAATAAGAGCTGCTTACGGAGGAGACACGGCCAGTACTAGAATTAGTGGAGAGCTCACTCCAAAGTTTTCTTTACCACCTGCGCCCAGCATACCAAGACCTGAAGAGCTCCCAGCGTTCATTCTTAACTGCACTATTTGTGGAAAATAAGTATGGGGAAATATGGCCAAATGAGCGAGAGTGCAGTTGGGGAGAAGGAGAGGCCAGAAGCTGGGATGAGCATGTGGATTGGCTTTTTGAAGTTGATTAAGATAGTCTAACATATACTGATTAGCTTTGGATACCAGACTGTGCTATGAGCTATTCACAAGGCTGTCCTCTGTCTTCCAGAGAAGCACATGAAGGTTTCTGCTATGGCAAAGGCTGGGATTTATAACAGTTCCCACTAGCCTTTGTTAATGAAGTTGCCTGGTAAAAAATGCTCTAAATTTAAGGCTGCAGGTTATGTTTATTATTAGTTAGCTAGTTTTTAACTTTGAACTTGTCAGTGTTATTTGTATGTTGTTATTTTGGCTAAGTCATTATACATGGTTTACCCATCTCCTGTGTTATATATAAGTTATGATTGGAGGTTTTTCACTTTTCTGTGGTGACTAATTGTATTACATTATTTGAGTCACTGCAAGGAAGATTATTCTGTGACTCTGGGTATGTGTGTGCACACACACGCGCAAGAGAGAGAGAATGTGCACATAGGCAACTCGAGAAGCTCAAATGAGAATCAAAGTAAACTATATCTAAAAAAACCCCCAATCCTGTCAAAGTTTTTTTTGTTTCTTTCTACATTTGATGACCTGATGCACAAGTAACCGTTGTCACTATGATATGCTTATAGGCACATGGCAGTTCCTCTTAAAATCAGAACACATGGTTCTGAAGGCAGGTTTTGTTCTATAGTATTTTAACCAGACAGAAAACCTTTCAAACTTCATTGTCACCTAAGGGCTGGAATTTCTACATTTCAGCCTTCCATCAGAACTATTTAGAGGCATTGGTGGTTTCTATTTTAAAATGGATTCCTCCAAAGTTTATCCATGTTTGTGTGTCAGCCAGGCCTTTAGTCTCTCTACAGCAATGGCCAATGAGCCAATGCTCCAAGTGAACTGGAATTAAGTCATTACACCCCTCAGAATTTGTTTTTGCTTCTTTATACAAATTCTTGTAATCTACCACACAGGCAGAAAGCAGCTTTTCTTATCTGTTTCCTTGATAGCAACGCCTGCTGAAATATAACCCAGCAGGTAACAAGATACACCCTTGATTTCAGAAAGTGCACAGATGTCCACTACTAACTCATATTGCCACATTTTAAAAATATATATTATTCTTGTTATTACTATTTTATTTTTATTGATAACTTTGGCATAACCCAAACATAAAGATCCATATTGACACTGCCAAGCATCTGTCTGGTGCTTGACAGCATCATAGAAACTCTTCCACTGTTTCATCTAGGTTGCTATTGGTTATTTAACAACACAATGCAAACCGTGCAGTGTGGGTGTATATGAAATGGAAAGAAAGGTTGGGGAGGGTGGGGAAGGAGCCTTGCACAAGTAAATACATCTTTCATCATACCTTTTGTTTGGTCTGTTTACTGTGTGCTATTCAATATTCAATAGAAGTTGTTTGACAGTTCTGCAAAAGGGTGAGGAACCTTTTCTTGAACCTTTATCCTTCTGCCTTTGTCTTGGTATAAAAAGTTTTCTGTTCACAGTTTTTCTTTTGTTGTCACCTGGCTGTTGTTGAGGAGTATTGTTGTTGTTGATGATGTGAAAGATGCACATATTTATGAAACACAACTTCTGAGCACATAACTCCTTCAGATAAAATGGGCATCTAGAGAGCTAATGTGTAAGGTTAACTGTGACATGCATCTGAGGCAGCACAGCTCTTTCATACTTGATTTTGTTTAGTTTGTTTATTTAATCAAGGAAGGAAGGTGGAGAATGACAGACCAGAAAATCACTCTTTGCTTCCTGCTAAATAATGTGCTGTTAGCGCTTGTGCAACTCTGCAAGGCTTTCTAAAATGTTTAGCCTTGATTTAATTCGTATTTAAGATCTCTCTTCCCAGCACATTAATATAATGTCAATGTAGAATGCATTGCATGGTGTAATTACTGAAGAGAGCAGTAGTTGGGAAAACAGACGGTAATTGAACACATGGCTGTTTATTACAACAGGACAGTGCTCCTACGCTGGTATTTAGGGCATTAATAGGGAAGAATTGATTTGTTGTTTTAAGATGAATTCAATCACTGTTGCTTAGGCCTTTGTTTGTTCAGGCCGAGTTATGCTTTGTTTGTATAATGTGCCCAAGAGGTTTACACACCACAGCCTAGCATTAGTCATGCAGAGGGCTTGGGAGCAGAAAGCCATTTAAATGAACAAAGGACATTTTTCTTTTTGGTTCTGTTTATCTTCCTTTCTAGTTTTGTTACCCTCTAATCTCATGCCTCTCTCTCTTGCCCTCTCCCTACCCCCCCCCCCACTCCGTTTCCTTCCCTAGCATTTTTGATCAGTGCAAAGTTCTCTTTTCTTTGCCAAGTGAGGAATGGAACTTTGACTGACAAGTGGCAATGTTGCGAGCAACACAATGTAAATAGGAGTGGCTGCTCCTAAGTCTGTACAAGAAAGAAAGGAGGGGGAGGGGAAATTGTTCAACTTTGGGGAAAACGATTAATTTCAAAGCAAACAAAGCTGGTATTAGATGTGCCAATGCATGTCTCAACAACGATGTTGTTTGAAGGGGGAACCCATACCTTTTGTCATTCTTACTGGATTCTACTCTATTAGGCCTCTCATAGGCCAAATCCTGTGCATGAATTAGCCTCCTGCCTTTTTCTCCCTGTTACTGTTGTGAGTCTGAGACAGAGAAGACCATCCAACTGAAGTTGAATTCCTAGCCTCCCTGTTGTTAGCAGTATGGCTTACATTTAGATTAATTTTGCTTGAGAGATAGCTCATTTTAATTAATTTCTAAGTGGGGGGGACGGGGAATGGTAAATAAACGCTTTAACAACAACATTGTGGGCCAAATTCTGCCCTTGAATGCATGATCCCTGCTCTCATTGACTTCAGTAAAAGCTTTGTGCAGTGATGGGGGCTAGAGAAAGAGATTTGACCCAGTGCAGAATCTGAGGAAGAATCTGAAGTGTGGTAGTAGTGGTTTTGTTATGCCTCTGTGACCAGTGAGTATATTTGTTCCTCAAGTTATTACTATTAAGAGAATTATAAGGTAGCATGTTTCTTTAGTCGCTAAAAAGTAGGACATTTTCCGGATGGTATGGCATTTGTACCACTATTGTAATTCAAAGTATTTGGGTAGGATGTGAGATCCTAGGATTCTTCTGCTAACTGTGCAGAGTGGGGGGAAATTGCAGGGGTTACAGTGGAGGGGAGAGGGCAGTGCTGAAGTCAGAGTGTCCCTCTGGCCCTGTACCCCATCTCTGCAGAACAGGGGTTGGGGAGAGGGAGACACACAGCAGAGCTTCTCCAGTCTGAAGCATGGATGGTAAGTGACCCAGCAGAGCCTGTTTTAAGAGGCAGCGCACAGTTTTTAAGATTTCAGTGCTCATGCTCTCTCTCACACATACACCCCTATTTCTGCAGAGCAGGGAAGAGGAGAGACAACAGAGCAGGACAGCTTTCCCTGTCTTAAAGAGACAGCGTGTGGCTTCTCTCACAAACTGACCCAGCAGCAGCCAGCACATGCACTCTATTTCGTTATCTCACACACCCTGTCTGTGCCCCACACACACTGCCATACATACTCTCCCATCTCTGCCACACACACTCAATCGGCATCACAAAATCTGTCTCTCACAGAGTGTCTCTGTTTCACACTCACACACTCTTTTTCTCTAGGCCCAGCCCCACCCCTTATGCCCAAGGCCCCTCCCTTTGTGGGGGACGGGAGCACCTGGAGCCGGCCCATGACCATTAGTTGCCCCTCCTGCAAAATTAATGAAGTTGCCCCTCTGCAAAAATTATTGCCCATCCCTGCTTTAATATAATACATATAGTAGTAGTGCTACTATTGTTACTCCTAAATAATAAAAAGTAGTAACATTACTGAGAAACGTGAGAATGCTTTCTCCATGCTTGCCATCACAGACTATTGATTGTGTGTGAGACATATCACTTGACCATAACCCATAAATCTTTCTTAAGTATTCAGAAGAAGATGCAGTCCCTGAGGCCCAGTCTGTCTACGTGACTTTGGTGGTATTTCTTTCTCATCCTCAAAGAGGCAATCAGCAAATCCCTCTGCACGTGAGAGAATAACTATGGCTTAAGCATCTAAACACATTGTGTAATTCCCAAATTCCTATTGGTGCCCAAGTACTTATCAAGTTACCCAAGATGGGTCAGTTTTCCTGGTATGTTTTGATTTCTAGATTAGTCATGTGTTTCAGAAACCAGATTTCAAAGAGAATATCTTTCGTCTTTTACTCAGAGTTCTCATAATCCTGTGCACATACCACTCATCCCACCTCCAAAACTAATCATTGCACCTCCCACATTGCAGTGTCAGGAATCTCTAAAAAAAGGTACAAATATTTTAAAGTATGTTTCTGCAGTGGTAACATCTCAGAGCTGCTGATGTCACTGTTGTCTGAACATAAGAACGGCCATTCAGGGTCAGACCAAAGGTCCATCTAGCCCTATATCCTGTCTTCCAACAGTGGCCCATGCCGGACACACCAGAGGGACTGAACAGAACAGGGAATTATCAAATGATCCCTCTCCTGTCATCCATTGCTAGCCTCTGACAAACAGAGGTCAGGGACACTATTCCTGCCCATTCTGGCTAATAGTCATTGATGGACCTAACCTCCATGAATTTATCTAGTTCTTTCTTGAACCCTGTTAAAGTTCTGGACTTCACAGCACCCTCTAGCAAGGAGTCCCACTGGTTAACTGTACACTGCATGAAGAAAAACATCCTTCTGCTTGTTTTCAGGCTGCTACCTATTAATTTCATTTTGTGAGCCCTACCTCTTATGTTATGGAAACAAGTAAATAACTTTTCCTTATTCACCTTTTTCACACCAGTCATGATTTTATAGACTACTATCATATCCCCCCTTTAATATCCTCTTTTATAAGATGAAAAGTCCCAGTCTTTTTACTCTCTCTTCATATGGGACCCGTTCCAAACCCCTAATAGTTTTTGTTGCCCTTTTCTGAATGTTTTCCACTGTCAGTATATCTCTTTTGAGATGAGGTGACCATATCTGTATGCAGTTTTCAAAGTATAGGCATACCATAGTTTTATATAGAGTCAATAAGATATTCTCTCTTATTCTCTATCCCTTTTTAAATTATTCCTAACATTGTTTGCTTTTTTGACTGCCGCTGCACATTGATTGGATGTTTTCAGAGAACTATCCACAATGACTCCAAGATCTTTCTCTTGAGTAGTTGTAGCCAAATTAGTTCCCATCATATTGTGTATATAGTTGGGATTATTTTTTCCAATGTGCATTACTTTATATTTATCAACATTAAATTTCATCTGCCATTTTGTTGCCCACTTAGTTTAGTGAGATCTTTTTGAAGCTCTTCACAGTCTGCTTTGCTCTTAACTTATTTGAGCAGTTTAGTATCACCTGCAAATTTTTGCCACCTCACTGTTTACCCCTTTCTCCAGATTATTTATAAATAGGTTGGATAGGATTGGTACCAGGATAGACCTTTGGGGGACACTGCCAGTTACCTCTCTCCCTTCTTAAAACTGACTATGTATTCCTACCCTTTGATTCCTGTCTTTTTTAACCAGTTCTTACTCCATTAGAGGACCTTCCTTATCCCAGGACAACTTACTTGACTTAAGAGCCTTTGGTGAGGGACCTTGTCAAAGGCTTTCTGGAAATCTAAGTACACTATATCCACTGGATCCCCTTTGTCCACATGTTTGTTGACCCCCTCGAGGAACTTTAGTAGATTAGTCAGGCATGACTTCCCTTTATAGAAACAAATTCTGTTCATCTATGTGTCTAACAATTTCCCGGTACTGACGTTAGATTTACCAGTCTGTAATTACCAGGATCACCTCTAGAGCCCTTTTTAAATGTTGGTGTCACATTAGTTATCTTCCAGTCATTAGGTACAGAAGCTGATTTAAAGGATAGATTACAAACCACAGTCTTTTCTCTCTCTTCCTTAATTAATACACTCCCCAGGTATATTAGGGGCCATACAGTCCATACAGCTAGCATATCTTTTGCTAATATATCTATGCTCTAAGCTTGAATAAAACCTTGTTCTCTAGCTACCTACTTAACATCAGTGTCTGGCTAATAATTTCAGATGCTACAATTCTGGATTCCACACTAAGCTAATATTCAATTTAAATCAGTGAGGCAGTTTACCTAAATATGGAGACATTTCACTCAAGATTGGTTGATTTTTGTTGGCTTTTCAATGCCTCTCCTTGCTAAGTCATCTAATTGATTTACAGGTTATGTGAAGCTTTTGGGGTATAGGACTGGCATCCAGGTACATTGCATACTCCCCTTACAAATTGAACCAAGCCAATCCAGTCTCTGAAATTAAAATCCTATTGTTGGGCATCATTTGTTAACAAACTGAAGTATTATCAGATAAATCATACACAGGAAGCTAGGGCCTTATATTTCTGCTCCAAAAAAACTAAGAGTTTGTCCTCATATATAGCGTAGTGGAACTTATTTCACTGGTGTATAGTTAATTCACCTTCATGGGGGATGGTAGCTGTGTCAAAAGAAGATGCTGTCCTGTAAACATAGCACTGTCTACTCAAGGGGTTAGGTCGAAATAACAACATCACTTAGGAGGATGGATTTCTCAAACCCCTGAGTAATGTAGTTATACTGACTTAACCACCTGTTAGAGCTGGCCTAATTCTATTAGCTCCAACAGTAATAAGATCTACAAGATCCAACAGTAGTAGGATCTTATCCTCTTGATTGACCAGTTACTAACCATTTATTTTCTTCACAGTTTTCTATGACTTTCCTTAATTCTACAGTATTGAAATATGGTGGCATACTTAAGACCATTGCAGAAAGATAGCAAAATTGTAGATGTTGTCTCATGTCACTGAACTCTGCGCAGCAAATGAGCCAGCTAGTCTATAGTGTTACTCCTTATTTATTTTTAAGGTAGTTTTGTTCTGGAAATGACGATGCTGGATGGTGAAGTTTATCAGTAGGAAAGGCTGTATGGATTGTAGCACTGCAAGCTTCCACCATGCTGACCTAGCTAAATCTCTCTAGCAGGGCATGAAGTAGATCTATTTCAGCTTTTCCTATTCAGATAATAATTTGTTGTGACTTGTAATGGTGTCTTTTGTGAAGCAAACGTTTTCCTGCTTGAAACTAAATGGAGTCCACTAGCCATCCCCCCTTTTATTTTTAAAGGACAACAAATGAAATATAGTGCAAGCCTTAATGTTTTAAAAATTATTTGCTCATTTTCTTCTCCAAGAGATCCTCTGCTCTTGAAGGAGCAGACCCCCATCCTGGGAAAAGCAAAGGCTGAAACATTTTATTGACCCTTCTAATACAATGTTCTAAAAGGACTTCAATAAAATATATGCTATAATAGTCTTGAAATTTTCCCTTCTGACACAGTCTTGCAACTTGTGTTTCTGATTGAATTTTGGGACAGTCTAAATAGAGGAACCCCCAGATTTTTCACTATCATGGTGCATGCCGGGACAAAGGATGCTGGGAGTGTTTAAACAATTCCAAGCACATCTCCTGCGAGTTCAATAAAGCTGCTAGTTATTTAGCTTAATACTGTGTCTTGGTGTATTAATTCAAGGCTCTCAGTGATCTGGGACACAACATGTGCCAGGAGTAGGAACTAAAATTAGAGACAGACTTTTGGCTGTGAATGCTATGTGAGGCTATGCAGGGTGACAAAGATGGCAGTCAGAACCCAAAGATGGCCAGAGCACCACCTCACATGCAGAATTTTTTATTTATAATATGTTCGTTAGTCTGACCCTTTTTGTTGTTGTTGTATCCCACTTGCTGATACAGCACTCGCTTCATTTCAGACATCAGCTACTTGTTGAAAGCAGTTGTAATCATAACTCACTTGTTGAACAAAGTCTAGTTTTTTGTATTGTGGGATTGGTGAGTCCCTTCTGAACATATGATTTTTCCCTCTATATGGGAGGGGATATTAAAATGTAATAGCCAGCTATTCTTTGATAGTATAGGCCTTAGAAAGCCACCGACATTACATCTCCAAGCCTGACTTTATATACATGCCAGTTCATGGTAACATAGTCTTTTGAAAGAGGAAGGATGAGGAAAAGCAAGAGATACAAATTCAGGGCAAATTGCTTTTCTCCTTCACATTAGTGAAAATGTTTGCTTGTTTATTTGTAAGAATCATTCATATTTGATTTTAATGTTGTTTATAATACTCTTAAAAGACTATAGATAATAGCTGGATGTTATTGTTTGGGTTATGTAGAGCATCTTGTGACCTCTCTTTGCTTGTCTCTTGTAAGATATCCAGAGCCATACAAAATACAATATTCCTGTTATTGAATGAATATTAATTACAGCAATATTTAGAGTGTTACACTACCCTGTTTCTTCTTTGTGATTATTTCAGACCAAAATAAAATCATATGCGTGTGTGTGTGTGTGTCTAGACTACAGAGCTTTTCTGGGATATGGGAGGTATCCTGGAAAAGCTCTGCCGTGCCAATGAACATGTCCGCTTTTCCAAAAAAAATTCAGAAAAGCGGACGCATTTTTTTGGCATCCCTGTAAACTTTGTTTTATGAGGAAGAAGGGATGTTCCGAAAGAGGGTTTTTTTCCCCTACATTTGGCCCCATGTTAATGGGCCAAATGTCGGAAAAGCCTCTTTCGGAAGAAAAGCAAAAAAAGATATGCAAATTGTGGTTTTTTCTTTTCAATGCATATGTTGGATCTAAATTCTAATATTGTGTTCCGCTAAATGTGCAGCACTCTCTTTGATGACAGTGGAAGTTCTGAGCTCATAGGGAGAAAAAAATATTGGAGTTGAGATTTTCTATATAGCGGTTGGGGAGAAGTTTCCCTTTAGTTTGTTTCACTAGATGCAAGCTAATCAGAGAATAATTAACAGTCAAAATGCCTGGATTCTGATTGATGTAAAGGATCTAGAATGGAAGTTCTTACTTGGGCAAAACTCCCATTGAAGGCAGTTGGACTTTTGTGTGAATAAAGACTTACGGATAGCTATTTTTTCCACATTAATTTATAATGAGGATCCAATTAAAGTTTTTAATAATTGTACTAAATTTATTTTCTTTAGTTTTGGGAGGAAACCACTTTTACAAGTAGCTGGGCAGGTGAGGGTGTGGAAGTATGGCGAAAGCACAAATTGCAACAGAGACTAGCAAACTCCAAGAACATCTGAATGCGAGCTTTCTGAGAAATAGTATGTGAGACATGTTGTACAGCATACCAAACAAGAAATTGTCAGAAGGAAGAATTAAAATTAATAGCAGTATATTTGAATCTATCTTAAGAACTAGAGATAGAAATAGATATGTATAGGGTTTTATTATTATTAATAAATAAAAAACTAGTGCTCAGATCAGCTGTATACAGAGCCTGGTGTTTGAATAACATGATTTTATGCTAGAAGAAGCCTCTGCTGCATCCGGATCTATCCTTTCCCTTGTCTTCCTTGGTTGTCACAGAGAGCTCCCAAGCTGAGACAGATGGCTGCTGGTTTAGCTGTGTGCGTGGGAGAGAGGAACTTCCACATGTGATTTTTTACCATTTGGTAGTAATTAGTTTGTTGTATAAATTAACATTAACTGAACCATTCTTCAGGCATTGTTTGTAATTATCTTCTTTGAGCCTCTGAGTTGTGTAAAGAAATAAAAAGCAGGGAAGAAACTGCTGCTTATTTTATACAAGGAGAGGAATCTATCATTAGCAGAACAGAACAACAATTATTGCTGTATGCTTGGTAGACTGAAAACTTTGAAATAACAGTTAAAAACAACAACCAAAACAAAACAACAAAAACAAAAATTAAAAAGCGAATTGTTCATGGAAATGAATGGTTAGGAATGTAATTAGATTTTTTGAGGCTTGCAAAGGCAAAAATTGAGTTGAGTAAAAGGAAGGAGATGTTATCCTGAGGATTTTATTTTTATTTTTAGTGCAGTTGATAGCAACTGAGGGTTTATTTCTTTAAATGCAGATTTTAAAAGAGATTTCTTATTTTCAAGCAGTTTGGAAGTGTCAGGAGAGCAGCTCGGCTTGGCATTTCTGATTTCAGTCTGGTCCAGAACCTGGGAATGCAGAGGTGCATGGAAATGAAAAATAATGGGGAAAATGCCCTGTGCTGTTAATCAAACATTTCAGAACCATAAAGAAGCCCTTCATGTTCATTTGTTGAAATTAGATCAGTGCCTGAATAAATAGGAGTTTCCCGTTTCAGTAAAATTAGGTGCTAGTAGTTCTTCATTGTGCAACTTAGTAGATGCTGAGAAATAGTGTACTTATTATTTTTCCTAAAGTAACTGACCCTTCCCAAGCAGTCACGTCTGTGTAGCAGAATGACTGTTAAAGAATGGGTCTGATTTTAATCTTTTTTTATAGTAATGTACCTCCATTTACTTCCTTAACCCTGATATGCACCTATGTAGGCCTTACATATTTCTTCTCAATCCATCCTATGGACGTTTCTCCATTGGAACTTACACTGAAGAGATTCAAAAGTGGAAGGGAGAGAGTATTTCGTTACAGGCCACAGTTTGACCTCAACACTTTAAGAAGTGTCTTAACATTTTTGATGTTCACAAGGTAGGGAATACTTAGATATTCAACCGTAGCCATCTCTGGCATTGTGCCACTAAGGGTTTGTTTATTGCAGCCAGCTATTGAGGGTGACATACAAATTCTGTAAATATTGTAGTCATTGTCCCCACAGTAGACAAATCAATGTGTAACTAACAAACAAACAAACAAAAAAAGCCATGCACATCTCATGGAAGCCATCTCACAGCCCCATCAATTAATTTGCTATTTATGGCAGGTATATAACATTTTGAGAAATTGCCAAATAAATTCAGTTTCAGACGTCATGTTGGCATTTCCTCAGGAAACATACAGTTTGGGTCTCTGGGCCCAAATATTTCTAGATCTGTCACTACCCTTGTGCTGCCTGTACTGTCAAATTCTGGGCCTGGGCCTCAAAGCTGTGCCAAGGTTCTTTCATAGAGCCACACACAATACCATTTCCTTCTGCCTCATAGATAATTTAAATGAACATTAAATGCTAAAAGAGACTTCACTTTTTGAAGCCAAAAAGTTATCAGACTACAAATGCAGCTACCTGGACTCTTCTGTTTGTGCCTGATGCAAAGATCATAAGTGAGTCTTTTTGTGTGATACCAGACAGTGGAATCAACAGACTTGAAGTAAGGTAACTGTTAGAATTTAGACGATTATGTTTAATCAGTGGCAGCAGGAGTTTTTGTTCATTTCTTTTATAAGGAATTTACAGGCTTACTCTTGGATAGATGGTTTTCATCTTTGGCATGCATTAATATTATACCTGAGAAGACTGTACAGTGTGGGACCTTCCTAATATTGATATCAGTGGATCAGAGATTTCAGTTGAATCATTTTTTCAGTGAAAAACAGATTTTAACCAAGAAAACTGAAAATGCCAATTGTGTCTCAAGGATGGTTTGACAGTGGTAGGCAGCAACAGAGAGAACCTTACAATTTGCTGAACTAAGGAAAAATTAAACTCAGAATAGTTATGTGAGGTATTTTTAGTTCATCTCTTTCCAACTGAAGAGATGTGGAAGGGGAAAAGAAGAGTTGAATGAAATCTATTGTTCTTTTGTCATTAATACTTCTGGTTCATTTTAACAGAAACCATCTGGCTGTATTTTCATCTTAGGCAGTGTTTTATTAGTCCCTAAAGGTATCCTAGGAAGGGAGGAAGGGATGGTCTTATGGCTAAAAGCATAGGGCCAAGTGCTGGGAGATCTATCTTCTACTGTTCTTTCTGCCAGACTTCCTTTGTGATGTTAGGCATGTCACTTGTTCTCTATATCCCTTAGTTTGCCATTTATAAAATAAGGCTAATAATAATTGTGTACTTTGCAAGAGTATTTTCAGACTTCAGTTAATTAGTGTTTGGGATTCATCATGCAGCTATTTTCATTTTCACAGAACAGAACTAGACATAGGGCTGCAGAAACTGATTAGCCAGGAATTTGAGCCCGTCTTGACTCAACCCAACCAAACATGAAGATTACAAGTTCAGTTTGGCAGCCCCCTGGCAGAACTCTCATTGGCTTTGGTGGGATTTCTGCAAGTAGATCAACTGAATATTTGGGGACATAGAGATGATATGTGATGTGAGGCTGACGTTTAGGCTTTATATGGCTACACAAATATTTCATCTCTGTATAGATAACACTCTAATCCTGTACAAATTTCCTCATTCCTAAACTGGATAACTCCATTCAGAGTACATCATTTTCCTGTGCTGCAAGTTACATTTGTAATGTTGGCCAAGGCCAGGATCACATGTTTATCTACACTTTCAGTACGTGTGACACTACAAACCACACACATGCAAATAATATGGGTTGGAAAAGAATAACTCAGATGCTAAAATAAAAACTCTTTCCCCCTCATAGAAAAAAATTATATTTTGCATTTACATTCGTTTGTAGGGTCAGTATGTAATAATAAACAACCCAAAAAACTGCCCTGAAAGTAGTCTGTCTCAATTGTAGAATTTATTTATTTTGTGAACCTGTGAATTACAAGCTTTGTCATGACAAGAGAGGTTTTGTTTTAGTTCAGGAGAAAGGGAGGGTGAGGGAGGAGAAATGTGGGGGAGTTTTAGTGGTTAGGAGCTCAAAGAGAATTTATTAATTAACCCAGGAGGATTGCTGGGATGCTAGAGTGAGAAACTGTAGCTTTGAAATCCAGTGATCTTTATCCATTGTTGGGTTTGGGTCAAAGACCTTGGACAAGAGAAGGGAGGAAAAAAGGGGTGGGAGGAGGGTGCAATGAGAACCAGATGTTAAAAGCTGAGGGGGGTTGTCTGCTCTGTTATTGTATAACAAGCCCTTGCTTCCATTCCCCCCCCCCCCGCCCCTTAGCCACAAAAGTGTGACATTTTTTTCTGAAGTCCTTCTGTCCTTCATACACAGAGAGAGAGAGAGTTACACACATATACACACACAATTCTGGCTCTGCTTTTTTTCCTTTGGCCTACCTTGTCGAATGGCCCTGGAAGACTAAACAGGTGTTATCTACTTTTGATTTCAGTGCATTTAAATTAATCCTGTCAGCTCAGCTGTTAAAACAACTGTCATCTCCAGCTGTTAGTAATTTTCGACTGGGCACTTTTACAGGTTGCCAAGTTCTGAGCCTGCATTGTGAATCTCTCTCCCTCTCAAAGCGCTATAGTAACAATTTGTATTTTTTTTAAGCGGGACTTGCATTGCAATGTTTTTATATCAATTCCTGTTTATTATATATTTGAAATAATAATATCTCAAACCCCAGCATCATCATGCTGGGCTTTGGCATAAAGAACTAAACCATGTGTGGAGTGCAGTGCATATCAATCTTCAGTGGGTTTGTTGCAGCCTTTCTGTGCATTTATATTTGAATGAGAGATGAGTCAACCTGAAGGGTTGGGAGGAGTGAAAGGGGCTCAAATTTGTATTGCCAAAAGTATTACTGGCTTCTTGGAGGCACTTGTTTCTTTCTGTTGCAGCTAAATATGTTATTTTATGTTAACAGGAGGTATTCAGTGGTAAAAATAAGAGGCATCTTTAAAATATTAGATTAGTGACACACATTATGATATTAGGAACTGTATGAAAATAAGTACATAAATTGGGTATGATTTATTTCAGTAGTGACTACCTGAGACAGAAGCTGCTGTCTGTCAGCAGTAGTTTATATCCAGACAGCTTTTGTGACTTTAAAGTTTTCAATGGCTACAGTCGTAAGGCCAGATTTTCAGCTGGAGTAAATTGATGTAGTCCATTAACTTGAAAATTTACAGGTCCTCTCCAAGCAATTTGCGATCATTCTTTTGGGGTTGCTTTCTAGAATCATAGGGTTGGAAAAGACCTCAGGAGGCCATTAAGTCCAACTCCCTGCGAAAAGCAGGACCAACTCCACTAAATCATCCCATCATCTAATCCTTTATATGTTATTGGAAAAAAGCATATTTTAAATAAAAGCACCAAGTAGCATTAGATAATCTTTTTTGAGGGCAAACTGGAAATTATATTGTTTCAGATTCCCAATAAAAGGGATCCCCTATTAAGTCATGGTTTATACTATTTAGCAAGTAGACAACCACAATCACTGTTACTGGATTATCCTGCTACAAAGTAGAGACTTCAAGGTGGAGGCTTTGTTTCTTTTGGTTTCTGTTATCCTTAGGGTACGTCTAGACTACAAGCCTCTTTCAAAAGAGTCTTTTTCAATAGATACTTTGAAAAAAGCCTCTTTCGAAAGAGAGCTTCTAGACTACAGCCAGTACTTTCGAAAAAGCGAGCCACTTTTTCGAAAGAGAGCACCCAGGCAGTCTGGATGCTCTTTTTTGAAAAAGCACAGCTTGCATTATGTAGCACCTTTTTTTGAAAGAGCACTTTCGCAAAAAGGCATTATTCCTCATAAAATTAGGTTTTCCGTGGTCAAAAAAACTGGTGTGTTCTTTCAATTTACTTTCGAAAGAACCCGGCAGCAGTCTAGATGCAGGGGAAGTTTTTTCAAAAAAAGGCCTTTTTTTTTTCTTCTCTCCCCCCCACCCCCCCCCCCAAAAAAACTGTAGTTTTGTATTTGTAAAGAAAGCAGCAACTAAAGCAGGAAATCCCCCAAAGGAATTGTAACGTTTTTCTCCTTTCTTCACTAGAGAGATCTCTTGCACACATAGAAACATTCACTCTTTGATGAAAATTGGTGTTTTTAAAAAATCTATAGTAATTTTATTGAAGATAAAAATCAGAGTAATAACAAGTATCTGATTCTGATTTCATTTCCACCCACATACATCTTTACAAGTGAAACTACTCCAGACTTCCATCAGGGTAACTAAAATCAATTTCAATAAAGTTATGCACCAGTGATTCTCGCCTGTCATTCAGAGGAAACACCCATCTGAGGGTGTGTCTAAACTGTACCTGTAGCTTGAAATAAGCTACGCAATTTGAGCTATGCAAATTGCGTAGTTTATTTACAGTGTATTTTGAAATAGCTTATTTCAAAATACACTCGAAATAGCTTATTTTGAAATTTGGTGCTGTCTACACAGTGCCGAATTTCAAAATCGAGTGCTGTTCTGAAACGTCCCTTAATCTTCATGGAATGAGATTTACAAGGACATTGGAATAGCACAGCCCTTATCTTTTGGAATAACAGGCTTGCTGTCAAGATGCGGAAAACTCTATTTTGGGATACTGGCAGTATCCTGAAACAGCATCACTGTCTAGACAGATCCTAAATGTGGTATATCTCCTTGCCCCTTTTCCTTGCCTGTGCATTCATATAGAGCACCCTGTGCTGTCACACATTTATTTCTATTTTAGGGTGAGGTTATTGGTTTGTGATCTGCCCGGCAAGATGATGTGGTACTGCCACTGATGCACTCTAGGGGAGTCGTTGTGACTCTCCTGGTTTCTCTATTGCCATGGGTAGGAAATCAGCTGTTCTGGTTTATACCTAGTATGGCGTACATTCTATGAAACTCCAGCATACATGATGGACCACAGTTTAGTGTTTCATAAATACCAAAATTTGGAATATGTACATCTCTACTTGTTTGGCAGATACCTCTATAAGATAATATTGTTGCTATACTAGCAGTAGCTTAATTCATAGGCTACGATATGTAGATAGCATAGCTATCCAGCAGTGTCACAAGTAGTGAAGATTTATATTCTACATTAAATTCACATATATTCACCTGCTTGACTCTGAACTAATACATTTCTTTCTATGTCTTTTTTTTTTTTAGTTATGGTTTAAGTGGTGCATGAAGCAGATTGCTCATATTTTGGATTTCTCATCAAATAAATATGGGGAGATATAAATGTATGAGGAAAAAGACATGTTTAATATCAGTGAGGACATGCAAACAAACCTGGAAATGTTATTTATAAAGTATATGTATATTTATGCTGGTAATTTGTATTCTTTTTAAATATTTAGGCCTAAATTCTTCCCTTAGATAACATACATAACTCCTAATGGCATTAGTGAGGGCTGTGCTTGAATATCTTTAGGCCATTGTACGTGCCATCATATACATGATTCAGGGATGCATACTTGTTCTGCATACATGATCTGATGAATATGGGAGTTTCAGAAGCATGCCAAACATATATTAGCAGATAACCTAAGTTGTATTAAAAGGAAATTAGAATCAGAATTTAATCAATAAAATATTAATTTAAAATTCTGATTCAGTAGGCACTTCTATCAAGCAAAAATGTCAGCAGATCAAAGCATGTCCATCCAGAAAAATACTGCTTTTAAGGAATAATCTTAAGTGAACAGAACTTCAAAGGGAAAAAAAATGTTATATGAACTTAGTTTCTACCCATATACAAACGTTCATGTGAAGAGGATTAAAAATAAAATACTTTCCTATCCAGTTTCATTTGGTCATTTATAGTACACGCTTTATGGCTAAATTGCTTAAAGCTTCATTGGACCCTGGGATAAAGGTGTCTTGTTGTCAGATCGTACTGTTTGCAGCTTATGGGTTTATCAGGAAAGGTTTATGTTCTGTAGTTCTGGTGTCCAGGATCCACCATTTAATTGCTTGTAAAGCAGGTAAACTTTGAAGCCAGCCTTGATTACGGTCCCTGAAGTGGAATGCTGCTTCTTCACTCCCTCACACCCTCATCCCGCCCCCACTGCCATTCACACCAGAATTACCCTTTGACTCTTGGTTCCTACAACAAACTGTCACCATCTCTTTACTCTAGAATACTATTAAAGTCACAGCTTTTCTTAAATAAAATGTAGAGGCTTGTCTGCATAGCACTGCAAAGTCTGATTTACATTTTTCTTCTTGTCATTTCTGTTCTGCAAAGCCCCTTTTCCTTCCAAATACAGGATGTGATTTTCCTCTGATTTAAATGAGAAGTAACTTCAGTGCATCAAGTGGATTTACACTGGTGTAAAATTGAAGTAAGTGCAGCTGAATCAAGACCATTGTCTTCAACACAACAGATGTGTGTCCACATAGTTTGTTCAAATTCAAATGAAACTCAAAAGCTTTTGAGTTTTTGTATGACTTAAAAAGGATCCAATTAATCTTCTTTACTGATGTGCAGTAAAACTCTGTTAATTCATATTAATGGTCCATTATAAATTGTTAGATAATGAGAATTTACAAATAAGCAAATCAATACATTTTTTCAGCGGGCCCCTATGCAGTTGATGGGCTGAAATAAAACCATTGACCCAAACACACCCAAATTTGAGGCTATTCAAAATCTAGATCTGAATTTTGCAACTCAGGTCAGTCTTCAAATTTCATTGACTTTGCATTTTAGAAGGACAGTAGTTTCAGCCAACTAAATTATGTTTGACAATCCAAAGGTGTAAGAGATATCTATCTGTTCTATTATCTCTCAGTAGATAGACAGAACACACATACACAAAGGGTCAGGTATATTTAGGGATATTCTGGTATGCTAAAACCTTAAACCTTAACAGCTAAATCTGTAAGTACACATCTATCCAGACTGCTGAATTTTTAAAATCGGCCATAGGGCTTCTTAGAATTGAAGGGGTCTTACGCGCGGGGGGGGAGGGTAGCCACTTGTTGAGCACTCCCTCATGGCCAGGGGTCACTTTTCAGGCATGCAGCCTCTGATAGCCACCTCTAGCAGGCCTTTTAAGAACTCCTTGTCTCTTGTGGGCAACAGTGCCTCCACCCCAGGCTGGTTTAAGGACAAAAATTGTTCAAACAATCCTCAGCGATTTCCCAGAATAAAGCCCATAACCATAACACAGAAGTTCATGCTCATCCCTGTTTCTTCTGCCACACGAGGAACTCTTTCACTATCCGAATCTACTTAACCCAAAGCCACCCGTATCAGCCCTTTCTGACTAGAGCTCTAGCTCTAGCTCTGTCTTCCTTCTCCTGTCAGGCCACATGCTGCAGCTTTTCCTGCTGCTCTTTACAAGGAAGTCTCTGATTTACCCAGATGTCCTAGCAATCAGAGTTGTCTAGCCTCAGCCCTTAAGGGGCAAGCTGCTCTGTTACCAGTCTGCACTGCTCAGAATGGTGGTTGCCGGTTCGTCCATTATTGGTTGTTACTTTACTACAGTCTGTACAATGAGCCTCATCTGCAAGCTTGTTTTGAGAAGAAAGGTCACTCTACCACTTCTCCCTGGCGTTCAGAAAAGGATACATTAAAGTGAACAGAGAGCACATGTGAAAAATTGGAATGGGGGTAAGGGTCATAAGTGCCTATAGAAGAAAAAAAACCCAAATATTGTGACTGTCCCTATAAAATAGCGATATCTGGTCACTCCTAGGATAAATTGATGATAATGCAAAACAGGCTCTTCTCAATAGTTAGATGGCAGAGGGTTGTTGGATTTTTTTGCGGGGGGAGGGGGAGGGGAGGTCTGGTTTCCTCATCATTCCGGGCTGTGAACTATAATATACCTAAGTTTTTTACTGCTCCTAAATATATTTTAATCTAAATTGTTTTCTTGTGAACTTTATCAACTCCCAGTTCAAAATTTCATATAAAAATTGGAAATGCCTATCTGCTAAGGATATAGAATCCTGTTTAAAAAGTTAACAGGTAAAATGTTACATTTAACCAATTAACTGGGATCCCACGGGAGAGGGTCCACCCCCCGCAACATAGCAGGCTCACCGTGCTGCAGGCAGAAAGCTGCTGTAGCCTGGCCATGGCCACCGTTTTGCAGCTACAGGTAGGGGGCTGCTCCAGCCTGGCTGTGAGCAGCACAGCGTGGTAGACCCAGCTGGGTTGGAGTGGCCCCTGCCCACAGGGTGACACAGTGGGCCCAGCTAGGCTGGAGCAGTCCCCAGTCCATGATAACCCTTTATATCCTTACTACTTGCCACAATTTTTCTTGGGTGTATTTTGTGGTGGTAAGGGAAGAAGGTTTTTGTAGTGTTTTCTGTTCTTTGGGAGCAGGAAAATGCCATATTCTGTTCTGATGTGGAGATGTTCCTCAGCTTCTATGGCGGAGGAAGGAATGCCCCTTGTCTAGGCATGTACTCTGTTCCTTGCCTTTTTTTCCTCTCTATCATTTCTTACCATTCCGTATCTTGTCTTCCCACTTCTTCACCTTCTTTTTCTCTTCTCCCATTTGTTCTCTTGAAGGAACTCATTAGCATCTGTTAACTCATATTGAGGAGCATGACCAACCTCTCCAAAGTGAGCAACAGTAATGATAAAGAGCCTGATAATAGTGAAAATCAAAATGTGCTATCAACAGGACAGGACTATAATAAAGGACACCATCGGATGAATAGAGTTTAAAATAGTGCTATGTTCTTAATTAAACAGAGGTTTCAGTTGGATAAGTTGTTAAATACAATTTCCTGTCTGCTTTGCTTGGGTTTCATAATTCTAACCTGGCCCAATCTAATCTATTTGCATTTCTAAATCTCATATTGCTGTTGTATTTAAGGATTTGTCTACACAGGAAAGCTATACTGGTATAAACCCAGGTGTGATTTAAACTGATACTGTTATACTAGTGTAGTCTGTATGTAGAAACTCATATTATGATGTTAGAGTGCTCTTTTCAGTGACACTTAGTAAGAGATTTAAATTAAACTGAAAAAAACCACTCTTCTGCCAGAATGGGTGTGTCTAGACTACATCCCTCTGTCGGCAGAGAAATGTAAATGAAGCACTTCGAAAGTGCAAATGAAGTCAGGATTTAAATATCCTGCACTTCATATGTATAATCACGTAATGGCACTCTTTCAAAAAAGTGCTATTTTGAAAATAAAGCCGCAGTCTAGATGCAGTACTTTCGAAAACGGGGCGCTTTTTCGAAAGATCCTGCAAACCTCATTTTTTACAGGATCTTTTGAAAATGGTGCAGAATCAGAGAATTTGCTGAACCATGGGAGATCAGTATTATCTATCGGCATAACCAATATTTCTTCTAGTTCCATGGCACTTAAAAGACATTTAGGGGTAAATTAGAGCTAAATAACAGCACAGAACACCGAAAGCCAGGACTGGTGGCAGTAAACACACTTTATGGGATCATAGAAAGCTTGGCCATACCCATAAGAAGTAGAAATCCAGTTAACTAAAATCATGCTGTACTGTAGATTTTGCCGGACCAGGTAATGCAGGACTAGAGAAGTTCATCTTTTCACCCAGACACCCAAAAGTTATTTTAATAACTGTACTGGTGGTTGAATATAGTTTATTTCCAGAAAGAGAGGGGGAAATAGATGCCATTGTACTTTTCATTAAAATGGCTGTTTTCTTTAGTATCCTTGGCTAAAACTTCCCTTTCATTGTTGTGCAATATGATTCATGCCAATTGGATGCTTTCTTCCTCCCTAGAGAGGCTACATGTCGATGTTATATGTGTATATATATTTTCTGAGACCCTTTTGGGAAATGCTCTTTTGTAAATGGAAAATAACGCCATTTTTTCACAGCTTTTTTAAAAAAAGCTTAAATAAGAGATTTGAGGGCTGCACGGGATGGATAGGGCATGTTTCAAACAAAAGGGGCAACAATAAATATTTTTGTGTGTATGTGATGGAGCTAAAATGAATTGAATTCTATTTTATTTTTCCAAGTGCATGTATGAAAATTAAGATGAAGTGCTACAGTAGAGAGGTTTCTGTTTCTTTCCCATCACGTATTAAACTGTAAATTAATTGAGGCAGGATCCAGTTTACTTTGTGTTTTCTACACCATCGTACATAATATTGATACTTCACAAGTAATAATTATAATTATAAAATGAATTCAGTTTAGGTAATGTAGATTTTATTTCCCCTAAAGTCCTTTCAAAATTTAAGCGTCTTTATTTCTGTTTGGAACTTAATTTCCCTGTGCATTTGACAAAATAAAGACAACTCCACATTCAATGCTAGCTGTCTATGAAATCACATTTTATTTAAAAATGATTAAAATAGAAAAGATCAGGAAAAACAAACAGTTAATTACTATAAAAAAGTGTAACTAGGTGGGTACGTTTATTACCAAGTATGGAAATATTACCTACTTTTTGGTGAACAAATCTTTAAATCCTACAAGCTAATTTTTTTTTTCTTTCAGTCGGCTCAAGGTTAAAAAATCTGAGCTTATTTATAAGGGATATATCTATCTATGTGAGAAATATATATATTTCAGATTGGGTTAAGTCAGTTAGAATCAGGTTTACTCTAGATTGAAATAGGATAGTCTGTAATAAGAGTGACTAGACAGCTTTTTGCACTGATTTAACTAATTTGTTGTGAAAACTGACCGAATTTTTGTGTTTATACAGAGCCACACAGAGGCTCTGAATAATCAGAGGAAAACCTATAGAAAGGGACCCTTTCTGTTGATGCGAGGCTTTACCCAACTACATAAACCATTTCGAAGTGATGACATTGTTCTTTATACACAATAATTCAATTTGTTTTTGTTGTTACAGAACCAATGTGATTAGGTTAGCGCTCTCATGTGAGACTGATTTCCTCCCTATGTTGGCTTTTTGTTAACCTCTCATCTCTTCCCATTTAAATGCTTATGTGTATATGGGTGTGCATTTCGAGAGAGTTTTCCATGACTTCCACTGAAAATTGAAGCTATGGGGCATGTGACCTGTGTGTTCCTGTATACTCTCTAGCCCATTGAATTCCCTTCAGTGCTTTTCAGAAATGCAGAGGGAACTCTTGTGAAGAGGAGGCTTCTCTTGTAAAACACATTGCGGGTGAAATGTAGAACTCAGCTTAGAGCTTACCCCAAGTGCTTTGAAAATTCCATAGACTATACTCAGAAACTCACCACTTTCTTTGGGTTTGACTGATAACAAAGAGGTTAACAATAGCATAACACAATTCACCACAAGCCCTTTTCCCAAACTTGGTTTGTTTTTTTTACTTCAGCACTTCTGTGCCTTCGCTTTAGATCCTCTTTTTCCTGACCACCTCTATTGTATTGAAGTGAAGTAAAATAATGAGTCACCTGTTTGAGTGATTCAGAATAATTTATATAACTCTTTCCAAGCATGATCAATATTCATTTTACAGAATTGTTTCAGACGAAAACCCAGCCTTATGCCTTCCTCCTGTGGCTAATAGCCTGACTGTCATATGTGACAACCCGAGAGATAAGTTGAGGTAATATTTTTTATTGGACAACCTTCTATTTTATGCTAACACAGAGCTATTCTGTTGGTGAGAGACACAAACTTTCTAGTTTAGACACAACTCTTTTGAAGAGCTCTGTATAAGCTCAACAGCTTGTTTCTCTCCTGAGATCAACATACATCAACATATATACTAACACAGCATATATCATCACTAGAACTGTAACCAGTGACCTCACCCTAGATTTACAGGACAGGCACAAATTGTATAAGGCAGACTAGAGAGTATTGCCATGAGGAAATAAAAGTTCATGAAATGGTTTCAAAATTGGTGCCCTGTGCTGTGCCATGACACTTCATCATGATGTGATAAAACAGAATTGTGATTCTAACACAGTGTTTCTTAAACTTTTTAAGACCGAGGAACACCAAACAATAATGTTTTCTTATGAGGAACACCAAGAATTTTTTGTTGGGAAAAAATAAGGTCAGGGGAAAAAGAGGCAGGGGGAAAGTTATTGAGCAAAAAAAAGCAGAGGCCATTTTGATTTCTGTTGTTCTCCGCAGCACAACTGTGTCCCTCGGAATACAGTTTAAGAAACACTGATCTAACATCTTCTCACAACACTTTACAGGGCAAACCCTGAACAATAGCACCAAACCCCCTTACCTCTAAAATGGTACTTTCATGATACAACTAAACATGCTTCTCAAAGCCAAGGGCTGTGGAGGTAACTTGCTGGAAGCCAGGATGTTGCACAAAGTTCTCTTAGCCTCACCCCTGAATATTGCAATGTATAATATTTGTAAAACACTTTGAGACTGCTTGGTGAAAAGTAGGAATGTTAGATATAGTGTAACTGAATAGTCGTGTAAGTGCATATAGTCTTATCAGTTACATGACTGTTCAGTAGTCCCTGGCTGGTGGGGCCGGCAGCCAGTGCGCTCCTGGCCCCACTCCTGGGGAGCCCCCTACCACCCTACACAGCTGCCTCTATATCAGCTCGGATCACCCATAGACAGGGGTTGCTTCCAGGGACCAGCTTCTGTCCGCGGCGGGCCCAGGCTCGGAGGAGGGGCAGGCGTAGTGAGCTGGCTTTTGGCTCCCCCCAGCACCAACTGCTGCCAGCCCCTCCTCGCTGCCTCTGTAGGGGACAGCAAGGAGGAGGGGCAGGCAAGTCTATGCAGCTGGCATGTGTGGAGAGCCAAAAGTCAGCTCCTCACGTGTATCGGCTCCAGCCTGCCCCCCTCCGCACTGCTGCTTCGCTATCAGAGGCAGCAGAATAGGGGTGGGGGAGGGCAGGCGGATCCGGTGCTTGTAAGAAGTCTGCTTTAAAGCCAGCTCATGAGCACTGGATCACGCTTCCCCACGCTTTCTGCCTCTGATAACAGAAGTGCAAGGGGGGAGTGTATGTAGTCGATAAGATTAACCGATAAGCCATGGATTATTGGCTAGTCGTCCAGTGGACTACATGTTGACATCCCTAGTAAAAAGGGCTAGTGTACTGAAATTTTTTAAAGTAAATTATTTTAAGATGCATATATCATCTTTTATCTTCTGCTTGTGTGTTCCTTGACAAGTGAATACAATGTGCTTGTTGACTGTGATCACAAGCAGTCAAAAAACAAATAGATTAGCTTTCTTCTCATGATGGGAGATATAGTAAGATTGCATTATACAATCTATATAATACTTGTCTACGCTTGAACATTAATTTGGATTAAGATAGTGTGTGAATTTTAAAAATGCAGTAGCTGCATAAGAGAGTCTACACCTGGGATTATTCAGGAATACATATTCTGGAATAGTTACTCCACAATAACTACACATGTAGACAAGCACTAGGATTAAACTTTGCTTACCCTTGTTTGAGAGGGAGTGCTTTTTTCCCCTAAGCCAAGCCTTATAGCAACCAAAACCAGGTCAATATGCATGTTGACATGCAATATCTCATTGGTGGTTCACAGTGCAGTAGTATCGACCATAAATAAAAACAAAACAATTCCATATACTTGGCATTAAATGGTAGCCTTGTTGGTAAACTGCCGAGAAGTCAAGGACTTAATGAGTCAGAAAAGCTGTATTACTCTCTTTCTCTCACCTTGAAGTGCTCTCTTTAGGGCGGAGCAGAATTGATGCTTGTGACTACCTTTTTCTTTCCATATCTGTACGATTTTGCTGATCAATACAGGATTTCAGTCTTTGGTACTTTGTTTGCCATCCTTTGGCACCAAATTCTTTAAATGATAATAGTAAAAATAGTTAGTTATAGGACTGATCCAAAGCTTGTTAAAAACAATAGGTAGACTCTATTTGATCTTAATGAGCTTTGGACCAGAACCTATTAACATTTCCTGTTGTAATTTACTTGTGTTTTGTGAGATGCCCCATTGGCACTTGTGCCTTTTATATTCCTTCTTTCCTTTGACTTGGGCTTTGTCTACTTTAGAGTTTTAGCTTTTGGTTTAGCTACATCAGTGCAAACCCCTAATGAGAAGACTTAGGTGCCACGTCACTTTTGAACATGAACTAAATCATCTATATCACTTAAGTGTTCTTGACATTTATCTTATTTTAACATTTCTTATTTTAAGTAAATCTTTATGCTTTATGACCCTGTTTCATTTAATCTGTAAGATGAGAGATGCATGGGGGAAAGTAACATGAGAATAATAATTATTTGTAAAAAAATCTGCAGGATTCCTGAATAATGATTTAAAACACTATGGGTACGTCTACCCTGCAACACTTACAAAATAACTAGTTCTATTCTGAAATAAATTAGTCTGCATCTATACAGCAAGCAGTTATTTCAAAATACTGTGAAAATACTGTCAAGCTGGAGGACTTCTTACTCCAACTCCTGTAACCCTCATTGTACAAGGAATAAGGGAAGTTGGAGGAAGAGTGCTCTCTCTCGAAATAAGTGCTGTGTAGATGCTCGCTATTTCAAAATAAGCTGTTTCAAAATAAGATATGCAATTGACGTAGCTAATTTGCATAGCTTATTTTGAGTTAAGCCCTCCAGTGTAGATGTACCCTGTAATATGCAAGGTGTAATATTTATGACTATTCTGATATAATACAATATTCTGCATCAAATTCACATCCTTCCAAGCTATTGCAAGAGTTTATATTGAGACATATACCTCTCACCAGGCCTCTATTCTTAGTACTGATGTTTGTGTTTTACAGAAATAACAAAAGGTCCCATCTAAGTTCAGGGCCCTTCTGTGGTAGGTGCTGAATGAACACATAATAAAAGACAGTCTCTGCCCCAAAGAGCTTACAGTTTAAATAGATAAGGGGTGAGAAGGGAAATGAAGCACTGAAGAAACTTGTCTAAGAATCATAGAACTCTAAAACTGGAAGGGACCTCGAGAGGTCATCAAGTCCAGTCCCTTGCCCTCATGGCAGGACCCAGTACCATCTAGACCATCCCTGATAGATGTCTATCTAACCTGCTCTTAAATATCTCCAGTGATGAAGATTCCGCAACCTCCCTAGGCAATTTATTCTAGTGTTTAACTACCCTACCAGGAAGTTTTTCCTAATGTCCAACCAAAAGGTTGGACATTAGGAAATGAGCAATTCCAATAAATGAGCAATTCCAATTCTTCTGATTTGTTCCCTTTGTAAAATCACAGCTCATCCATGAATCATAGAACACTAGAACTGGAAGGAAACTTGAGAGGTCATTGAGTGTAGTCCCCTGTCCTCACTGCAGGACCAAGCACCGTTTAGACATCCTCAATAGATGTCTAACTAATCTGCTCTTAAATATCTCCAGAGATGGAGATTCCACAACCTCCTTAGGCAATTTATTCCAGTGTTTAACCACCCTGTCAGGAAGTTTTTCCTAATGTGAAACCTAAACCTTCCTTACTGCAGTTTAAGCCCATTGCTTCTTGTCCTATCCTCAGAGGCTAAGGAGAACAACTTTTCTCCCTCCTCCTTGTGACATCCTTTTAGATACCTGAAAACCGCTATCATGTCCCCTCTCAATCTTCTCCTTTCCAAACTAAACAAGCCCAATTCTTTCAGTCTTCCTTCATAGGTCATGTTCTCTAGAGCTTTAATCATTCTTGTTGCTCTTCTCTAGACCCTCTCCAATTTCTCCACATCTTTCTTGAAATGTGGTGCCCAGAACTGTACACAATACTCCAATTGAGGCCTAATCAGTGCAGAGTAAAGCAGAAGAATGAAATAAATTAGTCCGCTCAACACTCTTGCTCACAACACTCCTGTTAATGCATCCCAGAATCATGTTTGCTTTTTTTTTGCAAGTGTGCCACACTTTTGACTCATATTTAGCTTATGGTCCACTATGTCCTCCAGATCCCTTTCTGCAGTACTCCTTCCTAGTCAGTCACTTCTCATTCTGTATGTGTGAAACAGATTGTTCCTTCCTAAGTGGAGTACTTTGCATTTGTCCTTATTAAACTTCATCCTGTTTACCTCAGACCATTTCTCCAGTTTGTCCAGAACACATGTCAGAGTAAGGAGCTGAACCAAAGTCTCCTAACACTTGCTCCAGGGCCCTATCCAGTGGAACATGATGAGTTTTTGGATCTGTATTTGAAGTAGGCAGCTCAGGCCCATTTCTAATTAAGATCTAATGTGGCAGAGTGTATTATTGTGTGGGTGTATATTATCACATATATACTGGGGGCATAACTCAATGTTACACTAATTAACCAACTTTTCCTGAGAGGTGACAAAACAACGCTCTTGTATTTTTATCTATACTGAAATTGTATGATAAACGAGAAGAGTGAGAAATCTTGACATATTAATTATTTTTTAAAGGAAACTGTCTCCTAACTGTGGGCCACATTTTACCCCATAAACTCCTATTAATATGCATGGGAGTCAGCTCACGTAACACAAATTGAATTGCGGTCTCATAGGTTCAAATAGCCTGTGCCCAATTCTCTCCTCATGTTACTAGTGCATCCCTATTTGAGTCAATGGGATTGAATAACAGTATCTGAGGGCAGAATGTGGCCCAGTAATTAACATGTAATGATAGGCTAGTAACTCTTGTATGTGATTTCTCTCATGCTTTTATTTTTTGGTTTGTTTCTTTTACTTCAGTAACTGATGATATACCTCTGTGGAACCATGGTTTGCTTTAAATTCTAAAAACTCATACATTATAAATATTCAACATTTTTACAAGGGTGGCTTCTTAAAATATCATAGTGTGGTGTTTCACACCACCCAGAGTAATTCAAGCTGGTTCAGTAGTTTCCATTATAAACCCTGTGCTCGTGGCTTAATGTTAACTTGGCCATAAAAATTTACTTCAAGCTGGAGGTTGGCATATGAGTTTTCATCCCTTAAGGTTGTTTAATTCTTTTCTTTGGTTTTCATCCATAAATAATGGTGCAGGCAGATATTTTTGGTTGGTTTGTTTTAATTTTTGCTATTATTTTAGAATATAAGTTAGCTGGCACTGCAAATGTTCAGACTCCAATTTTGGAAAGCATAATAATGCAGGACAGCACTGGGCAGGAGGTATGTAGTTTTGACTTCCTGGGGCATGCCTGGTAAAAAGAATCTGTTCACAGCCCGCTGAGGGATCGTCTCCTGCCCCAACTGTCACTATATTGAATGAGCAAGTTGTAATACTTCCTTTCAGTGTCTTTTTGGCATGAATCTCTGTACCCTTATCTCTTTGGTTTGGAGGTCCCATTCCCGTTCTCTAAGCTCAAAGTGGAACCTTGGTTTTAGCAGCTGAAGGTCAATCACTGTTTCCAGCTGGTTATAGGCCTACCTTAGTGTCAGGTCATTTCTTTCCTCTCTTGCACAATCTATATCTCTTGCTAGGAACTCTTTGTCTAGGAGATATGTGGTCTGCTTGACCTTCAGGAAAAGGAGAAAGTCCCTCAACTGGCACATAGACTCACAGACTTTGAGGTCTGAAGGGACCACCATGATCACTTTGTCTGACCTCCTGCACGTTAGAGGGCACGGAACCTCATCCACGCCCTCCTGTAATAGAATCCCACCCTCTGGATGAGTTACTGAAGTGCTCAAAGCATGTTTTACAGTTTTCAGGTTTACAGAGAATCCACTAGTTATACTAGTTTAAACCTGCAAATCACCCATGCTGCAGAGGAAGGTGAAAAAACTCCGAGGTCTCTGCCAGACTTTTTTTTAGGATCCTTTGTTTCACCTAACACCACTGGTTCCAGTGTTGGGTGACTGAAATCAGGGTAGTCTCCTCAAATAGGTGATTGACTTCTTCAAAGAATCCTCAACCAGAATGGGTGTGTGAGGGCAGATACTAATGCCCCAAAGAAGTCTCTTACACCTCTGTAAGTGTAAGAAACTGTCCAAAAAGAGTTGCAAGCCATATTAGACCAGAAGGCAGGGGGAAGAATATCACATTAAATGGAAGAATTCCACTGTGTTGGTGCTGAAACCAGCTGGGAAAACCAGTTTCTTTATTAATATTTCAGAAAGATAAATGCCATAATGAAATTTGAAGCCTATCCTATACCTAGTGTGGATGAGTTGCTAGAACTGTTGGGAGCTGCCAACGACATCTCCGCCTCACACCTAACAAAAGGGCATTGGCAGGTCTGCTGATGCCTAAGTCTTGGGACAAGACATCTTTCTCCACCCTATTTGGTCTGGGATGCTTTGATTACAGGGCAATATGAGGAGGTATTAAAATAGCATTCTTATTTACAGCCTCCACTGGAATGATGATACAAGATGTTATTGCTGTCCTAAGTGTCCTAGAGAACACAAAACTCAAAGTGAACCCAGCTAAGTGCAGGATGATGAACAAGAAGTCACATATCTTAGTTATACTCCAGGTGCAGGGTTTAGCAATCTGCCCCGTTCTAATACCACCACCACCACCACAAAACAGATATGATGTTGCTTGGGCCTGGTAGGCCATTGTGGATGTTTTGCTTCAGACTTTGCTGCTATTGTGGCACTCCTCATGGACCTTATCAAGGACACCAAACCTAAGAATACAATTTGGTGAAGATGGTGATGAAGCACTTTGAATGTTCAAACAGTGTCTGAGCCAGGAGCCATACTTTTTCACCCAGATTTTTCAGTAGGGTTCATTCTACAAATAGAGGTATCATAAGCAGATTTAGAGTTGTCTTTTTCCAGGACTCTGATGAAGAGGAACACTCAGTCCTCTATATAAACTGAAAACTTCCCCAGAGAGATGGCCTGTGAGTCATCAGAAAGGAACCTTGGCCGCAAAAGGGGCTGTGGTTGCCCTATGATACTATTAGTTGGGAAACCCGTTCTTGCTGGTAACAGACAATGTCCTTCTCTGCTGGCTGAACACCATGAAAGATGTCAACCTAAGGATTATACAAGGATTATCCCTACAACCATATAGCTTTTGAGAACTACATCGAGCTGGGAAGGCCTGTGAAAACATGGATTTTTTTTCCTGAGGGGGCAGGGAATGGGATGCTGATGACCAGGTGTCGACAAATCATGTAATCTACTCACCCGGGGTGAGTAGCTTACAAGCTGACACAGCTGGCGCTGCGTGATCTGCACATGTGCAGCTTGCAGAACCGCGCAGCTGGCGTGCGGGGCTCGCCGCCACTTGGCGAGCCCTGCTGATAACAATTCCCCAGGTCCTGTTTTGAGGGGCAGGGTCTGTGATGGAGAGTACAATTTCCACACTGGAAAGGAAGGGGTTAAAAAGGTACTTTGGACACAGGCAGCCCTGCCATATTGCACTTGCAAAGTATGCACAGGCTAGAGGAGGAATTTGAAGAAGGGAGCGACATAGTGGAGTGGCAGACAATGGAAGTGAACAGACTTACACTGAACCCTTGGGAAGGAGCACCTGGGGATCACTTGCTGCCTTACAACTAGTGACAGTGACCTGACCAAGCCAGCAAAGATGGGAGCTGTGTTGCTCTGAAGGCTAGAGGCTTCATCTTGCTGTTTAATTCTTTACTTTGCCTGGTGGGAAGAGAAAGGACCAGTAGGAAATTATCCAAGGAGACAGCTATTTAGCTTCTTACACTGCAGGACACAGCAGCCTACCATTGGGCCCTGGATCGAAGCCAGGTGGAGAGGGTAGGCCCAGGTTCCCCAAAGAACCCCTCAGCAGGGGTAATTACAGAATTCTGTCCTTGGGTAGGGAACATAGTTGGGGGAAGATCCTGAAGATACAAGCCTTTGGACGATGAGACCCTGACCCAAGTGGGAAGTCCTGATTCCCTCACTTAATCCTCAAAACTTGCCCATTATTGGACTCTCTATTATACCCTGGAAGGAGTTGACATGAACATGTGACCCGGCTGAGTCACTGAAAGTACATATCATTGTGGGGGTGGAGGAAAAATAAAAAAGGACAATGCTTGGGCAGAAGACAAGCAACCAGAGTTACACCCAGCCACTAGGTGGTGCTGGCTGTGTATTCCCCTTCACACATGCTTAACTTCCCGTATGTGAGTCAAAGTGATTACTCCGAAATTCCTTCTAAGCGATGCGACTGCACAGCTGCCTACTAAGCCCCATGCAGGGGCTCAGGCTGCAGTGGGAAGAGATGCCTCTTCCCAAACCCTGGACCTGCTGTGGTTGAGAGAGGTCCCTTTGCTTGCTGGCCCAGCACAGACCTGCTGCACACACCTGTTGCCCCTTTTCCCAGGCCCCACACAGCCTAACCTGGATATGACAATGCCATGGAATGGTGCCTCTCCTCGGCTTAGCCCGGCCCTACTGGAGCTGCTGCTGGAGCCATAGAGAGGTGCTTTTGACCTGGTCCAGAGCTGCTGTGGTGAGTGAGGCCTAGGGAAGCCTACACCCCCTCTCTCCCTGGGGAAGCCTACACCCCCTCCAAAACTCACATCTCCAGCCCCACCCTAGAGCCTGCACCTCCATCCTGAGCATTTGCCCCCCCAGCCATAAGCCCTCTCCTGCACCCCCAACCATAGCCCTCAGTTCCCCAATATCCCAAGCCTCTGCCTGAGCCCTGAGTTCCCTTCCTCTTGACCCACTCCTGGCATGCACTGTCCATGTGCAGAATGAGTTTTGTGATGTGTATCAGTAAGAACATTCACACATCATCTCCATGTTGGTGTACATAACATAATTCATTCCACACATGGACATAAAAATTAGCAAAAACCCTGGACTACTCTCATGCTTGAAGTTAAGAATGTGCCTGTGCTTGATGAATTGGGGCCACATGCATTGACTGTAAAGCTTTAGATTTTAAAACTAAAATGAGAGAACTGTAAGCCAGATTCTGCCACATTTTACTCCACTTGAGTAGTAGCAAGCTCTCCAGTTATTCTCTCTGAAATAAATGGGAATTAAGTGTAAGTCTAAAGTTAAACAGGTATTAAGTGCCTTGCTGAAAGTTATACCTGGGCTTACTTGTGTGTGTCTGAATAAGGATTTAAGGTACTGCTCAGTATGAGTATGGATGGCAGTATCTGCCCCTTGTTATTTGGGGGTTGTATTGAAGAATTTAAAAGACTAATATATTTAACATTGAACATTTCTTTACTCATACTTTGGTTGCTACATTTGAAAAAGTTATATATTTATATATGTGTGTGCACACGCACACACATCTCAAACTTAATGTTTGGAACAATGAATTTGCAAGGTTAGTTGAGATCAGTGGCCTTTTAAATCTTGTCATTTCGGTTGTTTTGCACTACCTCTGACAGTGGCTAATACCTGATGATGAGGAGTAAGATCTTGCAACAAAAGAGACTGAAAAAAGAAAATAAACTAGTGTACCTACTTAAATGTATACCATACATCACATCAATGGGAAGAATTCCTTCCCGGCTGTTGCAGGCAATCAGCTTATGCCTGAAGCCAAGACTTGATCACTTTTACTTCAGCACCCATAACTTCAAATGTTGTTATTGGTCATAAAATTATCCAGCCCCTTTGAAAATTCAACCAGCCATAATATTTGATTCTATAACTTAAAAAAAAAAATGATTGCAGTGCAAAACAACCCAAACAAGAAAATGAAAATCTAAAGATAAAATACCTATTTAAACTTAGAAACTGTACCTGCTTCTGAGTGATTTTGTTGTTTGTGGTTATAACACAGCTTAATATGTGCATGTCAAGTTTGACATTGAATTTGTTCACTTTTGGTGGCTTATGTGTAATCACCATTGTAACATTAACGTTGCTTTAAACAAGTTGTGTGCTTTAATATCCTATAAATTTTTGTCTGACAATCAAATGTGAGGTTGTGTGAGATGAGGCTAGATGGTAATATCTCATTCAAGCACATTTTTTGTTATCATTCAAAACTATGGTAATGTATTTGATTATTCTTATCTGTACTTCTGTGTATATGGTTATCCTTTTTATTTTCATTCTCATACATATCTATAGTGCTGTCTAGATCTGGAAGATTTGATTTGTTGTATGCGTTGAAAGAATAGAAAAACTGATTTTGTGTTGTATTATATTTTTCTGCAATCTTCTTGTAGACCTTGAAATTGAAGCTGACACATTTGCAAATATGATTTTCTTCCTTAGATCTTTTGAAAGTTGATTTTCTCTGTAGGTAAATTAACCTGTGATTCTAACAGTGACTTTGGCAAAATCAACACAGTAGGATATCAATACAAGAATCCTTCAGAGCCCTAGGGTAATAATAATTCCAGTGTACTCCTTTCTGTGGATCTATCAAGCGGCTAACTGCATTTAATGTAATTAGCTAAAAATGAGCTTTGCATAGGAATATGGAGCAGTCCTCATAGAGGGCGAAGTATTTGGGCAGAGTGAGGTGAGTGAAGAGATACTCCTCCTATTCCTAATATGTGAGTTAAAACGGTCAGTTGTTCGGTTTTTCTGTGTTCAGTCAGTTATAAAAGTGGGCAGAATAATTCCAGTGTGCACAACCACAGATTTTTGAATTTTGAGTAATAATAACGGTGACTCTTTCAGAAACTTTTGTTACTGGAAACTGAAGCTTTGTTAGCTTTGTGTGGATATTAAAATCCCAATTGCAGTTATTGCAATAGTGAAAATTTGCCATCTATATTGGGGCAGAATTCAGCACTCTGAGGGTATGTCTACACTGCCACCCTAGTTTGAACTAAGGTGGATAATATAGGCATTCAAAGTTGCAAATGAAGCCCGGGATTTAAATATCCCGGGCTTCATTTGCATCTTGCCGGGCGCCGCCATTATTAAATCCCCCTTAGTGCGGACTCCGTGCCCGCGGCTACATGCGGCACGGAATAGGTAGTTCGAATTAGGCTCTCTAATTCGAACTACCGTTACTCCTCGTGGAACGAGGTGTACCGGTAGTTTGAATTAGAGAGCCTAATTCGATCTACCTACTCCGTGCTGCGTGTAGCCGCGGGTACGGAGTCCGCACTAAGGGGGATTTAAAAATGGCGATGCCCGGCAAGATGCAAATGAAGCCCAGGATATTTAAATCCCGGGCTTCATTTGCAACTTCGAATGCCTACATTAGCCACCCTAGTTCGAACTAGGGTGGCAGTGTAGACATACCCTGAGTGTCAGTTAGCTTCAACTCTCTTCTCCAGAGAAGTAAGTGTGTGTGTGTGTGTGTGTGTGTGTGTGTGTGTGTGTGTGTGTGTGTGTGTGTATCCATAAAGAAAGAGAATTTGTAAAGCAGTTTGGGATTCTGCAGGATGAAAAGGAGTATGTAAGGGTATATCTACTGTACAGGACAAGGTCGAATTAAGATACGCAACTTCAGCTATGTTAATTGTAGTTGAAGTCCAAGTACCTTAACCAAATACTCTTCCTTCTACTTGCCTTACTCCTTGTGGAAGCAGGGCTACTGGCATCAAATAGAATGCCTTCTCAGTTCAAATTAGCGTGTCTAATTCGAACCCTGGAAGATCAGCAGCTTCAGTCTTCTCTGTAGTGTAGACATACCCTAAGTGTAAAATCTACTTTAATTTTCCTGTCTGTAAAACAGGGATTACAATACCTACCTTCCAGTGAGGAGCAACTTATTATTGTTATGTATATTTTCATTATTTTATGGACTAATAATAATATTGTTATTAGATGGGTGTATACAGATGTTGGCCATATGAGCAGTGTGAATTTCTTCTGAAAATGGAATAGTACATGCTTAAGAGCAGTAGTGTTCAACCTGCACCCCGAGGGCCACATATGACCCATTGGGGTTCTGTGTGTGGTCCTTGAGACATTTTTGTTTACCATTTCTTACACACAAGGTTGCCAGATTCTGCTGGTTTTCATCAACATAATAGAAGATATTCTACTCTAATATCAAGTATAATCCAGAACCAGTGTTCTCCAGGTTACACTGCTTTGAATAAGAATTTATTTCACATGTGGCAATTAATGCTTTTATTACAGGCTCATAAATATTTTGCTATAATTAAAAATCTGAGTGCAATATCTGTATTTTTTATTTTTAATAGCATACAAAAGTGCTAATGCACAGAAATATTTCTGATCGATCATGAATTAGAAGACTATGACTTATTAATCAAATAAATACATAATTGCATTTCATCACACAGTAATGTGTTCCCTCTATGAATTACTTTAAATTGCTACTTTAGCTTTCGGACGGTGTTCCTGGTGAGGGAGATATTGATGAGTGTGATGATCTTAGTTTCAGGTAGTGGTGTTTATCAGCTGCAGAAATGTGCATTGAAGCAAATATAGGGCACATTCTGCCCTTGAATTCACACATCTGGGTCCCACTGAACCAAATTAATCCCTGGGATAACTTGAATGAAGTTACGCCAGGGATGAATTTGGTCTTAAACATCAGAGCAGAGAAATTCTGTCCACAGATGTCAGTTATTAACGCCAATTCTGAGGCTTACAATGATGTCCTCAAAAGTCCTTTTGAACTTGTATTTAGATGCAGGCAAGATGTTCAGCAACATATCTGAGCTTGTGGTGGTGAAGCCAAAGTCGTCTTATTAAATAAATACATACAGTAATGTTTGAAACAGTTGTTTAAGCAGTGGTGGTTTGGAGACTGTCCTCAGCAGTGGTACTTCTATTCATTTTAGTCAACCAACTAGTATTTGTACACAAGGTGTAGGAGAAAAAAAAATCAACAAGGCATTAAATTTAGTTTTGAGCTTCCAGGGGGTATTATAAACTGCAATGAAAATATGTATCTGAAAAATAGCAAATATCTCACCAGTTCTCATAATGTGTAAATTATAGACTAAGAACACTGCACTCTCCTACTCTGCCCTTGACAAAACTATTTATTGCCATATAGTAAAGCTCTGATTTTTTTCAAAGGGCCCATCAAGAATTGGACACACAATTCTATTGAAAATTCCTGCCCAGTAACAGTACTGGTCTCTACTAAGAGCAGTTGTTTCCTTGTTGTTCCTGTAGTTTTCATTGCTTGCCCTACCTGACAGATTTAGCATTTCAGTTTGTTAAAGATTGGCAAAGTTAAAAGCAGTAGAAAATGGAGGAGTTATGAGATGGATTACACGACCCAGCACCCTGTATAATGTATATTTTTGATTAATAAAGTGACAGTCACTGATCAGGTTTGTCAAGCCCACATGGTCTGAGAAGGTTTCCTCGCTGGTGTCATGTGAGGAAAAATTAGCAGCTATGCTTAAAGAGTAAGGTCTTCTATACTAGTGGTTTTCAATCTATGGGTCGCAACCCAGTACTGGGTCTTGGAATGTCTCATTGCTGCAGGGGGATCAGGTGACCAGTGGGGGTGCCCAGAAGCAGCCAGCAACAAGCCTGACTCCAACAAGGTTGGGAAGGGGAGTACGCAGGGCTCTGTGCTAGGAATGCAAGCAGCTAGTCACTACTCAGTAAGCAAATGCTTATCGGGTAGTCAAGTAGGAACTCGACTAGTTGCTTCCCCTCCCCCTTGCTGCCTCTATCAGAGAGAGGCAGCAAGGAGGGGGAGCACGAGCCAGAGCTGGGGAAAGCCAGCTTAAAAGCTGGTTCCCCCCCAGAATGGTCTTTGTGTGGGAGGCAGGGAGCAGCAGGGAAACAGCATGAGTGAGGATTGAAACAGTCCCGCTTACGCCAGTCCCACTGCTGCGCCTCTTCCTTTGGAATGTACAAGAGATGCCTGCAGTTCTTGTACATTTTAAAGGGGCACAGAGGGGATCCATGCCAGCAGGAACTACTTTGCTCCCCACTGTTGTAGGTTCCTGCTGACTCTCTCCCTTTGAAATATACAAGAGCCCCGGGCAGCTGTTGTACATTTCAAAGGACAGCGCAGCGGGATAACGAGCACGCCTCTTATCGACTAATCAAGTAGTCAATGGAAATTCCGTCGTCTACTTGATTAGATGATTAATTGAAATTTAACATCCCTACTCCATACATTACCCCTGGCCTGAGCATGGTCTGCAGTGCCAGGACAGGCAGGAAGACTGCCGTAGCACCCGCACAGTGCTGCTGACTTGAAGCTGCTCAAGATAAGCCGCTCCTACCTCAGCCCTGATCCTCCCCAAAGCTGGAGCCTCCTCCTACACTCCAAAGCTCTCATCCTCAGCCCTACCCTGGAACTCATATGCTAGGCAAATTATGTTGGGTTGTGAGCATCAACAATTTTTTTCAACTGGGTCATGAGAAAAAATGTTTGAAAACCACTGATCTCATCTCATTATTGTTTTGTTTGTTTAAAGTATTTGGTATATAATTGAATCCACTCCCTCCTCCACCATCTCCAGACACACACCGGGCTGTTTCTGAGAACTCAGGAAACCTTTTTTGAACAGAGCACTGTATTGGTTTCAGCTTGTGGAAACTAGTGTTACAATGTTGATGAATATCCCCTGATTACTTCATTTGCTGCAAGTGGGCACCAAGCTGTTATGGGTTCTTGGTTTGTTTGAGTAAAACTCCAGTGTTAGTTTCCTGAGATGTTGGAAGATGACATTTAAATATAGAAGAGAGGTACATTTATATGCATTGTGGAATGATTGGGGATGGATGACCCATAACTGAGGGTAGGTTAGAAAGTATCATGCCACTCTGCAGTCTGAAAGCGATTGCTGCCTCTGTAGGTCTACCTGCAGTACCTTTAATCTTTCTAATGTGGCTAAAATAGATGCAGTAATGTGGGCTTCAGCCTGGGCTGTACAGGCACACTCAGAATCCTGGATGCACAGTCACATTCCTGGCCCATCCCAGGATCTGTGCTGCCATGCCTTCACTGAAATCTTTTAGCTGTGCTATCTAGCATAAATATGGCACAGGTGTAATATCACAAGTTTCAGTCACACCTCTGAATGCAGTATAGTCATATTCTAAAAGGAGGGTGCAGGGTGGGGGCAAATCTAGAGCCAGCAGGTGGCTATATTGGTTTGCCATAGTCATAGCCAAAGATTTATCTCCTCTTTTTGCCTGATGCTCCTGTTGTGTAGCATTGCTAGTATGGGCACTTGTGTTCACTTGAAGAGTAGTGTCCATGTTGCCTTTCAGTATTCTGCAATAATGACTTAAAATATTACAACCTGCAACAGCTTTGCTACAGCCTTTGCTATAGAAGAATGTTGGGGGGGGGGGCAGGAGGGTTAAAATATGGATAGGTGGAAAGGGGGATACCAGACTTATTTAGAAATCTGTTCTGTTTTGAGTTTGAATCCATACCCTAAAAGGATGATGATGGCTAGCCTTATAGAATTCATGTATTCGTTACACCCAAAGATGACCTTCATTTTTAATCACTTGGTTTTTAAACTGGTGGCAAGACATATTTCTGAACTGTCTGGAATCCTCAGATTTCCTTTATCACTTTCTGTCTGGCTTTCTGTCTGGCTTCAGGCATGGAAACTGCACTAGTCTTGTTGGTTGATGGTTTCCTTTCTGGAGTGGACTATATCCAGATATGATGATAGCCTTTGGACCTGTTGCCAGGAGGTTGTGCTTAATTGCTTGTGGTGTCTTTTTGAGATAGGTGATCTTGAGTGCTTCCAGTCTTTTCTCCTCAAGGGGTCCCAGAACAGTTTTGGGCAATTGTTCACCTGCCCATGAGGGATGATGTATAAAGTTCTGCTTCCTTACCTTTCCTGTTCAAAGTGCATAGGAAATCAGTTGGGAGATGGACACATCCACCTGAGAGTGTGGGTCATCAACAACAAAACAAAAACGAGTTGGAACTTATTTTCCTTGATCCTGGAGATGTGGTCTCTTTGCTTTCTCATCTTTTATCAAAGGTGAGATGTGGATGAGGAGGGGGAAAAAACCCTGTAACTTCATTCAGGTGAGACAGAGGTGATACCAGTGGATTTGGAAAGGATCTTGGGGTGTGAGAAGGAAGATTTCAGAGCCTTTATTGTGAGGGGATTTTTTCTATTCTTTCTCTAAGAAGTTCATAATTTGGGGAGTGTTTCTGATTTGTTATCTGTGCCAGGAGTTTCACAGGGCATCAGTGGGCAAAATTACATTTCTCCATCTGTGTGTAGTTGAATGGCTGAAACATTTCCTCTCAGATCTGGACCCCACCAGTAATCCTTGTCACAGTGATTTGTAGATGAGATTACTACTATAAATTCTACATGGGGCTACACTTGGAAACCACTAAGAAGATAATCGCTGCTGCAGAATGCATCTGCTTTCCTGTTTGATAGAATTAGCCACAGAGAACATACCGGACTTACTCTTTGTCACCTGCCCTGGTTTCTTATTTACCTCCAGATGGAATCCAAGATAGGGACTTTGACCCATAAAACACTAAATGTTTTAGCACCTGGTATCCCAGAGACCATCAGACTATTGGACCAAGACTCAGGAGACCTGTATTCTATTCCCAGCTCTGACATGGATTTGACTTAGAGCAAATCACTCCTTCTCTCTATGCTGACCTCCCTGGTAAAGTGCTTTGAGTTGCACTGATGAAAAATAACTGTATAAGATCAAGGCATTGTTATTACTCCTCTCTAAACTTTCTGATCAGTACTAAGCATCTGGGGCCCTCACAGTAATTGCTGTAGATTTAACTGTCTAGGACAGAGTTGGGCAATAGTTTTTGATGGGCGGGGCCACTCCAAGAATTTGGAAAGTGGTCGAGGACCGCACTGTTCCATGATCTTAATGGAGAAAGTGCAGGGTGTGGAATGGAGGTTGGGTGCAGAAGGGAACTTGGGGTAAGGGAGAGAGTTTGAGTTAAGGAGGCAATTGTAACCTGGAGCACTGAACTGGAGTTCAGGGGGTTGAACTGTGACCTCGGGTAGGGAATTGGGGTACATGAGGGGGGTCAGGGAATTGGGTTGTGAGCTAGGGCAGGAGGAGACTGCGGTATGGGGCAGGGGATTGGGGTGCCAGATCTGGGAGGGGATATGGGTATAGGAGGGAAGCAGAGGATTTAGGTATGTGGAGTAGGGGGCAGGAGTGGGGGGCATAGGGTTGGGGAAGGAAGAGGCTGGGATGCCTGAGGCAGGATTTGGCCAGGAGACTTACCAGCCACCAGCCGTTCTTGAATCCACCTCCCTGCCTGCCCCACCCCTGCACAGGCTACAGCCAAGCAAGGAACCTGCCTTGGGCTCCCCACAGTGTCCGCAGGCCAGATCCGGTGGCTTGGTGGGCTGGGCTGGGCTGGTCCGGTCCACAGGCCATATTTTACCCATAAATGCATGCCTACCAATGGAGGGGGGAGGGGACTGCCCCAGGGCCCAGCAATTGAAAGGGGTCTGGGACTCCCAGCTGCTGCTAGTGCCGCAGCGACAGCAGCTAGCGCCCCAAACCCTTTAAATTGCTGTCAGAGCCCAATGCATTGGCGCTGCAAAGGCCCATGCATTGCACTTCAGGTGACACCGAGGGCCGGCTATCGCAGCCTCACCCCTTCTGCCTGAGGCCCTGTCCCTTCTGGAGGCACAGAGCCAGTCACCCCCCCCACCCCCCATCTGCGCCCCAGCCATTTACCCCAGGGGCCTGGCAAGTCTGTTGGCTCACCTGTGGATTTCAGTTCCCCCAACTCTGAGTGATATTTAAGGTATGACAGCAGGTTTTTCCTACAGGCTTTCACGTGAGACTGGTGATGGGAAGGTTGATGTTGGCTTGCTTTAAGGGCTTTTTAGGGGTGTGTTTAAACACTGAGCCAGAATCTTGGTATAAAGCGTCATAGCTCTATTAACACCAGCGGTACTAAACTGATTTACACCAGCTGAGGATGTGGCACTTTGTCACTTTTCAATGATGTACCAAGTATTTTCAGAAGTATAATTGGGCACATTTTAAATGTCAAATACTAAAGAAACTTCAGTTACATAGTGTCGTAGAAAACTGTGTGTCACATTTGGTGTTGGTGTCCTTTCTGTTTCTACAAACACTTGCTTAATATAGTCTATCCATGGTCATATGCTTAAGATTTCTTATTCTATCTTTCTCCCTCGCCCTATAGTATTGAAAGCAAAAGGCCTACCATTGGTTTTATTGAGCTTTGACTAAGTATTAGAAGAATACCCCCAAAACGCTGCAGGGACTTCACTTGGGGCTGTCCTCTTGCTCTCTCCCCAACAAAACCCATTTTGTACAAATAGCATTTCCCTGTGTACTTTCATTGGTTCTAATTAAGAGTTCTTTTGTTTTTGTTTCAGCTGTAGCATAGTTTTGCTTTACAAAACACTCGATGGTGCAGTGTTGGTTTTTCAGTTGCCTGTGTTCGAACACACAGTTCAATAAAGCAAAGAATCAATGCATGCTAAACATGTCACACTTAATGGGCTGGAATTTTTTTAATCTATTAAAAATGAAACGAGCCTCAAAACTATCTCTTTGCAATGGATTGCTGCTTCTCTCTTTCTCTTACCTGAAGTGCTTTTTTTTTTTTAAAAAAAAACAATGGGTAGAGAGGAATGGCTTAAAGTCCTAGAAACTGGGAGAAACAAGTTGAAAAAGCACAGCATATATACACTGATTAATAAGAATGGTTCTCCAAAACTCGGAAGGACTTTGTGTGAGTTGGGACCAGTGTGTGTATGTGGGGGAGGGGGGAAGGATTATATAGGGAAATAGAAAACATACTATGGAATTCCTGCATCCTTCTTTTTTTCTCTCCTTTCTCCCAGGTAGACACTGGTGTGGCAGTTTTTAACAATCAACCCCTTCTCTGCGTGTGTGTGTTTTCCTTCCTTCCATGTTGTTTCGTAGTTATCTGTTAGTAACAGCAGTATTATTACACACAGATTAGAACACAGGCAGCTTTTAGGCTCCCTGACAGTTGGCCAGAGCAGAGATTAGAGATAAAACTTAATCCCGTGAGGTAATAGCAAAAAAAGAGTACAAAGACATGAGATGAGCCGATAATGGTTTGTTTAGGTAAGAAGGCTTCACTTCGCAAGGTGATTGGCTCTCACTCTATAGAGCGCTGAATGATAGTTTCCCAAATCCTATCTGAGGTTTCTAACATTTAGCGGTAGTCTGGAGAGACAACTAGGGGGGAAATGGCAACCAGCAGTGGTAAAAATAATAAAATCATTATAACCATAAATGGAAGTTGCTGGACCATGCGGGAGATGAGGGATGTTTACACTTCTATAACTGCAGGGCTCCTAGTCAGTTAACATTTGAATTGAGGGAGATTAAAACAATTCCCAGTGAAGGCTGATTGTTTGTGTGTGTGTGTGTGTGTGTGTGTGTGTGTGTGACGTGAGCGCGTGCGCATTTGTCCATATTTCTTGTTAAAAAACAATAGCTTAAAAAGTGAACGTAGAATGTAAGATTAATATGACAGAGTTGTCTGGTTAGATATGCAACAGTAAAGAAAAATTAAAAGCAAGATAGTGTAAAGGGTGAAGTTACATCTGTGAGTGCATGTTTGTTTTATCATGTCTTTCTGAGTCTGCACTGATTTGCATTGAAAGGAAGAGTGATTGCAAAATCTTCTTGAAAATCACATATTTAAGAATGCTGTTCAATCACCAAAATGTGACAAGTGAAATTCAGATAAACCATCTTTTTACAATCAAGTTATTGGGAAATATTCAACAAGAATAGGAGAGTAGATCATGATACAAATGAATTATTACTTCAGTTCAGCTCTCTCATTTTGCAACAAACACAGATACATTTGTGTTTGAAACAGACGCTGTCTGACTGACAACTGACAATTCAGCATTTCTCTGCAGTGTCAGAATTGCGAAGAGATGGAAACATTTTTCATTTTGGCTTTTAAACAATGACTAATGAAACCTGTTCACCACAGCCCTTGGTGCATAATAAGGCTATAGTCTTGGAATGACTGATCAAAAGACTAACATTGTTGCACCTGCCATAGAACTGGCTGCTGTTAATGTCGGACTAAAACAGAATTGTAATAGTTATATGGACTGGGTTTATTAAAGCACAAATGGGAAGGAAACAGTTTTTGCCATCAGACTTTGTTTATATATGTTTTAACCCTTTTTTGGGAAACTTTTGAAAACTACAGGAATGGTGTGAAAGCCAGAACGTACAAATAAAATGGTATATCTCCAGAGCGGCCTGAAAGATTTGTTCCATTCAGATACGTCTTTTTTTAATCTCACAATCTCTTTCGTTCCAGAGCTATGGCAAGAATCCATTTCAGGTAGTCCAAAAATCCAACCCTATTTTTGTCTGTCGGGGACTGAATAATTAACAATTAGTTTCCTATTCTCTTGGAAATTAATTTGTTTGCTTAACTCAAATAGATTCTGGGTCTAGCATAGGAAGGAGATTAGCTAATTAAGAATATGAACTCATTCAAATTTTCACCCTAAACATAGACCAACTTTTAATTCAGTGCCAGTGTTGTTTCATAAACTGGTATCATTACTTCTCTGTGAGGGGTGCACCCATACATTACAAAAAATGCCAGTTACCTCCAAATATAGACATATAGTTTCCTGTAGATATGATAGATGTGTTTTATGTAGTAGATAGCAACATGCCATGATCTTCTGATATTATCATGTCAAACAATGCTGATTCAGAAACATGAGGTGAAACCTTGACCCTATTGAACCGCCCATTAACGTAATGGTACAGGTTGAATTGCCCTAGTCAGGTACTCTCTGGTCTGGCAACATATGTGGCCTGACATGATTTTAGTTAGCTGGATGTCCACTTATTATGGATGTGGCCAATATTGACCTCATGTGGTTCAGCAAATTCTCTGGTTCAGCACCAGTCAGATCCCAAGGGTGCCGGACTAGAGAGGTTCAACCTGTACCAGGATTTTATCCATGCAAGTGTTACTTTAAGGGACAGGACACTAGAGAGTGTCATATTGTAAGATGGATTCAGTTTCAGCCAATATCTGAGACCATTTCTAGTCAGGATGGCTGATAACAATAGCTGGTTGAAAATTTTAGAATTTCAAGTTTTTCAGACCATTTAAAGATGGCTTTATTGTTGAAACCTTTGCATAATGTTCCCATTTTATACCTTGACTTCCCTGGGAACATGCCCAGCAGGATTGGAGGGGGGGAGGGGCTCTTCAGCCAGCTGGCCCAGGGCAACTCCCTGCCCTGGAGTGCAGGGTAGATACATCCCGTCACAGTGCCACAGAAGTTTGGGTATCTCATGATACCCTGTTTCTGTTTTGCTGTTCACCCTATTGGTCCTGCCCCCATTCTCTTCCCTTTCTGAATGAGTGAGATGTAAAAGACACTGTCCACTGTCTCTGTATAGTCTCTTGCCTTGAATAACTTTGTAGCTCCTGACAATGGTACAGGACCCAGTCATTTTCAGTCAATCGGCCCAGTGTAAAGCCGGGTTACTTAACCATAAGAGCATTTAATATACTTATAGCTTTGTACTGTAAGACCATATTAAAAAAATTGGCCCAAAGTTTTTGGTTTGTTGGGGGCTGTTTTTGGGGGTGGAGGGACTTGTCATTAGAACATCTAGAAAAGAGAAACAAGCAGAAGGGAAAATTCCAGCCCGTCCATTTGCTGATGGAAATGTTATGCTCCTGTTTCCTGTTCAAAGGTAATTCACATTTTTGGGTAACAACTTACCATATCATTCTTTCTAAAGGAATTTCATGGTATACATAACAAGCAGATAATTGGCTTAAAAATAAATTGATGGGAGGGTTTCTCTCTGGTCTCTCTTTTTATCATTTGTTGCTGCTATATGTCATTCAGAATACAACTCAATCAAGAGTCTATTAGTGATAGCAGAATAATGTGGTTGCTATAAAGATCTTTTATGATGCAAAAGTGGGCAGTTGAATTGGGTAAATTTCAAAAGGGAATGACATAAAAAAGAACAAAAAGAAAGAAAGAACTTTCTCTAAATACAGGCTTTGGGATGGAAAGGCGCAGATAATTCCTGGAAAGAGTCCTGTAAATAGTTCTCTTGCTGCAACTTTCTTCTTTAGAATTCTAAATTGAAATGATGGAGTGTCTTGTACAATTTTGTTTTGTTTTTTTAACCAGGGAAACATATTAAAAGAAAGGGCTGAATGGGACTGCCTTGACACTTAATTATGATAAGGCTTCTTTTTGCATTTTGGTGTTAGAATCTTAAATATTTCTCATGTTCTCTATACTTCTTACTCTCATTCTTCATCTGCCTTTCTCATCTAGCCTATGTAAGGCATGACAGAAGGTAAACATTACTATCCTGTTGCCTAAACCGTGGTTGAAATTTTGACACTTCCACATTGTTAATATATACTTCTTTAATTACCTCCAATTTTACAAGAAATCACTGTGTGCTTTATACGTGTGTGTTTCCTTTGTATGGAAAGGAAAAGGGAAACTAAAATATCAAAAAAGGATCAGAAATCATACTGGAATGTGAGGTTTTATGTCTCTGTCACTAAAACACTCCATTGTTCATCTGGGAGAATGCAAGGGAAATACTGAACTCTGTAGACCAATGTTTCGGTTAATTTCCTCCATTGGTTGTCGAAGGATGACGTGTAGTCTTTGGGTGCATATCTGGGTATTGCCACAATTTCTTCTTCCCTTTTGCACTGTGATTATTTAAACTCATCAGCCACCTTCAGATTCTGTGATTAAAGTGACTCTCCTTACTCCTAAATGAGATATTTAGGCTATCTCTACACTTAAGCAGTAAGTCAACGTACGCTATGTGAATAACGTAGTGGGACTCAACATACCTAACTTTGAGTTCCTGTGGGGTCTGTACCATGGAAGGATCAATATGAAAAATTCCCCTATTGACTTCTTTTACTCTTTTTTGTGTGGGGTAGAATAACATGCTGAAGGGGAGAATGATCTGTGGTCGATTTGGCAGGTCTTCACTAGACACGCTAAATAGACCACTGGTGGATCAATCTCAGAATGTTGATCTGTGCTATAGTGTAGATGTAGCCTTACCTTAATAATGTTGTTCTAAGTGCTAGCAGAGAAGATACGTGTACATATATTTGGGCTATGCATGCTCCTAGCACCTGCCACCTACCAGTGTGGAGCATAAGAACCAAGCGCAGAAAGTCAGTTTAGAAGTTCATGCTGCATTGCAATACAAACCTGTGCCATGAATCTGCCTGTCGAAATTGACTGATTCTGAGTTCTTGTATTGCTACTCTTGAAGAAACGTAAATCACTCAAAACATGAGTGTTTAAAAAAAAGCAAATTAAACCCCATTTGGCAAACTCTAACTCTCTTAAATGGCCTATTATCATAGGAGGCATCCTACTGACTTCACTAGGCCTATTCCTTTAATTATGGAATGCACTACTCATGCGAATAGAGAAGGGTGAATTTTATGAAAGTTTGAAATTTTTGACAGTACTTAGGTGAGACAAGTTCGTTGTATCCTACTGAAGATGTGAAATTTTAACACATTTTTCCCCCAGTCATTCTTTTTCACAGAAAATGTTTGCCTCCAGCTCTGTATGTGAATAAGGATCTGAAGGCTGGGGTTCAATCAGAAAAATTATGTTCCCAGAATTGAGAAATGCCGTCCATTAGATTTCACATAACAATGGACCAATCTCAGAAAAACCTTAGAGGTTTAGATAAGCATTCAAACATTTGGATGCTTTTCTTAATCATGTAGGTCTAGAACTAGATTAAAAAGGCCACAAGAACAGACTTCCTTCTATGTAGATATCTTCAGTCTACCTTTTTTAGTACTTTCCAGTCCTGCCCAAAATTATGAAGTTTCAAGTGACTGGAAAATGAGATACACTAAAAAGTTCACTGAGTGCTTTTGTATTTCAGAAAAAGGGTTTCTTTCTTATTTTACAAAAACTCACCTTTTCTGTCTCTTACCTGCAAAATATCCTGCATTAAATAAAATCAAAGCAGTATTTGTGAGCAGGGAACAAAATCTGTAATGTCATGAATGAGTGGTAGCTTCTTCATGTCAGTGTCACAGAGAATATTTCCATATTGTTCATCTGTAAGAGTCAGACCATCCTTCTGATGGCAATGTTGCATAGGTAGCCAGCAATGACTTCATTTTGATATGGTACAGTGCCCTTCACAACACTGTGCGTTTTGAGACACTGTCATCCATACTTCTCACACTGAAGCTAAGTAGCTTTTTCAGGCTGTGAAGCATTGTGATAAAAAAGAAATGTTGAGTAGATTTCTGTAAGCATTTTGCATTAATAGTTTTCAAAAGAGCATTACACAGGATAAAAATTCAGGGGAACAGCTGAGTAGCAGAGGATGGCCCCAAATAGACTATCAAGCCCCTTTCTTAGCTTATAATTGCATATATTTCTAAGAAATAATAGATAGGGGTGTGCAAAAGAAAATAATCCCTTCCAAAAAGCCTTAGTTTTAGGAGTGAGTGTACTTTTTTCCCAATGTTTGTCATGCTAATTTTGTCTATGGATAACAGCCAGGATCAGAAGTAGAAGTGTTACAATAGCATGAAAATAGTATTCCCTGTGTTACTTTTATCCAGATGCAAAAAGGATCCTTTGGAATGTTGGTACTAGAGAGCTTTCTTGATCAATTTGAGACCCAAGTAATTTAGTGAGTTGAAATAAGGATCCATAATTCTAAGTTAATAAAATGATTCTTCAAAGTTTTAAATGTTTTCCTTTTTCTCAAAATTCAATATGTTCACCATGCTTTAGGGAGCATGCAGTTTTGATACTCTTGACTCCTGGTTACTTTTTTATTTTCCACACTGACTGTTGTGTATTCTTGACAGAAACTTGGTTTAACTTGCAATGGGGTAGAGAGAGTGTGAGTGAGGGAGATGCCTGTATGAAATGCCCCAAAGAGAAAGAGAGGCAAGAATACTGAATGGCAACATTTAGGCATTGACTGTGACATTGTATTTACCTTTTTAATGGACGTATGTAATAAAGTGACATGTAAATGGAGCACAAGGGGAGATATGACATTATATCTGGAAAAGGATAAAACAGTCAGTTGAATACTGGGCTATTATAGCAGTTTGCAAACCTTGGATAAACTCAGTCAGCAGTTGTATAATTGGTTATTCAATCCCGACCCTTGTTCACAGCTCAAAGCCAGGAACACTGAGACATGTTGCCAATTTGAGTGAATGCAGTGACTGTACTCGGCCGGGGCCTAACACTGGAGCCAGGCCCTTTCCTGTGGGCTGGTTTCCACCATGTCTGGGACTGGCGCAGTGACAGTAGCCCTTTTGTTGTGAAAGGCTGGCTGGTACTCCCCTCCTTTGCAAAATGTCTAACAGCTACACAAATATTAGAAAATAGGAAAAGGGACTTACTTTTCTCTTGCTGAGTTAAAGGTGGAGGTTTTGAAAGGGAGGTGAGGTCCCAGTAATAAGGGAAGTTAGAGCAAGATGTGAAAAGTTATGGCTAGATAAGGAAAACGCCATGCTGTCCCCAGTGCATGACACAAGCTGCCTGGTGAGATCTAGACTGTCTTGGATTAGATGAAATACAAATTGTATTTTCAGGACAAGACTTTGTTTAGTATGTCCTCTTTCCCTTTTTGAAAATACTCATTGCACTGTTTGAAAAATAATCTAAATTAAAGTTTAAAGAGTTCTAATGAACACTCTGGAAGTTATGTCTCAGCCTAAGGAGATGGCATTTTGTAAGCTAGCAGTGGATGCATTTCATGTCACACATACTCTGACTTTCCCCCTGCCTTATGGTGATAACTTCCCAATAGATACAGGAAGATATTGACTGAGTGTCCTGAATCAGAAACCAGCTGTTTTCTTCTAGTAGAATGGTTGATAGAAATAAGTCAGGAAAAGTTTTTAATTCTGGTGGATAACAAAGATTATTCAGTGATATACAAAAGATCAGACTTGATGATCTAATGGCCCCTTTTGGCCTTAAACTCCACCAGTGTATCTACAATGTGATATTCGTTTAAAAATAGATCTTATCATATGGTGTTTCTAGTGTTCAGTAGTTATATCTTGCTTAATCAGAAGATGATGGTTTCCATCTTTAGTTTAGTACAGTTCCGTTATTTCATCACATTTAGAGAATATTTAGAGAACACACTTCAGAGACAAAGCAGATATTGGCATAGTCTTTGGAAATTATAAAAGAAGATAAAAGGAATGGTTTAAAAAAATTACAAAGGCAGGAGCTGGTGGGGGGAATGTGTTGCCACCCCTGATTTACCCTAGTGCAGCGAAAATAACACAGAGTGGCTTGATTTAATGAAAGGCTGCAATTCAATCAAGAGGTTCCTCTGAGGTCATATAATATAAATGGTTACCGCACCTTTTGACTGAGTTACAGCCTTGGTAACTCAGTACATTGTTGTTATTTATGAGGGTAACTTTTCAAAGCAATCTGCATATCTCCCACTAAAACCTGCTTTGAAAATGTTATGCCATGATGTCATTGAAAAGGATTTTTTTCCCCCCTTTGCTTGGCAGAATAAAAAAACAGTCAAATGCAAGGGGGGAGGATTGCATTGTTTTAGAACAGAAAATTAATCACTTGGAAATGGATTGATTATTGTGAAGCAAATGCATAGTATTGAACTTGTGATACATGAGAAGAACAGCAGAAACTCCAGCAGAGGCCTTTAATGGAAAATCCACCCTGCCATCTCTTTGTAAGTAGAACCCTGGGAGCCAAGTGTTCCAAGCAGTAGAGAAAAGGTAGCATTATGAGAATCAGTGTTAATGTAGCTGAGCTTTAACCAGAGAACAGTATGGGTAGTAAGTATCATGTTATAATAGAGGCTCTTTTTAAATTTGGATGTGGCTTGTAAACAGTTTGAATGTTTATCTGAGCAAGGCGTGGTGTAACTTCCTGTTAGTGAAACTAGAAGGCTACGTCTACACTGGCCCCTTCTTCGGAATAGCCATGCTAATTTAGAACTTTGGAATAAGGAAATGCGCGGGGGATTTAAATGTCCCCCGCGGGATTTAAATAAACATGGCCGCCGCTTTTTTTCCGGCTTGGGGAAAAGCCGGAAAAGAGCGTCCAGACTGGCGCGATCCTCCGGAATAAAGCCCTATTTTATCTTATTCCTACTTGAATAAGAGATCCTCCGGAATAGGGCTTTATTCCGGAGGATCGCGCCAGTCTGGACGCTCTTTTCCGGCTTTTCCCCAAGCCGGAAAAAAAGCAGCGGCCATGTTTATTTAAATCCCGCGGGGGATATTTAAATCCCCTGCACATTTCCTTATTCCAAAGTTCTAAATTAGCGTGGCTATTCCGAAGAAGGGGCCAGTGTAGACACAGCCAAAATGTTTACTAATCAAAACTGCTTGGAGTCCATGGAAGCCCAAGACCTCGTTAACTTTAGAAATTACCTCTCAACACATCTCATAATATTTAATTCCAAAATATTCTGTTTTCAATTACAATACAGTATTATATGGAAGGATAATGCATTAATGATTCCTTTATTTTAGTGTTACCAGTTTAGTGAATTGTAGGTATCCAACTGGAGAGCCTGCAGTCGGTATAGAAGATCAAATGCTTGAAATGCCTCATTAATGTAATGGAGCTAAGAAGCTAGTGGACTGAAAGGATTTTGTAGTAGGCTTATTGTGAGGTATCCACATGTAATTCATAAAGGATAGAGGCTTTCTTTCGTTCTTGCTTGCTTGCTTGCTTTCTTGCTTGCTATCTAAGCTATGAAAGCTCACTGAGTTCCTAGGCCATTGGTTCTAGTCAACTTTCTGTGTCATACCAAGCAAAAAATCTGAGCTATTTGGCACTTGCTCACTGCACGTTACTGGCACTCCTGTGTCTTTTCTCCTTTTCCCCAATAGAAAGCTGAGTGGGAGGCGAGAAAGGGTAATATGTTTTATGCCTGAGCATAAACCACAAATGACACTTGATCTACAGTCTCTGCAGTTCCAGAGTCTTAATAAACCAAGTGGTCTACTGCTATCTAATGCTTTAACACTGCAAACCTTTTTGGAAGATGGTGCATCCACTACTAACCCATGTGATTTGCCAAATTTAGAATACACTTGATGTCTTCTAGATTCTCACAACTTGAAGCCATTGAGGCTCAATTTCAGTTAACATATGGAAAAAGTTGAGTTCTGCATTGCTGCATCATCTTGCTTTATTTCATTCCTTGGCTGACCTAGAAGCATGCTAATAATTTCTTTCAAATAATAATCTTTATTATTTGCACAGTACAAGTTTCCAGGTAGTTGAAAACACGCATTTGTTACCTTTTCCCCTGAGAAACAATAGTTTAAGTGACAAAATGTTTCATAGATTCCCCAGTAGAAAAAAAATTGCTAGCAGTTTTTCCATCTCTAGCAATTTTTCCATTTGTTCTCTAGCCTCCTCCTAGGATCATAGATCAGGGTTGGAAGAGACCCATTCCAACCCCCCTGCTCAAAGCTAAATGAAAGCCAGCTAAGTCTTCCCATCTAGGGCTTTGTAAAGCCTGGCCTTAATAACCTCTAGGGATGGAAATTCCACCACCTCCCCATTCTAGTGGTCCACCACCCTCTTAATGAAATAGTTTTTCCTAATATTCAACCTAGACCTTCCCCACTTGAGACCATTGCTCCTTGTTCTGTCATCTGTCACCATTGATGCCTAGCTCCATCCTCTTTGGAATTTCCCCTTCAGATAGTTGAAGGCTGCTGTCAAATGCCCCCCTCACGCTTCTCTTCTGCAGACTAAATAACCCCCTGGGGAAATGTTTTTCCTCCTATTTGTTCTCCTGATATAGTCTGATTTTTACTTATTTTTTTGGATTGGGATGTGGCTTTTAAAAAAGTTTACAGACTTTTAGTATCTTACAAATGCTTTATTCCACTAGGATTTGGCAGATCTGTCACCTCTCTATTGCAGCTCTATTATAGCCTTCTTTGCTGACCTGAGGGTTGGTCATGCAGTCCCTCTTTGTGTCAGTTCCTCTATCTATCTGTTATATATTGCACTGTTACCTATGAGGTATAAACTGTGGCCTACAAGTGATCCCAGAACACTCTAAGTTAGTGGGGTTTAACTTCTAGTGTTGACTAGAGATGTTAAATTTCAATTAATCAGCTAATCGAGTCTTCAGTGGTTATCAATAAGGGGAGGGGGCACTAGCTATCCTCGCTGCACCTCTGCCTTTTAAATGTAGTAGGAGCTACGGACTCTTAAATTTACTACATTTAAATTTATTACTACAGTTATTTTTAAAATTATTTACTACATTTACATTTTATTTACCATCTTTAAATTTACTACATTTAAAAGGCAGAAGAGCAGCGGGGCTCAAGTAGTCCCGGCTCATCTGGGATTTCGTCTTTCCTGTTGAAATGTAGGAGGAGCCCCATGCAGCTCTTCCTACATTGAAAAGGGGAGAGGTACTATTTGAATTACAGGAAGTGGGCGGGCATAGGCGGGATCACTGGACCCAGAATTCAACTGGTTTTGTGGGACAAATGATAAATAACAGGGTTCAAAGGGAGAGGCAGTACAGGGAACCCGGGTCAAGCGGGAACTCAAGCAGTCCCCGCTCCCTTTAGGTTTCACCTCTCCCTTTGAAATGTAGTAAGAGTCCCATGGGGCTCTTGCTACATTTTAAAGGGAGAGGTGGAAGCTGTGGCGAACAGGGACTGCTTCAGTTCCCATATGCACTATGTCCCCGCTGCACCTCAGTTTCCCCTCATCACCGCCCCTATGGAGACGGTGCTGGGGGTAACCAACTATTAAGCCTTCGCCCCCCAGTACCAGCTCCTGGTCCCCCATTGCTGCCTCTCTCAGATAGAGGCAGCAAGAAGCGGGAGGAACTAGTCAACTTATCAGGAGGATGTGCTTATTGGGTAGTCGACTAGTTGCTTACATCCCTAGTGTTGGCAAGGTCTTATGCTATCTTAATCTCCCATTTTATGACTTTTACTTTTTACCGTGATCTGGGCCTTTCCCTTATCCAAGTCACACAAAAATAACTGGGAATGTTCTGCCTGACTTTAACGGGAATTAGATGAAACCCTCTGATTCCAAAATCTTATTCTGTAACACTTTGGGCTCAAGAAACACATGGAAAAAGGAAGCTGGATGAAAATTTCCCAAAGATATGTAAAGTTCTGTGAAAGCTGGGAAGGAAATTCTCCACTTTACACCCGCCTTCTTTTAAAGCACTCATACGGCTCTAGCCAGGGAGAAGGAGTGTCTATTATATAATGCCTCTGTGTATACAACCAAGAGGCTTTAGGTTTAGTCCAGCACAGGTGAAAAAAGAAACCAACACACATTAATTCTCTCTTCTCTTTGCCTCATTACATTTGACGTGGTATTTAACCATCTTTTTTGTCATTTCTGTGGCTTGTTTCCCTCCTAAGTACATTGGAAAATGGGGAGGAGCGAGAACAAGGCATGCTTGTATAGTTTTTCCAATTGCAACTCTTCAGAGTTTGCTGAGAGCTGTGGCCGTCAAAGTGGTTATGTGATATAGAAATTTATGCCATTGGCTTTCAAGGTATAGATTGCTTTCATTTATGTCATAGCATCCCTCCCAGGATTAAATCATTTGTTGTCTTGGCATTCCCTTAAAGCTTGTTCACAAAGGAGAACTTTCTAAATAATGGGCCTGTTATCCTATTCAGCCTTTTCTGACCTATTAAATTCCTTGTAACACCATTCTGTCATTACTCCATACCGCCGCTGCCTCTCCCCTCTTCCCTCCCCACCAAACCTCCTGTTCTCAGGCAATCTGGGAATTTCTCCTTGTCATTTGCCAGACATCTCAGGCGTCCTTGCATCCTTTCCCGCTCTCCACATTTGATATGGACTCTTCCTCTTTCGGTGTATAGTGTTTGTATATATAGTACATCTCTGTCTTTCACACATGCATATTTAATATGTGTATGTGTACGCAGCTCTCCATCTATTTTCTCTTTAGATAGCACTTTTTAACCAGTCTCTTCTATCTAAAGAACCTAAATCCCAAAAAATACATGTGAATCTTTGAATGATCTGTTCAAAAATAGATACTACTAAGCTCTCTCACTATATATACAGAGAAATCTGTGTATACACACACAGATTAACTACACATTATGTGTGTGAGAGATGTACTGTATATGAAGGGGGGGAAAGTAAACAATAAAAAGTTATGAGGTGTGATTTCAACATTAGAGCATCCACTGACTGTTTACTAAAGCTGTATGAAATGTGAAAAGTCCCAAAAACTCATGTTTTGATATTTCTTTACAAGCAAAAACTCAGAGAAGGATCATCGGAAAATTTACTTCTGTGTGAGAACCTTAAAAGCAAATCTGGGCTCAGCTTCCAGTGCCCGAGTAGATTAATAATGTGATATCAAACCTCTGAGAGATTCACTATTCTGGAAGTTTTCGGTATTAAACATGAAATATTCTAGCATTGGTCAAGTTTCACTCAGAAATTTGAAGTTATTTTGAGCCAACAAGTAAGGAAGCAAATCCCACCTATATAGAGACGGAAGAAAATACTCAAAGGAAAATAAAATTGCAGAGTTTTGTATTCACCTACTGTTTGATCCAACTTTTCCTTCATCAGTATAGTTGGCCATTGTTGTAATTAATTGCCCCATGAATAAGAGCTCTTGCTGAAACATATTATTGACTAATACCAGAATCACTATTATAATTTACAAGGTCAGTTTCCTCAGTCTAAGTCGAATCCCTCTGAAGTTCTCTCTCCTGCATTCACGGTCCTCACACTACTGGCCATTAATTTCATTGTTCCAGTGGAATCAGGTTGATGTGGGAGGTTATAGCCACAGAGGTGAGGGTACTCTTTTGGACAGACAGATCCAGTCCCAACAAGGGCTTTGAGTATGAGGGCAGAGACCTTGAACTGAATTCCGTGCCCAGTGTGAAGACAATGCAGAGACCCTGTTATCTCACCTGCTCTCCCAACCATTTTGCAGAGACGTTGAACAATATAGGATCTAGGGATGAGAGGACTGATTCTGTGGGCCTCTATGGGGCAGGCTAGGGAAGTGGAGAATCAGTTGGTTTAGTCTGTGAGGAAAGGATCTGAGTCATTTCAGGGAATTTCCATTCAGCCTGGAACTTCTTCTCATCAGATCCAGGAGTATTTAATGATAAATCGTATTGAATGCCCCAGTGAAATCCTTCAAGATGAGTGCTCTTGTCTGTGGACAGGGGCTCATAAGCCATTCGCATAGGCACTAGAACTAGGTGAGCTGTTGGTTTCAAGTGGTTTCCATCATAAATAAGGTTTACCCAGTTTGATTCAGTGGCTCCCAGTACCCCCACTATACAAATTGTGCCAGCTCCTCTGGCCAGTAGAGCATCTTGTACTTTCCCTGAACCATGACTTGGCCGGTGGCTTCACAGAGGGAAGCAGTGCCCAAGACACTGGCAGTTGATAGAGTTGGCATTTGATGGTTGTTGGCTTTTTTGCTAGTTTCTTAATTAGCTTACTTAAATGTGGGGTGCTAATGACAAGATCAGTAGTATTGAGTGGTGGTGGTTTCTTCTTTTAACGTGGGTGGTAGCTTCACTTCATCAAAGGAAGTGTTGACAGTCTCTATGTCTCAGGTAGTCTCTGTTCTCTTTTACCATCTGGGCAGAGCTTGAAGGGACAGCAAAATAAAAACAATGGATCTCAAGAAGGCAGACTTCAGCAAACTCCCTGAGTTTGCCGGTAAGATTGAATAGGAAGCAGGTATAAGAGGAAAAACAATTGAAGATGGCAGTTTTTCAGAGACACTACTAGGGGCACATGAGCAAACTATTCCAGTGTGTAAGAAAGATAAAAAGTATGGCAAGAGACTGTCCTGGCTTAACCCCCCCAGAACCCTTAAAGGGGTAGACTCTGGCCACAGTGCCTGTGCCAGCTCCAAGCCTGCCAGCCCAGGAAACAGTCTTTCCTGCCCCGACCCAGTGGCCCCAAAATATGAGCCAGCAAGCCACTGGCAGCCAGCCCTCCACCACTCCCCAGGAGCAGTCCCCCAGCTACCAGGAGCCTGCCAGGGGCTGCAAAAGGTGGGCACCTGCATGGTCTAATGCAGAGATCATGGACTTCATTGAGGTTTGGGGGGAATACTTCAGTGTCCATGATCTCCGCACTAGAAGGAGGAACGCGGCCATCTACAGCCAGATGGCTGCCAGCCTGGCCACCAAGGGCCACATCCACACCCAGAAGCAGGTGCAGATGAAAATCAAGGAGCTACGGCAGGCGTATTCCAGGGCCATGGGGGACAGCTCCCAACCAGGGGCTGATCCAGACACCTGCCCCTATTCTGATACCCGGGACGACATCCTGCGGTGTGGGATGGGCCAGGCCCCCCTGGTGATCGTCAACCCTGCAGCAGAGGGCCCTGACCAGGGCATCGAGGAGGAGGAGAGCCAGGAGCCACAGCAGACCAGGCGAAGGGTGCTAAGCAGCTGTGTCCCCCAAGCCACCCCAGCTGGCCTATCACCAGTGTCATCTGAGGCCAGCGAGGCAACAGGTGAGTGCCATCACTGTCCCCTTATGCGGGGGAGGGGAGACAGAAACCAGAGACTGCACGTGTGGGCCTTGCTGTCCATGGATCACGCAGCAACCCATGCATGTGCCACGCCACCCCTGGGCATGTGGCCCAGCTGGCTGCCACACAGGGGCCTTATCCTGTTAGCCACATGCATGTGTGAAGAGACATGACATTCTCCTGACTCCGAGGTGGGACACAGAAGGACGCCCTCCCTCCACAAGGTCACTCTACACAGAGGCAGGGGACATCTGTCCCCTCCTCCCCCCCACACACACTATATATAGCACAGGGGTGGTCTTGAGGTAGCTCCCAGGCCCGGAGATAGCAGGACATTCTGAACATGCCCTCTGTGCAAGCACATTGGCTCTGATGGTGCAGGGCACAGTCATCCTCGCCTTGCAGAGGGGGGCTGGGCTTCACCCACTGTGTCCCCAGGGATAACTGACCACTTCTCTTGTTTCTCCACAGCCGCACCAGTTGCGTGTGCAGGGCACATCACCCCGCCCGGGACATGCTCCCGCACCCGAGGACTCCACAGGACCACCCGTGAAGTGGAGGGGTACCAGCAGCAGTACCTGGGGGCACTGCAAGCCCTATACTGCACCCTTCAGCACTGGCTGCAAGAAGACCTGCAGCTCCGGTAGGAGCTGCTTGCCCAGGGCCGTGCCATCTGCCAGTACCTGCAGACCGTGGTACAGAGCGTGCTGTCTCCTGCTGCGTCCCTAGCTACCGCTCCTCCTCCCACTCCTTCTCTCCCTCCCGCTTTCCCCTCCATCTCCTCCACATGCTCCACCCTCTCCTCATCCCCCCGGAGATGCTGAGGCCCCCACACCTGTGGTGCTGGGAGACAGTTGGCCTGGTGAGACCCCTAACCCTGAGCCCTGAGCTTCCCCTCCCCCTTCTTCCCCTTGCTTCCTCCTCCCAGGTTTCCCTGTCTCCTCTCCCACCCTCTCTCCTCCCCTTTTCTGCCTCCTTTCCCCAGACTCACCAGAGTTTCATCCCCCCCCCCCCCGTTTTGTTAAATAAAGAGAGTTTGTATTTATGAAAATATGTGTATTTTATTTTACACCAGGAAGGGGGTTAGGGAGGGGTAAGTGGAAGGACGTGAGGGAGGAATGAGGCACAAGCCCCCAGTGGAGCAGACCAGGGAGGCTCTTAGTGCTCCTCAGGGTGGAAGTTCTCCTGCAGGGCCTCCTGCATACTGACAGCCCCCGATGGACCTCCTGGATGGCAGCGTGCAGCAAATGCAGCCAGGTTCGCAGGAACGCATCCACGAGAAGCACCAGAGTGCCCAGGGGCAGCTCTGGCTCCATGTTGCAGAATGCTGTGATGTCCCGAGCAAGGGCAACCAGAGCACGCTGAGACAAAAATGCTTTGCTGTCCCTCATCGAGGTAGGCGAGCAAGCAGGGAAACCTGAGAACTGGCTGTCTGGGGGGCAGGGAGGCCCTTTAAACACAGACCTCAGTTAGCCTCAGGCAGCAGTCCCACACAGTAAGTCCTGACCTGGTGCCCTGCCAGAACTGGTTCTGGCCAGCCTTAAATGTGATTCAGAGTCCACTATTTCGAAATGCATTTTGTGTGTAGACGCGTTATTTCGAAATAAGCTATTTTGAAATAATGCTGCAATGTAGACATACCCCAAGGCTGTGTCCAGACTCCATGCCTCCGTCGACGGAGGCATGTAGATTAGCCAGCTCGGAAGAGGGAAATGAAGCCGCGATTAAAATAATCGCGGCTTCATTTAAATTTAAATGGCTGCCCCGATCTGCCGATCAGCTGTTTGTCGGCAGATCGGGAGAGTCTGGACGCGATGCCCCGACAAAGAAGCCTTTCTTCATCGACACAGGTAAGCCTCGTGAAACCAGGTTTACCTGTGTCGATGAAGAAAGGCTTCTTTGTCGGGGCATCGCGTCCAGACTCTCCCGATCTGCCGACAAACAGCTGATCGGCAGATCGCGGCAGCCATTTAAATTTAAATGAAGCCGCGATTATTTTAATCGCGGCTTCATTTCCCTCTTCCGAGCTGGCTAATCTACATGCCTCCGTCGACGGAGGCATGGAGTCTGGACACAGCCCAAAAGAAGTAACTTCCTCTCTACTCAATGCTGATTATACCTCAACTAGAGTAATGTGTCCAGTTCTGGGTGCCCATTTCAGCAAAGATGTGGACAAATTAGAAAAATTCGAAAGAAGAGAAACAAAAAGATTAAAAGTCTAGAAAACATGAGCCATGAGGGAAGATTGAAATAACTGGGTTTATTTAGATTGAAAAGGAGAAGACTTGAGGGGACATAACAGTTTTTAAGTACCTAAAAGTTTCTTACAAGGAGGAGGGAGAAAATTATTCTTCTTAACATCTGATGATAGGACATGAAGCAATGGACTTAAATTGCAGCAAGGGAGGTTTAGGTTGAGCATGATGAAAAACTTCCTAACTTTTAGGGTGGTTAACCACTAGAATACATTGCCTAGGGAGGTTGTTGAATCTCCATCATTGGAGATTTTCAAGAGCAGGTTAGACAAACGCCTGTTAGGGATTGTGTAGATGATCTTTGGTCACGAATGCAAAGACAGTGACCTGATGACCTCTTGAGGCCCCTTCCAGTCCTATATTCTGTGTCCAACAAGGTGTAGCCCTTGATTGCTGTTAGTGTTTCTATGCCTGCTTTTAGAGTGAATGGCCCTAATTTTTGGAAGGATTAATGTTCTGTTCTTGTCCAGATGCAGATGAGTTAATTCCCTATAAAATAAGGTAATTTCTTGTGATGGGAGTTGTCATTTTCTGGGGTTGAATGGTGATAATCTGAGTTCACAAAGACATTTATGCTACAGAAGAATTCTAAGGGCAGGGCACGATTATACTGCTTCTTTGGCAGAGGAGAAATACAAAATCCTCCTCCTTCATAGAAGTGGCACTGCTTTCTAAAAATCCCTGGTGCCCAAGTTTGTATCATATTATATTTTGCAGCAATACACCTTGAGTGTTGCTCCTTCTTGCTGTTTTGCTTTTATGTTTACGTCGATTGGTTGGGTAATCTGTATGTACAGCAATGTGGGAGACAGTAATTCAGTAGTAGTGTCTATAATTAATAGGGAGCAGCTATAGTGCTTCACTGAGGGCAGGTCTACACAACAGGGCAATGTCGACCTAATTTATGCAACTCCAGCTATGTGAATACTGTAGCTGGTGTCAGAGCTATACCTGGCAGGTGTGGGGCCTAGGAATCCCCCCTCTACCGTAGGCCCTGCCTCCACCCCATCATTTCCTGCCCCTGCTCCCACTACACACTTTCCCCCAAACCCTGACTTTGCTCAGCCTCCTCCTGCCCCCATTGCATCCTTTCCTCAAACTCCCCTCCCCTAAGTGACATGATCCGGGAATTACAGGGAAGGGGGACTGGTGCGGGACAGCAGCTGGGTTCACACACCCTCTGCACTTGCTATGAGAAGCAGAGTGACCTAGCTGGAAGATGGGCAGTGGAGCAGAGCAGGCCGCTGCATTACTTCGTTTCCTGCACCTCTCACCACTGTGCTGAGTGCAAGGGAGCCCAACCCCTGCTGCCAGCTCCCAGCCCCTGAGGTAATCCCCCAAGCCACCCTGGACCCTGAGGATGCGGTGGGAGCTATCCTCAATATGGGGACTGAGCCATCCATAGGATGGTGGAGTGGCTGCTGCGGATCCCTCCAAAGAATAGAGTCCAGGACAGTAACCCCAAACTATACTCTGGACATGGAGGTTCTAGCTGGAGAGTTGCCACAGGGTACGTCTAGACTACATGCCTCTGGCGACATTTAAATCGCTGCTTCATTTAAATTTACATGGCTGCCGTGCTGAGCCGACAAACAGCTGATCAACTGTTTGTCGGCTCAGTGCTGTAGTCTGGACGTGCGGGTGTCGACATCAAAGGCATTTGTCGACCACCCAGGTATACCTCATCCCAGGAGACATACCTGGATGGTCGACAAATGCCTTTGATGTCAACACCCGTGCGTCCAGACTACAGCGCTGAGCCGACAAAAAGCTAATCAGCTGTTTGTCGGCTCAGCGTGGCAGCCATGTAAATTTAAATGAAGCGGCGATTATTTAAATCACCGCTTCATTTTCCTATGTCTGGTAGCCTAATCTACATGCCTCTGGTGACAGAGGCATGTAGTCTAGACGTACCCACAGGGTCTCCGCTGCCGGGGGGTGACGGGAGAAGCTCTCTGGCTGACTTCTCTTACACATCTCATTCCAGTGGAGTACCAGAGATGAGAGAGTGATTGGCAGTTGATTTAGCAGGTAGACCCACTAAACCAACCCACAGGAAATAGATTGTTACAGCGCTGATATCCTGGTAAGTGTAGACATGTCCTCCCTTTCTCTTTATCTTTTTCTCTTAGTCTCCCCCTTTTTCTTTGTGTAGAACTGTTACATTAAAGAACCACAGAAAATAGACTTCTCTTGGTTTCTCTTCACATGTTTGGGGATGTCTTGCCATAACTGCTGCGTGACTGCACCACTTGTGCATCCTGATATCATTTCCAAACTCATGAAGATAAATGTTATATCAAAAGGAAACCCAGTGTATTTCCTCTCCCTGTTTAATCCGAAAATAACACAGTCCAAAAAAAAAATCTATGAATGGCGACAAGTGAGAACAAACAGAACAAAGCAGATGGAATGCTGTACTTTAGTAGAGAAGCCTGTGTGAAAATCTTGGAAGATTATTCTAAGCAAATCCAAAGATGACATTTGCTTTAATAATTTCTATTTAATTTGACATAATGATTCCATGCAAATATCATTTGCATTACAACTACCATTCTGATTTACTGGGAAACTACCTGCACTTGAGAAGCTCTGATTTGTAGTATAAATCTTGTCTTTTTTTATTATTCATATCTTTTCTGGCATCTGGCAAACAGATATTGAGATTTTGTTTTCACATATGTTGTGCAAGAGGAGTGCAGGATGTGTAGTTGTTTAGCATCAGGCGTATGTGCTTTAATTCTCACTTCCAGTGGTAAAACAGTCTGTCATATTTTTAAAGAGACTAGAAATTTTAGCATAGTGTGTATTTTCGTAATTTTTTTGTCTTCTGTTCTTTTAATTTTTTCATCTTTTTTGTTTTTTGAATGTTTCAGTAATATCATTAGACTCTGCTTTCAATAGAGAAGTTTATAATCCACTGTAGAACGCACAGACCCTTTCTCAATATGATTACGACAATTAAAAATGTAAATATATAGGAACATATTCTTAGCTGGTATATATATTGGAAGAGCTCAGTTTGGCCATAACTCTTATGATTCTATATCAGTCATTCCTAGAATATTAAGTTAAATATTTGATACTAGGTGCTTTGAGTGAGCTCTATAAAGGCCACATTTGCATGCACAGGTGAACTTGCTCTGTTTGTACACTGAATTATGTGGTTTGCATGTTCAATTATCTGTTTTGCACATGCAAATAGATGGTTTTGCCCAACCAATGAATGGGTTTGCATTTGATGGAGCTTACTGGCTGTGCAGTGTTTAGACAATTAGGCCCTTAATTAGTAAATATATATGCTTGGCATGGGAGTATCTTGATGCAGTTGTCCCCTGGTGGATAACATGTTTTGATGCATTATTTAAGATCTTGTTAGCCATAAACAATACATTTTTTGAATGTGTTAATTTCACATTCTTTTTAGGGAACTATAGTTTGTGCTTCAGATTTTATGTCAGCCATTATTCTCTGAAGAGGCACACATGGGTGAAATGTTATAATTAGTAAAGGAAAATAGTGTTAATCTTAACAGAGAGACTGTCTTATTTATAGTCTGAACTTGCAACTATCTTTCAAAAACAAAGACTCTTAAAAATCTCTCTTTCTCTCTCTCCTGCTTCTGTACACTCTCTCTTTCACCCCTCACAATGTAACGAATGGCTACATCTTGATTCAGCCTTCCCCACCCACACTTGCTGACATCATAAATTATCCAGATCTAAATGGACAACCTTCATTAGCTGTGCACTTTACACAAAGCGCTAGCTCAGGAGCTATGTGCTCTCTCATTTTTATTAAAAGTTAAAATGCTCCTGGCTGCCTCAGAAAGGGGAGGACGGGGGAGGCACAATGGAAGACAGTGCCTCAGAGCTAATAAATAAAAATAATAACTATTACCAGTGGCTGAGTGACCCGGGGAGAAGAGCACTGCCGAGCCATTTGTTGTTTCCTTTCACTTGTCAACAGCAGTAGCTTAAAAGCCTTAGCCATTGTTCGGAGTCTAATAGCACCTGTTGGGATGATAAGAAGACAGCTGTCAAAAAAAAAAGTGTGTGTGTGTGTGTGTGTGCTGGGGGGAAGGAACCAGTGATTGTCGAGTAACATGTTCTTTGGTGCAGCTGCAGTGGGACGTTTCATGTCTCAAAGTAGGTGAAGCCTGTTTATCTCCAACCCTTTTTCCTACTGCAATAGACTCCTCTTCCTTGAGCTTGCTGACAAAAGTACATTATGAACCAGAGCCAAAAATCTACAGGGAGGCCTGATGAGGAACTGATCTTTCTGTGTCACTCTCTGACAACAGAACTAGTTAAAACCAAACAACCCTCAACAAGTGGAAATTGTGCCTTTTTGACTAGAGATTTCTTGTTTTACTCTTTTTTAATTGTTCTGTCTTTGACATCTAAGGAATTTTTTCTTCTCTTGTTCTCTGGCGTAGTGTTCATGTTAGAAAGAGGTAGGAATTGCAGACACTAATCAATTGTCTCTTTTCCAGCCCTGAAATCTCTGCGTTAATTTTGTAACAATCTTTTAGGCAATGTGACTTAATGACTAACGCAGGGACTGGAAGTTAGAATATCTAGATTTTCTCAGTTCTACATGGATGGCCTAAATATATGCCTCTGGGCAAGTCACTTACAATCTCTGTGCCTCGTTTTTTACCTTTTTTAAAAAAATGGAGATTACAATACATAATCTTTCCTAAGTTTTTTGAGATCTTCAGGGGAAAGGTGCCAAATGTTATGATGATGATGTTGATGATGATTATTTGAGTAAAATAGCTTCTATTTGAAAATGTAATGGAAATAAACATTGAATGTGGATTTTTTAAAAAATTTTAGCCATCGTGCTAGATATATGCTTCATCATTATTTACACCATTACTCATTTTTAAAGATTTTGTTGAGATTTTAACTTACAGGTGAGGTACCCTAAAAAGTAGAGGGGGGTTAGTAATTTCCAACAAGTGAATAAACAGTAGCACTAGAGTCCTGAGTATTTTTTGAAATATTCAATGTTAATATATTTTTATGTATGTTTTTAAGTCCTGTTGTGTACCAATCATTTTCTAAAGATGTCAAAAATTAGCAAACCAAAAGAATAGCTGTCTGTTAGTATTAACTAGGTCTTGTGAGTCCTTAAAATTAGTATATTGTGGTACTAATATGAAAATATTTCAAGGACACGTATTTGCTTTAATCTAACCGAGACAGAAAAATAAAGCTGATGCAAGATTTGGTTTAAATTCCAGGTGTGTGTGTTTTTATGTTAAAGCGACAAGGAGTCCTGTGGCACCTTATAGACTAACTGTTTTTATGTTGTTACTCTTGAAATAGTTTCTGGAAATATTAAAATATCTTTGGCTGTTGAGTTATGATGCTGATGCAGCATTTGATATATGGGCTTCTTTTATCAGCTGTGTTTTGGGCATATCACACTTGAGAAATAAATTCCTTCTCTCACTTATAGCTGACTGGAATTAGACAGGGATTAGAAAGTTGCATGGGGCAGAATTTTCTTTGGTCCATAGGGAAGACATTTTCCTCACATTTCACTCTTTCCCTCACGTGTATTGATGTAATTGTAGTATTGAACATAAAGGAAAAATGCTGTCTTTGAACTTTATATACATGTATAATATTGAAAATTAGATGTTGTGCCTTGATTATATTGTTTGGTGGATTAGGATGGAGAATCATTTTATTACTCTATTTTTTTAAATTATTATTTCTGAAGAATTAGATTTTTTGCAGTTAGTATGCAGGTCATATCCTACTTCTATCTTTCAATGTCATTTACAGTAATATATTTTGCGGGCATTTTGGTGGTATGCTACACTAGAGATTTGCACTAGTAGAAGTTTGTTGACACGGAATGAACTACAAAACAGTATCAGTGGAGTGCATTCTCATTCAGCTGCTTATGTTGTTGCATTCTGCCCACACAGCATGAAGCTACACTGACAAAAATTGTGTTGCGCTGTAGGTAGGCACCCTAGTGTCTTTCATGCTGTCTTTAGGCAAGCTATTTTGGGGGAAGTTGTCCCATTTGAAAACTTGCTGCTCCAAACATGGATGTGGCAGAGAGCAACACAGCTCCTTCCTACACTGAAAGGACAGGGTACTTGATCTTGATGTGCATGCAAGGACACAGCACTCAAACAGATTCAGCTGAGGATGACTGAACAGTGAATGCAGAGGCTATGCTGTTACAGCTGTTCCTCAGAATAATTGCACCCTGTGAAGTGGTGGTTCTGGAGCCATCTACTGAGCTGTAGGACCTGATTGTCCTGCAAACATGGAATAGTCAATAGTAACCCCAGAATATTCAGTTGCAGATGGCTGCACTCCCACAGCTGTGTGTTGAATGCATTTAGTGTCCTGGTGATAACGAAGATTTGAAGAGAAGGATATTGGTGTTCGAGAGGAGTTGTTATAAAAAGATCCTGAGAATAGGATGGATGCAGAAGGTCACCAACGAGAAATGATATAAGAAGATACAGCCCAAAGAGAATCTACTGCAGAAGGTTATACAACAGAAGTTACAGCTGTTTGGGCATATCTGCAGGATGAACAACAAGTGAAAAGTTAAGACCCTGGTACTCGGCATAACGGATGGTCTGAATAGGAGAGGCAGACTCCACAGAGAATGGATGGATGACATAGTAGATTGGTGCGGATAGTCTACAGAAACTAAGCCACTCTGCACTGGACAGGGAAAGATGGAAGGAAATAGTGAGGGAGGCATCGGACACCAACAGGTGTTGAGTCTATGGTTGTTGATGATGATGATGAGCATAGGAACGCTAAGATGCAGGTTTGAGGACACATTGCCAGGTTTTAGGTAGGGGTGGCTCCAGGCCCCCAGAAGGGATGTACCTCAAGTGGAAGGGACAGAACTGGGGGCTAAGCCTCCCTCAGCCAGCCTTTCAGTGCCACTAGGCATGTGGCCTCTGGGGCTCCGGCAGCTATTGAAAGGGCCCTGGGGCTCCCATTGCTGCCAAGGTAGCAGCGGTGGCTGCTGGAAGCCCTGGGCCCTTTTAAATCACCAGACCCTGGGGCAGCTGTTCTCTCTGTCCCCCTCCCACCATTGGTGGAGCTGCCAAGACCCAACCTGCCTTGCAGTGGAGAAACAAATGGCAGTGCTCATATGGAGGTTTGAAACCATAGATGCTGTTGATGAGTAGTCAGTTTGGTGTTGGAAAATTTGGTGGGGGCAGCCATGATCAAGGTCTGCATGAAGAAAAAAAGAGTTCCGCCAGGCTAGGCAAAGTGCAGGAAATAAGAGATTGATTCATGGAGCAAGGTATCCTTAGCTGTGCTGGAGTGATAGTTGGCACCCTTGTCTGGTTATATAAGCCCAAAGGGAGGGGTAGTCTTGGCAGTTATGCGGGACTTAGTGAATCATTTTAGGTGCTCTGCTAACATATATGTTGGCTAGTCCAGTGACACCTGGATTTTTAGAAATGCTTAACTTTGTGACAATCTGAAAGCAGGGCCTTTCGTGAAGCCAGATGCTAATAAACTGCATGAAAGCAAGGGAAGGTTTACTGTTACCGAAGTGGCTGCAAAATGAATGTGAAGTGTGCCTTTGGAAGCTTGAAGGACAAGTGGAGATGTCTCATGACAAGGCTCAGTCTCAGCAAGAATATCCCAGCCAATACCCTGGAAGTGTGATAATTAGTATCATAGCTGCTGGTGGTGTATTGTAGGTATATGCTGCTTTAACCATTTTGAATGAATGAACAAGTTAATTTTAAGGAATATTTTATGGAAGACTTATATGTGCATATAAGTAAACAGTAGTAAAACGACTGAAGGTGTATTTCTAGTTGAAGAGAAGTGATTGATAACTTTTAAATACTCACTCAATGTTTTTCTTGATCTATGGAACCATTTTTGGATAAGTGAATTACTTTCTAGCACTATGGGCAACACTACAATGCCAGAAATCACAATAAAGATGCTTCAACATTCACACAACATGTACTTTATCACCATGCAGCCATCACCCCTTCCCCTCAAAAAAGAGCCAACAACTTGCAGATTATTTTACCTTTTACTAACTACCCACCCCATAATTATGTATGCAGAAGTGCAACGAGGCTGTATGTCAGTGCATCACAGATCACAGGGCTTATAATCAAAGCAGTTCTCTTTGTTCCCTGAGCTTTTGTCTTCTTGGGTAGAGCACAGTGGGAACTGACTCAAAGGGATTGTGGGGATGTTGGTGGCTCAAGGAGCAGGGGTGGAGGTGGGACGCTATCCTGCCTGAGAAGGGAGCTGTTTAAGTCTGGAAGATACCTGGGAACATATGTAGCCAAGCAGTTTTCTGTGATGAGCCTGCCAGTTGACATGATGTGGAGAAGGGTCACGTATTGTGGGGTGGGGAAGGGGCTCTGCATTGTAGCTTCTGAAAATCTTAAATATTGTGTGTTAACAATCTTTTGTGAAATTGTGCCTACAGACTAAAAACTGTATAAAATTAACAGACCTTTCATCCATAGTACTATACCGTGTGCAGCTGGGTGGCTGACCCAGTCATGTCTGTGTGCGCTCCATGCTGATTTTTCTTTCATGTTCAGTATCTCACTCCCCGTGCACAGTATGCCCTTTGCATGTGCTTTGTATATCTTAGTGGATACATGTAATGATGTCTATGTATCAGGGAACAGTACTACCTTGACTGTAAGAGGAAATATATTTTGTGTAGACTTGAATTTCCAAGCCTCAGTGTACTGTAAGTGTGTCTGTGATTTGTGGTGTCTTGCAAAGCTGCCTTTAATGCCTTAAATGCATTGCTCAGTTGTTAGAAAGCTGTGTGGGGGTGTGTGTAAATACTGTGTGTTCATGTAACCCCGTGATATCAATTTCACTAATTTTTAATGCTGCCTTATTCACTTCTTTATGATCATTGTCTGGTGCTGCTGTTGATACAGATCTGTGTGATTAAAATGCTATTTAAAAAGAGATTTTTTTCGTATACTTACCTTTGACTATCTTTTTGAGAGGGTGGTGGGGGGGGAGATTTATTTATATTTTGGGCTTTAGTTCTGAGTTGGTCTACCTCCCACTGTAAACGGGGAAAACAGAGGGTTAATTCAGGTGCATTGAGAATGCTTATGTAAGCAGTACTTGCTAGAGTGTGTTGGTATAATAGTGTGCAGATGGGGTGGAAAAATGATGGCTAAATGGTAGACAGTGTTTACAGCTGGATCAGGAGGAAAGCATATATGGGTTCACATCATGTTTTACATCAATTCTTTTCAAGAAATGCAGACATATAGGCACACATTGCCACGAGTCAGGGCGTATCAGCCTACACCAGTTTATTTATTGAGACATAAACAGCCACTTGCCTTCCCAGATTCTGCCTTTTCCAGAGATGACCTGTGTCAACATGAGGAATTCAGACTGGATGTCCATCGGTAGTACTGGACACCATGTTTTACTACACCTTGTTGTCCACTTGCTGGCCAGTACCATAACCTCTTCCTCATCCACTGCTCCACAGGAGCTTCTTCCTCTCTGACATTAATTGTCCACAGTGATTACAGGCAAAATCTTACAGGGTCTCTGGATTAGTTATAAAAGACACAAGTCACATGGGTACCTCTGGAACTTATTGCTCTTCTTCACTTTCTGATGGTCTTGCATCAGCTTCTTTCCCTTTGCATAGCCTGGGGACTTCTCTTTGGAGTAGTTGAGTTTTGTCATTTCCATCGCCTAGTCACTGTAAATAGTCTTGTTCCTGTGGAGTGCTGGAGCTTTTCTGCACATACATTTCTCCCCACAGTGAAAAGAAACTAAGCATCTCCTCCTTAAACCAAACAGCAACATGGCACTGAGTTCAAGGAGCCATGATGGCAGCAAATAATTAGCAGGTAACAGCAATAGATGTGGCTGTAAAGACTTTGCTGTGCATTTAAAAGTGAGGAGAGCTTCTGGTTATTGTGATCCCTGGGCAGTGAAATTCAAAAGTGCTCCCACACATGTCAGTCCTGAAGAGAACGTTGTACTGTGGATTTGTAGCTGGAGGTCTGCTTATGGGTACAGGCACCCCACACAATCACATTGCCACTACAATAGAACTAAAATAGCTTGAGGTTTGGGTCTCTCCGAAAAGAGGAAGACGTAAACTGGAAAATGTGGAAATTTTTGTCAGTAGGAGACAAAATTAAACATGGATGAACTCCAGGCTATACTGAAAATTATGAGTTAGTATGTCTTTCTAACATAAACTAGGCCTTAGAGCCCAGTAGTTCCTTTCTCAAAATGAAACCATTTTTGTGAAGGAGGGATTTGGAACAAATATGTCAACGAAGCACAGTTAAAGCTCAAGAAAACCAAAAACTGGTGTTAGGATATACACGGTTAACACCCCCTTCCCCTTTAACAGTAAGGATGTTAAATTGTGGTTATCTAACTTAATTGTGTAGTCAATTCAAATTGTATTAACTACATGACTAGTCGGGTAAGGATTGCTCTTCAGAACCATGGCAAGGCTAGCTCCAGGAGCTGGCTTGAGCCAAGACTGAGCAGTCCTGGCTCCTGTCGGCTCTGGGAGCCACCTGCTCTGCATCTCTGCATTTTAAATGTAGTAAGAGCCAGCTTCTTGGTCCTGGCTCACACTGAGTCCAGCAGCCCAGGCCACTGCGAACAGGGGCTGCTGCTGGAGCAGCCTCTGCCCACAGTGAATCTCAGCTCACGGGGGGAAGAGGCTGCTTCGCAGTAGTGATGTAAGTGAAGAGGGATGTAAGAGAGGGAAACAGGAGCCGGTGCTAGGGGAAGCCTTCTTGAAAGCTGATTCACCCTAGCACCGTCTCTGAGGTGTTGCCTGCCCCCCCTCTGCTTCCTCTATCTGGCAGCAGCCCCTGTTAACAAGGCTGGCAACTCTTACTACATTTAAAATGCAGAGCCGCAGCATGGACAGTTCCCAGAGCCAGCATGAGCTGGGACTGCTCAGTCCCAGCTCGAACCAGCTTCTGGAGCTCTCCCCGCTGCAGCTCTGCATAGCAGTCCTTATCGACTAGTTGTGTAGTCAATACAAATTGTATCAACTGCACAATTAGTTAGATAACCACAATTTAACATCATTACTTTGCAGCAACCTCCTCTATCCACCCTCGGCTACCTCTGATAGAGGCATCAGGGAGGCAAGCAGCATCATGGAGAGGATGCTGGGGGAAACCAGCTTTTAAGCCAGCTTCCGCCAGCACCGGCTCCTGTTTTTCCCCCGTCCCCCGCTGCCTCTCATTGAGGGGGTGGATGTGAGTAGTCGATGCTCCAGTCGACTACTCACATCCCTAGTTTACAAAGGTGGTTTTCCTGTTCATTTACTTAGATCCTTTAATTTTTTTAATACTTTCAGAGAATCCTAATGCATGCAGTGTTGTGTGCATGTATAGATACATACACAAATAGTGACTGCACTGGAGAGAATGTGCTTTTATCCCTGGCACTGCAGCTCTGTTTGAGAATGACTGGATGCTGGCATGAGTCTCCAGGTCTCATTGTTCCATCTGAGGGAGTCAGTCTTGAGAGTGTTTGGCACCAAGAGGGGAAAGGAGGGAGAGTTCTTGGGAATGAACATTAACTGAAGAGCCTGTATGCTGTTGTAACAATGGCTGGCACAGTTGGAGGGCCATTCACCATTGGGTATTGCCATAGGCATTGATGCGAAGAAGCACAGGCAAGCAAAAGAGGCAAGTGTGGAAAAAAGGGAAACAAAATGCTGTGTAAATATATTATGAAGGACATAATAATGGATAAATGTACAACCAGGAAAAAAATTGCTGTGAATTAATCTGTATTTCAGGTCAAAGGACTCTGTCCATGTTCTTCTCTTTTGCCACTATTTATTTTATAATTTCTGTTGTTCTTTTCACATTTTGTTCTCTTTCCCTGCCCTAGCCATAAGTCTCCATAATGCTTATAATTAATGGAGTGCTTTTAATCATTGAGAATCTTTGCAAGTATTAACTTCATAACACCTCCGTGAGTAAATACTGTAATCTCCTGGCTATTCTGCATATTACTGCTACTTACTAGATAAAACCAGAGCTATTGTTCTAAAGCAGGGGCCACCATCCCACAGAAAATGAGTCAGGGGATACACACAAACAAAACAGAAAACCAAACCCTCAGAACTTACCTGCTTCCAGTATTGCCAAGGTGGAAAGCAACAAACAAACAAACAAAAAAAACCCAACAAACCCCATACCTCATTCACACTTAACTCTGCATGGGCTGGGTTCCAGCCCTGAAGCAGGGAGAGGCCATGAGGGGGGCTTTCTGATGGAGATGAGCGAGGTGACACTCATACTCCAGCCCCATAGTTAGGTGCGCAGAAGCCCAGGGCTTCTGGCCCATGGCACAGGGACTTGCTAAAGACTGGGACAAATGAAGCTAAGGGCCAGATCCGGCCTGCTGCAGGTTCCCCACCCCATCCTAAAGGCTAGCTTCACAGTGGAACTTAGATGTCTAGAAAATCCTTGGGAATTCACAAAGCCTGAATTAGGCTCCACGGCTTCCTATACATTGAATGTAGAGAGATGGGCACATCAGAACAAGTTCACAAAAGTCAGGATGCTGCCACGTGGCTCTTCAACTATGCTGGTCTGTAGAAAATGCTTCACACAGAGATTGGCACTTGCACTTGTGTGGATTGGAGGGAAGCACATCCCTCTGCTTTGTTTTTTTCCACTGCAGCCCCTCTTTTGGTGTTAGGTGCTTGTCCTGTTTTAGCCAGAAGCCAGATGGAGAGGGTGCTAGCTCCTAACATAAATGACAGAAATAGTGAAAGAATCAGTAGGCTGAGTACTCACTTGTAAAGTGGGAGACACCTCCAGCCAGGGGCTCCAAAGGAGAGGGGCAACTTTTCCCTACAGGCCCAGCCCCCTGTTCTCCCTCCTCCACCCCTCCCCCCCCCCCCCCCCCGGGAATCTCCCAAGTCCTCCGTGCCACAAGCTGGAGCCTAGCCTGGTAAAAATGGCCCAGGGGGAACCCAGGCAGCTGTGGGGGAAACATGGATTCTCCACCTACCTGGGGCAGGGAGACCTGAAAGCAGTTCCCAGCCCATGTCTCCCTCTCCCTCCCCCCCCCCCCAATTCTTTGTCTTGGGCAGATGGAGGGTCCACATCTTCCCACAGCTTCCCAGGTGGCTCTTACCATGGCCTTGCTACAGCTCTTTAGCTTTTAATGTGGCTACTGCTGGGCCATAAACTAGAGCTGGAATGGGGTAAGAGCTATGTACCTTCCACTTGCCCTGGGTAGGGAGTGGGGATAAGGGCCAAGAGCTGCTCTCAGGCCCCTCAGCCCCCTGACAGTTGGAGGTTGCCTGGGATGACCAATCCAGTTCTGACTTGGTTGCAGAAGGGGAGTCTCAGGAGGAAGAGGAAGGGCAGGGATTGGGCCACAGAGGGGACAGAGCCTCGTATCCCCCCCCCTTTAGAGTCTGTCCCTCCTATCCTCTAGTCCCCCTGCTCCAATGACTCAACTTTAAATATTCACAGTGAAACAAGCTTCAGTAGGAGAGTTAGGGAGCCCCACATTAGACTATCTCTTAGCCCATGCTTAGGGCATGCTCAAAAGAGGTTGCAGATCCCTATTCAAATTCCTTCTCTCCCACAGGGGCAGGAGGGATTTGAACCAGGTGCATATCTTAGTCACTGGGATCATAGTTATGACTGAGGGAGGTGGTCCTCTTCTCGCTTTTAGGGAGAGCTCTTACCCCAGTAGTTGAACTCTAAACATGTTTACTGGTTCTGGTCCCACAGACAAGTTAGGTACGGGGATGTCTATTTTTGTGAATTGCTCTGGGGCTCAGGGGTCCACGCTGTGTTCATGTGAGAGATACACAAATATAGGTGACTAGCATAGTGTTTGACTTCTGTATTTGCGAAGGCAGCTCCAGTCAGGCATCTGGGCCACAAGTGGTAGGACAAATTCTGTGCCTGCCAGGGGGTTGCAGTTGTGTGTGTTGGAGAGGGAGGAGGGGATGTATTGTCTAGATAACTTTTATGGCAGAGATTTTTGTGCCTAGTGAATTTAGGCATCCGTAGTTTTTAGGCACCTGCAGCAGAATAGGGTTTTTATCAATCCCACTGGAGTCTGAGTCTGGGGGTTTGATACGTAAAGGGGATGTTTGGTGCATAAGTCTTTTGTGAATGTAGCTCTGTGTGTCCTAGGTTCTATGTTGCTAATAAACTTTTAGTTCAAGTGGATGAGTCCCATGTTTGTGAAGAAGGAAGAGCTAAGTATTACCACCTTTCTTATTGAGAAGTCCTGAATGAGCATGGTGTACAGCAGAACATATCTAGCATCTGTATTTGTATAGCACTTTGCATGATGAGGTCCTGGTCCATGACTGGCAATTGTATGAGGTTGTTACAGAATCATCCCCATTTTACAGAGGAAAAGCTGTTAAGTATTTCCCAAATCCTTGAAGAGTCTGTGCCAGAATAGTGATTAGAAATAGCAGTTTTCAGATCTCAGTATTGCGCTCACACCCATTAGACCACTAGAATGAGTCGAACTCCATGGTTGGTACACATTGCATGCATACCCATATGTACATTTGTAAACTTTTTAAACTGCACAACGTATGTCTGTTTTGCAAACAAGTCTCTGTGTTATTTCTTATCCCAGTATATGTGCGCCTCTCAACAAAATGTTTTAGGCTTTTATTTAGTTTAAGTTTTTTATGGTTGTAACTTTTAGGACAATTATGTATGTTTAATATGTATCTGTTTCTAGCCTTTTTTTTAATAGAGTGGATAGAGTACATAAATTCTAATTGTTTTAAAGATGCTGTAATGCAATAAATCAAACTATAATTTGATATAGATTTTCAGTTCTTCCTTTTGAATGGGGAATGACCATCAATTGTCTCTAAAAATCATATGAGTCCATTTTACAATAAAAATATTTACAGGCTGTAAATATAGCAAAATTCTGTTGCCGTGTCTTACATGGCAATTGTGTTTCAAGTCAAAAGAGATTTCAGACTACTTTAGTACATCAATTAAACATGATTACATGTATCTCAAAAAAATCCATATAGTATTATTTTAAATAGTTAACATACAGTATTTCAACAGGGGAAATACTTATTAGATCACCACAATCTATTTTACGCCATCAGCATTGCAAAGGGGATTATAATTGTGTTAAATTTTCATATTACTCATATTCACACATTAATGAACAGATGCATCGTTACTATTGGGATTTTGCCATTTGGCCTTTCACATCCTTAATCATGAATTTCCTACTGAGATCTTTACCGTTCTAGTAAAAATTCAGTCATTGATACATGGCTGTCCATTGAATTCATTATTCTTAGCTTGTTTGTTGCAGCTCTTCCTGAATTACCAGTAGAGTCGGGTTGCAAGAACAGTAATTTGTAACATGAGTTGTTTCATTACAGTCAATAAGTTTACATTGACAAAACAAAACCAAAAAAGTCTCTAAAAAAATAGCATCAAACTTAATCACAGACACTCCTGTCCTGGTTTATGCATAGAAAGTTAACTATGATTTCTGATCACCTTCCAAATAAAATGGTCTTGAAAGAACCATTCATTTGGAGGGACTGTTTGTCACAAGGAAGGTAATTGTAGTAAGTTGCTGTGTAGCTGAGCTGTGTCTCCGTTGGTAGCTAATATAGCGGTCTGCAGTGAACCTGGAGAGTTCTGTAGGCTTCAGAAACCAGGCTACTGTTGCTTTAACTCTGCAAGTTAGACAGAAGTCTTCTGTTTCTTTACCAGCACACTACAGCGAATATTTTGTCTAGCTGCAGGGGAAAAGCTTTGTCATGGACTTTGCTGACAATAGACTTAAAAGTAAAATGGTCTACTTTTGGTGCCTGGAGGTTCTGTAGCCTATTGTTAGTTCACAATGGATTTCTATTGCTGCATTCCTGCTTTGCAAAGGTTTGTTAGCTTTTAATGACTGACAATCTATTGCAAATACCTCATTGACTCTGGCCTGTTTACATGCTACTCAAGAATTTTTTAAAAACACTGGAAAAAGAAAACAGCAATGTTTATTTGACCTATTCAAGATATGGTTTAAAAAATGGTTTCCTTCATGAAGTGTTTACTGGGAAAGTACAAACTTTGGAAGTATTTGTAAAAGCCTCTAAAGCACAGTGGAATCTTCTTATCATGAACTCAGAATTTTAAAATGTTAACATGCAGCTTCTCATAGCTATTTCATTGTGATCTAATTGTAATTTTGAGCTTGTAATGAAATCTTCTATTAATGTAGTTCTTATTTTTACAAAAAAAGGTAGCATAAAATACTACCATTTAAAGAGCAGAATTCCTATAATTATATTTTAAAAATATTAAACTGGAAACTGAACATTTTAAGGCTAGTGCGTGTGAGAGAGAATACATACATTATGTGATACTGTATTGTATTATATTATTAATGTTAGTTTATGAAATAAAGATTTTGAGTTGTTCACTTTCATTTTCTACAAATCCTTTATAAAGACTCAAATGTTATTATAATATTGGTATTTTTTGAAAGAGAAGGAGGAGACCTTTGATTTTTTGTTGTTGTTGTTGTTGTTATAGGAAACTGCATTCAGATTTTGCGACACTGATTCCTGAGAGCTTTAAGTTAGGGGCTCAAGAAGGTTGGCAAAATTAGCCAAACAAGATAATGAAGGCTCCTCATAAAGCTTTTTACTGTGGGGAAAATTAACCAGTTGCTAATAATTGCATGGTCCCTAGGCCAGACGGTCCCTTTGATAAGTTAACATGTACTCCTTTTATGCTCCTGGTAGGGGGTAAACAAATGCCTGAACAAATACAAATACACATAAACACAAATGTGGAGAATAGCAGTATATGTCTTAGATCCAGATAATAAGTGTGGGTATTGTTATTTAGATGGCGCATACTGGGACACTTATCTTTTAGTACACTCCATTTTCTAACTGAATGCAGTACTAATCGTGGGATTGAAAGCCATTGTAATTGTGTACCCATCTAAATGCTGACAAGAATATACAATTACATTGTTTGGAACTGAGTTTAATGTTCTCTGAATTTTATTAGCATTTATATTTACTTATGCATTAAAATTCCACACAAAAAAGAGGTCAAATTGCAGGAGTCAGACACATAAATATCGGATCCATCCACACCCTCGGTGTATTTTCCCCTGAAAATACTGAACGAATATATCTTCTTATAAAAAGGAAGTGATAGAAATCTGAAATGAGAAAATAATGGTTTTCCATTCTAGGCATTGCTCCCTCCCATTTCTGGATTTTTCAATATTTGTAAGGCTTTCTGTCACATCAAACTTTATTATTATTGCTATTTATTTATTTATTTATTTATTTGCAATGTCTGAGTTTGTGTGTGTTACTGGAAAGCCTTTCCACGGTGTACTTACCACCGCACAATGTTTAAACACACATTATAAAGTAGATGTGATTGTAAACACACAGAGGGATATAATTACATGTAGCAGATTTAGGAGCTAATTCTTTGCCTTTTTTTTAACTCTGCATTTTATCAACATAATCATTTTTGACTGCAGACTAACACTCTGAAATTGACAAGAATCCATTATAAGCTGAACTTGCTCACTAAATTGAAAAACAATGAACTGCAGGTTTATATGTGCCCATTGTCATACAGAATTACTATGGCTTTGTTCCGCAAGAGGAAAAAGCTAATGATTTTGAAACAGCAGGTGACAAAACACATTTCCCCCCCCCTTATCACTTTGTTGATGAAGTCATTACAAATTGGGGCCCAGAATAGGGTTGGCCTTATTTTTAGCAGATAGACTTTTAATGAGTTCTATTGTGGAGCCAGTGATGTTGATTTTCTTGCATTTTTTCCCTCCCTTCTTTCAGAAACTCCCAGTATTGAAAAGCTACTATCAAAGGACTGGAAAGACAAGCTTCTTGCCATGGGATCAGGGAACTTTGGAGAAATAAAAGGTAACATTGTCACTGTGATCCTACAGAGTAAAATGAAACAAAAATAAAATATCTGTGTGTATAACTAGCAGTATGAAACTTTACATTTTTTGTTTTGTTTCTCATTTCTTTGTTTGTTGGCAGTTTACAATCGCCCTGTGTGATTTTTAATAAATCGTGGCATGTAGTTCTAAATGAACAATCCACCTTCATTTATATAACAAGGCTTTTGTTCCATTTTTTAATTCTGTTTATCAGTATAACGGGAGTCTATTATAGGATTCACATAAAACTCAACAGAGATTTTCACAGTTTGTATTAATACAGTGTTTAGCATCCATCTACAGAAGGAACTACACATCAGAAGGAGATCAGAGGTGTTTGCTGTTGTTTGTGCAGATTGTGATACTATTGTGCAAAAGATGAAAGGGCAAAGTTTTTGTAGTGATGCCTCTAGGCACTGAAATTAACTTGTGCGGATAATAAGGGACAGCACACTATATCTGTGTATTAAAACATGTTCCTTTAAAGCTGTAGAAGGAAAATGCAAAAGGTGACCATTGTCCAGCAGTAATGCTCTGTTTTGCCACAATATTTCCCTGTCTTATATATGTGAGGACATTTTAGGAAACTGATAGTTTATTTTTATACAGTATTTGTGCTCCAAATAAGTGTCAAACTTGATATAATTTCCAAGGTGTAAAGAAGCCAATATTTCCTTTAAAGAAAATAGTGTGAGACTCCCACTTACTGCACAGTAAAGTCAGATGGGGCTATTCTAATCTGACCTCCTTTGTGACACACAACTTCCCCAAGTTGATTCCTGTTTGAACTAGAACATGTCTTGCACCACTTACATCAATGTAAATCCAAAGCAGCTCCATTAAAATAAAAAAGAATATACCAGTGTAAAATGGTGTGAGATCTGAATTAAGTTCAATTTATTTTTTAATAGACCTAGTTTTCCACAGTTGCGTTACCTGTGTTGAGGCAAACCCTGAAGTCCTTATTCAGAGAAATTCCCAAAAACTTACTCCAGATGTTTTTAAGGACCTATTTCACAGTGCACAATGACACTCAGTAAAACATACAGTAAAATGTTGAAAGAAAAGCTGGCAATTCACTTGAATCCTAAAAGGCAGTCTCTTAGAGAATAATTCATAGGTTTACACTAAAACTTAGTATTTTATTCATATGCTCCTTTCAGCTTGTCACAAATAAGCCACCAGCACTAGCTTGCTCTGGTCCACTGACTTATACATGGGGGAAAGTATACCTTTGGCTTCCCCAACTTCCTTAGCAAGGGCCTCTCATTTTTATGAGTCCAAGTATATCTGTTACACTTATTTGATAACTTAATGACAAAACTCAATATTTCAGCACCAGGCAGGCTGAGATATTACACTTATTAGAAGTGAGCCAGATTTTGAGTTCCTTCCTTAATCTTAGCAAATGCAAAACCACTTGAGCACACTTTCCCCATATGCATGAGTCAATGGGCCAGAGAGTGCTATAGCTAGTATCTTATGTGTGATTCTTATATATAAAGATGTATATGAATTAGGGATATAATAATGTAGTTGATTAAGCAAAAGCTTATAGGTTAATGACATAGACTACACGCATTTCCCCTCCACCCCTTCCCAGTAAATTTTTTAGCAAGCTGGCCAGCAGCCCGGCTCAGTTCTAACTTGCTCGTGGTCCTGGACCTACCCCCGCTGCGGCTCTGCCTTTAAAGTGTATTAGGAACCAGGCAGGCAGGTAGCCCTGCTCAGTTCCAGCTCACGCTGGGCCCAGGAGTTCAGACCCCTCACCCCCAGACAAGGGCTTCCCAGGGACTAAAGAATAGTCGACTAACTGATAGGAATTCATGAGGTTAATCAACTATTCAGTTAACTGATATTTAAACATCCCTAATATGAATATGATTCAAGTTACTCTACAATGTGGGGTTAACTGACTGATAAATCCTTGAGGAGTAATCTTTAATGAGTTTTTAGGCTGAGGGTCTGTAGAGGGCTTTCATTTCAGCTTTCTGTGTTGTGTTGCTGCAGTAGCCAATACAGTTCTCTGGAACTTCTTTAACCATTGAGATGCTGGAGTTTTTTAAAAAATTACTCCCTGTGATCCTCCACTCTCTTTGGACTGAGTAAAGACTCTGAAGCATGCTCTGTACTAAGAAGTCAGTCTCTTCCAAATCCCTATGATCTTGTTCTGTTGGAGGGCAGTCTTTTTTCTCCCTTTTTCTCTTTCCCCTTCACAAGTTAAACATGAAAGCCGTAGCAACTTTAAGCTAACACGAAAGAAATTCAACAGCTCTTTCAGTCTTGCCTGGGGGGCAGGGAGAGGATGGGGAGCAACACCGCAGCCTCAAAGAAGAGATTTCTTGCTTTAACTTTTTGGTTTTTTAAATTTCATACTTTGAAGACAAGTTGAGTTATTGTTTCATAGTTTTGTTCAAAGCCTCACACTCAATGCACATTAGTGGCACTGTGGTTCTATGGCTGGGAGCATGGTTATTAGGTGTTTGGATCAGGTTTGGCAGTAAGCTGTGAAAACAGGCGCTGGTTTATTTTTCCTACTGACTGCAGTGACAGTTGCAATTATTGTCCATTGTTTGTAGGTGGCTAGAAAGAAGGGAGGATACAATAGAGTGTTGCCTTCTGGAGGTAAATGAATTTGACTTACAGGTTCTTGGGGGGTCATGCAGGCTGATTATTTAGTGCCCAGGAATGTGGTTTTCATGCCACTGCAGCCATGAGTGGCTAGCAACAATAGGTCAGCAGTACTGCAGCTGTATTTAGTGAGATGACATGAAAGGTGTACAAGTTGAACTGTTTTACACATACACACACACATGCGCATTGTACTGGAAAGAAGTAATGTTTTATTCCTGCTCTTTGAACATGGGGTTATTAATAGTTTTTCAGTTGTAAGTTTTAAATTAATTTCTATAGATCCAAATCTAGATCTCTATATCTATATTTGGCCTGGCAACTGGATTTTTTTTAATCTCTTTTAGTGATATTTGGAAACACGTTCTCAAATAGTAGAGTTTTATTAGGATACTCTGGAATATGTACAGGACTCAAAAGGTTTTGCCCAACTATTTTGTATAGCAAATAGTTGCTTATTGTTTTTGTCAGGATTATATCATTACCGTTGAATTATATTCTCTTGTAGAGACAAAAAGCAGAGGAAGAGTAGAATTTAGCAAGAATCTTTATTTTTATGTAATTATTATTTCTTGTAAATAAGCAAACAGTAATATTTTACCAAAGGTAGAGAAGTATTTGCATTAGCTAGAGCAACCACAAACTACATCAGGATTCCTTAGTTCTAATCTCAATTCTTTCGCTTACTTGTTCTGTGACTTTCAGCAAGTCTTTTAAGATCTCTTTCTCAATTTACTCATTTTTACAATGGGAGATACAATGCTTACTCATCTTTCAAGAGGTGCTGAGAAACCTAATTATTTGCTGGATAATTTAAAATATCAGTAGACTTCCAGAACCCATATCTATAAAAATTGAATTAACCAAGTCTATCTCTGGTGTGTGTGTGTGTGTGTGTGTGTGTGTGTGTGTGTGTGTGTGTGTGTGTGTGTGTGTGTGTGTGTAAATTGAATTAACCAAGTGTGGGTGTGGGTGTGTGTGGGTGGGTGGGTGGGCGGAGATATGCAGTAATGGGGGGGTGGAAGAAAAGTACAAGCCTGAGGATAGAGACTTCCAAGAGATCGTATTTTGAAAGTCACACAATTTTGAATCTGCTGAAAGCAAGAGAATCTATGGAACACTAAATTAAATTCCAATATAAGATGAACTTTAATTCCTTTTCCAACACCAAGCAATTAAGCTGCTTAAAATATTTAAAATATCTATTGAATTAAATGTTTTAAAAGAAACTTTCTATATCTGCCATTATTGGAAATGGGCTCAGAAAATCCCCTTGGATTAATCATAGATAATATACATTATTGGGTGCAGTGAAGCAGGATGAGTTTCAGAGATAAACCTGATCATTTACAGAAGTCAGATTTCCTCTCAGTTCAGCACAGCACATTAGCTTCCATGCAGTATAAAGTGAGAGTTGTAGTCTTCCTCCATATAGCATTAATATTGGATAAAGCAGAAGGAGTATATCGGATAGACCAGTGATGTGCAACCCGTGGGTTGCAACCCCCAAGGGGGTCATGGATGTCTTCCTGGGGGGTCGTGGTGCTTAGATCCAGCCAGCCGGGGACTGGGCCCGGCAGTTGGCAGCCCCGCTGGTGTGGCATCTAGATCTGACCTTCCAGGGGCTGGGCCCAGCAGTTGGCGGCCCCTACAGCGCAGGGGACGCAGATCAAAAAAGGTTGCGCATGACTGGGATAGACCAATATGGTGAAATATTGCAAATCCTAAATTTGTGCGAATCTACCATCTCCACACTTGGAAAATGTTATTTCAGTTCCACCAGTGCTGACATTGTTGGAAGACTTATTGTAGATGAGGTTTCAGCTAATGTAACCCCATCAGGATCCTGGTTAGACCAGCTCTGAGCAGGTACAGTGAGAGCATCAGCGGCCTTCCACACTAGGCTTTCCAGTGTGATGCTAACACTACTGGGTTTCAACCAGCATTAGTTATGGTGAGAAAATTTCCTAGCATACTCAAGACTTCTGTGTTAACCTCATGTATTTCCCATTTGCCAGAAGGTAGTGGATTTTGATATGTTGTCCTCCCACTTAGCTAATTTTGAATGAGTTTAGAGAATGACAAAAGTTTGAGCTGGTGGGATGGGACGCATGATTGGAATGTTGGTATGGAAGGGTACGGCTTGCTCAGGAAGGACAGACAGGGAAAAAAGGGAGGAGGGGTTGCCTTGTATATTAAAAATGTACACACTTGGACTGAAGTGGAGATGAACGTAGGAGATAGCTGTGTAGAGAGTCTCTGGGTTAAGCTAAAAGGGGTAAAAAACGAGGGTGATATCATGCTAGGAGTCTACTACAGGTCACCTAGCCAGGTGGAAGAGGTGGATGAGGCCTTTTTTAAACAATTAATAAAACTATCCAAAGCCCAAGATTTGGTGGTGATGGGGGACTTCAACTATCCAGACATATGTTGGGAAACTAACACAGCGGGGCACAGGCTATCCAATAAGTTTCTGGACTGCATTGGAGACAACTTTCTGTTTCAGAAGGTTGAAAAAGCTACCAGAGGAGAAACTGTTCTGGATTTGGTTTTAACAAATAGGGAGGAACTAGTTGAGAACTTGAAAGTGGAAGACAGTATAGGGGACAGTGATCATGAAATAATAGAGTTCATGATCTTAAGGAAAGGTAGAAGGGAGACCAGCACAATTGAGGTAATGGATTTCAGGAAGGCAGATTTTGATAAGCTCAGAGAACTTGTAGGTAAGGTCCCATGGGAAGCAAGACTGAAGGGAAAAACAACTGAGGAGAGTTGGAAGTATTTCAAAGGGACGTTGTTAAGGGCCCAAAAGCAAACAATTCTGCTGTGTAGGAAAGATAGAAAATATGGCAAAAGACCACCTTGGCTTAACAAGGAGATCTTGCATGATCTCAAAATAAAAAAGGAGTCACATAAAAAATGGAAACTAGGACAAATAACAAAGGATGAATATAGGCAAGCAACACGGGAATGCAGGGGCAAGATTAGAAAGACAAAGGCACAAAATGAGATCAAACTAGCTACAGGCATAAAGGGAAACAAGAAGACCTTTTATAAGTACATTAAAAGCAAGAGGAAGACCAAGGACAAGGTAGGCCCACTGCTTAGTGAGGAGGGAGAAGCAGTAACAGGAAACTTGGAAATGGCGGAGATGCTCAATGACTTCTTTGTTTCGGTCTTCACCGAGAAGTCTAGAGGTGTGCCTAACGTAGTGAATACAAGCAGAGAGAGGGTAAGTTTAGAATATAGGATACACAAAGAACAAGTTAAAAATCACTTAGGAAAGTTAGATGTCAGCAAGTCACCAGGTCCTGATGAAATGCATCCCAGGATACTCAAGGAGCTGATAGAGGAGGTATCTGAGCCTTTAGCTATGATTTTTGAAAAATCATGGCAGACGGGGGAGATTCCAGAGACTGGAAAAGGGCAAATATTGTGCCCATCTATAAAAAGGGGAATAAGAACAACCCAGGAAACTACAGACCAGTCAGTTTAACGTCTGTCCCAGGGAAGATAATGGAGCAGGTAATTAAGGAAATCATATGCAAACACTTGGAAGGTAATAAAGTGATAGGGAATAACCAGCATGGGTTTGTGAAGAACAAGTCATGCCAAACTAATCTGATAGCTTTCTTTGATAGGATAACGAGCCTTGTGGATAAGGGAGAAGCGGTGGATGTCATATACCTAGACTTTGGTAAGGTATTTGATATGATCTCGCATGATATTCTTATTGATAAACTAGGCAAATATAACTTAGATAGGGTGGGTGCATAATTGGCTGGATAACCGTAGTCAGAGAGTTGTTGTTAACGGTTCTAAATCCTGCTGGAAAGGGATAACAAGTGGAGTTCCTCAAGGGTCTGTTTTGGGACCTGTACTATTCAATATCTTCATCAATGATGTAGATATTGGGATAGAGAGTACGCTTATTAAGTTTGCAGATGATACCAAACTGGGTGGGGTTGCAACTTCTTTGGAGGATAGGGACATAATTCAAAATGACCTTAGCAAGTTAGAGAAATGGTCAGAGGTAAATAGGATGAGGTTTAATAAAGAGAAATGCAAAGTGCTCCACTTAGGAAGGAACAATCAGTTCCATACATACAAGATGGGAAGCGACTGTCTAGGAAGGAGCATGGTGGAAAGGGATCTAGGGGTCATAGTGGACCACAAGTTGAATATGAGTCAACAGTGTGATGCTGTTGCAAAAAAAGCAAATATGATTCTAGGTTGTATCAACAGGTGTGTTGTAAGCAAAACTCGTGAAGTCATTCTGCCGCTCTACTCTGCACTAGTTAGGCCTCAGCTGGAGTACTGTGTCCAGTTCTGGGCGCCACATTTCAAGAAAGATGTGGAGAAATTGGAAAGGGTACAGAGAAGAGCAACAAGAATGATTAAAGGTTTAGAGAACATGACCTATGAAGCCAGGCTTCATGAACTGGGCTTGTTTAATTTGGAAAAAAGAAGATTAAGGGGGGACATGATAGTGGTTTTCAAATATCTAAAAGGGTGTCACAAGGAGGAAGGAGAAAATTTGTTCCTCTTGGTTTCTGAGGACAGGACAAGGAGTAATGGGCTTAAAGTGCAGCAGGGGAGGTTTAGATTGGACATTAGGAAAAAATTGCAAACTGTCAGGGTGGTCAAATATTGGAATAAATTGCCAAGGGAGGTGGTGGAATCTCCCTCTCTGGAGATATTTAAGAACAGGTTAGATAGACATCTGTCAGGGATGGTGTAGACAGAGCTTGGTCCTGCCTTGAGGGCAGGGGGCTGGACTCGATGACCTCTTGAGGTCCCTTCCAGTCCTATTATTCTATGATTCTATGAGTTTTGCTTGAACTCTTGCTGACTTTGATTACTTGCAGAATTGAAGACATTGTTTAAGAACTGTCATGCCTGAATTTCTGAAATTCTGGGCAAGTCTGGCTCTGCTTTTGTATTGTATCATATAGTCCCCAAACAACTCTAGTGAACTCATGTAAAAAAATAGAGTCATTGGGGCATGTTAGGCCTACAGCAGTTTGAAAGAAGGACAGCTCCAGTGGAGTAACTTCACACTTAAAGGAGCATAGTAGAGAGCAGAATTAACCCACCATGCCTAAATCTTAATGCACTAAACCAGTATATGTCTGACTCTATACATGACATAGACATTTATTTTTAAGCAGAGAGCTCTGTTCCATGTTATATGAAATACCTGTACTGATATTTATCTTAAACCGTTTGATATATGACAAATCTGTGTCTGATGAAGACTTGTGTGTAGTAAAGTCAGGGCATAAGGGTATAGTCAGTGAAACAGTTTTATGACTGCCAATAATGGATTAAGAGAAATAATCCATTCAGTGATACTATAGCTCATCAGAGTCTGTGAATTAAAGACATATGTTATGTAGATTCAATGTATGGATTAAAACGGATAATCTGTTAGGTGACACACAGAATCTTGAGATAAGTGGGCTATGCAGATTCAGTATATGGATTGTGACAGATAATTCCATTTAAGCAACACTGGACAAGTTGCAGACAAGTAAGCTTGGGGTAGTGCTCAGGTTATGAGCAGTAATCCAGTGAATGACACATTGGATCTGTAATCTGTAAATTGAAGAAAAGAGTGCAAAGGATTCCATGTTTAAATGTGGGAAGGAAGGAGGGGAGGATTATTTATTGGGCAAAAACTGAGTTTAAACCTCTAACAAAGCACAGATCCCTAGGAGATGTGTGAAAGCTGATCATTCCCTTCATAGCTGTCTGAATTTGCATTTGCAAGTTATCATTTGAAAAATGTTTGCTTTTTTGTGTCAGATGTAGAACTGTGGTATTCTTTTTTATAGCAAGTGATGTGTGGAATAGGAGAAGGATGGTGAGAGAGAGCCTTAAGTCTCTAGGGGTATGTCTACACTGCCACCCTAGTTCGAACTAGGGTGGCTAATGTAGGCATTCGAAGTTGCAAATGAAGCCCGGGATTTAAATATCCTGGGCTTCATTTGCATCTTGCCAGGCGCCGCCATTTTTAAATCCCCCTTAGTGCGGACTCCGTGCCCGCGGCTACACGCAGCACGGAGTAGGTAGTTCGAATTAGGCTCTCTAATTGGAACGAGGTGTACTGGTAGTTCCAATTAGAGAGCCTAATTCAAACTACCTACTCGGAGCTGCGTGTAGCCACGGGCACGGAGTCCGCACTAAGGCGGATTTAAAAAATGGCGGCGCACGGCAAGATGCAAATGAAGCCCGGGATATTTAAATCCTGGGCTTCATTTGCAACTTTGAATGCCTACATTAGCCACCCGAACTAGGGTGGCAGTGTAGACATACCCTAGGAGATCAGATATGTGTGGTGCTTGGCTTCTTAAGTATGATAAATTCAATATTTATTGCAACCTACTTGGTATCATCGTCTCTCTGTTTGTTTGTTTATTTAATACTACACATTTGCTGACAGTGAGCTTTAGCCCTGTGCTGATCTTCCAAGCTTGTTGGAGGGAGGAACCTGCCCAGGAAGCACACTGGGAAACCTAAGTTTAAGAGAAAACTTGGCAGCTGCTGAAATAGGGGAGGTTGTTCGCAATACAGTTTGATACTCTGACCCAGCAAAGCAGCAGAGTGTGTGCCAGTCAAGTCACACCAACACAGTGCTGCTTTCAAGAGAACTGAAAAACTGAAATGAACGCTGTGGCTGGAGGGAGCTATTCTCATTTGTCCCTAAAGGGGGATGTTAGGCCAAATAATAGAAGTGGCAGTGTCTTGGGAAGAAGCCACCAAAGAGGATTGAAGAAGATACTATTAAAATGTCTAAAAATATTAAAACCCAGAGCTTTGTGATAAAGTAACTAAAATATTGCTTTCAAGCTGCACTGGGCTATTTTAGCATTTTCTCTGAATAAGCATTATGACTCATAATAAATAAAAATCAAATCCCATTTAACTGAAGGCCTCTCATTTTTTAAAAAGTGATTATTAATAGAGGGGGAAATAGTCTACATTTGAATTAATTTAAATAGCAAAAGGCAGTAGCTTTACTTTGTTTGAACATGTGAAGGACTAACTGCTCTATTTAAATGCCTTTCAGAGTGTTCAGTAAAAAGGGGATAAGGGGGAAGAGAGCTAAGTCTCATGTCCTTTTTGAGCTAAAAGTTCCTCATAGATGAGTTTATAGAGATTAATGTCCTGAGCTACAAATAACAGTCTGTCAAAGGAACATATATGTGTGCGTGCATGTGTGTGTGTGTGTATATATACAGGCAGTCCCTGGGTTACATGGATCCGACTTACATCGGATCCCTACTTACAAATGGGGTGAGGCAACCCCGCACTAGCTGCTTCCCCCCAGCAGACCAGGGAGACGCGAAGCTAGCGCCCCCCCCCCCCCCCTCAGCAGACCAGGGAGACGCAGAGCGGCTTTTCTCAGCAGACACCTCAGCTTGAGAATAAAGGACTGAGGGAAGTGAGGTGTGGGAGACTAAAACTGAGCTCTGGAGAAATGTTTGGCTAGAGTTTCCCCCACAATATGTACCAGTTCCGACTTACATACAAATTCAACTTAAGAACAAACCTACAGTCCCTATCTTGTACGTAACCCGGGGACTGCCTGTATATATATAAATATATATGAATTTTATGCAGCAGCAATCGACAAACTCAGCACAAAATGTGTGTGCGTGCATGCACTCACACGCATATTCTATTATATATAATATATTATATATAATATAGATAATATCAATATTCATGTCTGTGCTCGCTCATGCTCTCTCTCTCACACACACACTCTCTCTCTCTCTCTCTCTCTCTCACTCACACACACACACACACACACACACACACACACACACACACACACACACACACACACACACACACACTCACAGAGCGCTCTCTCTCTCCTGGGTTTGTCTTTTGCCGCTGCATAAAATTCAAAACCTGAACCAGCTAATATAGTCACACCGTGTGCCTGGATGGTGGAAAAATGTACAGTTTCTGAGAAGTAGTCCTAGTATAATACTGTCTATTCGTTTTGTAACCTTGACAGTAAATAACTAAACTCGTTAAATACTGAGCTTTTCTTGCAGCCTGTTATACCAAAACTTTTATAACAGCTAACACTGAATATTCACTGAGGACTAATTTCTAGCATTGCACAATGGGCAATGTGCTGGTCTGTTTCAAAATGTGCTACTGTGCACAAGGCTATGTCTTTATCCCTACAGAATATTCATTCTTGAAGGTAACAATAGCTACAGATTATCGTTTGTCAAATCTTTTAGTTCAGTCTGAGTCATCTTTCTTGAACGCTAAAAGCTTCAGATAGTACATATGTAACTCAAGATGAATATCCACCTTCTAGGTTGTTATTTGTCAAAATATGGAAGAAAATATATTACAGAAAACTATAAATAGACAAGTAGAGCTGTGGCTCAGCTAGTACAAATCAATCAAGATGTTTCCTTCTATTAAGCTGATTTCCCTTATCAGTCAGATGTAATCAATTAATTTAATACGCTAGGTAGCTGTATATTTTAGACATGCATTGCAAAGTAATGGTGACCACCTTGTACTGAAGTTGGCTCAAATACCAGTTTTCAATTTTTTATGTCCTGGGAACTCCAGTCACTTGCTTGACAATCTTTATTCCAGTTCAAAGTAAATACTCATTGTTACTATGTCCATAGTATTAGAATCATACAGGGGATTTGTGTGCATGTACAAACACAGTCGCACAACTCACAAACGTACAGCAGTGATATAGCATTAATAAATTTGGTTAATCAATGACTTGCAATGTTAAAAATTTGTGGTTGAAGACAGAAAAAAGATATTTAAAATCCATACTCACCCCAGCCAGTTATGTCTGTTAAGACAGGTTTCTGGATAGATTTCTGGATAGAGCATAACTTAAACTTTCCATCGCCCCACATACAAAACTGATGTTGACGTCAATAGCAGTTCTATGCATGGATCAAGGAAAGAATATTCCCATTTTTAATGCATACTATCAGGCTTTAACACTATGATTTCAAAGGAACATAATTAAGGTAAAATTAATGCATCAAATCTGAAGATGACTTATACCAAGTGCAATATGATTGGCTTTAGTGGATTTGGATAGGGTGCAAATAAGTACAGAATTGGGCCCATATGTTTAAAATAAATCCCTGTATGTTTGTAGCCACACCTAAGACTGCTAAAATGGGAAAAACAAAACATTGAATATACGCTTCACAATTTATGCTGTTTGTTTTGCATTCTCCGTGATGAGGAAGGAGGAGGAAAAATGTCAAGGCAACAAAGTCTATTTAAATGGAGTCCAATCCTGAATTTTTAGCCAGACTTGGACATAACTCCTGTTGATGCTGAGGTGGGCTGGGACAATGCAAAGACTATAGGATTTAATTCTTTCCCCCCAAATATATAAATGTAATGTTTGTAAAGCATTGTACCTAAATGAAAGGCTCATCTTCACTCAAAAATATTCACATAACTGAGCTAAAGCCCCCTGGACATGACCATGGTTTTAACTAGTTTACCATGGTTGTGTCCAGGTTAAAGTTAAAGGACAACTATTTTATAACTTGTTCCTCTAACTAGGTTGGTTGTATAGGGTAGATATGGGCTGTATTCACGGTTCTCTTTAGATAGTGCCCACATGATTAATGCCTGGCCTAGCAAAGGTTTACATAAGTGCTTAATACTAGAAATGGCATGTGCTACCATTAAATTCATTGGGTGAAATGTTAGTCCTGTTAAACTCAGTAGGAGTTTTGCCATTGACTCCAGTGGGACCTGTTTTTGACCAATGAGACTACTTACAGTCAATATAGTTAAGTGTGACCACATACAAGTCACTTAACCTCAGTTTAAGCCTTAGTTTTCCCATGTTTAAAAAAGTGTTAAAAAGGGATAATGATGCTTACCTGCCTGCTTGGGGCTTCAAAAGGATTATTAATTATTGTTTTAAAGTGCTTTGAAGATAACAAGAGCTCTGTACTATATAAGCTGTATTATTACAGCGAATCAAACGTTGCACTACTTGAGCTACGTAGAACATCTTGAAAAAATGGCTATTCCCGTTTAATGGATTTTTTCCATGTGTTCCCCTGGATTTGATTTTTTAAAACAATAACTATGTTTTATGATATGAACATAATACAATGTAATTATGTCTGCCAAGCTTTATACTAGCACATTGTTTTCTTTGATTTTCTTTGAAAGACAGACACTGACAATTCAAAAGCTATTTAGGTAATTACTTTGATAGTAAACTGACTCAGGGGATAAGTTTAACTGTCTGTACTATTTTTGCTCCTGTACCTCTGATTGATAATGTTTCTAGTTATTTAACAGTGTCACAGAGATTATACAAAACCATGCTGCAATGTTTCCAGCTCTCTTCACCCGTTTTCCCTTTGTCCTAGAGGGTAGCTGGCAGATGGGTATATGCGTAAATTCTGGTCATTTGTTCATCATTAGCTAAGGCTTATTTGACTAAAGAAATGTCATGGTTATCCCAGTTAGAGTTATGTTTCCAAGGAAAGTAAAATTAAATATTTTTGCTGCTGTATCTAAAACCAGTTTCAACCTTCTGCTTGTTCTGTTTTACATTAATATGATGGGGTTCTCCATTTACTTGGTCTTACACGTGTCCTCTCTTTAATGCACATGAAAATGTCACTGCTACTACCAGTCTCAGACTGAGTGTCAGAGCTGAAAGTGTGTAATAATTTATGTCACATTCCAGGAACAATTTTTAGTACTAAGCAATATTGTGGATAGTGTCAATTTGGGGTGAAACATAGATTTAACCTTGCAGAATAGCATTAACTTAATCCTTCATTAGTGCTGCCCACTGTGACTGTTGTGACTGTGTCCACAAATCTGTGTTGTTCACAGTCCTTTTCTTCATGCTAGTAGAAAATAAAGTGAGGGGGTCTGGAAAGTGTTTGCTTTTGGGCCTTCACTTGTATCCACAACTAGTCCTGGGGTTTGCTTTGATGTCTATATGTGTGTGAGCTTGTTTGATAAAGTTCCTTGTGGAAAATCCACATTGTGCCACTGCAGTGCTATGGAACAATGAGAACAGTGTGTTCACCTAGAGCAGTATATCCTGAACGACAGGTGGGCCTGGTGGTTAAAAGGCTTTGTTAAACATAAAATGCGCATTTGGTATGGAATTGATGGTGATTCAGTGTAATTTTAAGGGCAGTCATTGTTAGGCTACTTTCCTTCTCCTTTTCAGTATTTGTATGAAATAGTCTAACTCATTGTCAATTCGTACATTGCCAGAATGGGCTGTTCCATTTTTCTAATCACTAAACAATGGCGTAGACTTCAACCGCTAACATCATGTAAAGAAAGAATGAATAGTATAGACTACCATAGTCACCAACAGTCAGGGCCATTTTTAATTCAATCATCTGAGCACGTTTAACATGCGAGCTGCTGGAAGTTGCTGCTTGGGCTGACAATCTATCCACACTAGGGTTCCCAACATTGCTACTAGCTTCACTGATGTTAGCAATATTGAGAGCTTTTTGTAAAAATTCTGGAGGCTTGCATGGCTTTGCAGCTGCCTCACCAGTGCCTTTCATTGCATAGTTAGTAATATAGTAACGTATCATATTGAGGTAAATTTTAAAAATCTTTAAAAAGTGAAATCACATTTAATGCCAGTGTCAGCAGTGTCCATAGTCCTTAATATCTGTTGCATTTTAAGGAGCTGATAGTAGAAAATAGGACAAAGTGTCACTTTTTCTGCTCATATGCATTTTGCATGATCAGCAGAACAGGCATGCACATGAAGGGAATATGTTTTTGAGTTGTTACATCCAGTTACATAACCACTTTCAGTAGGTGTTGAGATTGGTTTAATAGCAGCATTTCAGACCATCTGGAGCCTGGATTACACTACAACTCTGGCTAAATTTAAAATGAAGTAGTAGAATCAATTTTAAAACCAGTTAGAATTTTAAGGACAAATTCCCCAATGTAAATCAGGACTTATTCTTGACCAGATAGCAGTGTACTTGGGGGTTTTTTGGTTTGTTTTTTAATTTTGAGCAGTAATTATAATGAGTATGAGGGTCAGTTTTCAAAGGCAGTATTATGATCTATATATAGGTTGGACCTCCTTGGTCCGGCATCCTTGGGACTGGACTGGTCGCAGATGAGGGATTTTGCTGGACCAGGGAAGGTCATTTCTGGCCCCCACAGACATGGCCTTGCTACCAGCCTTCTCGCTGGCTTCCCCCGCACACAGGGTTCCTGGCCCCGCCTTGGCAGCCCCACACGCACAGCCCCACTGCCAGGCTTCCGGCCCCGTAGGGCAGCGACCCCTACTTGGGTCCTGCTGTGCCACTGGGAGACAGCCCTGCTGCCTCCTAGCCTCGCCAAGCAGCTCCATGAGCGGTAGTGGGGCTGCCAGGCTCTTTGCCACGTCGCCAGGCAATAGCCCCACTCCCAGGTTCCTGTCCCTGCTGCTAGGCAGCCCTGTGGTCAGGCTCCTGGTGGCATGGGACAGCTGTGCTGTCTTCTAGTTCCGCCGGGCAGCTGCTGGAGTGGGGCTGCCAGGCCCCTGGCTGTGCTGCCGGGCGGCGCCACTGCCTTGCGGTCTCGCCAATTTCACTGCTGGGCTCCAGCCCCACTGCCTCCCCCCCAACCCTCACAGCTGCTGGGCTCCCATTAAACTGCCACAGGGCAGCCCCGCTACTAGGTTCTAGCCCCCGCTGCAGAGAACTCAGCCACCAGCCCTCCACTGGGACTCTCTGGTCCTGAGACATCCGTGGTCCTACTGGACCAGAGAGTCCCGGTTAAGAGAGGAGCAACCTGTATTCAACTTTTATTTATTAATGTTATTAAACTTCTCCCCCAAGTCAGTTTACTGTCAAAGTAATTACCTAAATTACCTAAAATGTGTAGTATATAGAGATGAATATGTGGTACACAGAAAAGTTGATTTTTGTTGACTATGTATTGGTAGTGACCAGTATGTGTTGCTCTTTAACAATGGTTAGATGGTCAGTATGAAATATGTTTAAATCCAAACTCTGAGCCCATTTAATGTAGTTGTGTTTCTACAACTTGAATGAAGTTGTCCATTTCTCTTGGGGAGAGATTTTTTGCTCATGAATTAATTAAATGAGATTAAGACAGTTCAAAAAAGTATAGATGTGTCTGAAATTAGGTAGTTACTCATCTCATTGGCACTAGTAAGAGATGTTTGGTCTCTTAGTCCAGATTTAGAATACAGAACTGGGAGTGAGAACTCCTGGGTTCTCTTTACTGTTTTGCCACTGACTAACCCATATGTCTATCAATTTACACACATGAAATACTTCTCTATTCTAAGAGTTGTTTTGGGATTTAATTAATGTTTCAGAGTGTGTTGAGAGCCTCAAATGAAAGGCAAACTGTAAATTCATATTACTTGATCAGATCATGTTAGTTGAGAGTCTGACAAATATCACTATATTTTTCAAATAAGTTATTTGATAAATATTTGTTCTTGCCTGTCTCTAGCTTAGAAGTAGCCAAATCCACACATACACCCACCCAGCCACCCCCTCGGTAAATATTTAGAATAAAATATTTGCAAACACTTTTTTCAGTGTTCAACCAGCTCCATGTAAATCAAACAATATTTATTATATTAATTCTTTTCAGTGATACAAAATGTTAAATGTTTCTTTGCAGCTAAGATCTCTGGGCAAACATAGTCTTTTAAGATAATTTCACTTGTATTACTTAGAAAAGCTGAACATCCTGCGGGAAAAAAGCTAGGGAAGAGTTGTAATAGACACTTATAAATAATTGCATGTTCAGATGGCAAATGCATGGCTTAAACTAGTGCTTTGTCTTTGATGTTTGAAGTAAAAATTGTAAATTACAAGTGTTTTTCTCCTCCACTCTTAGTACATTACCATAAGCTTCCATTCTTTCTCTCAAGTTTTAACAGAATTTTTAAAAAGTTATATATTTTCAGTTTCATTGCATCTCTCAAGTTTGCACCATATCCATGGGTCCTTTAACAGCATTAGCAAATAGTCTCCTATTGATAGAATATTTTTCCATAGACCTCTCTGTTTTCTTATGGGGTTTTAAAGAAAGTTAAATAAAGTTACATTAACTTTGTACCAAAAGCCTGACTCTATATATTTTCCCAGATGCACATAACTGTCTACAGGTACTTCAAAGGTTTGGTATCGGTAAAAGTGGAATGAAGGAGTGTTGCAGGGAGAACTGGATGAAAATAAATTAATTTAAATTAAACTAAATATCACAAAAAATATTCCTAATGGTGACATGTACAGTATTTAGATTGCGGAATCATCTTTCAAAGAAAGCAGTAAATGACCCACCATTTGGAAGGGAATACTGTGTCCCGTTCTGGTGCTCACAATTCAAGAAGAATGTTGATAAAGAGGAGAGGGTTCAGAGAAGAACCACGAGAATAATTAAAGGATTAGAAAACCTGTCTTACAGTGACAAACTCAAGGAGCTCGAACTGATTACCAAAGAGAAAGTTAAAGGTTGACTTAATAGTCTGTTAGTACCTCCATAGGGAACAAGTATTTAATTACAGGCTCTTAAATTCAGCAGAGACAGGTATAACACAATCCTATGATTAGAAGTTGAAGCTAGACAAATCCAGACTGGAAGTAATATGTAAACTTGTAACAGTGAGAATAATTAACCATTTGAATAATTTGCCAAAGGTTATGATGTTTTCTCCATCACTGACATAATTTTAAACCAAGATGTGTTTCCACTGTGACTTATTCTGGGGAAGTTCTGTGGCCTGCCATGTACAGGAGGTCAGGTGACCTTAGAATCTATCAATCTCTGAAATCCAATCCAGGGAGTGTTGGTAAATACACTGTCAGGAACATTCCTGCACTGGCAGGGGGGAGGACTAAATGAGCTATTACCAGTAGCTCTTTTCATGTCTGACTGATAGTTGGCTATGAGCATGGTTCGTACAGTCGCCAATTTTTCTTTTGTTGAATTGGAGAGCGTTGGTGACATTGGCAGCAGAGCACTTCTCATATTTGGGAGGGTTTGTGTGACAGGGCTGTCCCCAAAGCAGACTGTTTTAAAAAGAGGCATTTAAAAGAAAGCTTAACCATTTCCTCAAGCTTTGGGGTGGGAACTTCCCGGGTCCTGATTTCTATAAGAGATGGGAGTTGTGTTGTGTTAGTGGGTGCTGCTGTTAGCTTGCCCACTGAAAATATTTTATTTTGCAATTGATCATCTTTTCAATTAATGGCAAAAGTGCCATTGTTCTATACATCATTTTTTATTAGAACATTTTTATTTCTCTGTGATCGGTGGGGCTCTTACTACATCCTCTCCAGATCCCTTCTCAGTCTGCCTCCTCTGGGAAAAAGGAAACCTGCTGTGGGGGGAAAAATTGGATGGTGGCAATTGGTGCCTGTTTCTGGGAAAGCACGAGCAGAACATATTTCTAGAGCACTTGTACATAATAGAAATCTGGTGTTTGTAAAATAACATAGCAAGCAAATTGGGTTAATGATGGCAAGTGCCTCAACCTCTTAGCTATTTCCACTCTACACCAGACTTCAAAAAATTCTCATTGAGGTAGCAGCAACCAGGATAGCAGCTATTGGCATTTTAACCAGTCGATCATTTAACCCTGAGCTGAGCAGAGCAGAGTGGGGTGACATGGCAGCTAGAATGCTGGCAGCTGGCCTGCGCTGGAATAGTATAGAGGGAAAAAAGGATTAAAAATCAAATGTGGATAGCACTTCTGTTCTTCAGTGTGCTCGTTTGTACAGTGGGGATGGTAATACCTACCTCACAAGGTAGTGGGTTTTCTGTAAACAGAAAATGTGGATTATCTGCTTTTGACAGAAACATTTTCAAAACAGTTGATTGTGCAGCCTGTGAAATGTAAACAACTTTGAAAATCTGAAACTTTTCATGGAAATGTTTCGCCATGATGAAAGAAAAAGCAGGGGCGGAGGGAGCAGGGAAAGGAAATATTATTAACTCCAGTTTTAAGGATAGGTAACTGAGGCACAGAGAAAATAAATAAGTGACTTCCTCAGCTACACAAGAAAATTGTGATAGAGCAGGGAATTGAAGGGTGCCTTAATCATCCTTCCCATCTCATTTTTCTGTGAAATGTATATCCCTAGTTGTTCCAGAGCAATGCAATTGCCATTTTGCATATACTGAAATTTTGTTTATACTAAGACTGCCATTTAAAATTACCCAGCTCTCATTTCTCTCTCTCTTGTCACTCTGTGATGCCCAGGGACTCCAGAAAGCCTAGCTGAGAAGGAAAGGCAGCTCATGGGCATGATCAATCAGCTGACCAGTTTGCGGGAGCAGCTGCTAGCAGCTCATGATGAACAGAAGAAACTGGCTGCATCACAAATTGAGAAACAACGCCAGCAAATGGAGCTGGCTAAGCAGCAACAGGAACAGGTGAGTGATCATTTTAGCGAATTTCATTCTAAGTTCCTATTCATTAGGTTTACCTTTCCATTAGTTTATCTTTGAGGGTTGACATTTCTCAAGATTGTTCTTGGCCCAGATTTTTTTTTCTTTTGAGGTGTGGAAAGTCAAGCAAAAGTATATAGAACCATTATTTTGATTTGAGGAGGGGAGTTTAAAATGGTGACTTCCTACTTGTAGAATAATTGTCCCAATATTTTGGGAGACAAACATTTCAAAAACTTATTTTATGAGTTCAAATAAAATCACAGAATCAGCCCCAAAGAATATGTCTTTAAGCCAGTGAAGTTGGTTATGTATAACAAAGCAAAATGTGGCCATTAGCTAGCATAGTGCCAATACAAAGTGCCATTTATGAAGTTTGAAAAGAACTGAATGAGAAATACATAAAATATAAACGAGTGAACCACTGTAATATTTTTCTTCCCCATTTATGAGACTGATTTTCAGCCTTCACAAATGCTTCTGCACTTTACATGCACAAATGAGTGTTCACACTTATCCATATCTACATATGTTAGAATTTGCGTGCAAAACCATCCCTTTTTCCAATATTTTTTCTAGGTTTAAAAATTTCACAAAAGTAGAGGCCCATTTATGTGTCTACCTAGCTTTATGTACACAAAAATTGAAGATAAAAAGATACCTGGCTTAAAATCATGCCTGAAGTGCGCGATGAGTGCTGCTACCCAGATATACTATGTCTGAAATGTATGTTTAGCTATAGAATTCTGCATATTGAAATAAACAGATTTGTATTTATTTGATGGGTTAGACATTCCATATGTTATTTCTTGAATGTATTTCCCGTAAACATGGGAAAACAGTGCATTTATTTGAATGTGTGATCAATTACAGCTCTTTCTTATTTTTTAAAAAAACAGAAAATTAAAGAAAAAAACCTGTGTGACTTATTTAAAATTCTCCAAAGTTTGGAAATTCATTAATTATTGCCATAACTATGGTAACTGCACTACATTGCCTGTATATAATATTGCATACTAGTTGACAACATACAATAGAAAACACTGCATTATGCACAAGAGGAATTATGGTTGTCGTGGGAGCTATGTCTTTGTATTTCCTGATGCTTGGACTGTTAAAAATTCATCCTTTGTGCTACATATTGCAGCTGAGCTGTTCTGTGGAACTCCCATCTCTTGAATCAAAAAAAGCCCACAGAAGAAAAAGTAAATTGAGGGACAGCAGGAGAAATGACTAATTCATTGGAGTAGTAGTCCTTTCACATTGCTGCTGGTATACAGACATGGATGGAGAGGCATCATTGGTATTATCTTTGTGGGGAGACGTCCATCAAGACAGAAGGTGTACTCCTACCTGTAGAGGTGGCTATTGTTTTAATGCCACTGAATAATCCAAAAGAGAAAACGAGAGTAGAGAAAGAATGCCCAAACAAACAAACAAACAAACCTATACGATCAAAATCCTTGTTGTGTGTCCAATAGTTGACAGGATAGTTGACCAGTTGCTCCCCCCCTCCTACTTGTTGCTTCTATCAGATAGAGGCAGGAAGAGGAGGCAAAGAGGGAGGTACTTCAAAGTGGCAGCGCCACATAGAGCCTGGAGTTCTGGGCTCTGTGCAGTGCTGCCATTTTGAAAGTGCAGCGGTGTTTCAAAGGGGCACTACCACACAGCTGATCCCGGCCTCCGTGCGGTGTTGCCCCTTTGAAACGCTGCGGTGGCATTTCAAAGAGGCGGTTCCGCATGGAGCCCAGGTTCAGCTGTATGGCGCTGCAAGCGGCAGCACTGCATGGAGCCCAGGATCAGCTGGGAAGTCCCCAACTGATCCTGGGCTCCATGGCATGACAGCTTTGAAATGTACAAGAGTCCCCAGTGGGAGCTCTGTGCATTTCAAAGAGGAAGCGCATCATGGAGCCCTCAAGCCAGTGCGGGACTCTGAGTCCCCCTCTGTCCCCAGGCTCCATGCTGGCTCTTCTACTTTGAAATGCAAAAGAGCCTCCATTGGGGCTTTAGTGCATTTCAAAGCGGAAGCGCCCATGTGGAGCCCAGAGTCAGTGGGACTTGTCACTGGCCCTGGGCTCCATGTGGCATTCCAGCTTTGAAATGGATGAGAGCCCCCAGTGGGGCTCTTGCACATTTCAAAGGAGGAACATGGAAGTGCCTATCGACTAGTCAATGGAAATTCGGTCAACTACTCAACTAGTAAATTAATTAGTTAACATCTCTATCACACACCTGAGCTTTGGGGGTGCCCTGCCTAGTAGATTTTGTATGCCCCAGCCCTGTGGTGGGGTGGCGGAGGGCTGGAGCACCAGTACGGGCTCCCTAATGAGCCTCAGGAGTCAGATCCAGCAAGTCGCCCCCGCACCTTAGGTTCCCCATCCCTGATTTAAAGGATTGGCAGGGACCCAAGTTGCAATAGGACAGTATCTATAAGAAATGTTAAGTTACTTTCATCACTGCTATCAAGTCACCTCCTGATAGGTGTGTTTTGTATGCTATTAGTTTAATAAAGGGCATTAGACCTTTATTTGGGGAAGAAGCTCATGAATTCTCCCCTCGAAAAGTAGTTGAGAGTTCTATCAGGGGAAGAACACTCCAACAATGCTTTCAAGGCTCTGTTAGCAATTTGTAAAAGTGGAGATGTTCTGATGACTTGAAATAAAACTCATGGAATTAAAAAAGATACTGTTTTAAATTAGGCACTTTTTCCCGTCAGCTCTTCAAGTCTGTCTATACTGCAGCAAGGGTTTGATTTGCAGTTATCTAGCTAGTCTGATAAATCTAGAAGTGAAGATGTGGCTGCACAAGTTCAGTGTGGACTGTACAAGCCCATCTGACCTCCCCTGGTACATGCTTCTTTGTGCTGCTGGTGGTGCAGCTTATACTGCAGTGTCTTCATTTGCATCTTTAGTGGGCTAGATAGACTAGAGCTAGCCTGGAACACCTACATATGCTGCAGAAATCACACCTGTGGCTATACTGTAGATGTAGTCTTTGAGTCAGAACTTTTTTGTACTGTCTCAGTAATTGTAAATAGGATTTGTTCAGAGTCCCACAGTCACCTTGCCTTACTCCGTTGAGGGGGAAAGATGGTCTTGTGATAAATGTACAGGACTTTGAATCAGGAGACTTGGGATCAGATCTTCAGCTGGTGTTAATTGGCACTTATAGTGAAGATGTTTGGAGCGATGCTAACTTATACCAACTGAGGACTCCTGGGTTCTATCCATGGTTTTTCTGGATTAAGAGGTTAAATGAATTGCCCCAAACCAAGTTCCAATTTCTCAGTGCCTGTCTTTCTCTATCAATAAAATGTAGACAATAATGCGTTCTCCTGGGCTTCATATTTGTAAAGCTCTTGGAAATCCTTGACTGGTAGGTGCTATAGAAATACTCTCTCCTTTGCTCCTCTCTCCTCTTCCTATTTGATATCTTCCCCCAAATGTTTTTCTGTTGCCACAGAGTGGTAGTATTCGTTAAGACCTGTGGGAATACGTTTCTAGAAATTGGTTAAGGAGAAGGGGCTCATGTATAAATCTGTCCCACTTTCCCACAAAGTTGTTGTCGATCTTCATTTTTTCGTGAACTGGCTCTATCGTGGTATACAAATGTAGCACACCCAGCTGCTGCGACCCACAATGTCATTAGCTTAATAGAATGGTGTCAAGAAAGTGGGCAAATTCCTATGTAACAATTCCACTGTACAATTTGCAATTTCTCGACAGATTGCAAGACAACAGCAGCAGCTCCTGCAGCAGCAACACAAAATTAACCTTCTTCAGCAACAGATCCAGGTCAGAGATTGTCACTCTACCTATAATTCCTAATCTTTACATTTCCATTCTTCCTTGTAACACCCTTTAGTACAGCCATCATTTTTGTAAGAATCTATAAATATAGATGTTGGTATTGTATTTTAAGAAATGGATAGGGACTTTACTTGCCATTAAGTACAAAGGGTCGAATTCCGCAAACGCTTTCTGTTGTGATTAACTTTACTCACCGTTGATTTTAGAGTGCCATTCACATGAGCAAGGTTTTGCAGGATCAGACCTGGGAACAGTGGCTCTCAACCTGGAGCATACGTGGTCCCACAAAAGTGTCTGTAGTGTCTGTTTGCATTTGGTGGGTGAGGAGTTACTGATCTCCACCAAATGTCTCCTGAGTCTTCTGCTGAAACAGTTTTGCCCAGTCATTGCAACCAAATTCCCGTTGGATATCAGGCAAATAGTCTGAAGGATTTAATAATTCTAGAAAGAACTCATTTGAAGCAGGAGTTGGCCAAAGGATTTTGGAGACCAGCTAACGAGGTGAGGTCACAAGTGGCAGCATGTATGCTCTGGCAGTGAAAACGATGTTAACTCTTTTGCCAGCTTATTATTTAATTTTGTTTTCTTCATCTTCTTTCCTATGGTAGTATACAATTTAAAAAGCAAAAAGTTTATACCTGCATTCTGAGGTTTCAGAATACATCACTTTGATTTAGATCCATCTCTAATAGCAAGTACAATAATTGATTTTAGACACAAATTCCTAGATCCAGACACTCCAACATGTGAAGAAACTTTGGGACTGGAAGGACATTTGTGGTTAGATCATAATTCAGCCACTTAGACTGAAAAAGCCTTTAACTGTGAAAGTTTAGATCCAGATCCAGTTTTTGTGCTTCTGGTCCATCTTTCATTTTCAGCATATTCAGCATTGTATAGCAACTGGTTTTATCTGGTATGTGCTGATTTGCAATGATTAAAAATAGGTGTAAGATACAGGACTGTGTGCAGTTCTTAGATCAACCACAAGACACCTTGGCCTCTAAAATGCATTGCTTATGTATGCTCTAGCCCCGGATAATTTCAAAATGTTGCATATCAACCTGAATCCATAAAAATAATATAACATAATGGCAGGTGAGTTAATGGGGGGGGGGGAATTACAGTTTAAATTACTGTGTTAGTGCAAGTAGTGTAAATCTGTTGACTATGGCACAGCTGAATGGAGAAAATTTATAAACAGAAGAAGATTTAGATTGGGATAGGTAGCTACTATAATCTGGCAGTAAAGTACAATGAAAGGAAACTGAGTTTATAAGGAAAGCAAATAGGAAAAGGCAGTGTGCTATAAAACAAACTGTAGCATTGGCATTATCTATCTTTGATCTAAAACTGAAGTAAATCCTGCTTTGTTTTGGAGGATTGAACGTTTTGGTAAAGTTTGTTACTTAATCTCAACAGTTCTTTGTTTCTCCTTCTCGCCGTTATGTTTGGGGAAGTATGGAAGGGGGAGAGTGGGAGGCTGCCTTTTTGGAGAGGCGTTTTTGAGGAGGCCTGTTGCTTTCCTATTTCTGACTCATTGACTATATAGAATGCTAATTGACTATATAGAATACTGCACAGTATCCTACAGCTCTATTTTATATTTACGTGCAGCCAAAATGCTTGGGACTGTTGTTATAAATGAGGGAGGTAGGATGGAGTTTTTGGAGGGTGTCTTTCCTTTTTGAGGATGTCCAGTGAGAAGAACAGCTGGGAAAAGCTGTAATTGTATCTGTAATAAAAGCGCAGAGGTGTAATTTGGATTTCCTTTTCTTTTGGCAAGCTATTGTGTCTGTGGGTACCAGAGGGTTTGTTTGGACTTAAACAAAAGGTGTGGTGTTAGGTTGTAGTTGTTATACTCTAGCTCTTTATGCTTCAACTGTCATGTGTTAAAGTCTAAACTTTAAATAAACTTGTCTAGTCTAGAATTTTAGAACATGTTATATAGAACGTTAGCTAACAGGCAGGGGCAGATGACCGTTTTGCGGGGCCCCGGGCAGCATAATTCTGCGGGGCCCCCCATTTGCCACGGCGCATGCGCGGTGACGCCATGCGCATGCGCGGTGACACCACGGCGCATGCGCGGGGCTTTTTGAAGCGCAGGGCCCCGGGCGGCCGCCCCGTTCGCCCTGCCCTATATCCGCCCCTGCTAACAGGTTCTCACAAGACATCATATCTCCTATACCAAGACGAACCTTTGGCCTAGTTTTAACTTAAATTTTATGCAAATTTAAACTGGGAATGGAACATATATTTGTGAATGCTTCACATCAGAAGAATAACATCTCCACTTGGCAGTGAAAAGGAAATTTATAGACTGGCTTGCAGAGAAAGAGGGAGGACTTGAGGTCTTATAAACAGAGATCATTCAATCTCCAAATTCTGTTGGAATTGAAGAGCAAAGGTAGTACTTGTAGGGGATTGCAATCTGACACTGTGCTTAGTAATACAGTTCCCTCAGTGGGCTTTGGATAAGAACCCATCTCAGCTGTCTTTTGGTTGTTAAAAAAAACCCCCTCTTTTTAAATTATTGTATTTTTTAAAAAAAAATTCTTATATGAGCTTGCACAGTCTCTTCTTTTTTAATAGTACAAATCAGCTTGAGCCCAGTCTTTTGCTTGAGTAATATATTGGGGTTTCAGTCTCTTGTTTGTAAAGAAATATCTGAAGTTTGTATGGGTTTAAAACCATAGCATGATCTCAGAGTAGCTAGGTATGTAATAATGTGTAAAGCATCTCAAATCTCTGTGTTAAGTAGAAGCTACAGTGGGCCGTTTCTTCAACAGCATGAGGATTTCCCTGCCCAGATCTTTCTGTAATGCCTTAGTCTCAGTTGCAGATTATGGAACAGATTCTCAGCTGGTTTACAACAGCACTCCTCTACAGTAAGTGGTACTACGCTGATTTTCATTAGTTGAAGTAACCGGCCTCTATCGCTTTAGAGGTTGGCCTCTTAAGTGCTGGTCCTTTCATAAACTATGGCAGGCAAAGTCCTAGACTTCTCATATAGGCTCTGTCGACACTAAAAAGTTTTGTTGCCAAAGACTGCCTTTTGGTAACAGCACAGTGAGAGTGTACACACTGCAATGTGACTTTTGTGGGGGGGGGGGGGGGGGGGAAACACTCACTTTGGGCAACAAAAAAAACTTCTACCCCATGGAAGATTTTTTTCTGTTCCCCTCCCTTTATTCTCAACCAAAAGCCAGTGTAGACACTGCTGTTTGTTTTGTCAAAAGAACTGGTTTCCGCCAGTGTCCTACAATACTTGCCCTGATTGTTCTGCTCAGTGTTTTAATCTCTGCTGACAGAGGCAATGCTTGGAAGGGCACGTGCACCCAAACACTGTGGGGCGGGAGGTGCAACAGTCCCGCATTCAGTGGAGCCAGAGCCTCTGGGCACTTTGGAGTGCTAGTGCTGAAGGGTGCGCCTGATGTCAGTGGCATTCACCAGCAAGAGGCAGGGGGGCTGTGCCCGTGGCGCAGCTGTGCCAGGCAGGAGCAGCCACCACTGCGCAGTGGCAACGTAGCCAGAGATTAATCAGTTAAACAAATTGTTTAACCAGTTAACTCTTTTGTGAGGTTTTTTACTTCATTAGTCCCTCCTCACCACTCACCACTATCTACTGCCCTGCAGAACTCACAGGACTCCTCTTGATGCTGCTGCTGGTTGCTGAGGAGGCTGTGGGAATAGGTGGAGGGAATTCCACCATGTGCAGTGATCAGCTCTGCCTTCCACAACACTGCACTGTGGGATACACACCCATAGTGCATTCCTCACACTGTTGATGATGCAGCCCTTAGTGTGGACATGATCTGTTGACGGCAGGGCCGGATTAAGGGGAGGGCTAGCCGGGCAGCTGCCCGGTGCGCCAACCTATGGGGGGCACCTGATTGAAGTGGTAAGGGGCGCCGCACGCCCGGAAGCAGGGCCGCACATACGCCACGCGCCTGAGTGAGTGGCTCCCCTTACCATTTCAATCAGGCACCCCCCATAGTTTGGCGCCCGGGGGCGGGCCACACGCCTAGGGGCACTGCGCCCCTTACCATGTCAATCAGGCGCCGCTCGCCCAGGGGCAGGGCCGTGCATGCACTGTGCACCTGGGCATGGGATGGCACATGCGCCGCGTGCCCGCTGCCCAAGGCGCAAGTATGTCTCGGTCCAGCACTGGTCGACGGAGGGAGCACATGTGAACACCCTCTGGCAATTTTTGTTTTGATGACTTTTGGGTGTTGGCATGTTTTGCTGACAAAACTTGGTAGTGTCGACATACTCTAAAACAACTTATAATAGACGCTAATCTTTGTTAAAGAAAGTCTTGAGTTTGGTAGGCCCCAACTTGGACCTGTATCGTCGTTTCTTTATGCCTTCTATTTGTATAGGACATTCAATTCTTTGTGTTGGTGGAGAGATTTTTTTAAACAAAATCCTTATTGCTGCATCTTTAATAAATGTCTGAAAAACAATACCAGAAACCCTATAATGACAACTGACGAGAGAGGAATCAGTTTTTAGGTTTAAGCTTCTCTTTACGAGCTAGGAGTAAGAGGGGAAGTTGATTTATAAGCAGTGAATTGCAAACAATAATAATATTTTGACCCTGTTTCTTTTAAATGTAGAGCCTTGTAGATAGCAATGAAATATGTCTTCCCCAGGGTACTGGAAAACATGGATTGATAATGAGATACGGAGCCTTTCATTTCTTGAACCCTTACTTAAGTCAGTAGTAAATGAAAGACAACTCGCTGCTTATCTGTACATGCTGCTGGCTTAGGAAATGAGTTGATGGCCTGTCTCAACCCATTTTCTAGGGAACTCGGATAAAATCCTGACCCTGTTGAAGTCAGTGAGAGCATAAATTTACAGTAGGTGCGTACTTCACACAAAACACTATCCCAGCTGGCACCCCTGTTTAGGCAGCTACATCACAGAGATCAAGGATTGAAGAGGCATCTCATTCCTCTAGAGATGGTTCTTTGGCATTGAAGTTAGGTTATGTTGGCAGAAAAGCTTGCATTGCTTTTGCCCATTGACAGCGTTGTCACTCCAGTCTAACCCCAAGTGGCACAAGGCCCAAGCCAGCTCCTAGTGGAGTCAGGGGAAAGGCTCCCTGACCTCAGTGGTAGCTGGATCAGGTCTAACATATTTAAAAAAATAACTATACTACTACTACAAATAATAAAAAGAAATATTTTCTTTCCATGTAATAAATGAACAGCTGGTGACAGAGTGCAAAAGGGAAAAAATTGCTGTTGCAAAGGGAAAAACAATGGTAAAGGGGAAAAAATAGCTTATTTATAAGGAAATGGAGACAGTGGTCACTCTCCTACATGGTTACTGAAAATGGTCAGTGAGTTTTACAGCAGGTTAAGGCTGGTAGAACAAAGTTGTGACATGAAAGTCAAATGTGACACAGGCTCTAGGTTCAGGTTTTTTGACCCTGCCCTAACTAATCTATCAGGCGTCTGTCTCTGAGGGATGGAGTTTTAAAACAAATTGCGTTAGATTTAGTGACATGGAAATGTTCCTACCAAGTTGGGATTGCTATTTGACTTATGTGCAATTGAATGATTAGGCTGTAGCAATGAACCCAAGCTATTTATGACAAAGGATTCATTCTACTTGAGCCAAATTTCTCTAAGCTTGTTAGAGTAGTAGTAATTCTAGATAAATTATTGCACCAAAAAAACCTCCTATTGAAATATAGTGAAAACATAATACCTTAAGGTTAAAAAAAAAACCCCTGACTGACCTGCTGATTTATGACTCCTTTCTCCAAGTGCGCTAAGTTGGAAAGATTCTCTCTCCCTTACCCCTCCCAAACAAACACCAAGATTCGCAGACATACTCAGAGATAGATTACGAGGTATATCGCCTCTTTGGAGGATGGGAAATGCTGAGTGTAACTACAAAGTATCCACTTCTGTGTTGTTGAAGAAAGGCACGTTAACCACTTGAGCACAGAAGAATGTACCAGTCAAATGGGCATCAAACTGAAAATACACATCCCCTCTTGTTACCTGAAGAGAGGGAATGTTCATTAGGTTTGTCTGCAGATAGGAATTACCAAGATTTTAATAAAAGTTTAATATTAAACCAGTGAAACTTTATGTGTAGACTTAGGCTGGGACTCTGTATATGACCTCAGAGAAGGCCACCTCTACTGCAGTTTATGCTTGGGAAAAATGGATATCCTCAGTTTTATTTGCTTTTCAGGGCCCTCTAGAACTAATTCTTAAGGGGCTTTATATTTATTCTCCATGTGTTTTAATGCTATTTTAGAGGTGTGAAAATGAAATGGTATTTTCCTTACTGATGTCCATTTGCCCAAATATTGAGTTCATCCTGCCGTGCTCTCCCTTGACCCGTTCCTCCCGTGGAGCTGATACTATTGGTTTGTAACTCTTTCATTTATGTGTGACCAGCTTTTTTTTCAGAACAGTTCCTTAGCTGACTGCTGCCATAAGAGCAAGCAAAGGAGAGAGTGCATGAGCTCAAAGTACTGGTTTGTTGGGCCCTTCAAATATTGGGCTAGATGCTGCCCTTATGTTTCAAAACTATGCTGGGGAGAAACCCTCATCCCCACCTATGCCAGATTCTCTGTGCAGCCACAGAAGACCTACTGGCATCAGCTTGTCATGGAGCCAGGGCTTCCAAGACTTTGTGTTAGTGAGCTTGGAAGCTGAGACTTCCAATACTCAACACCCCCCTCCCTCCAACACACACACAGAAGCTAGCCTGAGGGGCTGTCCAGAATTCTTGAATCCTCTCCCCACCAGCTTCCTCAGCTGTCCTCCCATCATCAGCTCAGGGGTTCCTCCCCTCCAAGCCTAGGGATTTCCAACCCCCCAGGCTCAGTACTGGCAAACAGGGAGACCTGAGACAGGAGGCAGCAACACTGGCATGTCCCTGAATCAAAATATTTCCATTCATGGAGAAATTCTGAGGTTAGAGGTTTCAAAATCTTGAACATTTGGGATTTCTGGCAGGATAGATATCTGATTTTTGGCCCACCCTATACAAAAAAAAGTAGGTATAATTTTTTTGAAGAAAGCATTGAGGGATTTTAGAGATGGCTTAGCTTTCTCCAACACACAGAATTTTTAAAAGATTTTAAAAGTTTAACACAGGTTAGAAATGGTGCTTAGTTCTAATTCAGTCAAAACAAGAAAAGATAGTGGACTGATTCTTGCTTAACATAAGTATATGGAAAGCAAACTGACTTCAGAAAGCTTGATGTATTGTGATTTGCCACACAGGTGTTAATTTGGGTGAGTAATTTTTGTTTGTTGGAGTATTGGTTTTGTTTAACTACCCAGGTGAGCAAGCATCTATTACCCAGAGTTTACAGAATGATCTTTAGCCTTGATATCTCATGCTCTTGTGTGTAACCACTCTCTTTGTACCACTTTTAAGTAAAACAATGAGTTTTTGATTAGTTTGTGGTAATCTTTCAAATTAAATGGAGGCAGTTCAGAGGTGTTTGTTGCTTGTTATAAAATAGAAATGGTCTATAGCAATGTAAATAAATATCCCCTGCCCCTACAAGATTGCAGTCTAATTTTTACTGTCAGCACAGTTCAGCCTCCCTTATGTTCTGTGCTCATTTGGATGGCAATTCCATCAGCAGTGTACTACAAGAGGTAACTCCTGTGAGCAGGTGCAACTGCCACTGGGGATGATGACAATGTCTCCTCTCAGCTCTTGTTTATCCTGGTGATGTCTGCTTCAGGGCAGCCTCAGGATTTGTGAAGTTTCACTCTTGGCCCACCCTCAATATTTTTTTTTATTGTGGCTGCAACTGTGCTTTGCCCAGGAGATAAGGGCAAATCTAGTCATGTGCTGTCCCTGCCCCAGGACTCCATTTCTGAATTCCTGAGGAGATGGTGATCGCAGAGCAGAATTTCACAGTCCTCTGACCTCTACACCTTGCCTCCCCCTGTAAAGTGGAATGGCGCTATTTCCTCTGTATTTAGGGACCATAGTAGGGAGAGGTGGGGACCTAATGTTGCCCTTGACAACTAAAACCTAAAGGCCATCATAAAACTAAGGGCCTGATCCAGCTCTCTCTGAAGAAAATGGAAAGGTTGTCATTCTTATAAGTGGGAGGTTTGTTCCCACTCTTTTTCTTCCCTACTCTGCAAAATGCTTTCAGAGCTGGCTTAGTCCCCTGAGCCAATTTGTTTTTGTTTAGTTTTTCTCCATTGCGAATGTGCCTTGAAGAGTACAAGTCTCTCTTGCAAGCTGAAATTGCAGGCAAACCCAGTGGGCTCAGAGATCGGGGATGCTGTGTCCTGATTCATCATGTGTCATGAGCAGCTGTTTTCTTGCCTCTTGTAAACATGGGCATACTAGATTCACTGACAGGCCCATGAAGAGGTTGCATTGCAACTTTTCCCATGACTTTGCAACCTTTTCCCAAACAACTGAGGTTGCCGGCAAAGCGACTATTCAATTGTTTCTCACAGAGGCTCTGCAGCTGATGTCTTCTCAGTTATCATAATAGGACTCACAGAAAAACCCTTGGGAACCTCAATTATTTAAAGAGAGGGAGGGAGGGGGAGTTCAAGATAGGAAAAGGGAGGAGTGAAAAAAATCTAGGCTAGAAGTCAGAATCTAGGCTGTAAGTGAATTAATCTTTTCCTTATGTCATCATATGTACAGCAAGTAAAGTGTGTGCTTTGCTGAAGGGAGTGATGCATTTACCATAGAAAATCTCTGGGGGTATGTCTACACTGCCACCCTAGTTCGAACTAGGGTGGCTAATGTAGGCATTCAGAGTTGCAAATGAAGCCCGGGATTTAAATATCCCGGGCTTATTTGCATCTTGCCGGGCACCGCCATTTTTAAATCCCCGTTAGTGCGGACTCCGTGCCCGCGGCTACACGCGGCACGGAGTAGGTAATTCGAATTAGGCTCTCTAATTTGAACTACTGTTACTCCTCATAGAACGAGGTATTTAAATCCCGGGCTTCATTTGCAACTTCAAATGCCTACATTAGCCACCCTAGTTCGAACTAGGGTGGCAGTGTAGACATACCCTGGGTCTGCATCTCCTCCACTGTAGTAAAAGTTAGTTCATTGCTTAGTGCAAGATGCCAAATAGATGATCCTTTATTTATCCACAGAGCAACCGTCCATCAGCCAAAGCTGCTGCCTTCCACAACGGCTTGTCTACTCTCAGGATATAGCCAAAATTCAACAATCAGTGTAGCTGTACTTGTGCTCACCCGAAGTGTTTCAAGGGAAAGGCAGCGAATAGTTGAACCAGTTGAGATTTTAGGGATAAATCATGGTTCATCAAGTCAGGGCAAACCCTGGCTTATCTTTGTCCACACTCAAGCCAGGTCTACACTGTGGGAGTAGCTCCTGCTATGAGAATAGAATTGCTGGAGTTGATGTACCTTAAAGTGAACTTCTCTGGTGGTCCCACTGCAGGAGGTTGATGGGAGAAATTAGACCCTTACTAGACCCACTAGATGGATCTCAGGAGCATCAATCTCCGCGTAAGTATAGATAAGGCCTTAGGCTCAGTGACTGGACAGCTACACACTAATTGCTGTGTTGAGCTTTTTCCAGTATTCTCAGTTCAAGTGTTCTAAGTGTTCAAGAATCATGAGGCAGGTCCCAAAATCTCATGTGATTGGCTTAAGAACATTAGGGTTTTTTTGTCTTGATTTGGTTTTTTGGGGCCTTCTGATGCTCTTAGCATCATATGTTCCAACTTTTCCTCACAATCATGAGGGTTAGAAACTTCATGAGGGTTAGAAAAGTCATGGTCCTAGGACCTATGACTAAATACCATGAGATTCACAGTACAGTCTCCAGAGTTGCCAAAAGTGTGAAACAGGGCCTCAGCCCCGAGTCTTTCCACTGAAAAATCTTAGAAAACAATGAATAGTCTAGCAGCACCTTAAAGACTAACAAAACATGTAGATGGTATCATGAGCTTTTGTGGGTACAACTCATTTCTTCGCTCATGATACCATCTGCATGTGGTGTTAGTCTTTAAGGTGCTACTAGACTATTCGTTGTTTTTTAAGTTTTTCCTGTTACAGACTCTCAGCTACCTCTCTGAATCTTTGCACTAAGGTTGTCAGCATGGTTGCTGTTTTCAATGCCGTCTTTTTAGTTTGTCTTCCAAATTTGTAAGAGATCTACCTCGGCTGCCAGGCCTCTTTCCACAGCTGTTATTTTCTGCCAGGTCTCTTTCTCTTTTCCCCCTTCCTCCTCTGTATTACATTGGCTTTGGTAACTGGTTTCATCATTGGCTATAGAGAGTGTGACAAATTTCTATTGTTTTTAGTTACAAATCTCTCTGTGTCTGTGTATGTGAATGCACTGCATACAAGGACATGAGGTGAAAGAGGGAGAAGGAAAGTGGTGTTGCCCTTTGAACTCTCATCGGAACAATATTGCAGGCTCTCAATCTCACCTATATGGTGAATGTGTAGTAAAGCAGTTTTGTTATGCAGCCAAAAAAGGTGGCAGTGGCTGCTGCAGTAAGGTAAGTCAGGAGATAATAAAATTTTTACTGCTGGCTGGTGGAGGTGTTTAGGATGTGTTTTCTTTATATCTTCTTCCGCCCCTAATTGAAGATGCTTTAAAATTGAATGACTAGCAGTCAAAATGTGTTTGCTTCAAGCTGAGAAGAAAAATGCTGGTGTCTCTGCTTCCAAACTGATTGCGCTTTGTACACAACTGACAGCCACAGTCACTTTGAGTGACTGATAAGTGGGAAGCTTTGCTACTTATCAAGGAATGCACGCTGAAAAGAAAAGACTGGAGCCGTTCAGATGCTTTGGCATGTTCAAAATAACATCTCACATCAGTCAGACTCGGAGGCACTAGAAGACATTTCAAAATAAACTTTCTATCTATCTATCTTTCTATCTAGAGGCTAAGATTCAATTTAACAGACAAATCACTGTGTGGCATCATACAGATTCTGAAAAAGAAAACATCATTACAAGGGTCACAAGTTGTAAGATGACTCAGCTAGCTACATAATTTGAGAGCATTTGTTGTTGGGTCTTACCTCTCTGAACAGCCTAAATTTGAAAATTCAGAATCACAGATCTCTATAGTGATTTCTTGTGGGCTCTCACCTTGAAGGCTGAGCAATGCTTGATGGTATTTCCAGTTTTATAGGGCACCTTCCATCCCAAATAATCTGAAAGAGTGTCACAAAACTGTGAGCCAAATCCTGTCCTGATTTACACCCTATGGTAGAGTACAGAAAGACTAAAGCTAATGTGCTGGGACAGCATGGCATTGTTAGTATTTATGTTATTATTTACAATTTGTATTTCTTGTAGCACCTAGGAGTTCTTATTATGGGCCAGAATCCCATTGCAGTAGGCCTTGTACAAACACAGAACAAAAAGGCCATCCCTGCCCCAGAGATCTTACCATGTATAAGGCAAGAAACAAGAGACACAGCCAGAGAAGGGGATAACAATGAGTCAGTACTGTCAACTGATAGTCAGTGATTTCAGCAAACCCAGCAACCTATTTGTCAAGGTGTTTGTAGGCTTCACAGCAAAAGGGGAGAATTTTATGGAAACTTTTGCCAGGGGATAATGCATTAATTTAAATGTAATTGGGCCCATCATGCTCACTGAGGAACTGCTGTGTCAGTCAATGAACTGAAACCATTTCTGGGATACAGCACAGCAGTTCTTGATTGGCACGTGTCAACACTCAGGGTATGTCTAAACTACATGCCTCCGTCGACGGAGGCATGTAGATTAGCCAGATCGGCAGAGGGAAATGAAGCCGCGATTAAAATAATCGCGGCTTCATTTAAATTTAAATGGCTGCCCCGCTCTGCCGATCAGCTGTTTGTCGGCAGATCGGGGCAGTCTGGACGCGACGCGCCGACAAAGAAGCCTTTCTTGATCGGCACAGGTAAACCTTGACGGAGGCATGTAGTCTAGACACACCCTCATTTACAAGGGAGAATGGTAAAAAATATTGTACATGGGAGTTCCAAAATTCCTCTGCTTTGACCTGACTTCCCACTGAAGGCAACGGGGAAGGGAAAGGGAGAGGAATGAGGGTCTTGCTTGACTTTAGTGGGAGCAAGCCTCCAAAGCTGAGCTCTTTTTGCAAACTCCACCAGGTATCTAATTTTAAATATTGACTCCATTTTTAAAATGTGGCTAGGAAACAAACATCTCACCAGCTAACAGATTTATTCACGAAAACTTATGCCCAAATAAATCTGTGAGTCTCTAAAGTGCCATAGGACTCCTCATTGTTTTTGCAGACACAGACTAACACTCTCAGAAATCAAGGGTGAGCTGGAGAACAAAATATAAAACTAAATATCTTGCTAGTCTGCTTTTTGTTTTTTTGTTTTTTATTGTTTAGTGCAGATTTATGCCACAAAACAATATTCAGCTTCAGTGTGAGATACACGTGCAGACACCATGCAATGGATAAATAATAGTAATTTACCATTCCGGATGTTTTTCTCAGAGTGGTCAGAAATCTGTGTTGTACATACTAAATAAGTAGACTGAAATAATAAACATAACAACAATAAACATAATAACGTAACAGAAAGTAAAAAAAATATTATGATAGGTAATAACAAGAATTGATTTGGGGTACATTTAACTTCAGTTTGTCAAAATTCAATACATGTAATACACTGTAATCAAAGTATTATTACAAAGTGTACTTTTTTCTGGCAAGACGCCTTTTGTCCAGTCCTGGTCGCTTTGTAGGTCAATAAAGCCTATGTCAATAGCAGTAATAATTTTCAATGACAGTTATCAAAATTATCTCTGAAGATGGAAATTCAATCATTTACTGTCATATTTAATGTAAAATTACTGTCTTATTTAATGTCAATTCAAAGTCAACTTGAACAGAAAATTCCATTTTTAATCAAATTACGATATAAAAAGGACAGTAAATAATTTTATTGAAATTGTTAGATAGAACTTAAAAGTGAGGAAGTGCTAGAATTTAGCTTGCTGGGCAACCTTAATTTGACCCCCTTTTATGTCTACCCTCTGTGCAAACGAGGCTGGGGGTCCTGCAGTAAGAATAGTACATTGTCATCTAATTAAAAAATGTATCATCCTGCACATTTGTTCCCCTTGAACAAATTAGGGCTGCACCAGCAACTCTCAGTCTGACATTTCCTCATTTAAAAGTGCTTGATTTTGCAACCTGAATAATGTTATATCTTTTTATACTGTAATTTTTTTGGGGAGAGGGGGGAGGACAGAAACAGAAATCGAATTACGTATAACTGTAACCTGCACTTTCAGCACAGTACTCTCACTTGAGTTACTGGACTAACTGTGTTACCTGCTAAAGGAGAAAACATTTAGTGCAGATCAGGAAATGGGCTGCTGGTGCAGTGTGTATTCTTTCTAAGGCAAGTGATCTTTTTCCTTTAAGCTAGACTTCAGCAAGTTTGTTCTGCCATTTAGGAATATCGTTAGGGGTTCCTGTCCTTTCTGACGCCTAGAAAATTCATAGTTTTAGCAAGCTCAGATATTTATATTGTATTTATTGCCATCACATAATCTCTGATGTTTCCCTTCAATAATTATTGTGCTTTTCCTCAGCTGTTGATTTGATAGGATTCTAGCCCTTCATTTAGAGAAAGCTTTGCCTCTCGGTTCCTATTGTTTGAACCATGGGCTCTCTTCTATACCTATTGTTTATTTTTCTTTTGTTGTTCTTGTGCGTAACAGGTGTTTCTTTCATACAGCTAAGGCAGCAAGGCAAGGGCTTCCTCTGTGGTTGATCCCTTGAGACTTTAATCAAACTCTTCTTTGTGATAAAAATGCCATTGCCTTTATATGAATTGCACATGTAATCTGTATGTGCCCAACTGCCCTCAATCTCGTCGCCTTCGCTACTGTAGGTTCTGTCTCTCTGTCTCTGTGTGTGTTTTGTCTCTTTCTCTCACTGTCCTTCAGTACTTGATTCCCTGCACTCCTTCAGAACCTGGGCAGTGCTTTGAGAATTGATTGAAAGAGTGACACAATCCTACACAAATAATTCACTTTTTCAATAGTGATTGTTGCCGTCTCCACAAATACCATTGTCAGACTACTGAGAGAACCGTCTCAGGAGGATCTGGACAACCTTTGTGTGGCAATTGTGTACTTAGCAGAGAGGAAAATTAAGTAGAAGCTACTCCACAAAGCACGGAGACAGTCCAGAAAGCAGGTGGCAGTCCACTATTTTATTATGAGGCAAGTATTTTGCTATCCGCTTCATCATGTATCCACAATACTCCTGTTGGTAATACCTACCACTGACTTACTACTGTTGGGAGTGACTCCGTGCTAGCAAACTAGATTTTCTGGTACTGAAATGTCACCTTTGGAAGAACAGATGTTACTTTAGGGGATTGTGATTCAGCATGACAGCCATCTCTGGAATCTCTAGACATGAGAATGTTAGAATCTGCACATCTTGCCACTATATTTAATCTTCTTGGTTTAGTTTTTGTTTAAAGCGGGGTCTTCATAGTCACCAGTGTCATCTGATTGTCCCTTTGGATTTTAAGAAAATTAGAAGAAAAAGGTGGAGGAAAAAGGCAGAAAAATGGCAGCACATCAGTAGAGCATGGGCAGCCTGGCTTTGTATTGATCTAAAAGCATCTGTGGCAAGGTTGGTGATTTGTGGAATAGTCTGTACCTCTCATGCACTGTTCCTCATGCCAAACACCCACTAGCAATGCCCCCCCCCCCACAAAAAATATAAACAGGTGCACATGTACAATAGGAACCATAGATACCATGCATATTCAGGGCACTCTGCCAGATGCAGTGGGATAGAGGTACAACAAACCATAGACTCTGCAACGCTTGCAGAGAGCCCTGCACGTGGACACGCAGCACTATGAATACGCTGCACTGGTGCAACTTGCCCCAGTTCTGTGACACGTCAGTGTCCAGTGAACCAATGTAGGCATGAGTTTTCAGTCTGAAAGATATGTCTTCTCAGGGATGGCTACTCCTGTTCTACTTAGGGATCTCCACTTTATTTAGTCAGCTGCCAGGTTTTCCTAAGTGCCAGCTGCAATGTCAGTGTCCTAAGGCCATGCCTAAGCTATGTATTTTTTCCTTAAAACCAATTCCCCCAGTTCAAGTTGAGTGATAATAGCAGTGACGGGAGTGCGAATATAGATGGGTCGCTGGCATTTAAACCACCTTGCAACACTGACAGCATTTGTGGGGAATTTTAAGTAAAAAGGCCCAGTTTAGGCACAGCTATAGACTGGGTAAAGCATATAGTGCAAATAATAAGATTTTTTTTGTACTGGATGTTCTGTGCCAAATTTGTGTTTTTAGGATGCCTAAGGCCTAATTCTCCCTCTCAGTAAACATAGGGCGACCGTATTTCCCTAAGTTCAATATGGGACATCAAGGGGTGGCTGCCGGCACTCAGGGCTTCAGCCCCACAGTGGAGGTGGGGGAGGAAATGGGATGGGGTGGGAGCCAAGCCCCCTGGCAGGTGCTGCCCAGGAATGGGGCATCAGTCCCACGGCGAGGGCCACTCGGGAATGGGGTTGAGCTTCTGCAGCTGAGGCCACTCAGGAATGGGGCTTCAGCCCTACACTGAGGGATGCCCTGGAATGGGACTGAGCTCTGCAGCTGGGGCCACCCAGGAATGGGGCTGAGCTCCACGGCAGATGGGACCACCTGGGCTAAGCCCCATGGTGGGGAAAGGGCTTCAGCCCCATGGTGGGTGGGGGCTGCCCGGGAACCAGGCTTGAGCCTAGCAGGGGTGGGAGCCACCCAGGAACCGGGCTTGAGCTCTGTGGCAGATGGAGGCTGCCCAGAAACTGGATCCAAACCCCACAGAAGGTGGGAGCCACCCAGGAGCCAGGCTTGAGCCCCGCGGCAGGTAGAGACCACTTGGGCATGGGGTTTCAGCGCTGCGGCAGCAAAAGACTACAGCCCTGTGGGGAGAGCCACCTGGCAACGGGACTGCAGCCATAAGTGGGGGCGCTTGAGAAAGGGGTTCTAGCACTTCAGGGGAGGTGCTAGTGGTCTGGACTTCAGCTCCATGTTCCTGAAAGGCTGGCAGACTTACCCCCTTCTTTAGTGTGCACAGGGAGGGAAGACACTCCTACCTGGTTTCTCCCGGGGCACCCTGCCTGGCTTTACCACCAGCCACAGATAGGAGGCTGCTGTGGCTGTGCTGAGTGGAGAACTCAAGGACCAGCAGGGGGCCTGCAAATACGGGACCAAAAAAAAAAAAAAAAGGTAAGGATGCCTGGGAGACAGTTTAAATACAGGGCAGTCCCAGTGAAAACAGGATGGATGGTCACCCTAATAAACAAGGGTGCAGTTACCAGATCACAACGATAGCATTTTACATTCACTTTGCACTGATGCCAAGGACTAAACAAGATGCAGGACAAGGAATGAGCAAGCCAAAAGAATTCAACAAATTAATATGCTCCCCACAAATCCTTCCTCATGTGAAATGCATATACTGTTATGGAACCTAACCCGAGTACCAATAAATGCCAAAAATAAACATAAAAAAGAGAGAGTTGTTTTAAATGCCACCTTTTTGTAACATCATGCAGACTCAGTTCACAAGCTATTTTTTAAAGGGAAGATTAGGAGAATGCTCGGGATGCTTTTCACCCATTTTTCTTCCTTACATCGTTTTTCTGATCCCTTCAGAATGCCCCTTATAGCTTTGCAATAAGCCTTCTTTCCAACAATGTGTGTGGGTGGGGAGGTGAGGGAAGCTCCCTTGGAAACCTGTCATCACTTCTCTTGGATTTGGCAAGCCAGGGATGCTTCATGAGAGATGTATGAAACCCACCTGCCCAGAAATGAGCTTCTCTACTATGCGCTTTTAAGAAGGCTTTGCATTTGAAATACTGATTTTCTTCATTTTGGGACTATCACTTAGGGGAAATGTCAAAAACATGGCAGGATAAATACCTAGTTACGTTAAAAAGAAAAAAAAGCACTCTGAAATTATCTGAAGGCTCCATGTTTTGCGAGATTTTGCATTGGGGTGGCAAAGTCACAATGTGTTGACACAGTCTAATGTGCAGTGACATAATACCTGGAAAACGGAGACAGCAAGAGGCACAAAATCAAATTTATCTGAGTTTTTGCAGGAAAAGAAGGGATTAAACTTTGCTGGTTAAAATATGGATTTTTTTTTAACAACTATCCTAGTTTGATTGAGATAAACCTACTCAGATCTAATTCTCTCCTGTCCCTGGGAAAAGTGGGCCTTAAGATGTTGAGCCTATTTACGCAATCCCTCTTTTTAGAAATATAGATTAGAGTAGAAAGTTTGGTTCTTATCTCTAAGGTTCTTATTCCGTCAGAAGGAAACTGAAATGCCTATGTGAAGGACACTTTCTTGAACTCCTGATTTGTCTTCATCCAGATTATTTTGGAAATCTTCAGCAATATTGATTTCCTACAATGTTTGGATTTCTTTGTGTTTTACATATCTCAAGGGCACTACATGGAGTTCTCTTCTTTCATTAAGCAGTGAAAAAGAAGGGCCAAAACCCTACAGTGATATACAATTCAAATGTGCACACACAAACTTTGCTTTTCACCATTCTTAACCCAAATTTACTGGATTTAACTCTGCTGTGACTGTTTATGTCTATGCAAAACGAGTGTGAAATTATACTCCTCTGATTTAGTAGCATTTTGCATACCTTTTCAGAATTATAAATGATGATACAGTGGCAAATCAGGCCCTCTGTGATTTTATATGTTTCAGCTTTTGCATATTAAGTTAAACATCCTTCACCATGTTAGAAACCAAACCATAAAATAATTGTGCTAGGGTATGAGAACCAAGAAAAGAAACAAACAATAAAATGATGGTGAATCTGACTCCATATAGTTTAAGGACCAAAATCTCCATTTGCATAACTTTATTGAAGTGAATACAGTTACCTATACAGAAAATTTACCCTATCTGTCCAAGCTGAATAAAAATTAAATAAATACCATAAGTGTTGAAAAGTAGATAAGTGGCCAAATTCTGTTCTTTGTTCATATCAGTTTAAATGAAAGTAGGAATTGGTCCTATACTCACATAATCTTTGGAATTAAATAATCAGAGGCTTTTTTATTGTAAAACAAGTTGGGAACTTTTTAATGTATGCATTTGTTTTATCTTGAGAGTTCGTTTGACTCCTTGAAAAATGTCTGAAATAAGCTTGTGGCAAACCACATTTAATTCATTATTCCCCTACCCTCTCCGCACCTTGACCACTGTTGAGCATTTATTCAGTTCTGGCTGTGTTAAGCTGCACTGAATGTCAGTGGGAAGCCTGCCCATATTGTTCATCAAGACTGACCTGTTCCAAATCAGAGGGGTTCATTCATTGAGGCTGTTTCTATACAGTTCTGGATACATACTTGCTTTCCTGAAAAATGCAATGCTCTGGTTATGTAAACTTGGTGCTTGTAAAAACACAAGTGGCTGTGCCTTAGGCCTGCCTCTCCCCTGCCCCCTTTCTTCTGCTCTTTTTCATTTAATAGTTTGCTAATAATGAAACCGCACAGGCAACAGTAGGGGTGGCACAAACTTATGGTCACCTACGGGATAGCTGCTGATGTTTTAGGATAGAAAACAAAGTAGGATTATTATGTGATAATAAAAGCCAGGACAGGTGCTGGGAACTTTGTTTATTTCCTGATTAAAACAGTCACAGTGTGACTTCTTTTTATGTAGTAAAATAAAAAGGGGGAGGTGGGTTGTCATATTAGCAGGGCTTTGAGTAAAACCTTACAAAAATGAGTTTTGCTCTTACCGAGGAACCCCACCTTTAGTGTTAAGGAAGACTGTTTGTGTGTTTCCAATAAGTGTTCCTGTTTTGAGGTGGTACGGAGGCTGATTGTAAACTAGGTTCAATATAACTGACTAGCTAGCAAACCACTTGCTCTCCTTCTAGTCTGCCGCTCCACCCTTCTAGACCTTTGAGAACCCAGCTATGGTTGTAGGTATTGTTCTAAATTCTCACATGTTGTTTCCCCACCCTTGTGATTAGTTTCAAACTTCTCTTCACCACTACCACTTTCTTCCATTTAATGACAATATTAAGATGTCTTGGTTTAGTGTTTTAAAATGGGATAATCCTAATAATCCTAAATTAAACAAAAATGTATCTGAATGCTCAAAAAAGGTGGTTTTCTAGTTTTGGCCTCCTTATCTCCCTTTCAATGTCATTTTTTTCTTTTGTTCTTCTTTAAGAAAATCACTTATTCTTGTCAAGCTCTGTGTTTCACTGGATGTTCTTCCATATGAGCTGGAATTCCATTAGTGGAAACAGAACATTGGCATTCACCTTCACCACTCTTGTTTTCTATCCCTTGAGCTCTATATACATGTACAATGGAGTTCCATGCATGCACATGTCTCTGTGAGAGAGAAAAAGAGAGAAGAATTCTTTTCATTGTGCTATTAACAGCTCCTTCTCATGCCTGATGCTCTAAATCTGCAAATGCAATATGTAGATGTGTAGATTTTTTTTGTCAGTCTGCTTGAGGCTAAACATTGAGACTGCCACTTTGCGTTAATTAAGCACCTATTTGAAGTTAAGCTGTTGAAAGGCAATAAATAAATAAAATAATAAAATAAAAAACTGAATAGTCTTATTCCAGCTGCATAGAATTGTTAGTGAGGCTGACACAGTATTTGACAATGGCAACATACTTTTTAGTCTTCAGTCTCCATATCTGTTTCATGCGTTCCTTGCACGGATGGAACACAATATTTGTCATACAGGCTCAGATGATTGCTTCAGAATGGCCAATATTCTGTCTTCAATGATAACTACTACATGATGCATTAGAAAGTGTGTGTGTGTGTGTGTGTGTGTGTGTGTGTGAGAGAGAGAGAGAGAGAGAGAGAGAGAGAGACTCTACACAGTTCCATACTTTACAGGTGATAGGGCTCCCTGTTCTCAAACTCTCACCCTGATGAGCCCTACCCCATGTGACACCCTGAGCCCCCACATCTATACCCCATAACCACTCACCCCTAACTAGCTGCACCAAGACTCCTACTCCACCAAGCCTCAGTCCCCAAGCATTCAGATCCCCAAACCCATACCCCTCTGCTGAGCCCCAACCACATTACCTGGAAGCCCCTGCAGAGTCCTGATGCCCACAGCTGGAAGCATTGCCCCCCTCCCCCGCCACACGCACAAGGGCCTCTGTGCATCCATATCTCCCCACACCAAGACCCTCCACTGAGCTGCCTGCACCCAGAGTGTCCCATACAGAATCCTTTCAGGCCCACATGTAGGTCTCCTCATATTGAGCCCTTCCACACTGGTTAAACCTGCCTGCCCCATGACAGAGGAGCAGGGTGCCATGGTGTACCAAGAGAAGGCCCAAGTCTTGTGCTGTGTCAGGACCTGGGGCAGCCTCCCTGCTGAGTTGTGTCCCTGGTATGTGGGGGTAAGCTGCAAGATGATCTCACATCTTTATGTAGCCAGTGCCCTGTGCTCCCCACTGTCATGCTGGAGCCTCTGTATTTATTTACAGACAAATAAAACGTGTAGGAGAAAACTTAGAATATTCATGTATCATCACTATTTGTTTTATTTGCATAGATGTCATGGATAGAGCAGAATTTTCAAGCCTCATCCATTTCATAGAATCCTAGGGCTGGAAGAGACATCAGGAGGTCATTGAGTCCAACCCCTTGCCCAAAGCAGGACCAATCCCAACTAAATCATCCCAGCCAGGGCTTTGTCAAGCTGAGACTTAAAAACCTCTAGGGATGGAGATTACACCACCTCCCTAGATAACCCATTCCAGTGCTTCACCACCCTCCCAATAAAATAGTTTTTCCTAATACTCAACCTTGACCTCCCTTGCTGTAACTTGAGACCATTGCTCCTCATTCTGTCAGCTGTCACTATTGAGAACAGCCTCTCTCCATCCTCTTTGGAACCCCCTTTTAGGTAGTTGTAGGCTGCTATCAAATCCCTCTCCCCCCTTCACTCTTGTCTGCTGTAGACTAAATAAGCCCAAATCCCTCAGCCTCTCTTTATGAGTCATGTGCTCCAGCTCCCTAATCATTTTTGTTGCCCTCCGCTGGACTTTCTCCAAATGAATCTACATCCTTTCTGTAATGGATGCCTCAGTATTGGATGCAATACTCCAGGTGTGGCTTCACCAATGACAAATAAAGGGGAATAATCACTTCCTTAGATCTGCTGGCAGTGCTCCTCCTAATGCACCCCAATATGCTGTTAGCCTTCTTGGCTACGAGGGTGCACTGTTGACTCATATCCAGCTTCTCATCCACTGTAATCCCCAGGTCTTTTCTGCAGAACTGCTGCTTAGTTACTTTACTTTCTATTCTGGTGCAATTTTGAAATGGTAGACCAAAACCATTTTATTAGTTCACTTCTTTCTCAAACATGATACCAGTCTGTTGCCATGCAAAAGTTTACTTCCATACACAATAGTGTTGGAGGATATGGGGGGGAGTGCATTTACAGAGGGAACAAGGAGCTATAATTTCATAATCTAGTGAATTCTGTAGAGTATTGATCTTATTTTGGCAGCATTGTTCCTGTAGAATCCAGTTGATCACCTATTCCATGTCTATGCAAACAAAATCCCCCTTGTGAAGGGGAGATCTATGTTGCTTTTATTCCATTTCATAGTAATCCCGATTTGAATTATGTTACATTAGTTACCTTTCTTTCTTGAGCCATATAGGAAGATTCAGATTTTTTAAAAATGTAAATAAATTAAAATTTAATCCTAACTGTGTCCCAAGACATTGTTTACAGAACATTACATTCTTTGTCTCTGGATCCTTATTTACTCAATGAGATTTAGGTTTAAACCAAATGGGATTGTGTACTGGATAAGATACTAGTTTAATCCTGTCCTCGCTGTGTGATCGAAGCAGTGTTTGACCTTATAAAGTTTATCTGATTATTGATGTGTAAGGTCTTCCTTGTGATATTCAAATGAACAATAAGACACTTTGTTGACAACTCTCATTGCGAGGTGCTGATATGTTGCTCCATGATTAGCAAGCAAGAATAGATAATCAATTAGCTGTGATTTGTCTGCCTTAATCTTTGGCTAAGATTGAAGTACTCTCTATCTTAGCCACAGAGACCAACCTCAGATGAACTCCTTATCTTTCTTCCCAAAGCCTCTCCACTCTCTTCAGTTTTTATCACTGTTGACACCATCTTTTCCCTGTCATTCAGGCTCTCATCCTGTGGAATCATCATTGACTCCTCCCTTGTTTTCATCTGCACATCTAGGCTGTCTCCGAGGCTTGCTACTTTTCCCCCCTTAACATTTCTAAATAATCTTTTTTCTTCTTTCTATCCACACAGGTAGAACTCTCAACCAGGTCCTTGTCAGCTCATGTCTTGACTAATGAAACCTCTTCTTTGCTGCTCGACACCTATGTTGCTTTTCTCCAGGGCATACCAAACACTGCACAGCTAGTTTCCATCAAGTGTCCCTGTCACCATATTATCCCCCTCATTCGGTCCATAGATTGGCTTCCTGTTTTCTACTACATAGAACATAAGAACGGCTGTACTGGGTCAGGCCAAAGGTCCATCTAGCCCAGTAGCCTGTCTGCCAACAGTGGCCGGCACCAGTGCCCCGGAGAGGGTGGACCGAAGACAATGATCAAGTGATTTGTCTCGTGCCATCTCTCTCCAGCCTCTGACAAACAGAGGCCAGGGATACCATTTCTACCCCCTGCCTTTTATGGACCTAACCTCCATGAATTTATCTAGCTTCTCTTTAAACTCTGTTATAATTACATAGAATTTGTTCTTTCCTTCATGGGCCTCTTCAGATCTGTCCCTCCATTCTCAGCCTGTCTCCCTGTTCTGCCAGCCTTGACCCTTTGTTTGCCTACTTCTCCCACACCTGCAATAAGTGCCCAGCTGAGAAGGTAGTCTGGGTTGTCATCATCTTCAGCGCTTCCCTTTACATTCCTCTGGGGGTAACACCTGCAAAGAATCAGCAAACTAATCTAGTTGGAGCCAGTAAAAAAAAACACCTCACAGCAAATCTGTTATTGGCATGAATCTATTTTACCTGCTCCCTCCTTACTGATCCCAATATTTGTCTCACTCATCTGGGGCATCTTGCCTCAAATTGGTTTGTAAATTCTTGTGGCCTGGGACTGCCTTGGAGCCTGATTGGGACCTATCTGCTTTACCACAATACACAAACAATAAATGATTATAGTAATGGAGAGAGTGACTTAGAAGTCTGAACACTAGATTTGGATTGAAATGGACTCCTATAGTTCTGTAGAACAGGTGTGAAATCCAACCCTACACCCTTCCAGTGCAGGTAAAGCAAGAACCAGGCTAATAGGTAAGGGGTTTTTGCACTAGTCCTTAAAAAACTAAGTCTTCTGTCCTTAGTGTCTTCTGTCCCCCCCTCCCCCAGCTTCTGTTAAGCAACACTCTCACCAAGGAGGCTCTGTCTTTCAGAGGTGACAGAAGATTCCTGTATGTGTGACATTTTGAAAGCTCTTTGGCATTCTTCACAATGAGATTATCATATTAGTATAGGATGATGAGTCTGAACCATATTCACTGTGGTGTATACTCCTCCGTTGTCTTTTAATGACTACCAGTGCATGGAGTCAGTAGCTAGAGAGCAAAAGGGATTGTATTCTGGGAAATGCCCATTAAATTTAAAATATTGTTCCCATTCTGCACTGTGGGTCTGATCCAGTGCCCATTGAAATCAATAGAAAGATCCTTTTTAACTTTTAGATCGGCTTTGGATCAGGCCATAAATCTTCCAGGCATTAATTTCTCTTAAGCCATAGAAAGCAAACAGTAGTTACATTAAAATGTTACTTTAAACAGTTAAAAACCAAAACGAAAAGAAAACAAAAAAACACCGGATGTCATCTATTCCCTCCAGGGAGCTCCTGCAGTTTTCTGTATGGTTGTGTGCAACTGAGCAAAAGAAAGGCAGCAGTGGGATTATTAGTGAAGAGAGAAGCTTTTAAGGGACATGAAAAGTGGACTGGTTCTCATTCTGGTACCTTTTCCCTCCAGGCAGTTAGAGAGAATCATTTAAACGAGTTACTAAGGAATCCTTTTCATTGGTCTCTTTTCTTAAGCAAAGTTACCAGTGGTTTTATTCAGAAGATGATCTTGAAGGTTGTTTCACTGTCACTGGGATATAGGTAAGGTGTTTTGTAAAGGGCACCACTTAAGTGTAAAGATGCCTGGTAGGGGAAATAAGGCCTTTACAAAAGTGGAGCAGCAGCCCATCAGATCTTGCTTTTTCAAACCAGGCAGTTTCCTCCATGGAAAGATTAATTACAGTCAGGTTCGGAAGACAGCCTTGCTGAGGTTTTTTTTCTCCGAACATTAGAAAAGATAAAGGGGGTGATTAGTGTGCATAAAGCCTCTGATCAAACCAGCACTGAGGTTTGTGACAGGAGGTTCAAACACTTTATGGATCACTAGTGCTGACAGGTAGATCATACAAGCCTTAAACAGATGTTTAGTAAGAAGATGAATGTGTGAGATCTTGAACATGCAGCGTTCCTTTGCTTGGCCATTGTAGCCTGTGAAGCATTAAAAAACCTTCTCTTTTTTTTTTTTTAAAGCTGCCCCACTAAAAAGAAAAAAAGGATAGTACTAACAAGCTTCCATTATATTTTGGATTTTTTTAAAATTTGGATTAAATGTAGCTAGAATCTAAGAGTTCTCAAACTTTTTCTTTAGAAAATGAGGGCTAATCTTTTGGAATATGTGACTATAATTTACCCTCTCTATAAAATTATTTTCATGAGTTAATGAGCATACATAGTCTAATGAGGTGCATATGAGACATTCAGTTGGACTAAGGGTTCAGTCAAATTAAATTAGAAAGGACTTCATAACAAAGAGCGTCAGGAAGAGAGTGCTTTGTATTACAACATATTCTTTAGGGTTATTCTAAGTATATTGATGTTAAAACACTAATCATCTGTGTCTAGGTTTGTTGAGCAAACTTGCATTTAGCAGACCTCTCTGAAACCTTTCTTCAGTTGTTAAAATGAAGGGGGGGGGGGGGAAGCTGCCATTTACTATGAAATTGTAAAACTTCTGAGCAAAATTTCAGTGTCTTCCCCTTGAGAAATTATCCCTAGCTTTCCAGTTCAGAATCATCAAATTGTATCCGCTAGAGGTAAAAATGACCTATACGTAGGGACAAACAGAGACCCTCTCTATCTAATTACATATTAAGACATTGGCAGAATGTCTGATGAATGTCAGACACTTGGAGGGATTTATTCAATTTAGAAATGAAATTGAGCCAAAAAATTCAGAACCTTTTCTCAATGTTGAATATGCTTGAATTCCAGAGTGTTTGGATCAAGGTTTAACCCATTATACATACTTGATCCAGTTACAAAATTTGGGTCTGGGAATGGCTTTAAAATGCAGGCAAATTCAGACTGGGACTGTGGTTTTGGCCAGTTCACTTGCAACTGACCCGGGATATAGCATATTTATCATCAACCATAAAAGCAGTTTCCTCAAACCTTATGTGTCCCAATTTTTTCTCAGTTACTGATTTTTTTTCTTCTTTTTAAAAAAGAAATGCTGAAGAAAGGGTGTTTTTAGCAACTTTCTGAATTATTTTTTGCCATCCATGAGTGTAGGGCTGCCTGTTTGAATGTTTCCAAGAAAGTATTGTTCTTATGTGACAACAGGTCAGAAAGACTCTGCATTAATTACACTAACATATGGTTATTAACAGATTCTAGCTCAGGGAGCAATACTTTACAATGTTATCTTCCACATAGTCAGATGTTAGCCATATTGTCAGTGCTGGCAGCTATTGTTTCACTCATTTACTTCACAGAGCTAATTACTCCCTAATAATAACTTTACCTTGGAGTTTTTCACTTGCTTGTGCCAGCAAACCTGTTCACACTACATATGCTAATTATTGGCACTTATTCATTATGTTAAGATAGCTTTAAGTTCAAGCTGTGCAGCCTGGCTTTCGGTATGGAGCCAGCTGGCTGTAAAGTTCCACCTTTTTTTTTTCCCCTAAACTAAAGTCATTAAAAGTTTTAATATGGGCCCATCTTGTTTTCTTTAAAAGATTCCATCTTTCAGGAATTCAAATGAATGTTTGGTTACCCATGGACAATTGTAAGTTCATAATAAAAAAGTCCCAGTTTTTGTAAGAAATTTTCACCAAGCTTGTAATCTTTTCCGTTGCATAGAGGAAAAATGTAAATTAATTCTTTGTGATTTGAGGTACAAGATCCAGTTAGAAATATATTCTTTCTGTCACGTGTGCTTCTACGCACACATGCATACATTTGTGATTCCAAATTCCTTCTCTATTGTTTGATGGGGATTGCCCTGGTTTTGTTTCTCTTTCCTTTGCGTGTTCGAGGCTGTGACTTTCACTGAGCTTCACAAGACCTCCTTCAGACTCTGCATGGGCTTATGGAATCCAGTCATTCAGGACTGGTGCCTAAAACATACAACTTCATAGAATTCAGTGGTCTAGAATTTTCTAGACATACAGTTTGAACCTTTTAAAATCCAGAACTCTATAGTCCGGCAACATCCGTGATCTGGTAGGACCATGGAAATTACCAGACCAGGGAGCTCCTGCTGGACAGGTTCACAAGGTTAGCCCAAGCTGGATTGGTGATGGGGTCTGACCTGTGTTACAAATAACAGATCTTAAGTAATCTGTCTCTTATCCCCCAAAACTGCATATTTATGTGTAATAAATCCCAGAAAAGCATGGTTTATCCTTGGGACAAAATATTGCCCTTGAGCTACCTATGAAATTTCTTTTTACGCCAGTGAGAGATTTACCCATAAGCTGAGGGCAGTTGATGACCTTTCACATGACCTTTCCAGCTGTAGTTTTGAATCCGTTCGACATATAGTTTATCTTGTTCCAGTGGAGATCTAGCCACAATTGATTTGGATCTAGTTGTATGTAGAAACAATCAAATCAAATAGATAATTGTGATGGTCAAACCTCAAAAGAGTAGATGTTTTGGATCAGTTCAGTAGTTACCCAAAAATGCAGATATTTAACAAAAACTAAGGATTTATAAAACTGATCTGCAAAGCTGAGGAGAACAGTATTATCTAGTCCAGCCAGAAGCACGGTGTGAGAAGAGCCCCAGAATACAAAGTAATTATGTTTATTATAGTGGAGTGACTTTTAAGTTAAATGAACATTTTCCTTCTTCCTTTTTTCAAAAGCAGCCACTGATTTGGGGTGCTCACCTATTTTAGGTGTATGATCTCCAGAGGTGGTGGGAATCTGCAGCCTCCAGTGAGTTTTGTTGTGGTTGTCGGTGATCAGTATTTACAGATGTCAAGTACCAGGTGCCTCAAGCTGGGTACCTAAAATCAGTGTCCCTTTTAGAAATTGTTTGGTTTGAGTGAATGTTATGTGAATGCTTGAGGCAGATCCTTGCTTAATTTGAACATTTTCATATCATCTATGGCTACATGCAGAATTGTGTTGTATAAGCATCTGTGTTAGCTACACATGGGAAGAGTGTGGGCTCCTTAGTGATGCTTAGTGAAAGCAAATCAGTAACAAGTTCAACCTGTCTAGTCTGACACTCTCTGGTCTGGCAACATCCATGGTCCGGCATGATTTTAGTTAGCAGATGTCCACATCTCATGGCTGTGGTTAAGTTTCCCTCAGTTCCATACAGTTTGTTTACAGCCACTAGTCCTGGCTCTCAGTGTTCTGTGTTGATACCTTACTGTCTTCGAAGAGCCCAGTAAACAGTGGAAGCATTGGTAATGCTGCTATACAACATTAACTGTCTATGCTGGAAGGGCATAACAAGTGGGTTTCCATGTGGGTCTGTTTTGGGACCGGTTCTGTTTGGTATCTTCATCAGTGGTTTAGATGACAGCTTAGAGAGAACGATTATTAAATTTGTGGATGATACCAAGCTGAGAAGGGTTGTAAGTGCTTTGAAGCATAATTCAAAATGATCTGGACAAACTCAAGAAATGGTCTGAGGTAAATAGGATGAAGTTTAATAAGGACAAATGCAAAGTACTCCACTTAGGAAGGAACAATCTGTTTCACACATACAGAGTGGGAAGTGACTGGCTGGGAAAGAGTACTGTAGAAAGGGATCTAGAGGGCATAGTGGACCAGAAGCTAAATATGAGTCAACTGTATGATACTGTTGCAAAAAAGCAAACATGATTGTGGGATGCATTAACAGGAGTGTTGTGAGCAAGACACGTGAAATTATTCTTCTACTCTAAGCAGTGCTGATTAGGCCTCAGTTGGAGTATTGTGTCCAGTTCTGGACACCACATTTAAATAAAGATGTGGAGAAATTGGAGAAGGTCCAGAGAAGAGCTACAAAAATGATTAAAAGTCTAGAAAACATGAGCTATAAGGGAAGACTGAAAGAATTGGACTCAAGGGGGGACATGATAGTGGTTTTCAAGTATCTAAAAAGGTGTTAAAAGGAGGGAGAAAAATTGTTCACATTGGCCACTGAGGCTAGGACAAGAAGCCATGGGCTTAAATTGCAGCAAGGGAGGTTGAGGTTGGATATTAGGAGAAACTTCCTAACTGTCATGTAGTTAAGCACTGGAATAAGTTGCCTAGGGAGATTGTGGAATCTCCATCTCTGGGGATATTTAAGAGAAGGTTAGATAGACATCTATCAGGGATGGTCATGGTGCTTGATCCTGCTGTAAGGGCAGATGACTGGACTCAATGACCTCTCAAGGTCCCTTCCAGTTCTTGTGTTCTATGATTAACCTCCCATGGTTCAGCAAATTCTCTAGTTCGGCACCAGTCAGTTCCCAAGGGTGTCAGACTTAAGAGGTTCAACTTGTATTTGCATTTATGCCACCTGTGGATCTTAGCCTCATATTTTCTGAAGTCTGTAAAGTCAGTAATTTGTACCTTGGATGAGACAAAGCCATATTCTGTCCCATCCTGAATTTTTAGTGGCAGTAAGGGGCACTAGTTTTCCATCAGTGATGAAAAGCGTATTATATTATTTTATACAACAATTTAGCGTATTAGAACAGGATTTTTTTCACCTCTAATCCTCTCCATAAACCAAACATTTTTTATTTCCATACCAAACTTGGCATTACAAATAAAGGTTTAGTGTGAGATGTGGTCTAGTGAAGTTTATGTATGATGTGTAAACAGAAAATTATTATGTGGTAGCCTTTCTTTGTACTGGCATACTGAGTACATACAGTGAGGTTTCTCTTCATGCGAGTTACAGTGTTAGAAAGCACAGAGATTAACTAAGAAGATAATTTCAGCACATAACCACAAAGGGCTAGGTTCAACCCTTAGATACACACACATGTGATGCACACAAGTCAAGATGAATTCCATTCATATGTTTGAGAGTAGAATTTGGACATAAAACAGAAGAGTGAAAACGGGCCATCTGAAAACTGATCTAAGAAAGGAAGAATTATTGAATATAAAAATAACTTTTCTATGATGATGTATGTAGTCCTGTATATAATATCACATAAATTACAGATTATGGGCCTGATTCAATATTTCATTACTTCAGTTCTCTTTCAGTATGATACCGATTACAAATAATTTACATCAGCATAAAATCAAGTAAACCTGTGGTAAACCAGGTCCCAAATAAGTGAAGGTATCTTTAAGGACTGAGTCCAGTGTTTCTCTGAGTATCAGAGACCCCAGTCAGAAATAGGTCTCTGTCATGCTATATGCTGTACATGCATGGGTATGTACATATATGTGTGTGTGTGTGTGTGTGTGTGTGTGTGTGTGTGTGTGTGTACATGAATGAAAAAACAAAGTCCCTGCTCTGAAGAGGCTACAGTCTAAGAAGAGAAGTGTTATACAAAGAATTGGATTCATAGCCTATGTGTGGGCGTGTCAGCACTGTATTTATGAGACTTGTCCCGTCTCTTTCTGTTATCAGAAAATCCTGTCATGGACTGTCTGGGAGTTCTGCCTAGGTACAGCATAATAGGAGAGTAATGTATGCAGAGGAAGCATAATAATGTTATGTAATAAAGCATCAGTGAGTTTTTAATTGAAAAAATTAATTAATTAGCAACAACTTCCAAAAGCTTGTTATTAGCCTTGTTAGTGGATAATCTGGCCATGGATTAATGACTGTTCTGTCTTCTGTCACATGAGACTACATCGTACTTCAGAGAAAGAAATGTGTCTGAACATTCAACCCATTTCAGGGCTACAATTGAATTGGAACAAGCAGTTAAGTCTAAAGAGAGCATCCTGAACCAAATTGTTAAAGCTGAATGCCTCTAAACTCTGGTGAAATCTGGATCTTGAGCCAAACTTTGTATCCTCTCCTTGCCCCCTTTTTATGTTTTTTTTAAATGGGCTGATCTAAAACCCTAGATCCAAACCATTTGTGGCAAGTTAGAACAAGATCTGCTGAACTTTGCATCTCAGTTCCTGCTCAGGTGTTATCCTGACATTTCTCGTCACCATAGCAAACCAGCTGTACCAGCTGAGGAGCATTGTGTATCTAGATTGTTTTCCTACTCGGTTTCAACCAGAGCCTAAGCAGAGGTGCCATCTGTTCAGAGGGCCGCTCAAGGAGCCCTGTCCAAAAAAAAGTGAATGATCAAGAGTTCTTCCTTTGCATGAGCAGCTAGAGACAGCCTGGTTGATTGCTGACTGTAGAAACCTCTTTGTTGTTAGCTGAATCCATGGTGGCTGGGAACCTATCTTAACGGGGGCAGTACTGGGAGACAAGACTATCTCTAATACTCTGGCACTTGAACAGCCTATGTATTACATATGGACCTACCTTGGTATGTGGGCAGCTGAAGAGTGAAGATGCAAGACAGAGAGAGAGAAATGAGGAGGAAAGGGGAAAATTATGTAAATAGAGGAATGTGGAGGAACCAGAGTCAGGGGAAGGAAAGAACAAATATAGGGAGCAGGCAAAAGAGAGAGAAAAAAATTATGATGCAGGCAAAAGGGAGGATTTTAAGGCTGCAGTTGTCCCCAAAACAAGGGGAAGTTGGACTCTTCACCTGCAGAAAGAAATACATATTAAGTCCTAAAGTATTTTAGGCTTCCATTGACACAAAGAAGAAAATCATTTTGGAAGGTGCTTTTAAAAGCAACTAGTCCTGTGAATCTTAAGTTTATTTCCTGAGCATTGTGACTTCTCTTTTGGTACCACTTTGAACAAAGATAGATGATTCACTGCCGTCTCTGAGGGAACCTGTTTGCGATAAGGCTGGATTAATCTTCATGTTATTCTTCCTAGATTAGGTCTGGTGAATTAGACGCAGGAAAATGGAAGTGGGGGAAAGCTGTCTCCATTCTCCCTTCCTCATTATCCCCTCATCCCCCTTCCAAAGTTTGGCACAAGAAGAGTGCATTTCCCGGAGTCTTTGTAGCACCTGAAAATATCTTCTTGTCCACTGTGAGGATTTCTCCAAACTGGACCGTGGAGAGGTGGGTAGTTGGGAGAGCCCAACTAGCTGTCATACGTGTAAGGAGTATGGAGGATTGTCCTGGGAGTAAAGATATTGGAACACCCCCAGAGCTAAGAGCAAATATCTGAGGGGAGTCACTGGGAATAAAGATGCCATTGGTGTCTCCCTGATTAGTGACGTGTGGGGAGATAAGAAAGATCTGAGGAGTAGGTCACTGAGTTAGGAGTTATTTCTGTTGGTGGCTTGGAGGGTCTCAGCTTGCAGTGGAGCTGATGAGGGTTGGTGAAAGACTGGTTGCAGGGCTTTTTTTCCCCCCAGAAAAAAATACATCAGTAAAAGTCCCTAGCAATCAGTTTGCCATCTCTAATGTAAACCTAGTTCTTCATCAGTAATTTGGCATGCTCTAATGTCCACTACTATTCTGATGTTCCTAATACTCCTGTGAATAACTTTCCAAATATGCCTTTCTTTGCTTAAGAGGTTGCCAAGATCTTTCAAATAAATCTCATTTAAAGTATCCAGGACAAGCCACTTTTTATATAAGATGTGGCAAAAAGGAGCATAAGAAGAAGTTGTAAATTATGATTAATATATTATTTATTTCTAAGTCCCATATTACAGCGGGGATGAGGGAGGTGGAGAGCGTGGCCAAATCATCTCCATTTCAGACAAAAATTTGTCCTCTGGCAGAATTTGAGTAACCCTTTTTTGGAGGCATTATTGGGATTCACCTCCAAAATATTTGAATGCTTCAGTTTATAAGGGAAACTAAATCTCAATTTTAAATAGGGACTCTTAAGTTTATATTTTATGATAGAGTTAATGTGTGGAAGAATAGAAAATACATGCTGGTATGAGGTGGTATGTAGTTTTTATTGCATTGTTTGGGATGCTCCCATTATTTACTACTTGTATTTTATGCAAGACATCACAAACTAGTTCTGATAAAACTTTTATATTGTTATGTATTGGACTGAAGCCATATATTTTCCAGAAAATATGCTTTTGAAAATATTGAGGTTTTTTTTAATGTTCAGTTTTTGTGTTCCTTTGCCTTTAAAGCCAGGCTACCTTAGTATCAAGAGTACAATAAACTTCTGAAAATTACCTAGAATAGCTTTTCCATAATTGTTACGGTTGAAGTTCAATGTCTTGGGATGGTTCAGAGCTATAAGCAAGGTGTTGTGTGTTACATTGGGAGAGTTATGAATATTCCATTTCTATTGATTAAAACACCTTTTATTTCTAGTGCTCATTGGTCTCAATATAACAAACCTTATAACTGTCATTTGCCCAGAATTGAATACTGCCTGCTCTGCATTCTGAATCACTGTAGTTTGGGGACAAAAGATAGGGGAAAAAAAGATATATTGAGTTGCTATTTTTTTTAAAAATTGACCATTTGAAACTGCTCAGATTTGGAATAGTAAAGATAGGTTAATGTGCAGAGTGCAAATGAAATTTTCAACAGGGCATGATGAATGCAGTTTGTATGCTGTTTTAAATTTTCACCTGGAAATCATATCAGATATGGGGTTTGTAATATATTTATAAGTACAGTATATAGACACTTATGTGCCTCTGGATACTCAGTGTGTGTCGGTACTCTATATATATATACATATACATGCACTAACATTAGATTTCACTTTTTTCATTGTATTCCTTTGGTATGGGCATGCCCAGGGCTCGACAATTAGTGTAATCTACTCGCCTGTGGTGAGTAGATTACAAGCCGGCACAGCCATGCAGTGTGGTCAGCGCATGCGCAGCACGCCGAACCGTGCGGCTGGTGAGCGGGTCTCGCCGCCACTTGGCGCGCCCTGGTCACGCCAATTCTCTTCCAGAATATGATCTGAGGAAGTGGGTCTGGCCCACGAAAGCTCATCACCTAATAAACCATCTTGTTAGTCTTTAAAGTGCTACATAGTTTTTCCTTTTGTTTTATTAGATGCCCTTTGAACGCTATAAGCTGTCTGTAGTACTCATAAATTCCTCTATGTAAACTACCTTGATTCATTCCTAGCCAAAAGTTTCAGTTAATTGTATTATTTTTGCTGAACAATTGCACATTAATAATTTGCAAGGGAGCAGGGGAAGGTCCCAGGGCCTCCCCGCTTCCCCTCTCCCCGGCCAGAGGTTGAGCAATAGAAGGAAATGGGTTGGTCCCTTGGGAACAGCCAGGTATGCAGACAGGTCAATGTGTCCATTTTAATTAATGATCCTTCTCTCTTACTTTTCCACTTTCTACTTTGATAAACGTTGTCATATCATTCCCTTGAATTTTTTCTGGGCCACAAAAGTGACAAATGACTCATACATAGCTCTTTTTTAAAAAGCTGCAAAAGGGTCATGCAGGGGTGCCATGCTTCCAATGTAACAAAGTATATTGAAACTATCTAACTGTAGCTGCTACTTCATGATTATTTAATGATATGGTAGCAGTCTGAAGTTTGTCATTAATGTTAAGATTGGTCTAAAAACATCTTCTAAACACTGCTTGTCATTGGAGGTGACTGCTGCATTATAATCTGAGCCTGGATCTGTCTCCGCATATTGTTAAATTTGTTATGTCAGGACATTCTACTTTGCAGCCCTAGAGGACCCTACAAAAGACATTTGCAGGCAAAGACTGGAAATTAGCGCAGTCTCAGCGTAATTGTAGCTCAACGGTTCCACAGAAAAGAGTTTCTGTGTATGGAATCTGAATGTCCAGCTGTTCTTAGAAGGATTACCAGGGTTTAATGGAGAGCACAGATGGAACCAATACTATTGTCCAGAGTATTCTAGGGCAGAGGCTAAAATGTGAAGGATGATCAGTGGAGGGCTGATTTGGGACAGGGGGAGAAGAAGAAGAAAGGGGGAAAAATCCCCTTGTTCTGTAAAAAGCAAGGGGATTGATGCTGTCCAATGATGAGGAGTGCAGAGGAAATAGTTCCCAAAGCCTCCTTTCATGGTTAATCGGCATTGTAGAGATGGCACAGGTCATGTGTGGTGTGCAGCTGTTTAGAGGTTCTTACTGAACTGTTAGAGACTTAGCAAGGCCCATTATTCTAGGCACTAAGGCAGTTTTACTGGATATGGACTATTGCAATTGTATAAGCTCTCCATTGTGTGAGTACTAATTTGGAGTGCTATCATAAGTCAGTCATACAACTTATGCTTCCCATGAATGAATGAGTCATCTTGATAAACAGACTCAGGGCATGCAGCACTGACTTTTAGTCTTAAAGAGACCTGATGTTTTTAAAATGGACCACATTCTAATGAATAAACCCCTTGAAAAAATATTTTGATTTTTAGAAGCTAATAAATCTTTTGTGTTTTGAGAGAAAGCTGTCATACATAAAGGTTTTTCATTTACCTTCCCCATGTTAGACATACATATGATTACTAATTTGTTACTGATTATTAAAAATGCTACTAATATGGTCACATACACATTTCATGTTTCAAGGACGCTAAATAAGTCAATAATTTATGTCACAAATCATACCAATTCACGTGCCAAAGACCACCTTAATAGTTTATTCAAAATTATTTGGCTGAAGTAATATAGCTGTTATTTATTTATAATGGCCATAAACAAACACACACACACACACACACACACACACACTCACTCACTCACTTGTGGTTATGAAATATCACTATTGATTCATTTCCATGAATGCCAACAAGATAAAAACAGTATTAAGAGTCTATAATGTAGCTGCAAGATTGTTTAATGCAGTCAACCTTTGCAAGAACTCATACCTGGTGTCACTGAGGGTGTGTCTAGACTACAGGGTTTTTTCGAAAAAAGTGGCCTTTTTTCAAAAAAACGTCTCCTGCATCTAGACTGCTGCCACATTCTTTTGAAATTAAATCGAAAGAATGAAGCAGTTTTTTCGATTGTGGAAAACCTCACTTTACGAGGAATAATGCCTTTTTTTGAAAGTACCCTTTTGAAAAAAGGTGTTGTTGAACGCAAACAGTGCTTTTTCGAAAAAGAGCATCCAGGCTGCCTGGGTGCTCTCTTTCAAAAAAAGCGGCTCTCTTTTTCAAAAATACTGGTTGCTGTCTAGATGCTCTCTTTCGAAAGAGGCTTTTTTTCAAGATTCTTTTGAAAAAGCCTCTTTCGAAAGAGGCTTGTAGTCTAGACGTACCCTTAGCTCCTCAAATTGTGTGTTGTATAAAACAATACTTTAGACATGCCATTGAATTCTTATGAAGACTTCCTGTTCACAGGGACCGCATTTACCTAGATCACAAACATTTGTTTCTAATGTAAAAGCATCTGGAGATAAAGTCTTTAGACCAGATTCTTAGTTGGAATAAACTGGCATAAACCAGTGAATGATGCTGTTTGATTTATGCCAGCTGAGAATCTGACTACTTCTACTTCCTTTTTTCCCCTTCCACATAGGCAGATTTTTCCCTTTTGAGATTCTTACTGTGTAGAAAAATTGAAATAAGGTGGTTGAACAGTTGAGAAAACTTACTGGCTTTTAATGGAAGGTTATGATTTGTCTAGTGATTATGTACAGTTAGAGATCATGAACCCTAAAGTCAGTTGAAGTGGTGGGTGCTCAGTGCCTCTCAAAGACAGAGCATATTTGAGTATGTATTTAAATATATAATATATCATATGATTATTTAGAAGGCTGTAAATGTAATTTATCACTCACCTTTGAGTTCATCGCCTGCCCTCTTTCAATTTAGTCATCTCCTTAGAACATTTCTAACCTCCTAAATCCCTCATCAGCGTCAGACAGCTATAGCCAGAAGGTAAAAGTACCTTTATGTTGGTGGAAAGGTAAAGTTCTATAGCACATCAGTGGTATAAAAAGGCCCTAAGTGTATATGAGAACTGGGCCTATTTAAAAGCCATTAATTGGTTATAGAACTTCATGTAATTCAGTTTAAGATAAACTTGACACAAAAGAAAATTGGCCCTTTGGTAAGTACAACACCTAGCTTTACAGGCAGGGAGACCTGAGAAAATAGTCCCAATAAAAGTTTTATAATGTTTGAAAAGATTCCCAAAATAGATTGATGTTTATAACACTTAAAACAATTGATATTGTACATAAGAGTTTTTATTGGCATTAGTTTGGGGTGACTTGAATAACTCACTGTTAGCTTTGCCACTTGTGAATATTGTGATCATCCCAAGCTGATGCTGATAAAATCTTTGTAACAAACAATTATGTCATATGCTTCCTATAGATTGGGTATGCCCCAGCTTCCTCCCTTCTATCACATGTGTGATAGACTTCTAGCTGCCACTGCCAGCTCCCCTGCATTGGGAGCTGGCAGCGGGAACCAGCAGTTGTGTGCATGGTGGAGCCGGATTCTTTCTCCCTGGTGCCGCCCCGACCACAAGGCTTTCAGGTACCGCTGTTGGCCACCCTGCATGGGAGGAGGGAGGGGATAGCTCCTGCTTTTGCCCCTCCCCCCCATCTGTGGGGCAGCCAGCTTCTGCTCCCGGTCCCCTTGCACAGAAAGGCTGGCTCTTGACCCCCACAGGGCTGGAACAGCCCCTCTGCCCATGGTAGGTGTCAGGCAGGATGGGGGCTGCTCCTCGGTACCAGTTAACCTGTGCTGGTTACCCATTCACATCCCTAGTCATTAATGAGGCCCAAGTGGATTGTTCAGTAACAAAGTCAATGACCTGTAAATAGCCTTGTTTGTCCTGTTAGCCCAAACTCTGGCTGGCACACCCTAAGAGGAAAGAAAGAACCATAATCCCAAATCAGAGTAAAAATTGGATTTGAGAGATGAACAGCTGTTTAGGGGAAGAATTTGAATGTAACAAGTCTCTTAGTGGATTAGAATTAGCTAAGTGTATTTTATTCGTTTAGTAACTTACTTTGAGTGGGGATGTAAAATCCAATTTAATTGGTTAACCAGTTAAATATTATGTTTAACTGGGTAACTGATTAAAGGGGGAGGCATCCCCCCCCCATGCTCTGCAGTAAGGCTAGAGTAGCTTCCCCACTAGGGACGAGGGCTCTCTAAGGACATGGAGCTGCTTCAGCCCCTACCGGTTAACCGGTTAACCATTCACATCCCTAACACACAGTAAGACAGATTTATTTGGTCTCATTTGTGGGTTGGGTTCCTGGGTGGTGAGCCTTTAGAGCAAAGTTCTCCCAGAGCTGACCCTTTTATGCATAGCATAAATTTTACAAACCTATATACTGACTGCTTTTCCCCAGTGCGAATTTTAGGGGAAGGGGGTTATCTACAATTTGAATGGTGACACGAAATATAGACATGCATTATGAAGATGACTATGGATTCGTTAAGTGGTCTAAATGTCAGATAATATGGTATGTAATAAGACAGTTTCATCATTCAGTTATTCACTGAAGTAGCAGCAGCAAAAAAGTTACTTATATTTTACTTTTATAACCTCTCTTCTCCCTGGGTATGTTTACACTACAAAGTTAGTTCGAACTAACGGATGTTAGTTCGAACTAACTTTCATAGGCGCTACACTAGCGCTCTGTTAGTTCGAATTTAATTCGAACTAACGGAGCGCTTAGTTCGAATTAGGTAATCCTCATTCCACGAGGATTAAGCCTAGTTCGAACTAGCTAGTTCGAATTAAGGGGTGTGTAGCCCCTTAATTCGAACTAGTGGGAGGCTAGCCCTCCCCAGGTTTCCCTGGTGGCCACTCTGGCCAACACCAGGGAAACTCATCTGCCCCCCTCCCGGCCCCGGACCCCTTAAAGGGGCACGGGCTGGCTACGGTGCCCGTGCCAGGTGCAAGCCTGCCAGCACCCAGCCAGCAGACCCTGCACCTGGCACGGATTGAGCCACCCACCCGATGCCCCCCAGCACTTCCCCTCTTCCCGGGACCAGGCTGGCGGGTCCCGGGAGCTTGCCCGGGACCGCAAGAGGTGGGCACCCGCCTGGGCTAGTGTGGACATCGTGGACCTCGTCCCCGATCTCCGCACTAGGCACAGGAAAGTGGCCGGCTTGGGCAGGAGAGCTGCCAGCCTGGCCACCCAGGAGCAGGTGTGCAAGAGAATCAAGGGGGTCCACTGAGACCCCCCAACCCTGAGCCCTGAGCTTACAATGGCCGTCCTGGGTCAGACCAAAGGTCCATCTAACTCAGTAGCCTGTCTGCCGACAGCGGCCAACCCTAGGGACCCTGGAGGGATTGACCGAAGACAGTGACCAAGCCATTTGTCTCATGCCATCCCTCTCCAGCCTTCCACAAACCTTGGGCAGGGACACCACTCCTACCCCCTGGCTAATACCACTCCATGGACCCAACCTCCATGACTTGATCTCACTTCCCTTTAAACTCTGTTCCAGTTCTAGCCTTCACAGCCTCCTGCAGCAAGGAGTTCCACAGGTTGACTCTTTGGTTTGTGAAGAAGAACTTTCTGTTACTAGTTTGAAGCCTGCTACCCATTCCTTTCCTTTGGTGTCCTCTAGTCCTTCTTTATGGGAACTAATGAAGAACTTTTCTGTATGCACCCTCTCCACCCCACTCATGCTTTTAGAGACCTCTATCCTGTCCCCCCTCCGTCTCCTCTTTTCTAAGCTGAAAAGTCCCAGTCTCTTTAGCCTCTCTTCATATGGGACCTGTTCCCAACCGCTGATCATTGTAGTTGCCCTTCCCTCTCCCAGCTTCTCTCTTCCCCTCTCCCACCTCCTTTTCCCAGTCTCCCCCAGTTTTGTTCAATAAAGACAGATTCCATTTTGGAAGACACGTTATCTTTATTTTGTACATCAAGAAGAGGGGCTAGGGAAGGGTAAGTGGAAGGAGGTGAGGGAGGAATGGGGCACGAACCCCCGATGGGGAGGACTGGGCTGGCTCTGCAGGCTTCTGGGGGTGGAAGCTCTCCTGCACCCCCCCAATTGCCCCCTCTCCCCAGATGGCAGCCTGTGGCAAGTGCAGCCGGTCTGATGGCCGAGTGGTGTGATGTGCCCAGTGTGGGTAGTCCGGGCACTCCAAGCCAGGACTGCTTTTCAAGCGGGGAACCCTGAGAACTGTCTTTCCGGGGTGGGGGTCGGGACCCTTTAAGCACAGCCCTCGGCTAGCCTGAGACAGCATCTCCACGCTCTAAGTCCTCCTCTGATGCCCTGCCGGCACTGCTTCCGGCCATCCTTAAGCCTGGTTTAGGGTCCACTTAATGTGGACGCGCTAGTTCGAATTAGCAAAACGCTAATTCGAACTCGTTTTTAGTTCTAGATGCGTTAGTTCTAATTAGCTTAGTTCGAATTAACTAATTCGAACTAAGTTAGTTCGAATTAACGTTGTAGTATAGACGTATCCCCTCTCCCCCATATCCCATTTTACAATGCTAATACTGAGTTGATGTCTTTTCAGTTTCCATGTGTTTTTATACATTTTTCCTTTTTTTAAGTGGCATTGTTATTAAATATGCAGCTATATTTTTAATGACCTATGTATCTCTTTATGCCTTAGATTTTTTAATGTGTGGTTCATCTCTGAAAACTGATGTGGTAAATTCAACATTATGGAGCTCTATTGTCTCTGATGTGCCACAAGTTACAAATACGATGTTTCCTTTAAACTTCCAATACTGCAAACTCAACTTGTGGTCCTAAAATTAAAATTTGTTGTTTCTGTCAGGCATTAGTAAAAAGAAATAAAAGCCAAGTATGAAATCCTGGTAGCCCCGAAGTCAATCCCTATTGACTTCAGTGGAGCCAGGCTTTTTACACAAAGGTTGTAAAGGCCAAATTCTGTCCTCAGTGGCACCTGTGCAATCTCTTTGTTGTTAGTGATGGATGGGTGGTGTTATGGGGTCATGCAGATAAAACTAAATGGAACTTCATTCCAACAGACCAATTCTTCTACACTAGAAGTCCTAGAATCCACCTAGTATGCTCTTAGCTGTGTTGGTGCTGCAGAGCAAACAGGCATAAAACCAGTAAATCTTTGTCACTAAATCTGACTCTTAATACAGGGAGCAGATCTGAGATGTAATAGAGACCCATTATTTAGAAGTCTCTCTTCTAAGTCCAAAGTGTCTTAAAAACACACAGGTCTGCAAATGGACTTGTTATTTTTAATGATTTTTTTCATCATTTTTACTGGTTTTTTTCTTGTGCTTCTTTGGATGATGAGATTAAACTGAGTCACCTTTACTTACTGTCTATAATCAAGTTCACTTTCTAGTAGGGCTGTCAAGCGATTAAAAACATTAATCATGATTAATCACACGCACTGCTCCTTTGAAGCACTGCAGCGGTGTTTCAAAGGGGCAGCGCTGCAGAAGCCCAGGATCAGCTGGAGTCCTCAGCTGACCCCAGGCTCAGTGCACCTTCTCCTTGGAAAGGCCGCCGGAGTGGCGCTTTAAAGGGGCAGCACAACATTAACATGTTAAAATACTTAATGCATTAATCCTTCCCTGCGTTAATCTCAGGCGTTAACGCACATCAATTGACAACCCTACTTTCTAGTTTACCATTATTGCCAAAGTAGTGGTTTTTGGATTCACAGTTCTGCATGGGAAACTTTCAGTATAAATACATTATATTCACTAGAAAAAATATAATTTCATACATGTAAATACTTTTAAAACTTAGATATGGAACAGAAGATCCCTACGAATCCTGAAATTCAGTAGAAAATAACAAAGAATGGGTCCAGTCTTATTTCAGTTGAATTGAGATTATAGTACTGTCATTAATGTCAGTAGGATGAAGATGAGAACCAAAGAAAGTATCCCAGATATTATTGTCTACATTACCCAACAATCAGGCGCAAACTTGTAAATACTCACACACATCAGAAGTCTTACAGAAATCATTGGAGTTCCTTATATGAGTGAAACCACTCTTTTGCATAAGTGACCATAAACACTAGTGTTTAATAGTGTCAGTTACATCAGACACCTGTCTTTGAGGAACTTCTGATTTTATGATAAAGCTTGGTCGGAAGTCAAAAGATGTTCCTTGTGACCAAAGATATTTCAACACATTCAGTATTAAGGATAAAGTCATCAGTTCAGCAAGCCCCTTTGTTACCTAAAATAAACAGAGATGCAGAAGAGAGAACAGGGCTTAAATGTAAATTCTGAATTTCTTTGTTCTATTCTTAGAATAGATCTATAACATTATTTAATATTTTCAAAAGTTGAGATTTTTACAGTGCTCAAACACCCACCTCTTCCAGACACAAACACAACCACCTTTCTCCTTAGCATGCAAATGCATAATAAAAGCATTCATCAGAGACAGGTGAATAAACTAAAAAAAGTAAGCTGCTGGTAATTCATTTTCATTAACCAGGAGTGTGTGGAAGTACCTCTATCAGCTTTGTGATACAGGACAGTTGCAACAGATAAGAATTTAGTTACTGACTTTGTATAAGACGTTAGATCTTGTGAATATTCTGCTTCCTTTCCCGACAGCGAACAAGTATGGTTAACCAAAATTGTTGAGTAATTGTTCTGTGGTTGAGAACAAAATGCTGAATTAAACTGTTCCCTGCACAATAATTGTGTGATTACAGCATTTATGTTGCTGGCCAAAGGAACAGTCATTAGGTTTGGAAGACTTACCAAAACCACAGGCACAAAAAAAATGCAAATCACATGTAAATTGTTCTCTAATACCTATAGTGGCTTAGAAATTGAACTGAAAGTTGTGTGTGTGTGTGTATTTAAAAGCAGGCAAACTGGAAAAATGATTGTACATTCAAGAACTACTTCAGTTCAGGAAGAAAATACCCAAAGATTATTCATTTTCATTAGGTCTTTTCCCCCTTGTATACACATACACATATATATGTGTATCATATATATTAGAAGCATACTTTATTTTATTTTCTGTATGCACTTGTGTTTTTCCCTCACTGCATACCAATCAGATATTGTCTGGGAGTTGTAAGGTGGGATGTACTCCCACTTAACTAGATCCTGGACTGAGCCAATTCAAAGAGAAGTATGTGAGGGAGGGAGGCATGCAACAAATGTTTATTTGATTGCCCTAATTCACCAGGAAAATTAAAAATTGATTTATGATGATAGGCCCTCTTGTTAGGTAGATAATTTCCTTCTCCAATGTGCTGGCCAGAATTAGAAGTGCTAAGGAAGCAAACTTTTAGTCTTTTGCTTTGTGCTTTTGTTCTACTGCTGTTCGTCTTCATGCTGCCAATATCAAAAGAAGAGGAGGTGATCAAAAATAATAGGCAAAATGTTTAAGCACATTTGCTGATTTTGTGTCTGCAGTTAAGTGCAGCCACTGACTATAGGATTTGGATGGATGGCTACCTAACTGAGCTCAGCAGTCAGGTAGTTAGATAGCTGAACTCTATCACTTGCATTTGCAATTAATCGTGCCTCTAGTTTATTTGCTATTGGGAGTTGTAGGCACAAAATTAGAAGCTGGGCACAGAGATGCCCATTTAAAAAGATGGCACCAAATATAATGTCTCACAAGCACCCTTATCATATGAGAGGATTTATGATATCAGAGAAAACATCAGTATGAGTACATGGGTAGACGAGTTGACACATGCTTTAAATCTTTGTCCTGCAATTTGATTCTATTTTACTTTTAAAATTAAATTGTTAGTGGTGAAACCAAACTCTATTAAGGAATAGTCCTACTGACAGAGGGGATAGTCGGACCCAAGCACAAATAGCTGAAAGATTGAAAAGAGGTTTTATTGTGCATTTCCCTGGGCAGTAATTAGAAGCTATTCAGCATTAGAAATGTGTTTTCCACAGAGATTTCCAGTAGCATTTGGACTTAATTTTCCTGGCCATTTGTCTATCTTATTTAAGAGTAAGGTTTGTAAGGTCATGAGGAAGCACTAAAACTCAGTACAAAATAATAATATTGAAGTCATCTTCATGAAAGAAGTACATTAATCTATTGTAACAACTAAAGTTCTGAAACCAGTGTCACTGCAAGCCAACCATACACCAAAACATGTATGTGATTTAACAATAAAGAATGGGAGAGCGTTCAGGACAGGGTTTAATCAGTGGATTTAAGTGTGTCAGTAGATTTAAGATTTTCTGAGCAGACCCATTTCTCATTAGCCATAAAGAATGTTTATTTCCTTGTGCTGTGTTAAATTGGCTGTACACCATTTATCAGCTATTCCCCATAAGATTCCCATTTAAAGACATCAAGAGACAATACAGACTTTTAGTGGAAGATCAGTGTAACTTTTTATTCTGTGCCCTTTAACTAAAATATTGTCCGTAGATAGATTTAATTTCAAGTGAGTGACTTTGATTAGACATTTATGTTTGTTTATGCCATTGCAGCATTAAGATACTATACAGCTTTTGAATTGCTGCCCACTGCATGATATTAAATAACCTCTAATTCTTGCCCACCGCCTACACATTAATTAAAACAAAAATACTAGTCTTAACAATATCCCACTTGTCAAAGCGATGCAGAAAGAAAAACACATTTAGAAATCTTAGGATCATATTTGAAAGATCAAATTGCAATATTACTGTTCAAAAATGGAGAAAGAATAAGTCCTCCACTAAAATAACAACACTGTATTTGAAATTACATTAAAGTTATTGGCATACAATGAAGAAATAATTGTCTGTAAAGCAAAGTTTTAATGGTCTGCGTCTGTGAGCCAGACTATGTAGACAGATTTTTAATGTGAAGTGCTGTGGGAAAAGAAGTATTTCAAATTATTGGATTAAATTAAAATATGTATTAGAATTGTGTATAGGTCCTTTTCACTCTATAATGGTGATCAGGATATCAGCTGTGATAGGTGTTCAGAAGTGTTGGGATTTCAAATATAAGGCCAAACTGTGGTCTGAATAGAATTGTAACATGGGGCATAAGTGTGTAAGTTAGGTAAGTGGTAAAAAGTGGTATAAATCACTGCTGCTCCCACCACCAGTCCAGGTGAGCTAAAGATGGCAGAATTGTATGGGGAATTGACAGAATCTTGGTTTTCCTCAACTCCCATATGCCACTCCTTAATTTACATTCCATTTCACTCCCATTTACATTCCAATTTTCTCCCTTCTCGGAGGTGTACGTGAACGTGGAGGAGGGAGATTGAAACTGACTGAGACACAGTCTTCTTCTTGGGCTGCCTCGTACACAGCGCATAAGAACAGCCATCCTGGACCAGACCAAAGACTCATCTAGGCTAGTATCCTGGCTTCAAACAGTGATCTGTGCCAGGTGCCTCAGAGGGAATGAACAGGACAGACAGTCACCAATTGATCATTCCCAGCTTCTGGCAAACAGAGAGGCTAGGATAGTAATAGATATGTAGCCGTGTTAGTCTGGTCTTGCTGAAACAAAAGACAGGACTATGCAGCACTTTAAAGACTAACAAGATGGTTTATTAGGTGATGAACTTTCGTGAGCCAGACCCACTTCCTCAGATCAAATTGTGGAAGAAAATTGGCATGACCATATATACCAAAGGGATACAATCAAAAAAAGTGAACACATAAAATGGACACATCAGTTTTTAGAACGGGGGGTGGGGGGGTGCAGGTTAGTGTCTATGAGATAATGATAATGATACTAGGGGTGATAATTGGGGAAGCTATCTTTGTAATGGGTAAGGTAGTTAGCATCTTTGTTAAGGACCATTTGTAAAGTGTCAAATTTAAGCATGAATGACAGTTCTGAGGTTTCCCTTTGTAGTCTGGTGTTAAGGTCTCTGTGAGGTAAGATAAATGTAGTTAGGTCCTTGAGACAGTGCCCAGTCTGGTTGAAATGACCCATGGACAAGAAATACTCTGGACCCATGGCCAATAAACACTGGATACATTCCACAGAGACTTTAACAATGTACACCCCACCATCAATCTCAGCCTGGACCACTCAACACGAGAGATCCATTTCCTGGACACCACAGTACAAATCACCTATGATAAATTAGATACCACTCTCTACAGAGAAACCCACTGACTAATACAGTTACCTACATGCCTCCGGCTCCCATCCAGAACACACCATACAATCCATCGTCTATAGTCAAGCCCTTAGATACAACCGCATCTGCTCTAATCCCACTGACAGAGACCAGAAACATCAGGATCTCTACCAAGCCTTTGTAAACCTCCATTATCCACCCAGGGAAATAAAAAGCAAATTGAAAGAGCCAGACGAATACCCAGAAACCATCTACTTCAAGACAGACCCAAGAAAACCAACAATAAAACACCACTTGTCATCACCTATAGCCCCCCAACTTAAACCCATCCAACGCATTGTCAATAACCTACAACCTATACTGGAACAGGATACTACACTCTGAGAGGCTCTGGGAGACAGACCCATAAACTCCTATAGACAACCACCTAACCTCAGGATGATTCTTACCAACAACCACAGGACATACCACACTAATACCAACCCTGGAACTTTCCCTTGCAACAAACCCCATTGCCAGCTTTGTCCACATATTTACTCTGCTGACACCATCACTGGACCTAACCACGTCAGTTATAAGATCAAGAACACATATTCCCGTTCATCCAGAAATATAATTTATACCATCATGTGCCAACAGTGTCCGTCTGCTATATTGGACAAACTTCTCAGACACTTCGCCAAAGAATTAATGCCCACAAAACAGACATCAGACAATTTCACAAAAACAGTTTCTTGTCATTTCAACCAGACTACAAAAGGTCTCAAGGACCTAACTACCTGTATCTTACTTCAAAGAGACTTTAACACCAGACTACAAAGGGAAACCTCAGAACTGTCATTCATGCTTAAATTTGACACTTTACAAATGGGCCTTCACAAAGATGCTAACTACCTTACCCATTACAAAGATAGCTTCCCCAATTATCACCCCTAATGTCATTATCTAATAGACACTAACCTCCCCCCCATCCCACCCTCTCTGTTCTAAAATCTGATTTGTCAATTTTATATGCGTTCACTTTTTTTTTATTGTATCCCTTTGGTATGTATGGTCATGACAATTTTCTTCCACCATTTGATCTAAGGAAGTAGGTCTGGCCCATGAAAACTCATCACCTAATACATTATCTTGTTAGTCTTTAAAGTGCTGCATAGTCCTGTCTTTTGTTTCAGAGAGGACATGGACAGCATTCCTGCCCATCCTGGCTAATAGCCATTGATGGATCTAACCTCCATGAACTCATCTAATTCTTTATTGAACCCTATTAACTGTGCACTGTGTAAATAAATATTTTGTTTATTTATTTTAAACCTGCTGTGTATTAATTTCATATGGTGATCCCTAGTTCTTGTGTTATGAGGAGTAAATAGCACTTCCTTATCTACTTTTTCCGTACCAGTCATGATTTTATAAAGCTTAATCATCCCCCTCCTGCTTAGATTTTTCTTTTCCAAGCTGAAAAGTCCCAGTCTTATTAATCTTGCCCTAATCATTTGTGTTGCCATTTCCAGAATCTTTTCCAATTCCAATATATATTTTTTGAAATGGGGCAGCCACATTTGCATGCAGTGTTCAAGATATGAGTGTACCATAGACACATACAGAGGCAATAAGATATTTTCTATCTTATTATCTGTCCCTTGCTTAATGATTCCCAACATTCTGTTCAATTTTGAATTACCACTGCAAATTGAACGGGTAGTTTTAAAGAACTATCTGCAAGATTCCAAGATCTATTTTTTGAGTGGTAACAGCTAATTTAGATCTCATCATTTTACATGCAAAACTGAGATTATGTTTTCCACATTGAATTACTTTGCATTTATCAACATCAAATTTCATCTGCCACTTTGTTGCCCAATCACTCAGTTTTGAAAGGTTCTTTTGAAGCTCTTTGCAGTCTACAGTGGACTTAACTATCTTGAGCAGGTGTGTATCATCTGCAAATTTTGCTGCCTCACTGATTACCCCAGTCTCCAGATCATTTGTGAATATGTTGAATAAAACTGGTCCCAGTGCAGAAGGGACACCACTAGTTACTTCTCTCCATTCTGAAAACTGACAATTTATTCCTACCCTTTGTTTCCTATCTTTTTAAACAGTTACCAATCCATGAGAGGACTTCCCTCTTATCCCATGGAAGCTTAATTTGCTTAACAGCCTTTGGTGAGGGACCTTGTCAAAGGCTTTCTGAAAATCTAAGTACATTATATCCACTAGATCCGCCTTGTCCACATGCTTGTTGACCCCCTCAAAGAATTGTAATAGATTGGTGATCCATGATTTCCCTTTACAAAAACTGTTGTCTCTTCCCAATAAATTATGTTCCATGTTTTGGCCAGTTCTGTTCTTTACTTTAGTTTCAACCAGTTTGCCTGGTACTGACGTCAGGCTTACCAGCCTATAACTGTCGTGTTCACCTCTTGAACCCATCGTTTAGCTACATTTGCTATCCTCTAGTCATTTGGTACTGGACTTGATTTAAAGGATAGGTTGCAGACTACTGTTAGTAGTTCTGCAATTTCACATTTGAATGCCTCCAGAACTCTTGGGTGAATACCATGTTCTCATGTTCTAAAACTTCTTGTAGTGACACCTCAGTGTGCAAGTGTTGTTCAGATTTGTCACTTAAAAGGAATGGCTCAGGTTTGGGAATCTCCCCAACAACTTCCGCTGTGAAACCCAATGGAAACAATTCATTTAGTTTCTTCTCAGTGGTTTTATTTTCTTTAAGTGCTCCTTTGGCTTCTCGATTGTCCAGTGGCTCCAGTGGTTGTTTAGCAGGCTTCCTGCTTCTAATGTACTTAATTTTTTTTGTGCCAATACTTTTTGAGTCTTTGGCTAGATATTCTTCAAATTCTTTTTTGGCCTTACTAATTAGATTTTTATATTTAATTTGCCTAAGCTTATGCTTCTTTCTATTTTCTTCACTAAGGTTTAACTGCTACTTTTGATGCCTTTTTGCCTTTGATTGCTTCTTTTACTTTGTTTAGCCATTGGCACTTTTTTGGCTCTTTGTATTCTTTTTAATTTGGGATATACATTTAAGTTGAGCCTCTATTGTGGGGTCTTCAAAAAGTTTCCATGCAACTGGCAGGGATTTCTCTTTGGGCACCATACCTTTTAATTTCTGTTTATCTAACCTCCTCATTTTTGTTTTGTTCCCATATCTAAAATTAAATGCTACAGTGTTGTGTTGTTGTGATTTCTTTCCTGCCGTAGAGATATTAAATTTAACTCTATTATGGTCACTATTACCAAGCGGTCACTCTATATTCTCCTCTTGGACCAGATCCTCTGCTCCACTTAGAAGTAATCAAAAATTGCCTCTCCATTTGTGGGTTCCAGAACTAGCTGCTCTAAGAAAAACATTCATTTAAGATGTCAAGAAACCTTATATCTGCATCCCTTCCTGACATGACATATACCCAGTCAATATGTGGCTAGTTGAAATTCTCCATTATTATTGAGGTTTATATTTTAATAGCATCTCTAATCTTACTGAGAATTTCACTATCACCGTACTAGTCAGCTGGTCAGTAACATATCCCTACTGAAATATTATTTTATTGGAGAATGGAATTTCTATCTATAGAGATTCTGTGGTATAGTTTGATTCATTTAAGAGTTTTTTACCTTATTTGATTTGACACTTTATTTCACATACAACATGGTCTGTTCTGTCCTTGCAATGAATTTTCTACCTTGGTATTACTGTGCCCTATTATTATCCTCATTCCACCAAGTTTCTGCCTATTATATCAATATTCTCATTTAATATGAGGCACATTCATTCACCTCTTATTATTATTTAGACTTCTAGCATTGGCATATAAACACTTTAAAAACTTGTCACTTTTTAGCTGTTTGCCGTTACCTGATACAATTGAATGGGACTCTTTCATTTGATGTTTCTGTTCAGATCCTGCGTATATTTTATCATTTTCCATCTTCTCGTCCTTACTAGGACATAGAGAATTTTCATTATTAGATCCTCCCCTTAGAGATGTCTCTGTCGGAAACACATGCTCTTCTGCACCTGTTGTCTTTCCGCCAGCTCAGCAGCAGTTTGCTGAGTACTCAGGGCAGATCATTGTCTCATGATCTTCTAACTCATGAACATTCCTAATGTTCTTGACTTTTGGATTCAACATGAGACTTTATCATTGCATCATCTTCTGAGATGCTGGCACTGTTATTCCTCCATATCAATTCTAAAATCTAGTGCAGTGTTTCTTAAACTTTTTAAGACCAAGAAACACCAAACAATTTTTTTTTATGAGGAACACCAAGAATTTTTTGCTAAAAAAAAAAATCGGGGGGAAAAGGTTGGGAGGAAAGTTATTAAGGAAAAAAAGGTCGGGAAAGTTACTGAGCAAAAAAAAAAAAAGGGTGGCCATTTTGAATTCTCTTGTTCTCCATGGCACACCTCCAACTGCCGCAGTTTAAGAAACACTGATGCAGTGTCTTCCCTACTGACACAGCTCCTGTTTGCAGGGGAGAGGAGTCTTGGCAAGAGAGAAGACAAACGTATTTGTAACAGGTGACCAAGTACATTTTATATCAATAACTACATACATTATTATTTATTCAGGGGGTTAATAAATTCAGCTTAATATGCAAATGTGGAAAAAATAACCTCGGTGGTGGGGGTGGAGGGAGAAACCTGTATTCTTTTACTTTAAATATCGTAGTGTCTGTTTGACTCCCCAGAATAACCAAAATATATATTTTGTGTTTTTTCCACCACTCTTCTTTGTTATTGATAGTGATTGCTTTTCTGCAGCTTTGTATCTCTTGTAAACTGCTATGATTTTTCTTCAGCTGATCACTGTAAATACGTTAAGGAAAGCAGTAGCATCTACAACGCTAAATATAGTTGTATTCCCTTATCCTGCGAAGACCTAAGCACATGCTTAGCTTCAAGTCCATGAATAGACTTATTGAAGTTAATAGATCTGTTTTATGTGCTTAAAATTGCATATGCATAAATCTTTATGGGACTGAGCATTTAATTAGTACGGCCACAATAAATTACTGAGCATACACTGACAATGGGAAATGTCATCCAGATCATATTTATAGCTAGTATTTCTAAGCATTGCTTTTTTGCATTGCTTTCCTAAGCACCTGTCATATCTGCAGTCCTTGTGCAACCTGAATCCAAGGCCACTTCAATAGGGCTGAAGAGAAAGCAGGACAAACCTCTCTTGGCTAGCTACTCCTAGGAGAATTCTGCTCCCCAATTTGTGCAGAATTAACGTTCTGTGCAGAATGTCATTTCTCCTTGCAGAATTGGTGCTGGTGAGCTTCCAGCTGCCACTAGATGCCACTGGAGCTCAGCTCTTCAGCTCACAAATACAGAACACTGCTGGGAGAGAGGGAGGGAACTGGAGGATTCTGGGCAGCTATGGTTCCCCCCCATATCCTGAAGAAAGAAGGCAGCATGTAGGAAACTCCATATGAACCAATACCCAGCATGAGACTGTCTCTTTCTCTGGCCTCTGGATGGTAAAGGGTGTGATTGGCTGAACCCTAAGGTGTTGGGGATGTCAGGTGCCACCCAGCTGGGTTCTTGGGATAGGGTTGCAGCTGTCTAGACTGGGGGGCACTCCACAGCTGGGCTCTGGGGGTATAAGCGGTGGATGTTTTGACTAAGGAGTTATCCCACAGCTGACTTCTGGGGATAGGGGTTATCGGGCTGGGCTGGGTGGATGCCCTGTGATTATCCTCTGGGGGGACAGAGGTTACTGGAGGTTACTGCATAACAGACAAACAGGAACTGGGCTGTTGTACGTGTTTCTTTAAGTGTACTGTACTTCTGGAGGAAAATATTTGTTTTCTGTATTGTTATAGATATACTTGCAGACAGGTATTCTGAAATAAAATAGCCATACTGTGTCGGAGCATAGAATCATAGAATCATAGAATAATAGGACTGGAAGGGACCTCGAGAGGTCATCGAGTCCAGCCCCCCGCCCTCAAGGCAGGACCAAGCTCCGTCTACACCATCCCTGACAGATGTCTATCTAACCTGTTCTTAAATATCTCCAGAGAGGGAGATTCCACCACCTCCCTTGGCAATTTATTCCAATATTTGACCACCCTGACAGTTAGGAATTTTTTCCTAATGTCCAATCTAAACCTCCCCTGCTGCACTTTAAGCCCATTACTCCTTGTCCTGTCCTCAGAAACCAAGAGGAACAAATTTTCGCCTTCCTCCTTGTGACACCCTTTTAGATATTTGAAAACCGCTATCATGTCCCCCCTTAATCTTCTTTTTTCCAAACTAAACAAGCCCAGTTCATGAAGCCTGGCTTCATAGGTCATGTTCTCTAAACCTTTAATCATTCTTGTCGCTCTTCTCTGTACCCTTTCCAATTTCTCCACATCTTTCTTGAAATGTGGCGCCCAGAACTGGACACAGTACTCCAGCTGAGGCCTAACTAGTGCAGAATAGAGCGGCAGAATGACTTCACGAGTTTTGCTTACAACACACCTGTTGATACAACCTAGAATCATATTTGCTTTTTTTGCAACAGCATCACACTGTTGACTCATATTCAACTTGTGGTCCACTATGACCCCTAGATCCCTTTCCGCCATGCTCCTTCCTAGACAGTCGCTTCCCATCTTGTATGTATGGAACTGATTGTTCCTTCCTAAGTGGAGCACTTTGCATTTCTCTTTATTAAACCTCATCCTGTTTACCTCTGACCATTTCTCTAACTTGCTAAGGTCATTTTGAATTATGTCTCTATCCTCCAAAGAAGTCGCAACCCCACCCAGTTTGGTATCATCTGCAAACTTAATAAGAGTACTCTCTATCCCAATATCTACATCATTGATGAAGATATTGAATAGTACGGGTCCCAAAACAGACCCTTGAGGAACTCCACTTGTTATCCCTTTCCAGCAGGATTTAGAACCGTTAACAACAACTCTCTGACTACGGTTATCCAGCCAATTATGCACCCACCTTATCGTGGCCCTATCTAAGTTATATTTGCCTAGTTTATCAATAAGAATATCATGCGAGACCGTATCAAATGCCTTACTAAAGTCTAGGTATATGACATCCACCGCTTCTCCCTTATCCACAAGGCTCGTTATCTTTTCAAAGAAAGATATCAGATTAGTTTGGCATGACTTGTTCTTCACAAACCCATGCTGGCTATTCCCTATCACTTTATTACTTTCCAAGTGTTTGCATACTATTTCCTTAATTACCTGCTCCATTATCTTCCCTGGGACAGATGTTAAACTGACCGGTCTATAATTTCCTGGGTTGTTCTTATTCCCCTTTTTATAGATGGGCACAATATTTGCCCTTTTCCAGTCTTCTGGAATCTCCCCTGTCTGCCATGATTTTTCAAAGATCATAGCTAAAGGCTCAGATACCTCCTCTATCAGCTCCTTGAGTATCCTGGGATGCATTTCATCAGGACCTGGTGACTTGCTGACATCTAACTTTCCTAAGTGATTTTTAACTTGTTCTTTGTGTATCCTATCTTCTAAACTTACCCTCTCTCTGCTTGTATTCACTAAGTTAGGCACACCTCCAGACTTCTCGGTGAAGACCGAAACAAAGAAGTCATTGAGCATCTCCGCCATTTCCAAGTTCCCTGTTACTGCTTCTCCCTCCTCGCTAAGCAGTGGGCCTACCCTGTCCTTGGTCTTCCTCTTGCTTTTAATGTATTTATAAAAGGTCTTCTTGTTTCCCTTTATGCCTGTAGCTAGTTTGATCTCATTTTGTGCCTTTGCCTTTCTAATCTTGCCCCTGCATTCCCGTGTTGCTTGCCTATATTCCTCCTTTGTTAGTTGTCCTAGTTTCCATTTTTTATATGACTCCTTTTTTATTTTGAGATCATGCAAGATCTCCTTGTTAAGCCAAGCTGGTCTTTTGCCATATTTTCTATCTTTCCTACACAGCGGAATTGTTTGCTTTTGGGCCCTTAACAACGTCCCTTTGAAATACTTCCAACTCTCCTCAGTTGTTTTTCCCTTCAGTCTTGCTTCCCATGGGACCTTACCTACAAGTTCTCTGAGCTTATCAAAATCTGCCTTCCTGAAATCCATTACCTCAATTGTGGTGGTCTCCCTTCTACCTTTCCTTAAGATCATGAACTCTATTATTTCGTGATCACTGTCCCCTATACTGTCTTCCACTTTCAAGTTCTCAACTAGTTCCTCCCTATTTGTTAAAACCAAATCCAGAACAGCTTCTCCTCTGGTAGCTTTTTCAACCTTCTGAAACAGAAAGTTGTCTCCAATGCAGTCCAGAAACTTATTGGATAGCCTGTGCCTCGCTGTGTTAGTTTCCCAACATATGTCTGGATAGTTGAAGTCCCCCATCACCACCAAATCTTGGGCTTTGGATAGTTTTGTTAATTGTTTAAAAAAGGCCTCATCCACCTCTTCCACCTGGCTAGGTGGCCTGTAGTAGACTCCTAGCATGATATCACCCTCGTTTTTTACCCCTTTTAGCTTAACCCAGAGACTCTCTACACAGCTATCTCCTACGTTCATCTCCACTTCAGTCCAAGTGTGTACATTTTTAATATACAAGGCAACCCCTCCTCCCTTTTTTCCCTGTCTGTCCTTCCTGAGCAAGCCGTACCCTTCCATACCAATATTCCAATCATGCGTCCCATCCCACCAGGTTTCTGTAATACCAATGATATCATAGTTGTATTTATTGGTTAGCAATTCCAGTTCTTCCTGCTTATTACCCATACTTCTCGCATTTGTATATAGGCATCTAAGATACTGATTTGATCTTGCCTCCCTGTTGTGCCCTGACCCTCCTTTCTCCTTGCCATTATAGGCCGTAGTCCCCCCCATTTCCAACCCATCTCCCAGTCCCGCACATTCAGCACTTACCTGTGGGCTTTGCTCACCTGCCCCCGACAAACCTAGTTTAAAGCCCTCCTCACAAGGGCATAGATCAGTCCAACCCGGTATTCTGTCTTCTGACAATGACCAGTGCCAGGTGCCCCAGAGGGAATGAACAGAACAGGCAATCATCAAGTTTCTGTCCCCAGTCTCCCATTCCCAACTTCTGGCAAAGAGAGGCTGTGTTCCTGCCCATCCTGGCTAGTAGCCATTGCTAGGCCTATCCTCTATAAACCCACTAGTTCGTTACTGAATCATGTTATAGTCTTGGCCTTCACATCATCATCTGGCAAGGAGGTCCGCAAGTTCACTGCATGAAAAAAATACTTGCTTTTGTTTGTTTTAAACCTGCTGTCTATTAATTTCATTTGGTGACCCCTAGTTTTTGTGTTATGAGGAGTAAATAACTTTTTCTTATTTACTTTCTTCACACCAGTCTTGATTTTATAGACCTCTATCATATCCCCTTTAATTTTCTCTTTGCCGAGCTGAAATATCCTAGTCATATTGGTCTCTCTTTGTTTGACAGCCATTCCATACCCCTGATTATTTTTGTTGTTATTTTTTGAAACTTTTCCTATTCCAGTGTATCTCTTTTGAAATGGGGTGACCATATCTGCATGCAGTATTCAACATGTGGGCATACCAAGGATTTATATAAAGGTAACATGACATTTTCTGTCTTATTTTCTCTCCCTTGCTTAATGATTCCCAATATTCTGTTTGCTTTTCTGACTACCCTGGCTTATTGAGTGGATGACTCCACAGTGACTCCAAGATCTCCTTCTTGAATGGTAACAGCTAATTCAAACCCCATCATTTTATGCAGCAGGCTTCCGTCAGGGGCCGAGCCACCCCAGGAAAACAGGTGCCGGTACGCATGGGGGAAATGCCATTCCTTTTCTGTGTGCTGAGATAATAGGTGATGGTACGCTGTTCCGGGCTGTACTGTCACAAAAAAAGCACTGGTTGGGATTATGTTTTCCAATGTGCATTATTTTGGGTTTGTCAACACTGAATTTTACCTGCCATTTTTTTGCCCAGTCATCCATTTTTGGGAGATCCTTGTATATCTCTTCGCAGTTTACTTGGGACTTAACTAGCCTGATTAGTTTTGTATCATCTGCAAATTTTTGCCACCTCAGTGTTTAACCTTTTCTCCAGATCATTTATGAATATGTTGAATAGGATAGATAGGTCCCAATGCAGAGGGGAAACTACTAGTTACCGCTCTCCATTCTGAAAACTGACTATTTATTCCCACTCTTTGTTTTCTATCTTTTTAAACAATTTCTAGTCCATGAGAGGACCTTCCCTCTTATCCCATAGAAGTTTACTTTGCTTAAGGGACCTTTTGGTGAGGGACCTTGTCAAAAGCTTTCTGAAAATCTAAATACACTATATCCACTAGATCCCCGTTGTCCACATGCTCGTTGACCCCCCTCAAAGAATTCTAAATACATTGATGATACATGATTTCCCATTACAAAAACATTGTTGACTTTTCCCCAACAAATTATGTTCATCAATATGTTTGGTAATATTGTTCTTTAATATAGTTTCAACCATTTTGCGTGGTAGTGAAGTCAGGCTTATTGGCCTGTAACTGTTGGCATCGCTTCTGGCATCCTTGTTAAAAATTGGCATCACATTAATCATTTGGTACAGAAGCTGATTTGAATGGTTACAAACTACAAAGTTCTGCAATTTTACATTTGAGTTCCTTCAGAATTGTTGGGTGAGTATTATCTGGCTATGATGTGTTATTACTATTTAGTTTATCAGTTTGTTCCAAAACAGCCTGTAATGACACCCCAATCTGGTACAATTCCTCAGATTTGTCACCTAAAAAGAATGGCTCAGGTTTAGGAATCTCCCTGACATCCTAAGCTATGCAAGCAAAAACTATTTGTTTAGTTTCTCCTTAATGACCGTATTGTCCTTAAGTGCACCTTTAGCATCTAAGTCATGCCGTGGCTCCACTGATTGTTTAGCAGGCTCCTTTGCTTCTGATCTACTGAAAAAAATCACTATAACTTTTTGTGTCTTTGGGTCAAAAATATTAAAATAATTGAAGCTGGTGTGATTATATTGCATTATTTTGACAATTAAAATATGCAGAATTTCATCCATTTCTGATAAATTAAAAAAAAGAACTTAATTATCACAGATCCCACCCAAGCAATCTTATATGCTCTTGCTGCTGCTTTTGTCTCAGCAGTTACCTTAACAAACCCCGTTACCAGAGTTGTTGTGACATCAAGCTCTAATATTTTTGTGCAAATAGATATGATCTGGTAAAATCTAAGCATTATGTAGGCTGAAAAAGTCATTTTAAAATCAAAGAGGTCATGTTAGTTTCAGCTTTATTTAAATACGGGGCTTTCTGTGTTTGTAGATGCAGAGTGACAAAATCAATGGGAGAAAAAGAATACTTATAAAACTTGTGAGAGACTAGTATGAATGAAAGAGGAAAATTTACTCTGCTGCCAACGATTTTGTAAGGCATTTGCAATCCCTCATTCTTTTCTTTATCGTTGTAATAATTGAAACAGTATTTAATAGATCAGCCAGTCATAGAAAATATCCATATCTGCAGCTCAATAAATTATCCTAGACGATGTCCTTTTTAAAACATCAGAAGTTTTCTTTTCTCACACCTGTTTTCTTTTCACTGACAAATCAAATCGTTCATTGACTGGCTTACTGCTAGAGTGCTCAACATAAGTTCCAGGGCTTACAGAGTGCCTCCATCCTATGCCATGAGACATCATCAGTTATTAATGAAAGGTTATATATTTTCCACTTTCAGGGGCGTGGCATAACATATTAATACTTGTTGTACTGTGTTTGGGAGCAAGGTGCTGCTATCAGTGTGTACACGAAGAGAGGGATACACAGTGTTAAATAATGAATAATAGTTTTGTCATTCACAAGTTTATGGCAGCCCTATAAAAAGTGCTGACCCTTAATAGTACTTTCGGAGCAGATGTTGTAACATAAGCACAGATTTAGGGAGCCCTGGAGCATGGTACCACTTGGAAACATTGAAATATAACATGGGAAAAGCAGTGTTCTCAATTTAAGCTCAAGGAAATGAGCCATTTTGGATCAAACACTAGACATCTTGTTGCAAAGAGCCTATCTTATCCTCCCCACCTAATCTCCCATTCAGCAGATGGCTCAGCCAACAAAATGATGGATCCCTCCATGAAGGAAAGAGTAGAGCTCTGTGCCCTTTAATTAGCAAAGACTCTTTTTGGTGTATACTTTAATCCTAGTATTAGGGCTACCAGGTTATCATCTGAGGATAGCTGCTTCCTGAAATTTCCTGGAAGTTCTGTTCCTCATTGGGAATCTCACCCATTGGAATGGGTCCCAGACAATTTGCAGCAACTAATCCTGCTTGAAGTCCTTATGGGAAAGAGCTATGCCATTGATGTAAACTAGCTTCACTGGGAATATAAACCAATGTATTTTTCTTTGGTTTCGGACATTTTTTCATGGATGGGGAAGTGCCTAAGATGCGCTAGTGGCACAATTGTCTCTGTAGATAACTTTCATGTTATCTAAATGGCTTGCCATAAATCATCCCAAATGAGATAAATGTTATCCCTACTGCTGTATATTTTCTATTTACCACATCAAATGTAAGAGAAGATTTTCCATACTTTTTTTATGTTATAAACCAACATAAATAAATTCCTTCATTCTCCAGTTGTTCCTTTGGAACGAGCCAAGAAAAGTTCCTTGTATGCTACATTTTCTTTTCTTTTGCATCCTTCTAGAAAACAATGAGCTGTTTGTGTCCCTGTCTCATTCCACTTTTCTCATCCTCACCCCACCTGTTTATACTCCTCCTTATCCTTCTAAATGGGTAATATGGGTCAGTGACTCCTTTTTGGACCATGTCACTGCTTTATAGCTGGCTAGAGGAGCTGCTGTTTGGCAATGCAAAACACAACCCTCCTCCCGCTTCTCAGTTAAAGAGCTAACCATGTGCTCACTTTTACAGTGCTCAAAATCATTGCTGAGACGGACATGAGGAACAATACAAGGATCCTCCCATAGGATCATTCAGGGTTCTAGGGCTTCTGGAATTGATTCTGTTTGCTTTCTTTAAATGGTCAGTGTTTATGTAAATTTTTGAGACATTACCTATTTTGCACAGCCTTTCTGGAGGTTTATTTGCCACGTTTTCTATGTGCGAAGACACATACATTCCAGTCATTGACTGTTGAGGATAGTTCCATATTTCAGCAAGCTAATAATTTTTCCACATTATTGATTCAAAAAGTTCTCATATTCTGGAGGAGTTACAAAGGTGTGTCATTTTTGCTCCCTAAATGGCCTTATTTATTTGTCTTTGTGGTCTGGCAGTATGAGAACATATTTTCCTATGAACAGTAGCATTATTAGGAAGCAATTGTGAATAGTGAGGTTATAGCATTGAGTGCCTCTAGTGATATTTGAGGCAGGTAAATTGAAATAAGTGCTAACATATGTTTAAATAGGCCTCTAATATCACAAAGGAACAAATATTAGTTAGGACCCACATCATTCCCTGCAGAAGAATCGTGATACCTCTGGAAGAAAGCATCTCACCACAAAATCCTGTCTGAGATCCAGCACATCTTACTTATGTGGCAAAGGCAAGGGGGGCTCATTCACAGAGTTTGCAGAAATCCAGAGATCGGTGGGAGGAAGGTTGGAGGGGAGGAAATCCGTGTGTTGTCCATCCCCGCAATGCATATGTCTCCACAGCCCCTCTGTCTCTTCTCCATAGTTGGTATTCGCCATCCTATCATGAAGCCCACACCCCATGAAGATACCTCTTCAGGATCCAAAAGAGGATGAGGGTGATGCTGCAAAAGTAGCAGAGTCCTCATTTCAAAATTGAGATTCCCCTCTAAGCATGGATTTGAGGGTGGAAGGCAGTGATGTAGGATCAGGTCAGGAGAGCAACATTTCACACTTTTATTTTTCCTGTTCCACCCTGTAAACTCCCATAAGCCCATAGGACTATTCACAGTAGTAACTTGTTCACCTGTAGTAAGTGGCTTCAGAGCAGTGTGTCCTAATACAATTAAATACTTAGCTCCTGAAAACAAACATACATTTATTTCATCTTTATGAGAATGTTTAGTTTTAATATCAGGTTATAAATTCATTTACCTCTTGAACCTGCAGTGTATGATAAATGGTTCTGTACACAATCTGAAGCTAAAGGGGCAACTCAAGTCTATCCAATACTCTTGAGAAAATAATGTTGAATGATGGACTGTGGCTAAGTCACATGGAGAAAAACAGGTTAGCCACACTTCTGTATAAAAAGGACATAGTAAAATAATTTAAAGAAAGATGTTTATACATTTTAGGATTGGTATTTTTCTCAGTCACACCTTGTGACTAAAGTAATGAACTAGTGTTAATAATTTTAGGTGTCTGTAAAAGGTGAAGTCCTGTTTCATGACCCAATTCCGCTATCTTTACTCATATTGAGTAATACCTTCTCCACAGGTAATACTAATGAAATCACTGGGGCCACTTGCCAGGTAAAGTACTACTTAATGAGAAGAAGGGCTGGCCTTACCATGAGGTGAACTGAGGCAGCTGCTTCAGGTGCCAGACTGAGCGGGGTGGGGGGGCGCCACTAGGACCCAGAGTGTAGAAAATTGTGTCTGCTGCTGGTGCATATGCATTCGCTCTGCTCTAGATGCACAGAGATGGTGGAGTGCTGTGCTGGAGGATGGAGACCTTGCAAAGTTTTGGCCCAAGTGAGGGAGTATGCGGGCGTCATTTGAGCTCCCCAAAATGTTGTGGGCCGGCCCTGATGAGAAGTGGACTAGTAGAATCAATGTGAAGGATTAAATGTGAAGAATGTAGGTGCCAGAAATGTAATAAAGCATAAATCTTGGAAATAAGTAAAGGCTATGTCAATAAAGATTTAATGGACAATTGTGAGTATAAAATTAGTGTAAGTATGTAAGAATAAAAAATAAATAAAAATAATATCAGATGCTACATATATACTGTATCTAGATTTGTAGAAAAGAAGTATGGTCATATATTACTCAAGGAATATTGTGAGCTGGCTAAGAGGCAAGTGTCGTGTGGGAAAAATAGTACGTGGTCATGTAATTAAAGACTATGTCATATGCATAGCCACAAGGGGGCCAAATTAAGGTTGCATAGTCATCTATAATTCTGGTACTTCCTAATTTCCACATGCTTGCATTTTTTACCTTAATACTCTTTTAATGTAGCTTTTGTGTGCAATTATTGATATAATGACCATAAGCATGTGATAGAATAGAAAAAAAAGACATGATCCTTGCCTGGAAGAATTTGCCATCTGAATGGCACAACTGGAGTTAGTACCTATTTCTTGCTCCAGGTAACTGTGATAATCTAAATAGTTGTCTCAGTTTAAATAGGAGAGACTACAGTATCACAATTACTATGAAAAAATAAATGCTGAGTTTTTAATTGCACCGTGTGTTGATATACACATCTGTAGATGAATTTATACCTTATATATGTGTGAGATAGGAAGTGTATAGTTTTGTGGTTAAGACGTTAGACTAAACCTTGTTATCTGAATTCACTTCCCAGCTCTGCAACAGACTTCTGGTGCTAACATGGGCAAATCACTAAGGGCCAGATTTTCAAAGGTATTTAGGTGCTTAAAGAGGCAGATAGGATCCTAGTAGAATCTTGAAAATTCCAGTAGGCAAGTAAATACCTTTAAAATCTGGCCCCCCAAGTCTCTTAGTGCTTCAATTCCCCATCAGTAAAGTAGGAATAATACTTGCTTTCATCCCAGTGTTACTGTATCTTGTGTATTTAAATTATAAACTTTGTAGGGTATTTACAGTAAATTTGTGTATTTACAGTTACTAATAGAAATGGGTCCTGAATTTGGTTTGGGCAGTAGGAGCAATTTGAATAGTCCAGATAACGGATAGATGATGGTGTAGTGTCTGTCATAAGTTGAACAATCATGTGTAGCGCCCCCTCTCCACCTGGTTACCTTCTTTAATACCAATCTGCTTACAGGTTTTGATGGATAGGTCTGGGTTCTTCTGGATCCCGCCACTCACTCAACTTTATTTTTTCCGATGGATTTATTTGGCAATGCCTCCACCCCCCTCACTCCTTCCTGGCAGGGTCACCAGAGCAGCTTGAGAGGAAAATTCTAGCCCAGGGGAATCCCCACGTACTTGCCAGATAGTTGGAGACTCCCAGAAAAATAACACAAACACATACACTATAATAAACACAATTATATTAAACAGGAGACAAATATAACAGAACAGGGTAAAACACTTTTTTTAGGGTCACCAGTGCCCAGCAACTGTAAGATTAGTGTCCCGTTGGTATGCGTACTTGGTTGGGGCCCTTGATGACTTTTGACCACAAATTTCTTCTCTGCAGAGGTTTAGCAGTGATGCTGACTGGATCCAGTACAGCCCAAAGGACTCACAAATAGTAAATCCCTCCACAGGTTTAATATGCAGCAGGTTATAAAATCATCAAACAAATTCCCTGACTTACTAACTAAAAGATGGTGCACTCACACACTCCATGAATGAGTCTCAGGTTCAGAGATGACTCAGTCCCTGCAGAGGGGCTGCTCTCTTCTGGCAGAGATCCTCCTCAGGCAGGAATCAGGCTGCTTCGGTCCCAGGATTTCCCCTCACCACAAAGGGGTGCAAGGCTCAAGGTGAAGGCCACACAACTGCACTAAAATTCAAACTGTAATCTCCTACCCCAGCATTCAGACACACACACACACACAGCAGGCAGCAGCCCCGAACCAGCGGACAAAGCAGAGTTGACCATGTGGTGACTGGTCTCACCCAGGGAGCTGGAGAGCCAACTCAGCCTGGCTGGGGAAGCCTCCCAGCAAACTCCATAAACTGGGAATCAATAGTGGAGAAATAAAACCCAGCTGAGGGATCCTGCATTCAGGTCCGTAGAGGCTAGTTCTTGGGGGGGGGGGGGGGGGGAGAGAACCCTGGATGCAGGCCTGGGGTTTACTAGCTCCCACACAGTCAGCCCTCCCTGGCTTGCTCCAGACCCCTCCAACCATGGCTCCTCCTCCCCCCCCTGAACTCCCTGGGAGGGGCATCTCACTCCCTATGGGTTGCCGGGCAGACTCTGCCCCTGGTAGGGAGGGGGAGCCAAGGCAAACTCAGTGCCTCTCCCTGATCTGCCCGCAGACAGAGCCCTGGGAATCTAAGTAATCTCCTTGGGGGTTAAATGTGATAACCCTTAGGGTGTGTCTAGACTACAGAGTTTTGTCGACAAAAGTGGACTTTTGTTGACAAAACTATACCTGCGTCTACACTACCGCTGAGTTCTGTCGACGCTGGTAAACCTCATTTTACGAGGCATAACGCCTTCTGTCGACAGAGTTCTGTCGACAGAAGGTGTTATTGCATGTAGGGTTGTGTCTAGACTACAGGGTTTTGTTGACAAAGCAGCTTGCTTTGTCGACAGAACTGGCTGTAGTCTAGACACTCTTTGTCGACAGAAGCTTTGTCGACAGTATCTGTCGACAAAACTTCTGTCGACAAAACCCTGTAGTCTAGACGTACCCTTACTGTCTCTCCTACACTCTGTCCACAACCCACCTCTGCAGGGGCTACTTCTAATAATCCAAACTTTTGAGAAGCGTATGTTCTCTTTTCATCATATATATTGAACTTCTTTCCAAAATTACTGGTCCGAGGCCCATGAATGAAAATATCTGTGTTCTTGTCCAGTGACTTGCTAATATTATAGTTATTATTCCCATATTCTCTCATCTTTTCCTTACTAAGATTCCAAGTATTTCATATCTTTTGATAGACACATTGAGTTCCATTGAGGAGGAAAAGGGTACTGGGACAAAGAAAAAGAATGATTGCTAACTTTGAAAATAAACCACCTCAGTTAATATAACTTATTAACTTCCCCTTTAGGTTATTTAATTTACTTATTTCATTTTTTTCTCATTCTGTCCCCCATCTGTGATAGAAAATGCAAATACTGATACATTGCATAAAAGTATAAATGGAACAAACCTTAAAAGGAAGGGTTATATGGAGGTGAAGTGGCAGAGAAGGGGATGCAAAGTTATGCTGAGTGAGAATTAAGAAAACCTTCATTCCATGCATACATCAACTAATATTCTGTATATTCTATATATGCTAAAATAAAGGTATTTTAGGTATGTTTTAAGAGAGTGCTTAAAAATTGTATTGGGATTATTTGATGTATCATAGGTTTTTTCTTTACTGCCAGTCCAATGGTATATAGCTCAGAATGACAGAACAAATAAAACTAACATACATTAAGCAGCTCTAAATATGGCAACAAATATCTTTTTTCTGCATTTTAATGTCATGACTTCAGTATCCAGTATCTCGGGATTTTCCAGGGTAGGAAGCAAGTACCATGAGTCATATTGAAAAGCTAGGAATCTTCTTTCCAAAGGTTTTGAAATACCCATTTCTAGCTGTGTGGCATTACATGTATCAGGTTTGTTTTCATGGAGGCAATTCTAGTCAGGGTGGATTGCAGGGAAAGGTTGCTGAGGGTTTTTTTTAATTGGGTTCTTTGTAGGTGTCTTATAGTTAGTGGTTTAGAAACTGTGAGTGAATCTTGGGGCAGATAAACAAGTGGGCAGAGTGAAGATGAAGAGGTAAAAGATGCATAATTGCAGTTCATCACATGACTTTGCAACATTCCTGTATAATCGATTATATAATGCAATAGTAGTTCTGGAAACCTGAAAAGTGGTGCACCATTATAAGATAGATTGCAAAGCTACGTGATACATTGAGAAGTCACGTGATGATATTTATATTGCAGCAACATCTAAAGATCTTAGGATAGAGACTGCATGTGTAGGGCACTATAAGAAAATGTATATGAACGATCCATAGGACATTCCAGCTTTAAAATGAATGGGAATTTTGATATTGACTTTGGAAGTCTGGATATAACTTATCGTCCCTCCCCTGGGGAACATACACCTAAGAAGTCACCTATGAGTGGTCAGGAGAGAAGACACTATCAAGTGTACAGACTTGTATAAAAGTGTTATGTACATATAAATGTGTGCATTTACTTTCATTATCTTTATACATAAGGCAAGGTCTGAAACTAGCACTGAATTGGGGTCAGCTTCAGTAGAAAAGGAACCATCTGAGAAATTGTTATTAAACAATTGTAAATAACAAGGCATTGGTTTAAAAATTTTAAAGAAAACCTTAAAGAGAAAAAACTGAAAAGGGAGGGTCTGAATTATCTACAATTTTAAAAAGTTGTATCCTAGCAACAGTATTTAACAATAAACATATATTGTATAAAAGTTAAAATGCAGTAGTTAAATGAGACATAGGAAGGGTTAGTCATAATATATGCATTTTTATATTGTATCAAGTAAGCTGATTTAAAATGAAATAATATTTGCACTTATTTTTGGGAGGAAATGAAATGCAGATATTAGAGTGGTGCTACATATATTCCAGGTTGGAATGGAAATTACATTGTTTTGACTGGGTTATTTCTGTATCCATGCAAACCATCCTCACCTCTCCGCTGTTTTTAACCCCCTTTATAAAAGTACAGTTGTATCAGAGGGTTCTAAGGCCCCCTTACAGGGCGTACTTAGGAGGGAGAATTTGAAAAAGAAAATGTGACAGCCAGTTTTGAGAATGAAGGGCATTTTCCTGGTAGACATTTTTAGTGCAGTGTTTTGCTAGCATATCAGGCAGTCATTTGGAATCAAGTGCAGACTTGTGCTACGTTGTTGGGGCTTGGCAATGACAATTTTGTGTGTGTGTGTGGCGCTTTGGTTATATTAGCCCTGGAGGCAGAGTTAACACTTGCAATGGGACAAGAGTATTTGCAGTCATCAGAGAACTTTGCAGTCAGCTTCAATAACATCACTCCATTTTTACGCCTTTTTTTTTTAACTTTTTTTTTTTTTTTTTTTGGCAGCAAAGCTCTTAGTAGAACCATCTGTCTTTCTATTAGTGTTTTTGAGTCCTGTTTTGAAGCTTCTTTGCTTGGCAAAGTCACTTTCATCCTTGGAAACCATTTTAAAAAAAAAGTTCCATGGCTTCTTGCCGAAGAAGAGTACTATGCAAAAATTCCACACGGCTGTTCATTTTTGTTCTAAAAGAATACAGTTACTTTGTCTTAAAGAAATATCAAGGCAGAAATGGGACAATTCCAGACTGAATGTAAGGAGGAAGAAATAGAATTTTATATTTTCTCTCTCTCAAAATCCAAATATGCCTTTATAACTATCAACAAGGAGAGTAAAATAACAGCCAGAATGAAGTGAGTTAACACAGTGATTGGTGCTACATCTAGCATAGCTTTAGTCTTGAGTTCAGTCTCTAGCTGCAACAATTTCTAACCAATACATCTTGTGAGCTTCACCTAACAGGATATCCCAGGCTGTAAAGGTGCAATATCTGCACACACAGTCACCATCATTCTTAACACTGTATACATCACACCATGAACCAAATTTTAATTTATAACAGCCTATCTGTATCTCTTACGCCTCTGTGCCACATTTCTGTGGTCTGTCTTGATGACCTCTCTTGTAAGGTTTTCTCGGTCATCCTTACTTTTACTGACTGTTCTCCTGAAAGGCAAAGCTTTCATTTATTAGCATCTTTTTTGTTGTTGTTATTGTTAAAACCAGTCATTCTGCTGATGACTTAAGTTACTAAATGGTTTGCTCCTCTTCTACAAGATATGTGAAAACAACATTCTGACCATTTGTAGTACTCAAAAATGCTGTTAAAACATTGTAAAAGTAGTAGTGTTAGCTGTTGTGTTATGGCGAATTTCTGATGTGAATGACCGCTTTCTGTCTGCCTAAAGTCTCCTTTAGTTTCACTTGCATTATAATAGTCTTCATTTCCTGCCCTACACTTTTGTGTAGCATTGCTGTGCAAAGTGAAACAGCAGACGCTCAAGGCGTGGCTGCATTTCACGTGTGAGCAAAGTATTTTGGTTGTGTTTGTGGCCTTTTCTGAGAGCATGTCTGTGTATGCATATATGTGTGTGTGTAATGTATACATATACACGTATATCCCAACACACACGTATGTCTTTCATATTTGAAAAGTGTTTAGAATCATTTCATTTGGGATGAAAGGTGCTATGTATATGATTGTAATTTTGGAGCACTGTGATAGAGAAGATAGATAAAAACTGCAGCCATGGTTGTTAAGATATTATGGTTTGGGGGGAAATAATTGAAATGAAATATAAGTGTGCCTTTAGTGGCAGGGCATGTTGTAATTAACACAGCTGAACTGTTGATGTTATTGGAACCCCCTCACAACATAGGAGGATACTCTTAGTCCCGTGTTGTCCAACCAGTTTTGAAGCACCCACACTCAACCGTCCAATAAGCCACACGTGGCTAGTGGCTAGCATGTTGGACACCATGGCTCTAGCCTGAAGCCATAAATAAATAAATACACAAGCGTGATCTCCAGAAGATTTTCCAGGTTTGATTTCCCTCCTTCTGTTCAGCAGGTTCAAGGTCAGCTGCCTCCATTGATGATTCCAGTGTTCCCTCCAGACCAACGAACCCTAGCAGCAGCTGCTCAGCAAGGATTCCTCCTTCCTCCTGGTTTCAGCTACAAGGCAGGATGCAGTAAGTCCTGTAGATTTTCCAGCTGAAAGTGGGAAGAGGGCAGAGTTTTAAACCAGGTTGTCCCATAGTTATGCTGAACTAAGTCACTAGATCAGATATATCGCTGCTACTGCCTTGAGGTGACAGACCCACCTAGCTGAATTTAGGATTTATAGAATAGTGTGAGAATAGATTTGCCAGGAAATCTCTTACATGTTCACTGATGTAATGGCCAAGAATTTCAGAATTTGCTAGTGAATGTGGGTGTGCACCTTGAAGGGTCCTGATTTTCATAGGATATGTGCTCAGCCCTTTCTGAAAATCCCTTTACAGTGTGTCAAGTTGGGCACTGACCATCACTATTTACTTTTGAAATTCTTGACTATGTTGTACAGTGAACACGCTCATTGGCACACACAGATACTTCTCTTTCAATCTAAAGAGGAAGTTGTTTAAAATGGCCCAATAAATTTCAACACTATAGTAGGGAAGTATATTTTTTCCTCTAGCAGCCTGCTTGCTTTTTATTAACTAAGGGCCTATTCTACCCTCTTTTTACAAACAGAACTTACATTCATCTCTACGGGAGTTCTGTACAAAGATCAAGGATAGCATATGTCTCTCAATTTGATGGACTAACACAAAGCATAAGTATATTTTACAAGAGTCTAAGACTAAAAACTGTGTAACATCTTTTAAATCTTTGAAAGCTTTATTGTCACTACCGGATCCTGATTTTTTTTAACAGTTTTATTTAAGTTTTCCATAGGATCTCTTGTTCCTGTCAACAAAATAAGAATAAATATAGGTTAAAAATAAATCAGTAATCTCCCTTTCATTGAATTGATTGAGCTTCAGCATAAATTCTATAAACCTTGTTTCATGCATTTGTGCTTATCTAACTCTATTGACATCAGTTTCCTATCTTGTTATCTAAGACTTGCTTGTTTTACCATTCTCTCTCTTTAGTGTCTCTGTTTAGCTTTATTATGTCCGCATCACTGTATCCATCTGTATCATTGACTAACTCATGAATTCGTCAATTGTTTCTGGTTAGGCAGCGCTCGCCAGTGGAGCGGTTTATTAAATTTTGAATGCAAAGAGACTGTGTGGTGATACTTTTCATCCCGCCATTTGAGATGCTTTTGTTTTTCTAACTTTATAGATCCAGTATAAGGTTTCTGTGGGCAAAGTTCCCTTTCCCTTTGGTCATCACCCATCATCTTGGTGTACTATAGTCTGTTATCAGTACTGAGAAATCATTGTTCAAAGCACTTCACCTCACTCAGCAGCTGCAGTGCCAACGCATGGGCTCCTTCACTTCTTCCAGTGATTTCACGCCCACTTGTTCTCAAATGGGAGAAATAGTGATTCACATTGCAGAATATGTAACCGAAAGCCACATTGAATATGAATGCTACCATAACTGTAGGCCTGGAAAAGGTCAAGAAAACACCCCATTAGACGTATCTGGCAGATTACATTAGTTCCGTGTTAATGAAGTCTGACTTGGAGAGGGTTTTCTTCTAACTGTTAGTAAATTAACAGTAGGATAGTCACATAGTACCTCACATCCATGAAGTTCATATGACATCACATATTTTTGTAACCTTGGAAATGAAAAAAACTGAACAATGTTGCCGCTGCTCCTGGCAATAAGGCTTGAAATTAACAGCATGCCAAGGTCTAAGACTGAGCAGAAGCCAGTGGAAAAAGACAGCTCTCTGTTTGCTGATTCCCTGGCATGTTTGACTGAGTTTGAATGAGAAGCTGAAGGGAAGTGATCGGTAGTCCAAAGGATTTTTTTCTCACAATTTAATGTAAACAAGGACATATATTGGTCCAGCTATATCTGGAAAGCTTGTAGCAATGAAAAACACAGCATCCTTGAAAAATGTAATATGCTTCTATCAAGTAATAGGGTTTTTTTTTGACAGGCAATTAAAACAACTTCCCTTTTCTATCCATCTCTTCTCCATTTTTGTCAGTTGTAATGGTAAAGCATGATAAACAACAGACAAAATTTTAGGTAAAATTTTCAAAAGTGTTCAAGTGACTTAAGAATCTACATTCAATTTTCAAGTGTCCTAGGCCCTTGGCAGCATAAGTCCCACTGACTTTCACAAAGACTTAGGATCCCAGTAACCAGATTTTCAAAGTTATTTCTGGGCATCTAAAAATGCAGACAGGTGCCAAATGGGATTTTTCAAAACAGCCTAAGACGGTTATGTGCCTAACTTCCACTGATTTCCATGTTAGGCGTTACCTGCTTAGATACTTGAAAATCTCAACTAAGTACCCATCTACATTTTTAGGCACATCAAATGCCTTTGAAAAATCTAGCCCCATTTTCTAAGTAACTTTAGAAAATGGAACTTAAGTTCCTAAGTCATTGAGGTACTTTTGAAAATGTTAATCTTCAAGCTTGAGCTGAATGTGTTTCATGAAAATTTTACAAGACTGATGTATAGACTTCCCAAGTGACAATTCTATTACTTACTAGCTTTCATAACTTGCATTTAGGAATGAAAAACTGCATGAGACTCTTAGTTCTATTGACAAACAGGTAAGAACCCCATGCTAGCAAGTTTCATATAACATTTACTCACAAATGGGGAATTTATAGATGGGGGGCAAGGAGTTTTATCTAGATAAAAAGCGGGGCTACATTTTCAAAAAGGGATTAGTGATTTTGAGTGCCTTGATTATTGTTGGTTGCCAAGTTTGAGACAGCTGGAAAGTGCCCAGTTTTCAGAAGCTTCTGTGGCCTGCTCTCTGAAAGTCAGGCCTCCTTAAAGGCTCTCAAGTTGGGACATCCAATAATGAAGGCATCCCAAATCACCACTCACTTTTTGAAAGTTAAAGCCCAACATATTGCAAAAAAGACTTTAGATTACTGAGCTGGGAAGACATATCAGTATCTTATTCAGTACAACTACTTGTTTCATTCAACTTGTTTCATTGCTTTCCTTTTTTTTTCTCTTGGCCAACAGAAGTGCCTGGTTTTCTGGAGTTTATCTGTTTCTCCCATTAGCTTCAGTGAGAATTATATGGTCAAATTCATTAGCCAGCCCTTTAAAATCGTTTACCCCAGAGGACTAACTGCTTTCTGGGGAGGGAGGAGTCATTTTGGTGAGAAAAATACTATTTTCTAATTTCTACTTCCTTCTTGAAATTCACTGAAGAGCTGCTGTGACATGCTATTGTAAAAGGAGCGTATCCACTGTAGATTGGCTGTCTGATTAGTATGGTATTCTGGTGTGATGAGATATTAATACCAATATAATGATAATTCACTAATATCTAGTATTTTTATCCATGGGTCTCAAAGTACTTTGCAAAAAGTATGTGATATGATCATTCCTATTTTACAGAGGGTTAAACTGAGGCAGGAAGATTAAGTGATTTGCCCAAGGTGAGATGGCAGAACAGATTATCAAACCCATGTTTCCTGACTTCTAGTTCAAGGCACTACGTGTATCTCTTTCCTTTATCTTCCTAAAAAATGGGATGGCTTGTTTTGTTGTGTTTTTTTTAACAGATGGTTTTATTTAATAATGGATCATCTAAACAAGTTGATACTTCCTCTTCTTTCTCTACGGCATATTGTGTAGTGGTAAAGTTGGCAGAAAGAAGCATGAAGTTTTTGGACTTGAATAAAAATCTTCTAGTAGTATTGGATTTGTAATAAGAAAATTAAGCAGAATTCTTGATCCATGGCTCTGGTTGCTATCTGGCCTCCCTACCTAGCTTCTAGTGTGATTGCTTAAAATGTTTGATATTATTATTTATAACCAAAGTAGTTGTTTCTTAGTAGAAAAAGAAGTTGCTGATGTGCCATGGTGAGAATACACTGTTCATGAATTTCTCCATGAATAGCAGTAAAAATAATGGCTATTCATTAGTCATCTCTTTGCTAAACATTTCAAGTTTATTATAAAAAATTGAAATCCTAAAATATTGTGTGCATGATATCTGCTTTTGATGGATAATGAAACACCATCTATATGTAGGATGAGAAATAAAAACAATTGCTGTCAACAACAATTACTAATGAACCCCAGGAGGGAGGGGGACTAAAGCCTGAGCCAACCCTAGCCCCTTGTCCCAGGGAGAAGCCAAAGCCGAGGGCTTCAGCCCTATGTTTGAGGCTAGTAATCTAAACCCTGGTGGTGCGTGGGCTTCAGCTTTGCATCCAACAAATCGAATGCTTGCCATGGCGACCCCATCAAAAGAGTGTTGCAACCCACTGCCCTTGTGGACTGAGCCAGGCCACCAACAAGTAGGGGGAAAAGAGGGCCAGTTTTCCTAGGGCCTAGCAATTCAAAAGAGCTACTGCAGGAATGGTGGTGGCAGTTGGTGCACTGGGCCCTTAAATTGCTGCTAGAGTGCTTCATGGTGCACTTTGGGCAGTGCTAAGGCCTGGGGTGGGAGGGACCATGGCGCACTCTGGGTGGCACTAAGGTCTGGTGGGGAGGGGCCCTTATGTGTGCCAGGCAATGCTGAAGGCTGGGTGCCCTCAGTTCCACCCCTTCTGGGAGTGCAAAGCAGCCCCCCCCCCAACCTCACCCAGGGGCTCAGCAAGTCTCCTTGGACTGAGCACAGGGATAAGAGCCAAACTTCTCCTCCTCTAATGTAGTGGAAAAACTCTTGATCACTGCCACACAAGTGTGCTGTGTGATTTTAAGCAACTCATTTAAACTTTCTGACTTTCCCTACACTGTACCCTTTAACCTTAAAATATCCTACTATTACTATCACTAGGTCAGATTCACTGGTGATACAGTGAATCATCCAGCATTCTGCTAATCGGAAAACTTCGTTAATCGGCAGTGCCCGCAGCCACCGTGTCTTCAGGCACGCATACCTGATTCCCCTCTGTCCTGCTGGCCATTGCAGGGCTTCTGACAGGTGACACTGCTGGCTGATGTCATCAGCAGGTGCCTCCTTCCCCATCAGCCTACCTCGAGCTGTTGGGAGCTGGATCTGCAGATTGCGGGTCGGAACAGAGCAATAAATTTTGTTATGTGGCACATTCAATCAACTGGCAACCTCCATTCTCCATGAGTGCTGGATAACAGAGCTTTCACTGTACCAAGTATAGGAGCGCCCGTGTGGTTGAAGTACTTATGGTTCCAGCATTTCAGCTGCTGTGGGGGAAATCCTAACCCCGTTGAAGTCAAGGGACTTTTAATATTGACTTTGTTAGACCCAGGAGTTGCCCCCTGTTGTGTGGATCAGCATGGAGCAAAGTTACACATGATGGCAGTTAAAGTGCTGGTGGGCATTGGGATATTCATTTAGAGGATCATTTAATTGGTGCTTGTAAAGTGCTTTGAAAATATAAAACATGATGTAAGTGCAAAGTGATAAGATGTGAAATGTTGCTGTGTTCTATCTAAAAGTTGTTGCATTACACTTCAGAAGTGGCTTCTTTTCCATGGTGAACAAAATGTTCCTTCTTGTATGCATAGATTTGTATTTAGAGAGCTAACTTGTTACTCCCCTTAAGTTAACTGAGAATGAGGGTAGGGGAATCACCCTCTTCATTTTTTGTAAGTCACATGTAAAGTCCACAGAGAATCCAAAGCCTTGTGCTTGTCAGAGCAGAGGAGCTTCTGCTGGGGGAGACGCTTGCAAAAAAGGGTAAGCAGATATAACAGCATTTCCCCAACAAACCTAAGGAGCAGAAGGGTCTCAGGCAGATTGCCTTCTAGTACTCCCTTTGAGACAGCGTGGTTCTGTGATACCCTTTAGTGTGGGGTTCCCTGACAGCTATAATATATACCCCATACTTTTTAAAGAACATTGAGATCCTTCAAAATAAAAGGTGAGTTTTAGGAGAGTTTTTCCCCTTTGCTGCTTTGTTTTTGTTTTCAAAAACCTTCACCTGTGTGGTGACGGTTTTTGGAAAAGAAAAGAAAAATGTTGAAAAGCCTATGACACTAACATTTTACATGGCACTCCCGCCCCCCACCTTATTACTGAAGCAATCCAGTGTGAAAAATGCTTCTAGCTTGGTGGGTCAACAACATTCAGTGTTCTAATGTGAAGTGCATGTGACACTTTGAATTATATGTGGGGATTTTTTTTTCCAGTTTTCTTTTCAGAAATGGTTGAAGAGCTGATTTGCTACCAAATATGTTTTCCAGGTCATTCACTAATTCTTAGGAAGTCCCTAGGTGGTGTTCTACTTGCTGGTCCTCTTGTTATTTTTATAGCCACATGCCAAATTTTGGAAACAAAAACTCTTTTTCTTTTTCTTTGCCCTTTCTTCCCTCCCCCTATGGAAAATTTGTTGTAACAAATCACATTGTGTTCCCAGTCAGATGTCATCCACTTAGGTTTTTTGGAAAGCACTTTAATTACATCTTCAACCATATCAAATTTGGGGGAAAATGTGACTATACAGTAGGTATATTGTATGATTGTTACATATCAGCTCACTGCAGCTGGAAATTTCCTAAATAATATAAGCACACAAAGTTATTGATGAAATATCTAATTACGCCTTAAAATAGGCATAAATATGTGAGAAGGTGGACAAGCCAAGCCTAATAAAATTAAAATATGCTGAATTTACTGTTCCTCCATTTTCTGAGCAATATTCCCCCTCCCACCAATAAAAATGAAACTCTCAGTTAATTGGTTCCTCATACAGTACAATAAAATTAATGTTTAGGAGTTAAATACCATAAACTTCCTTGGGCATATTTGCTGATGTGTCTCTGTTTTTTAGTAAGTCACATGTTTCATTGTTTAATGGAGTATCATGTGGGCTGCACTGTTAGTCTCTCTTATATGCAGTGTCCATGTGTCTGGCTTCTAAAGAGACTGCATGCTAATTTCTGATTTAACTGTGTCAGCTGACATACAGGTCAGTGACAACCACCAAATCACAAGAAAAGAAAATTGACATGGTACGCTTTCATCCGAATAACAAAAATAGGAACCATGTGTTGTCAGGACCACATACTGTAGTTTCTTTGTAGGGCCGTTAATCATCTTTTAAAGCTACTGTTTGCGCTTTGAAAAAGAAGGATCATATGACTAAACCCTCATCTTCCCTTCACCCAAACTAAGAAAAACAATGATACAACTGTGGATTGGCACAGCAAGAATTCGGTACTTTCTGGTAAAACGTGTGCCTAGCATGCTACATGAGCATGTGTCACTGCTGTAGGGTTAGAAGTCTCAGAGAGGCAGCCGTGTCAGTCTGTAACCTAAAAAAAAAGCTTAAAAAATGAGAGGTCCTGTAGCGCCTTAGAAACTAACAAAAAATATAGTTAGTATCATGAGCTTTCATGGGCACAACCCACTTCTTCAGATGACAAATATGGAGCAAGAGGCAGAGAGGGTCAATTATAAAGCAGATAAAGAAAGGAGAGGGGGAGGAGAAGGAAAGAAAAGAAAAAACCCTCTCAATTAAAATGTCTGTGCTAGATCAGGCTAATAGAGTGGGCTGTAAGGATCTGATGCTTAACTTTTGATACCATTTGGGTGTTGAATATAACAGTCCATCCAAGAGATGCCTTTGTTCAGTCCTTGATTAAATGTGTTAAATTTGCATAGGAAGGCCAGTTCCACAGTTTCTGTCTCTGGTTGGTTCTTTCTTTATTTTGTAAGAGAATGACCACTTTTAGATCCCTTAGTGAGTGTCCGGGCAAGTTAAAATGTTCCCCAACAGGTTTCTGTGTGTTACCATTTCGAATATCTGATTTGTGCCCATTAATTTTTTCTCTTAGGGTATGTCTACACTACCCTCCTAATTCGAACTAGGAGGGTAATGTAGGCATACCGCACTTGCAAATGAAGCCCGGGATTTGAATTTCCCGGGCTTCATTTGCATAAGCCGGGCGCCGCCATTTTTAAATCCCGGCTAGTTCGAACCCCGTGCCGCGCGGCTACAAGCGGCACGGAGTAGCTAGTTCGGATTAGGCTTCTAATCCAAACTAGCTGTACTCCTCGTGGAATGAGGAGTTCGAACTAGCCGGGGTTCGAACTAGCCGGGATTTAAAAATGGCGGCGCCCGGCTTATGCAAATGAAGCCCGGGAAATTCAAATCCCGGGCTTCATTTGCAAGTGCGGTATGCCTGCATTACCCCGCTAGTTCGAACTAGGGTGGTAGTGTAGACATACCCTTAGGGACTAAGGCTATAGGGTTGGACACTGAACTAAAAGTATATTGATGAAGAACAACAAAAAAGAGTGTTTTCTAGTTTCAAGAAAAATTGCCAGATCTGTGGTATTGGGGGAGCCTCTCATAGTAACTTGAATAAATCTGAACTGGAGAGGGAAAATAGTGACTTCTGTCATTGGCTGCAATTCAATTCTGCGCCCAGAATGGGTGCCTGAAATTCGGTCCCTGTGAACAAGTCTACAGCAAGCCCACCGCAGAGTGTCCAAGCCCGTTTTGACAGACTTGGGCTAGTGGGTCTGTGCTAGCTCTCTAAAATAGCGATTTTCTCTAGACAGTACGTAAAAGTTATGGCTCAGACTGGAGTTTGGGCTTTGGGAACCCTCCACCCACCCAAGCTTCGGAACCAGAGCCCCTACCCAAGTCACAACTTCAAAGTACTGTCGACGTGGCTGTTTTAGAAAACTAGCATCAGCCCCGCTGGCCTGAGTCTGTTGACCTGGACTGAGAGATGTGCTGCCATGGGCCATGTGGACGTACCTGATAGCTAGATTTGAGCATCTCAGCAAAGGTACATGCCCTCTAAAAATTACACAACCCAACCCTGTGGTAGCAAGTGACAGAGCCTAAGTCTTCAAATTCCGGCTCATGCTCCGGCACAAAAAAGAGCAAGGTAGGCATTCCCTCTTAGGCTGGGAAGCAGGAGTGAGTCTCAGCACAAGTTCCAGCCTGAGTGGGAATGTCTGCACTGTTGTTTTTAGCACCAGATCACAAACCCTGTTAGAGAGAGACGGAGAGAGAGAGAGAGAGTGTGTGTGTATGTGGACTCGGGCTTTTTTTTAATGTTTGCTGATTTTTTTCTTTTCCCCCCCTGTTTTTATTCCTGCTTCCAGTCGTCCTCATTTTCCCACTTTTTTTGCCAATAAAGGAGGAGGGTGTGGGACAATAATAAACTTAAAAACCAAAAGGCTAAATGGTCCACTTTCCAATTAAAAAAAATTGTAGCAAAAAAATCAAAACATTGATGAAAGGCCAAATTTAATGAAAACCTATTTCATGAAAATGTTTCAAGCAGTTTCAGTTGCCTTTTGCAACTATACAGAATCCTGACAAAAGCTTATAATGTAAAGTTAATGCATAGTAGGACTTCCATACTGAATAACTAAGGCTGCGTGTCTATCATGTACGTCATGGAAGTCAGGGATTCCATGCCTTGCTGTGACCTCTATCACTTCTGCAGCGGCATGTGTGTGGCTGCCCGAAGCAGCTCCATAGCCAGTCACAGTAGCTGCTGCTGGAGTAGGCCTAAGGCCAGCCTCACCAACTGCTCCTCGGGCAGCCCCAGGCAGCTGGCCCTGGGGACCAACCAAGCAGTGGCCCGTTCAGCTGGTCCTGGATGCCTAAGCAGTGGTCCAGAGGCAACTGGAGCACAGCTGGAACATTGGCCCTGGAGGTGGCTTGAGCAGCAGCTATTCCTGTAGACTGCAGGTCTAAAGCGCTTGTAGCCTATAAGAAGACAGGACACTAGAAGAGATTACAGAATAGAAGAAAATAAAAGAATGGGGTGAGAGAGAAAGAAGAAATAAATGAAATAGGTTGTTATTTAAAAATCATGGTAGTTATTAACGCCATGTCTACAGTGCACAGAAGATCAGCACTGCCTCATTCTGTCTTCCAGAGTTTGATTTAGCGGGTCTAGTAAAGACCCATTAATTTGAACTGAGAGGGCTCCCCCATTGTCACGGATAGACCTGCTTCTCACGAGTGAAGGAAACCAATGGGAGTGTTTGCTCCCATCAACCTCCTGCCATGTGGATGGCACAAAAACGCAATTTAAGATACGTTGACTCTAGCTAAGTAATTAACATAGCTGGAGTTGCATATTTTAAGTCGACCTTCCCCTTACACCTGGCCTAAGGAATTTTCTTTTAAATTACAAAATGTGTCATAAAATCTTTTAAAAAATTAGACCTTTGATAAAATATTCAAAAGCAGTTAAGCTATTTCAGACCCTATGCCTCATTTTCAAAAGTGACATAAGCAATTAGGGACCTGAGCTTCTTTTGAAACTTAACAGGACTCATTTTCAAAAGTGACTTAGATGTACAGGGACCTATGTCTCACTGAAAGCCAGTGGAGACTTATGCTCCTGGGTCATGAAGGTGCTTTTGAAAAATTTACCCTACATGTTTTTAAAGAAAACACTGAATTCATATCCAGAGATCCTTGCGCTTTCTGCTTCCATGGTTCTCCATGCTCTCACAGTTCTCATCTTCTGCCAGCTTCTTCATATTTTGAAAATAAATTATACTCTATAAAACTGGAACCAATCTCAGCACTTTGGCCACTGATTAGTCTCCCAAGGTTGCTTCTGCAGCTGTTTGCAAATCAGATGATCTGTTTCAGTGTCTGTGCATCAGCCAGAGCAACTTCCCCACATACTTTGCTGTACCACACAAGCCACCCTAGCTCCCTCCCCCCCCCACACACACACATTCTCTCCCCAACCAAGTCCATCCTCACTTGCCTGCTCCTTGATTGATTCCTCTTTCAGATCACTCTGTAGTCCTGTATTCCCCCCCCCCCCATACATCTCTTCTCCCTCCTCACCCCCTTTTCCACAAACCCTGAAGTTATCCTCTGAAGGATGTTGCTACAATCTGCACTCCCAGACTCCCAAATCTTGAGTCCATACTGTGCCCTCCATAATCTTGTAAACACCCCTTCATCACTCACATGTCTCATACATCCCTCTCTCATGCCTATCACCGCTAGAGATGTGCTCTCTCTCTTGGTCTCGCTTATCCTACATATCTTTCCCGGAGTTACATTATTTATCTATGTAGTGTAGGTGAGAAATAAATATATTTGCAGTGAAATTAGCAGGTAATCTTTATCATTTCTACTTTTTCTCTTAAGGTGCAAATTCCAACCCTGACTCCATTCCAGAACCTTCATTCTGGTTTACGTAAAACAAAACAAACAAAGAAACTTCACAAAACAAAACTCTCTGAATTGTAGCTGATAGTTTGGAACTGAAAGGAGCCTCCCAAAATTCTGTATTTTTACTGTTGTCTAAAAGATAAAGAGGGAGACTAATTCTTTCCTGATTGTAATACAGCAGTTGGTAATGTTTTTTGATTGGCTTTGGTATAATACTATTGTTTGAAAGTGGATAGTTTGAGTAGTACAAGTTTATGAATGGATGGGAAATAGCTGTTTCGAATAGCAGGCTATCTTGTTTCACATTCCTAAAAAGTTCCCAGCACTTGGGAAAAGGCCCGTTTAGATCTAAAAATAAGACCTTTACTGAAGCATTAATAAAATGCTTAAGAAATGCATTTCCCTATACAACTGCTCAGACAAATCTAAATGCCAATTCTGGAGAAATGTTAAGAGCAACTCAGTGAAGCAATGTGGACTAGAGAGACAGTGTGGTCCGGGGGAGCAGGTATTGGGTTTTGAGTTCAATGATCTAGGTTTTGTTCTGATTTCTGACATACTGTGTAACGTTCACTGGCCAAGTCACTTCCCCTCTCTTATTTTCCCCTTCCACTCTGTTTGGTTTGCCTTTTTTTAAGGGACAGAGACAGGCTCTTGCTATATGTGTGTGCAGTTCTTAGCACAATTAAATCTGCTCATTACTAGGGATGTTAAATATAAATTAATTAACTAATCGAATAGTCGATGGGTTGATTAGTCTGTAAGAGTCCTCCATCTTCAAACTGTAGCAAGAGCCCTGCCGGACTCTTGCTACAATTCAAAAGCAGAAACCCTGCAGGGAGCGCAGGGGCAGCTGGGGAGTCCCCCGCTGGTCCCATGGTCCCTGTGGGGCTTCCTTCTGAAATGTACAAAAGTCCCACCAGGGCTCTTGTACATTTCAAAGGTTGAGGTGCCGCAGGGAGCGCAGGGCCAGTGGGGACTCACCCATTGGCCCATCGCTCCCTGTGGCGCCTCAGCTTTTGAAATGTACAAGAGCCCCATTTCATAAGGAAGCCCCACAGAGAGCATGGGACCAGCAGGGGACTCCCCTGCTGGCCTCGCACTCCCTGCAGGGTTTCCATTTTTGAACTGTAGCAAGAGACCAGTGGGGTTCTTCTACATTTCAAAAGCAGAATCACAGCAGAGGTGGCACAAGTGCAGACTGCTTCAATCCCCCCTTGTGCCGTTTCCCACTGTCTCTCTACCTACCCTGCCCCCCAGGGAGACAGTGCTGGGGAGAACCAGCTTTTAAGCTGGCTCCCCCCAGCACCGGCTCCTGCTCCTTCTCCCTCTCCCCCGCTGCCTCTCTTTGATGGAGGCAGCATGGGACAGCATCACTAGTCGACTGTCCGATTAACTTCTGCATATTGGATAGTCGATTAGTTGCTTACATCTCTATTCAATACTGTACGGGGTTGAAACTTTCCCATCTTTCTTAAATTAGCTCAGTTGAAATAATGGGAGTATAAGAATAGACTAGCCACAGGAGTTGCAATGGTGGGAAATCTTATAACAAACAAAAGCCTACAATAAGTACACAAAGGCTACTTCTCTTAATAAAAGAAATTTTTAAATCCCAGGGCATAATGGTAGGAAGACACAGTAACATTGAAGTAACAGAAAATTGTGTTTTCCAGAAGATTCACAGTAGGGCCGCAAAAACTTTCTAAACTTTGTTGTATATGTATTGTTCTTAAAAATTGTTTTGGGGTCCTGGAACTGTATCAACAACCAATAATCATAATGACCATGGAATCATGGAGTACACAAGATCCTGGCACACACAAATTTTAGTGTTTTGAGAAGTTCACTTGAATGCACATCAGTATTCATTGCTCTCCTCTTTGGAACTGAGGAAAAAATAATTTTGGTTTCTTTTATGGCTGGCACTTGCCCAATCTATCCATTTCTAGAAAGAAGTCATTCAGAATGAAACTGGAATTTTCCTTTGAGGTTCTTGTGGTGTTGGGAGTAGCACAAAACGGTGAATGTTGAGTCTGTTATTTTTTTTGGGTGGGGGTGGGGGTTTCTTAGCTGTATTTAAGACAAGATGCTTTCATCTGTGGGTGATGGGCTAGATTAGAAAACTTGAAGTCAAAGATATTAAACAAGAAATGGAATCTTAAATGAAATTGAGGAGATACTGGAAAAAGTAGCATGGTGTGATTAAAAATCAAAACCAAATTAGGAAACCCTTTGTATGTTTAAAAAAAAAAAGTGTGACTAGTAGCTGGTGCAGAAATTGAGGGCTGGTCAGGATTCCTGTATTGAGTGTTGGTTCTTATACTGTTTTTGTGTCCTAGAGAAAATAATTTAGACCCCAGTTCAGCAAAGAACTTAAGTACAGTCTTAACTTTAAGTGTACACATAAGTACTATTGAAGATAAGTATGTGCTTAACTCTGTTGCTGAATAAGGGCTTTATTTTTTCTATGTCTCAGCTTACCTAATTATAAATTAGTTTAATAATACTAAGACAACTCACAGGGGAGTTGTCGGGCTTAAGTGTTTAGGAACCACTGAGATTCTTCAATAAAGTGGCTTTCCTGAAAGCAATGCCCCAAATTTTATAACACAGCCTATTTTATACTATTTTCAAAATATGAAGAGAGCTTTTCTCCCCTATTTCATGTTTCCTGGGACTTTCACTTGATGTCATCACAAATATATCATTTCATCATCATCATTGTGGCATACAGCATTCTATATGGCCTTTTAAATTACTCTGTTATCAATTTGCTCAAGAAAGTATAATCCTGGAAGGAATCTTATTGTGTCTACTTAATCAAATGAACTGCAACCTTGTAGAGTGCCTATCTAATAAAATGTTCTGTGTCCACCATGGTCTTAAATGGCTTATTCTATGCCATGCTAATCATATCTGTTAGCAGATCATTGGGCCATGCACTAATGGTTCGATGATCCTTATTAATTGAGTGGAAAGCTTTTAAACATTTTGGGCAAGGAATATAACGCATGGAACGTTTCTATTAAGCTTGCAGCTCCAACTTTCCAGTTGGTTTCATTAGTAGGTGGACAAGCATAGAATTCATTTAAGAGTCAGACATTTAAAAGCAAATCAAAAGTACCCTTTTTTACAGTGTAATACGTCTCTCCTGAGCTATTGTTTGTTGGGGGAGGGGTTGCCTTTTTTTGTTCTTTCTATTATGGACATTTTCCAATGAAAGTTGTCTGAAAGTTGTTGGTTTTTTTAACTTCTATGCAATGTCTAGCTGGCACAGTAGGACCCTAAGGTTTAGTTATCTTTGTTTTTGGTAAGAAACTAAATTAAGGTGCCAGTCCTGTAAAGGGATCCATGTGAGGGGACTTCTGACATTTGTGTGTAGTCCCTTTGATTTCACACACTTTTACCTTTTGCAGAATTGGAGTCTCCATCTGTAAAGCAAGATTGCGTCTACTGAAAGAAAATACAGAATTCAAGAGAGTGCCATTTTTATTCACTTAGATCCTAAAGTTTGATCTGTGTGCTATTTGGTTTACAAACAATGATCTCAGTTTGGTTAACTTCATATCTTGGAGCAGCCTGTAAATTTGTCCCTTTCTAATACTGTGATCTTATCAAGGTTGCACTGTTCTCCTTTTCTATTTCTTTCTCTTTTTAAATTTTTTTTTTAAGTGCAGCCCTCTGATCAGTGTGCACTTTTTTTTCCATTTCCCTAAATACATCATGAAAAAGGATGAGGTTTCCGCCTTAATTGCTTGTGCCTTTTATTCACATTCCTCTCTCAGCCAGAATTGTGAAGAGAGTGTTAGTAAAAGGCTTCACAATAGAGCTTTTCATTAGGCCTCTGCAAGGCACACAAAAGAAGGCTTTTGGAAAGAGTGAATGCAGGAGTTTAATTTGCAGGTGGAGAGTAGATAAAAGGTGCTGACGCCTCTATTATTCTCTTACTTAGGTGACCCTTACCCTGTTCAGCTGATCCCAACTACCATGGCAGCTGCTGCCGCAGCAACACCAGGCTTAGGCCCACTCCAACTGCAGGTAAGTCTGGAAACAATGCAAAAGAGGCAAAGGTTAAGTAATTATGGAAAACTGTTTTCTTTTTCATTAGAGCACAACAAAACAATGTTTTCGGCACACCCTTTTCTTTTAAATTGTAGGTTGAAGCTTAGATCTGAATCATCTTGAGGTTTTTGTTTTGTTTTTCCCTCTGGGGAAGATTAGTTTTACACAAATATTAATTTTTATTTTTAGATTTGAACATTCACGCTTCACAGTCTAAACTAAGTTGTTTTCCTTTTTGGGTTACAACTTTCTGAGACAAGTCATAAAGATTGGTTACATGTAAACCAGCAAAGGGAAACACACTGTTAGATGAGTCTAGGGTTGCCAGGTGTCCGGTTTTGAACCGGACAGTCCAGTATTTGAGCTTTCTGTTCAGGAAACAAACTGAGAAAATAGAAATGAGAAAACAGAAATGTTCGGTATTTTCTAAATAAGATATAATGTAGATTGTGATGTAATGTCAAGTGTGTCCAGTATTTTTGTTGAAATCATCTGGCAACCCTAGATGAGCCTTCTCCTGACAAGCACTTTCAAACTGCTTAAAATTCACTGAATGTGATTGTGTCTTTTAGACTATAAGCTCTTTAGCATGGTTACTATGTCCTCCTACATAGTATTAAGGAACCCAGCATATTTTAGGTGCTACAATAATGTAGATAATTAGTAATTATACCAATTTAACACACTATACAATTATAACATTATGTTACCAAACTACTACAGAATCTTGTTTGAGCCATGTTATTCTGGGACCCAGATCTGTTTAGAGATGTGCCTGATTCAAAACTCTGGATACAAATCTTAAATTTGAGGGTATTTGAAATCTGATCATAGATCAGAATAAAAGTTTTCTAGAAAGTCTCATCTTTTTATGTCATTTGTATGTTAATTTTATGTTATATTTATGGTTTGCTGCTAGAAATGGGCCAAAATTAGAATTCACAAATGGGATCCAAATCCAAAATAACTTTTTGCAAAAACGTGTCTGATTTTGTATGTGTGTGTGTGGATGTGCATGTGTGTAAGATCAATTCACCACTGCAGGTTTATTCCTCCATTTACTATCTATGGCACCAAACCATGTGGGATGTATTTTATATCTGCTTGGAAATGTTCAACCATTTTAAACTGTAGGTGTGAAACCACAGTCTTGATCTAGGTTCGATTATTAGAACAAGGACAAACTGGACTTCATGCAGTCAGTTTGGACAGCACAAGAGAGGATGAGCGACAATTCTGATTGACACACTACATGTACCACCATGCAGCTTTGCTTGAAAAAACATATGTATTAGTTTCTGATTCTGTGAGCTACAAATACCAAGGGCAGTTTAGAAGTCCTGGAGACTATAAAAATAATGCAAGCATTTCATTCTCCTGAAATGACTTCTGGGAAATTTTAGCTGTGATCAAGTTCTTGTAATAGTCACATCTCTCTCTCTCTCTCTCTCTCTCTCACTCGCGCGCACACACACACACACACACACACAAGGGAAGGAGGGAAAAAAAGGAAAGCAAAATGGAGGTAGGTAAGAATGAGAACATAAATGGATGTAAATGGCGAAACTAAATCAGATTAGTGGTTCATCTAGCCCAGTATTCTATCTTCTAATAGTGCGCAGTGCGTGATGTTTCAGAGTGAACAGAAACCATTCTGTTTCAGCTTTTAGAATTTAGAGATTTAGGGACATCCAAAATAACAGGTTGTCCCCCTTGCCATTTGGCTAATAACGATTGATGGTTCTGTCCTCCATGTAGTTATCTAATTCTTTTTTAACACAGTTCAAAAGCATTCCCTTGCAAAAGTTTCATGGGTTTACTGTGAAATGTGTGAAAAAGTCCTTCCTTATTTATGTTTGTTTTAAATCTGTCTATTAATTTCATTGGGTGACCTCTGGTTCTTGTATTATGTGAAGGATCAATAACACTTCTTTATTCCCTATCTCCAGACTAGTCATGATTTAATGAACCTCTGTCATATCCCCCCCTTAGTCATCTCTTTTCTAAGTTGTCTTTTTAATTGCTCCTCATAGAGAAGCTGTTCCATGCCTTTAATCATTTTTGTTGCCCATCTCTGTACTTTTTTCCAATTTAAATATATCTTTTTAGAGAGGGGATGACCAGAACTGCGCACACTATTCAAGGTGTGAGTTACCATAGATTTATATAGTGGCATCACTGATATCTGTGATATCAATCCCCTTACCTTATGGTTCCTAGCAATCTGTTTGCTTTTTTGACTGCTGCTGCTCATTGAACAGATGTATTCAGAGAACTCTCCATGATGACTCCAAGATCTTTTTCTTGAATGGTAATTTTTACTGCATTATATGTACAGTTGGGGTTACGTTTCCCAGCGTGCACTCATGTGCATTTGAGGAAGCAGAAGTTTGTATGCCTACAGCTCCTTAGTCAGCAGATCTTCAGATTTGATCTATAATTTAAAAAAAAATACAGTGCTAAAGGGGATATGGGAGTCTGATTAGTTCATTTCAGGCCCAGGCTTGGACAGTAACTCAGTAAGAACTGAGTTAAAATATGCTAATTAATGAATGGAGATTGCCTATCTCCTAGAACTGGAAGGGACCGTGGGTCATCGAGTCCAGTCCCCTGCCTTCACAGCAGGACCAATTACTATCCCTGATGAATTTTTGCCCCAAATCCCTAAATGGCCTCCACAAGGATTGAACTCTCAACCCTGGGTTTAGCAGGCCACTGCTCAAACCACTGAGCTATCCCTCCCCATGCTGATTAACAATGTCCATTCCATCTTGGAAAAATGTGACTTTGGGTGGATGCTATTGGTTTAATTTAAACTTTCTGATAATTTTAGGGGAATGAAGGATTGTAAAGCACCCAAAGCATCTTGTCCCTATGCTAAGGAGCATGAAAGAAAGGGAAAGCACTGAGCAGGCTCCTGGTTCACTTGTTCACTTGTGATTTGAGCTAGGGATAGAGCAGAGTTTGGGAACCCATCAGTGGCAGGAAAATGGATGTCTAATTCTCTTAGCCTTAGAGCTCAAGACTGGGCTTTTCAGAGAAGCCTCTGAGTGTACTAGGAAACCTTTTTGAGCACTATCCCCCCCGGACTGGGACAACATTTCCCGCAGCTTCCATTGGTTGGGAATGGCGATCCATGGCCAATAGGAGCTGCGATCGCCTGTAATAGCAGAGACGCAGGTAAATATAATGACATTGGCCCACCAGGAGCTAGCCCTGGGGAACCAGATCCAGCCTTATGGGCCAGTATTTACCCACCCCTGGTATAGATAATGGAATTAAAAAGCATTTTGGCCTTCAGGAAATGCTTCAAATCCCATTTTAATTCATGGCATCTCCTCAGTGGCCCATGTACAATGAATTGCTGGTCTCAGAACAGTTTCAAATGGCATTCATGAGTTTGCAATGGGTATAGTCTGGGGGACCACTGGGCGGAGCGGATCATCTCACTTCAGAAATTCATCTACATAATATGTAATCATGATATCTCAGGGAAAACACCCTGGTTTAAACCCTTATCTGCTAGCCCCAAGGGTAAGGATTTTAAGAGATGGGTGATTCACTAATTGTGTAGTCGATACATTTTTTTATTGACTACATGATTAGTCAAGAAAGGAAAGCTTGCTCAGTCCCGGATCATCCCAGGTCCAGGAGTTATGCCTGCTGGGACTCTGCAGTTTAAATGTAGTAGGAGCTGGGTGAACAGGGAGCAGGCAGCCTGGGTCTTGCTACATTTGAAATGTAGAGCCAGAGCAGGGGTAGGTCCCAGACCTGGCGCAAGCTGGGACTGAGCCAGGCTTGCTCAGTCCCACCAGGTCCAGCAGCCCCTGTCCACAGAGGGGTCCCAGGAGCATCTTCTGTCCTTGGTAGCAGCGCATGGGGAGAGGGGATGGCAGGCAGCACCGTGGAGACAGTGCTGGAGGGAATCAGCTTTTAAGCCAGCTCCCAATTCCCACCCCCTTTGCTGCCTCTGTATCAGAGGCAGCAAGGGTGGGGGAAGTGAGTAGTCAACTCAACTATTTGCTTACATTTCTACCCAAGAGATGTATTCTCTCCCCTTTTCTTCTTATGCTGCTTTTTCAGGCTTTATGTGCTAAGACTAGTTAAGTGGTGCTCTGGGGAGATCGAAGAAATAGATGCAATCTCAAGGCAAGGAACAGGAAGAGATTTTTTCACAATCAGGTGCCTTCTGCCTTTTCCTTCACCAGTGCAAAGGAGTTTTGGTTTTTAAGATCAGGATAACAAACGTGTGGTTGTTAGCTCACTGCAAAACCCAAAGTGAAGACAAAGTATTTGCAGTCTTTCCCTCATGGGAGCTAGGTGAATTCAGCACTCTGCCTCTCACATCTGGTTCCCCTGGACTTGTTTACCACTGCAAAATTAAAGAGCCTTATCTCCACTATGTTCTTTCAGTGGGATAGTTAGTGTATGTATTATCCCCCCGCCCAAGAAAAGCACATCTTTTTGATCAATGACGGTGTAGCCTTTGTTTTGAAAGCCCCCTGCTAATTTCAGGTTGGGAGTAATTTGAATCCCTCCCTTCTTGTCTTCTCCCCAAGTTCTCCATGTGGGACCCAGATCCAATGTCAGGCACAGTTAAGACTAATTGGTTGCCCTTAATGACAGTTTCAGCAAGGAGACTGTACTACCCTCACATTCAGAGATGGTTCTCTAGGTCAGGTTTGAAATAGATGCTAGGTCCATGCTGGAGAAGTTGGAATTAACCTAATCTGTGCTCAAACCTGGATTTGAGAGCATCTCAGTTCCCAAGGATTTATCCACTACTTCAGATTGGCTTTGAAGAACAATGTGCTCTTTTATGGACATTTCAACAGGGGAAGTGAAAGATGACGGATTGAAGTCTCTATTGTTCAGTTCCCCAGAGTGCCTACTCCCATTAGGAGATGTGGCCCAAATGCTTTGAAATTAATTGGTGTCAGGTTCCTAAATAACGTAGAGGATCTAGGCCAAAGAGACTCTAGTTTTCAGGACAGTCAACCCAGCATGTTTCAGTCCCACTAACTTCACTTTATAAAAGATCATTGTCAGTTTCTCACTGTTACTGTTGTGATTCATCAAAGGGATTCAGCCCCAAACTATGTGAAATGTTCCATCAGGAAGCACAAGTTCTATTAGGAGCATGTCTTGGGGTTTGAGTGAGTTTTCCCTATTGAGGCCTTAGATTCAAAAGTTGTAGTCCCTTAAGTACTTTTGCCAAAGAGTAGTGCAGAGAAAAAGAGGGTTATATTTGTAGATGATAGCGGTGAATGGTGGTTCCAATTCAAATGAACAAGAACTGACTTCAGGATATCTGGGACTTTTGGATTTAATAAAGCTGGTGATTTCAAAGACATGCTATAATTTATAGCTTATTGGAAGGTGGCACTTTCACATATGCACTGGTAACTTATGGAACGGAGTGTAACTGTGGTGGCATGAGCGGTGGGAGGGGTTAGCCACACCAAGTGCAGTCCCTCTTGAAAGACTAGGTACAGACTTGATGCAGTTAGTCCCACCCACGTCACTTGTGCCACCCTGGCTTTATTCCGTTTTTAACTGACTCATTCGATCAAAGCTGGCACGTGTATGTGCCTTTCAGCTGGAAATTGCTTCTTCCAGCTCCACGTGTAGATGCATCCAAAGTGAATATACAATTACGGTAGGCATAATTTATACCAGTTTGAAGCCTTTGAACGTGCCTAGCATAAACGAGATGTTTCCAGACAGCCTGAGAGAATTCCATCTGAGATGGGTTCTGTTGCTGTCACTTCTGACAAGCCTGACTCCTGAGTGCATGACAAAACCCATGGGTCTTCATATAGGGGTTGGTGAGAAGATTCTGTATTATTGGGAATTTGAATAGTTCAGATTTCCCAGCTTGGTTGTCTGATAATGAAATAGTGATAGAATCAAAGAAATTCAGAGCTGGAAGGGACCTCAAGAGGTCATCAAGTTGAGCCCCCTGCACTAAAGCAGGATAAATTAAACTAGATCATCCCTGACAGGCGTTTGCCTAAATGTGTTTTAAAGCTCCAGGGATGGAGATTCCACAACATCCCTTATAAGCCTATTTCACAGCTTAACTACTATTATAGTCGGGAAAAGAATTCATACTATCTAACGTAAATCTCCATTGCTGCAGATTAGCCCATTAGTTTTTCTGCTACTTTCAGTGGACATGGAGAACAGTTGATCACAGTCCTCTTTACAACTGCCATAAACACATTAGAAGACAATTTTCAGGTCTCCCTTCAGTCTTCTTTTTGAAGAATAAATAAGCCTAGTTTTTTAAACTTAATACTGACAGTGATTCATTGGCTGTAATACAAACACAACACATTCACATTGCTGTATTGAAAAATGATGATGAACACATAATGAAAGCTGCTTGTATATTGTCACTGTTTGGGCGTTTTTCCTCTGTTCAAAATGACTTGATGGTATGATGTAATATACACTCCACTCAAACATCTGCTTATGGGAAAAATACATTCACAGTCTTCCTGAACCAAATGTTTCCTCATCATCGTAGCATGGAAGAGGAGAGGGTGCTTTCTTGGTAGTGGTGTGCAACTATGACACCAAACTTGTTATTACACCCAGAAGGAAAAGATTATGTTAAAAAATACGGAGATGAGTGTGACGTAGTGGGGGTAACTTGCTAGGGCTGTGGGCGACCTTGCTAGGGCTGTGGCGACCTCTGCTGTCTGTAGCAGGACCCAGCAGGGAAGGGGGGAGTCATTATGCAAAGGTGGCTCCAAACCGGTCTGACCAGCCACCTCCCATGGGGAGAGACAAAGGAAGATGGATGCTGCCCTGGCTGGGGGCAGAGCTGGAGGAGAGTGAGTTAGTTCCTATCTGGAAAGCAGGGGAGAAGGAGCTGGGAGGAGGGCTGGGACTCCCCCATCTCAAGGGGGGCACTGAGGCCTCTTAGCCCCAGTTCCTGTAACCAGATTACATCTGGTGCTGTGCTATATCCTGGAGAAGCAATAAACTACCTCCATTCTACTGGCTGGTGGAGTCTGTTCATGCAATTTCGGGGTGCAGGAGACGGGGGACCCCAATGCGCCGTCACAATGAGAAAGCAGTTTGACTGGATTTCTCAACAGTAAAGTGTATATCCAGCAGAGTAAAACCTGCTCACTTTACTTGCTTGAGTAACCTTGCTGAAATCCACTAGACTACTTATGGAACTTGGCCCTACCAGTGTTTGAAGAAAATTATTCTGCAAATTCTACTTTCCTCCTTTAGTAATCAGGTTCAATTTCCATTCCTAGCACAACTTCTTCTTCCAATGGTATTAGAAGATGCATACTGAGGAATACATTTTAAAAGTCTTTACCACATTTTCAGAAGATCTCAGCTTTCATTTTGGCACCAAAATGGCCAAGTTTTTAGAAGAGGAGCATGAGTGTTGAGCACTTCTGAAGATCTGGCTTTTACTGAAGGGTATGTCTAGACTACATGGCTCCGTTTCATGAGGCATAAGGGATCGGTTGGCAAAGGCTTCCCTAGCCAACAGATCCGTGTCTAGACTGCTGCGCTGTGCCGGATCAGCTGATCGTTGGAACAGCTTGGTGGCCATGTTTATTTTAATGAAGCGGGGATTATTTAAATCCCCGCTTCATTGACTATGCTGCGTAAACTAGTTTCCATGGCTCTGTCGATGGAGCCATGTAATCTAGACATACCCGAAGTGCCTAAATGGGGACAAAGGTCTGTTTGGGCTTTCCTTTTGAAAATATAGTGCAAAGTATCTACAGCTCATATAAGTCCCATTTAGCTGGATTTTTCATGTCTGTTCCTGGATATAAACAGAATTAAAAACCTGTCTACTCTGTATGTCTTCATAAGGGTTGTAATAAAAAAATAGACTGTTCCAACTGTCATTGATGTATTATATACATTTATTATATAAATACCTGATACACATGAAATTCAAATAAATGGCAAAGACTGCCCAGCTGTGTTGGAGAACACATTTTCATCAATTGTTCTTCACTCATCTCTTGGCATTCATAGTATAAGAGAAATGGCAAAAACTAATGGGGTTACTTAGTCCATCTCTCTCACTTTCCACTTGCTAATATGGAACATTCGATAAGGTGAACTCTCTCTAATGTATAGTTTTTGTGCAGTTTAGTTTGAAATGTCTCAAGTGATGAGACTTCCACCATTACACTTGAGAGACTGTTCCATGGTGTTTCATATACCTCACTAGCAGGAACTGTTCATGATTTTCAAAGGATTTTTTTGTTTTCCTAGATTTTCCCCCTTATCTGTAGTTACAATCCCATTTTTGGCCATCCTAAACAATTACATTCCTGTCTGACAACAGCCACCTACAAATCATCCAAGAAAAATCGTCTAACCATTGTAGTTGACTGTTCTGAATACAAATACAGTCAAACTCTCAATGTTCAAGACTGCATCTCACAGGGTTACCAATACCTTGGAATAATTTCTCAGTGTCAGGAAAACAATCTTTGCGGTCTGTTATTGTTCCTGAAGAATATAGCCAAGAGGTAGCAGAACTTTATCCATTATTTTTTTGCTATACAATCTATATCTATTACCTCTTTGGGATAATAATATCCTTGACACTTTGCCTTCATGAAGATGAGCAATTTTTAGCTCTATGGGGGTCATTCTTTATATTCGGAGGACAGTAAGTAGCTTCAAATACTATCCAAGCCTTTTCAGTGATTAGAGCTAAAAGTTCCTTCAACATTTGTTTTTCTGTTTTACCTGACCTCACTGTTAGGAGTATAGCTTAATTTGTGGGGGAGTGAATCATTTATGCCCAGTTTAATTGCAGCATTATAAAACTGGTACAGTTCACTTGAGGGGGAGAAAAAAAAGCAAAATTAGGTTTCCACCATGAGCACATGCATCTGGGGGGAAAAGAAAGCTAAGTAAATTTATTTTAGCATTTCTCATTAGCATAACCAAAAGATGGCAGCCATCCATCCACTCATTAGTTCACTATATTCATTTATATTAATATGCATGTTTTGACAGCCATCAGAAAAAATGATAACAATAAGAGATATAATAAATATTATATATATATATATATATATTTATATGTTCTGTCCCATTACATAGGTTTTAAAGATACATTAGCATAGATTCTGTGCTTCCCAATCTAGTCCTTTATTTATTTCTGATTTTATAAGTATGTTGACCACCCTCTGTGCATTAAATGTCCATTTTAAGGCCCAGCCCTTCAGCTGGAGTGTAGCTCCATTGAGGTGACTGGAGCTACATCCTTTTAAACCAAATGAGAATCTGGCCCTATGAGTGGCAGAAATGTCCCTAGAATTTGCTACATATGGATATTTATGTTTAATAATGAAACTATTAATAGCAATTTAAAAACAGTCCATTAAAACACATAAATAAAGATTCAGTAAAATTTATTAATAGGATTATCTGACAGGGTTGCCTGCAATAACAGGGGACTAGATTTAGTGATCCATGAGGCTCTATGTCCCTGTGGGATATGTAATCAGTTGGTAGTTTCTGTTTTTGTCAAGCCATACATTTCTGAAAGAAAAAAACCCTCCAAATTATCTCTCCCAAAATTGTTATAGCATCAGAATGGAATTAGTCCTCACACTGAGGATAGTTGCTGAGAGTTAGAGACTGGAATAGACCATAAAAGAATCAACTATATGTATCAACTCAAGTAAATCTTGTGCTTTGTAGTTGGTGTCTAAGTAGCCCATGCTTGACTTTGATATCAAGTTATACAATTTTACAGCCAAACCACTATATTTTTTTCAAAGCAGACAAGAATGAACAAATCCATCACATTATTTTATCAGCAACCTGCCATTCTCTGAAAGAGGTTGATAAATTTGAAAGTACATAGGTAAATGCTTCATATTTTCCACAGAATGATGTGTGTCTGAACATATATCTAGGAAACAGATATACACACAGATAATAAATACACATGATAAGGAATATTTTCTGGAATGTCAGATTTTGACTTTTTCCCCCAGGGGAAAGCATTAGCCATTACAGCATGTTCATTTTATCTAAATTAACAGTTTTTTCTGCGTAACTTTCAGATACCATCCATATCTATACAGAATGAAAAACAATCAGCCTATCTTCATTTCAGTTGTAACTTGGGCCTGCTGTTTGCTAGCAGACCTCTGTCTGCATGAGTGAGTTTTCTTGTAGGTTAAAGAGCCTGAATTCCCTCTTCCCGCTCCCTCCAACCCTGAGCCTGCAGGGCAGACAGACAGAAGCACACATATGATTAATACAGCACAGCTGCAGTAGTGACTCATTTGCATATGTATTAATAGAGGAAAAAACAACAATTCAATTACATACAGAGACATTCTGCATACTAAAGAACATATGCAAATAGGCCTGAAAAAGTGCAGCCAGCATTTTTTCTGACTTTTCCAAGTCCATATGGGCTAGAGTCAGAGCCCAGCAGTTTTCAAGAAATCCCCTTTAGGAAGAACTTGTTAAGAGATGGTTACATGACTGTTACCACCCCTAGGGTTCCCAGAAGGTGTTTGACATTTGGACAATGGAAATAGCACAAGCAATGTCTTTTTCATGCTATTTTCATATTTGCCCGCCTTCAGCTTCATCATGTGGTCTCATTACATACTAGCAGAATACTTGATATACAGTACAATCCCGTTCTGTCTCTTGTCTTGCACATATACAGTACTTTATTTTCTTTTTCTTCCCCTCTCCTTGTCTCTTACAACATCCCCTTTGCTCTTCCCCTCTCCCTGTTTGTCTTCCCTTTCCCCCCTTTGCTTTATTCTGTCTCTTTCTTTCTCCTTGACTCACACAAGCTAAAGAAAAAAATTTAACATAAACATTTCTGCAACTTTACATTGTACTGACTGTAATAGTACAGTTCAAACCATAGGGGATTTGATTGCCATGTGCTGTAACTAGTATGTAGCTTGTTTGTAGCAGTAAGAGAATTATTTTCTATAAGGCCAAATGTAAGTCATCGGAGCTGTACATGTCCACCACCTTTGAAAATTTGGCCCTATGTGTTTCAACATGGGAACTCAAAATTGATAAACATTTTAAAAACTGTTAAATAATTACTCAGTAGTAGCTTGTGTTTCCATTTTTTCTCTCTCTGTCTCTCTTCAATAGTGTAGGTCAATATATAAAATGCATATGTTAAAGCGACATCACAGAACATGACCATATAGTCCTTTGTGGACTGACACATGAAACAAGTTGTATTACAACATCTTCAGAGATTTGACTTCTGTTAAAATGTACAGACACCTTGTGATGGTATCAAAATACTTGCAGTAGTATTTCTAGCTTCCAAGAAATGTATATCACCTGTCAGTTGATTGGAGTTTCTCCATCCAATGGGCAGGGGAAAATAGGTCATGTAAGCAGGAGTGTGTAACTGCCTGGCAAGTATACTTGAGAGGTCAGGTCTTCCTTAATTTTTTTTCTCTTGTAAAAATGTTATACTTTTTCTTTTTGGGTTAGTCTGACAGGCTGAAGCAGATTATTCCTTGATTATTTATAAGGCATTAATTTTAGATGAATATTACTCAAGCGACTGACATCATAAGTAGTTCTAGCAGTCCACAGAAGACTGTTTTCAGACTGGAATGTGACAGACTTCACTTATGCAATGTCCTACCTAGGAGTGTTTCAGCTGCAAATTGAACTGGGAGGAGAAGACTTCTATATTGAATGAATCTTTTTAAAAATTCTGGTGGCAAAACATAAAGACAGATCACTTGGAATGTGTATAATGAGGGACGATGATGGGGATATATGATCAACTACGCCCAATCTGGAACCCTGTTTTTAATGCCACGAATGTGAAAGGCCCCAGATTTTTAGAACAGTCCAACAGAATCTTAAACGAGAACATTTATTCCAGTCATTTTCCATCATTGCATCATCAGTTATACGAGTACCAGAAGTGGGGAGAGTTCCCTTCACATATCTAAATTGGACATCAGTTGAGCATCCCTTTGGGAGCTTTCCAACACCAGATGAACCCTTGAGACCTGACAGGTCCCAAACAAGGTCCTTCTCAACATGGCCTTTGCTGCCCTGCTGCCCCCGGCTCAGTCATCAGTCCGGCCCTGTTGCTGCCTGCCCGGCCGTGGCTCCCCAGTCTGTTGGACTGTTCTAAAAATATGGGGCCTTTCATGTTCATGGTACTAAAAACAGGGTTCTGGATTGGGCGCAGTTGATCATATATCCCCGTCATCATCCTTCATTATAAACATTCCAAGTGATCTGTCTTTATGTTTTACCACCAGAATTTTAAAACAGTTTCATTCAATATAGTAGCTCCGCCAGGGCTGGAGCATCATGGCTACTGTTGCTGCCCCCGAGCTCCACAGCTGGAGCCGGAGCTTTGCAACTGCTGACCCCCAAACTCTGCAACCAGGGCTAGAGCTTTGCAGCTGTAGCTGTTGGCCCCTTGGTGCTATCCAGCCCAGGGGCTGAAAGTCCCTGCTCCTCCTCCCCTTCCCTCCCCAGTAGGGCTCCGGGCTGAGTTCCCAGCCTCGCCCTCTCATAAGGCTCCCCCCTTTCCCTCCCTCCGCTGCTCCTGCCCTATAGTCTAACCTCCCTATACCATGTCCAGGAACAGGCTTTGTTGTCCAGAAAGAGGCCACAGAATCCCAGTTAAGGGAGATAAAACCTGTAGTATATTCCTCTATCCAAAATCCAGAGAAATGACCTGAGAATAACTTTGCAGAGCCACAAAGTAGTTCTTAGGGAATAAAGGGAAAATAGCTGTCTTTATGTATAGGATATGAAATAAAGGTGAACAAAACAACCAGTTTGCATATGGGCAGTTGTGCTAAACTTCTGAATTATTTTGGTTGGTTCCTTGCACGCTCTTAGAATTAATTTATTCTTTAAAAATCTGCATCATAGAATACAGATTCACACAGACAAACAAAAAGGTATTTTGCCCTTTACATATTTTGAACAGTGTGTTTTGGAGTTAGCTTACATCACTGGTTTTCCTAGAATGTCGTTTGTTCTTCACAGAGCTGCTGCTACTACTGCAAAGAAGGTTATATAATCATGCAAAATAATTATGTAATCACAAGCACACTGTTGGTGAAGATGGAGGCGTGTGGGGGGGGGGGGTGAAATGTGAAACCACACTGAGTGGAGTTTCGCTGGTTGAGGGAGGATTTGTTGTGAAGCTAGAAGCTGGAGATTTATAGGCTTCCCACAAAACATGAGAATTTGAGTGAGATTAGCACATTTTGGGGGATATCCATCAGATTCATTGTCTTCAAACTGAGCTTTGCCAAAAGTGTATGTTTATGGTGCATCCCCAAAACCACATGAGAGAAAACACACAGGAAACCTGAAAGTCGCTGACAGACACACTTTTCAGGGTTTGTCTGATGAAATAAGAAAAGCTGACCCACCGACAGTGTAAATTTGCACTTTAGCTCTACAAATTAATTCAGAACATTTTATGCATCCCAAACATTACAACAGGAAGACATTTTCATCTGGGGTCTTGCTATACTTGTGATGCCCAACTAGAGCTATTTCATTTATAGTATTGTATAATATATTCTTTACAAATGTATGGCATCTATCTAGAAAGATGCTATATTACTTCTGTTTTTTCACTGCAATTCTTTTGTCTCTGATGTTTAAGATCACTTTTAATCTACAAGGAAATAAGGGGTACAAATGTATAATCAAGGAGATAAGCCTGTGATACTGAGTACACCCGTTAATAACCATAGCAAAGTCCATCAAACTTTCTTTGAATCTGAATCACATCCTGTGTTAGTCTCAGTTGTACCTAGGTTCCTTTCAGCCTAACTATTTCAAGTCAGAATATTTTTAGCATCAGCTACAGACCCAGGCTAACATTAGGCACCGTTCGAAACTGTAAATACCTAATTTCTTTGGATTCTAGAGTTGTGCTTGGATTATATTCGACAAGCAAGATCAGCCACAGAGGCAGCATAATAGCTTGTTAGTTTTCTTTTTATAATCTGAACTATTCTATACAAAAGGAAGATAGAACAATAGCTGAAGTATGTTAAACTTAGGTAGCAAATTATTGTACATACTAGTGTCCGAGATAAATGTGTGGTATTACTTGCTGAAATACCTTTTAGCCCTGAAAGTTGCTTTAGGAAGTGCCTCATGTCCTCTTCTCATGTTGAAGTCACTGGAAATTAAGAGTTCTCAACATTTTACCTAACATGCACCAGAAAACCTGAAGAGCCATCTCAGAGTCATGCTAGCTCCTGTGTCACAGAGAGTGAGGCTGTCAGCAAATAGCCACTTAAATGGCCCTTCGTTTTTGAGCAAGATTTTTTTTTTTACCAACAATTTTAAGATCAAAAATTTCAAATAGGAAAAAAGTGAATAGCACTTGAAAAAATGTCTCTGGAATATTTTGAAGTTAATCTCAGAAAAACTCTGAAGCTATTACTCTACCATACAAATTATTACATTAGTCCATATTCTTTAAGTTATTCAGACAATCAGAAAGCAATGTTATACTCTTTCATATGAATGGAAGTGGACAGGAAAGAGGATATCAAAGAAGATAGTTTCCGTGCCGTGATTTAAAGGCGCAGGGCTCTGGCTATTTCTGAAGTAGCAGAGGAAGCAGACGAGAGATGTGGACGCTTTTGAATCATCGGGCCCGGTGCAGTGGTCCTCTTTGCTCCCTCATCCCACACCTGTCAGCATTCCTGAAAGAGCATTTCAAAGCCAAAACAGTTTCCATTTTTGGAAAACACATACACAGATGGCTAACTTTTAAGCAACTATTTAAGACCCATTGGTTTCAAGTTAGACAGTGCTTAAGTGCTGTGCTGAGTAGGGACACATTCCTAAATCAGAGCCTTCATAGGTACTGCATCACTGTGTGCTTGAAAGCCAAAGGCCATCTCTCGGTGGCCTGTGTTACAGGTCTGATTCCAGTAGAACTTACCGTTTTTCATGATCAAATGAAAGGCCGAGGGATGGCGACAAAAAGAGAGAAATGCTGGATTTAAAAAAAAAAAGGCAAATTTGTCACTTTACTTATGGAGTATGAACTGAATAGACTTCTAACCCTTAAAATACTTTCCCCTCCCCTTCCCTTTTTATTGCCTGGAATCTTAAGAGCTTTATCATTTGCAGTCATAAAATGAAAATATACACCAAACCCTCAAAGGGCAAGTATGAAATTAAATTATATTTGGGCAGCTGTAACCTTTTAAAACGATCAGATTCCAGTTAATGTATTTCTTCCTGTTCCAAGTGCTGCCATGGTGTTTGATGGTGGGAAGCAGTCCAAAGGGCATTGGGAGATAATAAATTCACTGGAAATCTCACCCTGAGGCGAGCCTCGATACACCCAGACTTCTATTTAGCAGGACTGACCTAAAAATCTTGTCACATCCAAAGGTCACTTAGGTTGCGGTTGGTGTGTCCCATCTATCTTTCCCTGGTGCAAAGAATGACAGCTGGGCTCATAAACAGTCATCAGAATATGGAAGAGAAGCAGGCAGGGAAAATGGAGATGATAGCGTGACTGGCAACTTCTTAGATTTCCTGCAGGCCAGTAAGAATCTCTGTTTGGGGTTGCTTGCTTCTGCTGTAGGGCAATGTGTTTGAAGTCCGGGGGCTAAGCAGCGTGACTCTTTTTATTCCTCTTTCGTATTTGTTTGCAAAGGCTGTGTATCCTTTTAATGTATCTTTTACTACAGCTAAATACTTCAAACCCTTTTTGCTGTCACTGTTGTTAATAAGAACACTTTGGAGTTTATGCAATGCTTTTTTGTCTGAGGTTGGTCAAACATTTGACAGAGAAATCAGTGCCAACAGCACACCAACCAAAAGCAACCCTATAATAATAACATACCAGCATTTTTTATGGAGTAGGAAGAAGGAACAGATTTCAAGTTCAAATAATAGTGGGGTAATTATAAACAACAGAGAAAGTTTAAAATATTTTAAACATGATGAGAGAGTCCCTGCAAGTGTTTTTTCAGGATCTTACACGAAGCTCACTGAACTCAATAAGGCTATATCTAGACTGCAAGCCTCTTTTGAAAGATGCTTTTCTGAAAGATACTTTCGAAAAAGCCTCTTTCAAAAAGAGTGTTTAGACTACAACCAGTACTTTTGAGAAAGCACAGTTTGCATTACATAGTGCCTTTTTTCGAAAGAGCATTTTCAAAAAAGGGCGTTCTTCCTCGTAAAATGAGGTTTTCTGCAGTGGATAAAACTGCCGCGTTCTTTAGATTTACTTTCGAAAGAACATGGCAGCAGTCTAGACACAGGGGACGTTTTTTTGGAAAAAGGCCACTTTTTTCGGAAAAACCCTGTAGTCTAGACATACCCTAAGAGTTCGTCTTAGAGACAAAATGTCTTATTGGTTTCTTGCTTGATTAAAGACTGCAGGAACAGGCCTTGGAAGATGGCTGCATAATGCCATCCTAAGTCTGGCCTTCTGGGGCTTGTTGGAGCATGGGATGCATGAAAAACAGCTGTGTTTAAGGGCAATGTTAAGGATTAAAGTCCACCATGGAAATTGTGGGATATGACCTCCTGGTCCTAACGGATGATGATCCCTTTCTCGAAGCCCAGAGAAAGTGCAAGGCAGAGTATATGCTGCTCACTACTGGGATAAGGAATTTCTCCATGTATAAGATGCACTACTTAGCACAAAATCCTGTATGTGGTGTTCTTCCTTCTGAAGCATTGGTAATAGGCTACTGCCAGAGGCAGGACACTGGCCATGATGAACCAATGATCCAAACCAGTATGGAAACTCTCGTGTTAAAATTTTTTTTTAAGTAATTTGATATGAGACTGAGCAAAAATCATCCTTCTTAATCAGCTAATTACAACTCTTTAGGTGCCTCTAGATCAGTGTTTCCACAAAACCACTTTGAGAAATATGCTAACTGGCCATGTCAGTTGGTTTACTTACCAACGCCGCGGCCACGGAGCCTCGCGGCTCCTATTGGCTGTGGTTCACCATTTGCAGCCAAGGGGAGCTGCGGGAAATGGCAGCTTGGCCCACGGTGCTTCCTGCAGTCTGCCTTGGCTGCAAACAGTGAACTGGAGCCTGGCCGCAGCTCTGGTAAGTAAACAAACCAGCACGGCCAGTTAGCATGTTTCTCAAAGTGGTTTCGCAGATCACTTTGAGAAACACTGCTCTAAATGCAGCTGGGTGTCTAATGGCATTTTCAGAAGTGCCTAAGTTAGTTAGGGGCTTAACTCCCTTTCACTCCCTAAATTACTTAAGGCATGTCTACACTAGGGAGAAGATCGATCCTCTAGAGGTTGATCTTCTAGCATTCGATTTAGCAGATCTAATGTAGATCCGTAAATCAAGTGCCGAGGGTAGCTGCTATTGGCCTCCTGCTCTGTGAACACTGCCATGAGTCAGATTAAGATAAATCGACTCCAGCTACGCATTTTGCATAGCTGGACTTGAGTACCTGAAATTGATCTGCCTGGTCTAGCCTAGACCAGGCCTCAGGTACTTATGAAAAACCCACTAGGCAGCTTTCTGATTTTTTTTTTGAGGTGTCCAAATACCTCTGAAAATCTGGCCCCATGGTGTCTGTGTTCATGTCCAGATAATTGTTCTGTTTAATTTTCCTAAGCCCTGGCACAAATTTTAGTGAAGGGGATTATACCAATAGAACATGATTCTAAGTAAGACTTACCTTCTGAGAAAAATGTCCTTCTGTGTATTAAATCAAAACTTAATTTTTAAGTAGTATTTATTTCCAGAAGTGTTTCACACACAGCTAGGGATAAAACACCCTGCAAATACAGCAGCCTAAATTCCACCTTCGCTACTACCTCTGCAGTTTCATGGATAGGTAGATTTGAGCCAATTTTCATTGTTCCCCGTCTTTTTACTTGGGCTCAGAGTCTACTTTATAATATGGTTGTTAACTTAAAGACCAAGGTGATATGTCATACAACCCATATTCCTGTTATTGGGAGTTATGTACTACTTTTCCTCGCTTACTGGACACATGAATCTTTATGCATCATTATTCATTCTAATGGATTTGGAAAAAGAAAAAAAATCACCTTCCATTTTAACCTGAAAACCTCTCAACCAAGCTTTTCCAGACTGCACAGTTCCCTTCTTACACTGTGATATCCCCAGCAAGTCAGACTGCCTATAATGACCAGCAACAGCGCTTTGCACTCACTCTCTCTAGAGACTATAAACAACACAATTGCCCACAGTTATAAGTTACCATGGGGTAAACATTTGATTTCCAGCCTTTGGGAACAAGTAATCAGCAGACAATCAGCCTCTGCTCAGAATATAAATTCAAAAGGATTTTACATAACCAGACATGAAAAATTTGCATTCATCTCCCCTTACATATTTCCCAGGAATCCTCTCCACTCATCTTGTCCAAAGATCTTTATTGTCTGCCACTCTTTTGATCATCCAGGCCCTTGCATATTAATATAATGGGCTATAAAGATACTTATACTTAATTCGGTAAGCTCTCCAAGGATGTTGCAGGAAATTGTCATATCTTCCAAAAAGCTCTGCATGATGCCAAGATATCAGCTGGAAAAGTTAAGAGAAGTTTCACAGTTGCTGACTTTGGCAGAGAAGAGTGTCTTTCTATGTAACAGAGAGTTGTGTTGTTTCCAACATTATTCATGCTTCTCATATTGGAATCACAAATACTAGACAATGTTGTTGCTTGTGTCGTGGAAAAAAAAATAATTGGCAGAAATGCTTACATGTAGTGTTAGTAGATGGAAGGATCCACAAGAGACTTTCCATGCTCTGGATTGAAATATTACATGTATTTATAAATATAGATACATAGGTACCATATATGACTAGTTGTTGAACTGAGGAAACAGTGAGTGGTGTTCATCATTTTACTGTAACAAACAGCCACTCTTAGAGCAGCATAAAAGGATCAGTCAAATAGGTTGTACATCATATGGGGAGGCAGATGCTGAAACACATTGAAATGGATTGCTGTGCGGCATGTGAAGATCGGAGAAGGGTAAGAGGCTATCAGTGAGGTTTCCTCCATTGGCCATAGTAAATATCCAGATTTTTGAGGAAACCTTTTCAATACAAGAAGCTGAAGCATTAGTCTTCCTGGTGCGTTATGCTCTAATACACAGTGAGAAGACCTGGCAAACCACTAATTCCCTGAAGATGCACTGTGCAGTAGAACCATGGCTAGATGTTATCGGTGTTATACCACAGGCAATGTCATTCTCAGAATATGTACATATTTTACCTATCAAAAATTACACAGCCTCAGATTATCTTAAACACAAAACTGTTAAAATAGCTCCTATTTTAGCAGCATTCCTCATTCCTGCCCATTCGAACACCACCTCCCTTGTTAATTCCCCTCATCAAACCCAAGTATTCAAGTGAAATGAGACTGAGTTAGGGATAACATAATGAGCAAAGGTTTCTGCCTCATATTATTATTATTACTTCATGATAGTTGCTCATGTCACTACAACTCTAGTTAAGAATTTCTCAGCTTTTCCGTTGCAAACACTTCTGTTCACCCACCCCTTCTCCTTTACAGACAAGTATTTGCTTTTAAATCAATTTTGGCTGCTTTTAAGTCAGAGAAGCGAGGAAAATTTTTTTTTTTACAGATTCTGGATCATAAACAGAAATTGCTGCTGTCTTTCTTCTAAATCCAAATTTGCAGGAGATTAATTTAAAACGTGGATTGGTCTCTTTTTATGACTACCTGTACTATTAACAGTTGAAAACTCTCTCATGAGCGTGCACAGTTATTTCAGTTTACAGTGATTTTGGATAAACACATCCACACTAATGCAGTAAAGCACCATACTAAGGATAGATAAATAGGGTCACCTTTCCAAAAGCAGCTAAATTGCTCAGGTATATGAGAGCTACTAAATCTCCTAGGGAATTTTGAAGATTTTGCTCAACAACTCAAAACAGCTACAAAATTCCACTTTAAATAAATAGGGCTAGGTGGCTCAGATATAGTAATGGATTACAGATCCCATTATCTCTAGCCCACCAACGGGGAGGTGGGGCAAAGAAGGCAACTACCCTGGGACCCAGCAATTCTAAAGGGCCCTGAGCTCCTGGCCACTGCTATTGTGGCAGCTGGAAGGGGCAGCACCTGGAGCCCCAGGCCCTTTAAATCGTCGCCGGAGAGCTGCGTGGAGTGCTCAGGGTGACTAGAAGGGATGGGTGGGGGCGTGCCGTGCTCCAGGCGGCGCTGAGGGCTGTGGGGTGGCGGCTGTGGCATGCATATTGGCCCTGGCCTCATCTCCTCTGCCCAAGGTCCCGCCCCTTCTGGGAGCAGAGAGGTAGCCTCCCCCATTTTGCCCAGAGGTCCGGGATGGCTGTTGGTTCCTTTGTCTCTAGCTTTCCGTCATGTTTCTGTTGAATAAGTTCCCTTATCACTGAAGACCAGCTCTTCAGTGAGAGGAAAACAGTACAACTCTATCTCTTCAGTAGAGCTAATGCTGATCTGGACCAATATCTTATTTCACATCTTTGCTGGCAGTCACATCAAAGAAGAGAGAATAATCGTGTGGAAAGAATTGTTCTCTTACTTCTTGATGTAGTCAGGACTGAAGTATACTAGTTGAGAAACGTGACTCTTTCTAGGCTGGCTAGCTGGAGTATATTTTACTGGAATTAAGTCTATTTAATTAAATTTAAACAAAGAAATTCAGTAACAGATAATACATTGCACATATGATTTTAACCCTCACTTATCTCCTGTCTGAAATAGCACTAGGTAACAATTTTTGATTGAACACTTTTTTGCCAAACAATACAATTTCAGGCCGACATGAATTTGCCAAATAGTTTCAAAATGTTGAGGCTAGATTTACAAGGGACCTTGAGAACCAGAAACAATACACACAATTGGGATTTCTGGTGTGGGGGTCTCTTTCAGATTGTTCTGTTGAAGTGATTCCACTTTGTATAAAATACTCGTAATCATCGGGCTGGGAAGAGAGAGAGAAAATATCGATATTGACTGTAAAATGAGAAATTGTAAAATGAGAAAATGTATTGACTGCTAGTTAGGGTGCCCACATAGGAAGGGAAAGACTCGGGTTCAAGTGCTTTGTATTTATTAAAACAAAGCAGCTTCAACAGGCGATCCAATTGTCTGGGGGTCTGGGCAGTCACCTACAAGCATCAGTGTCACATCTTCCAGTTGAGTGAGCTAATCATTGGGCTATTTGAGCATAAAGGCAGGGACACTGCCATTGGCTGTGATGTGAAATTAGGCTCTTTGTTTCCTTAGTTGTTTGTATTTATGTGTTATGTATATATGTGTGTGAATATATATATATATAGAGAGAGAGATTTTATTAACTGAGGTTAAAAATACCAGGATGGGGTGGGCAAAATGTTTTTTTTCAAACTAAATATTTCCTCTGACCCTAAACAAACTTTTTAAAAACATTTTCGATTTATTAAGAACTCTGAAATGTGGTCAATTTGATTTTGGACCACAGTATGGAGCAGCTCCTGATGTTCAGTGAAGGTTCTGGGTGAGGCTGGAGAGTTCAGAGCGTCTAGACTGCACGCGGAACTTTCGAAAGAGCAAGCCGCTTTTTCGAAAGAAAGCACCCAGTGAGTCTGGATGCTCTCTTTCGAAGAAGCCCTATTTACATTCAAGAACGCCTTCTTTCGAAAGAAGCACTTTCGAAAGAAGGCGTTCTTCCTCGTGAAATGAAGTTTACCGCCGTCGAAAGAAAAGCCGCGTTCTTTCGATTTAATTTTGAAAGAATGCAGCTGCAGTCTAGACGCAGGTGAAGTTTTTTCGGAAAAAGGCTACTTTTCCCGAAAAAACCCCTGAGTCTGGACACAGCCTTACTGCATCTAGGAGCAGACTCTGGCCTGTGCGCTGCTGTCAGGTGAATGAAAAGCGTTAAACCAATGAATTCCTTTGTTTCTGAGAAACTTCCTTTGCCCTGAAGTGGAGAACCAGCAGCTTACTCTAGAAATAGAGGAAGTGAAGAGTTAAGAATTTAATTCCATTTCATTTCAACCCATCTAATTGTGCCTGCTTTACTTGAAAGCTAACAGTAAACTGTGTGCCAAAAGATACATGGAGTGAGTTTCAGTCAGATTTTATGTGTGGGCTGAAGTCAGACCATGTATTTTCATCTGATCATAGTGTTTGCGGTTTCATTATATAAAGTCAGAAACTGAGGCCTAAGGGATTTCAAAATTTTGCAGAGATCATTTCTGAGGGAATAAAGTCCCTAAGCAGTGAACTTCCGCACATGTTCTAATGGGATATAAAAAGTGTCACTCTTCCCATTACATCAGTGCAAATATGGAAGTAATAGGATGAACCAGAAAGCTGCCTCTTTCACTGTTTCCTGAGATGATTGCCAGAGCTTCACAGAGGTTTCAATCTCTTTAGAGTTTTACAAGCTATCTCTGAGTTTTACAGGCCACACCCATTTTTGAAGAACAATAAATAATTTTGCAAATTACCCAATTGTGTTTCCATTTGTTTCCTAAAAGTGGGACTTTCAGATAATAAAGCAAACATCCAAATAGAAATGCCCTCAGTATTTTTCTGTTTCTTTAGCTATCCTCAGATTTCAATACGAAATAAGGGCCTTCTCCCTCACAATCCAGCATCTCCTCCTGTTTGATTCTGTAGTTATTAGGGCCCCAGTTCAGCCTGTCCCTAATTTTAAGCATCTGAATAGCCCCCTTAAAGTCAGCAGAAGACTTGCTGAGTTAGGCATCTGCGTAAGTACTGTCTGAATCGAGGACTAGTAGAACGATCAACAATTTACAACAGAAACTAACTGTATGGAAAATTAAACTTGTTACCAAGTTAAAACTCAAACCAGGTGTGTCAAAAGATCCATTGAGACTCATAAGCTTTTAGATCAAACCTGGATCCATTTCTGAAATCATGTGGAATGCATTGACTTCATAATTTTTCTTAAAGCACAGTTGGGTCAGATTGTGTTTTTCTGCATGCGTTCTATACTCAAAACTCAAAGGAAAACAGAGGTAAGGAAGCAAATAAAACATAGGAAATATGTGCCCAATTCTGTAGCCTTCCTATCTCCGGGTATGTCTACACTACCCCGCTAGTTCGAACTAGCGGGGTAATGTAGGCATACCGCAATTGCAAATGAAGCCCGGGATTTGAATTTCCCGGGCTTCATTTGCATAAGCGGGGCGCCGCCATTTTTAAATCCCCGCTCGTTCGAACCCCGTGCCGTGCGGCTACACGCGGCACGAACTAGGTAGTTCGAACTAGGCTTCCGAACTACTGTTACTCCTCGTGGAATGAGGAGTAACGGTAGTTCAAACTAGGAAGGTCATCGAGTCCAGTCCCCTGCCTTCACAGCAGGACCAAGTACCATCCTTGATGAATTTTTGTCCCAAATCCCTAAACGGCCACCGCAAGGATTGAACTCACAACCCTGGGTTTAGCAGGCCAGTGCTGTTCATTCAGGAAATATGCTGGTCAGAAGAGGAAGGGACATACATCTACACCCTTTGCAGGTGATGGACAGGGAAGCCCGAAGCCTGAGAGTTGGGTACCCTTGCTGAAGCTATGAAAGAGAATACAAGTGCTTTAATTATGACATAAGGGCATACCTAGCACTGGACTCTTGGAAATTCCATTAACTTGCAAAATTACAGAAGTGAAATTTCTGTAAACTACATTTTGATGTTATCTGCTTCCACCCATTCCATGATATGGCCTTCTCTAGAAAACTTCTGCAGTGTCTGAAGTCAGAAGACCAACAGCTCTCAACTGTCAGATTTCCAGAGTGATCTCTTAACTGATAAGGAGAGCTTCTAGTTGTTTTGTGGACTATGTTTTCTTTGGTTTCTAGTGCAGGCTAGATGTGGTTTCAGAGTACTGTGTAGGATAAGTCTCTTCAGAGATGTTGCTGCCTTTATTTGATGAGAGGGTGAGGACAATTTTTTTAAGAAACATTTAGGAATTGTTACCATCACAATGCTCAGACCTTGATCCCAAAACTGCATCCATACAAGTGGACTCCTGGTCCATGTGAGACTCCAGGTCCATGTGAGACTCCAGGCTCTGCCCATATGCATAGGTCCACCAGCACAGATGTAATTGAAAGATTGTGAGCTTTCTTTCTTAATACAGAAGAAAGAAGTGTTCAGACTGACAGTCATTGATTCAACATCCATTCTAAAACAACGCAGCATATTCCTGTTTTAATTCCCTGTTGTATATTGGAACTTAAAACACAAACAGAAAATCTATAAATAACACTGGGGAAAGAGTTGCTTAAGGAGAAGTGTGTAAAGTAGTGGAATGTCTTAATTATAGTTCAGCGGTCTGAAATGTGTGGAACCTTATTTACAGTAAATCTGCTTCCCATGTTTGCTTATTAACTACTTTACTCATTTAATGGATAAAAAGTGAATGATTATGTTCAATATCAGTCAAGTAAAGCAGGATACTATGAGGTAAGACTTGCCAAATGGCCACTCTCAGAATTTTCCTCTTGCAAAAGGGGAATTACAATTTATTAAAGTCAAGTGCTCCAAGCTATTTGCCAGGGATCTGGATATTTCCTAAATAAGCTCTAAAAACATCCTAATAGTAAACAAATAGGTAGTGTGAGCTTTTCATAGAACAATACAATGTCCACAACATTTTACTGACTTCAGACTTCTAAAAGAAGAACTACTTTGATACAATTGTATGACTTGATTCTCTTTGTGAAACCCCCACACAAACCCTTGATCTTTATTACAAAATACTGAAAAAACCCATGGACACTGCAAATTCTGGCCTTTAAAATGCCACATCACTGTTGGTCTCCTGCATAACCCTCACCTCCCTTGTTTTATGCACACTCATGCATATGCCATTAAAAAGGTAACATTTCAATGTTTTCCTTTCAAAAAGCCTTATCTTGATCTGAAGACTTCAACAGAAAGAGTCCACCACTTCCTTTGGAAATTTGTTACAGTGGTTAAGCACCCTAACTGTTAAAAAAGTGCCTTAATTTTAATCTGATTTGAATTTGTCTGACTTTAATTTCCAGCCCTTTATGCCTTTCTTCTCTAAACTACAGAAATATAGTACAAACTGTAGTTGGAATTTAAAGAGAAGTTAGGTGATCATTATGGCCATAAATAGGAACAACTACATGCATCATAGTCCCTGTAGAGTCTACATAATAGTCTTCTGTCAATGTTTACAATGTGGATGTTCACAGGAGCTTCTGAGAACTATGACAGATACGTATTAAAAAGCCTGAACATGGTACATCCAAGTAGATGCTGTCAAAGATATCACTTTTGATACCTTGAAAAACTTCTTTCTCTTTATGCATTGTGCCTGGCACTGTATTAATGTGCTTTGGATGGGATAAGGGCACACTGAAGATAAATCAATGATCATTGGCCAATACTTTGGACCACTGAAGTCCTAAAGAAAAATATACATAAAAAGATGTGAGTGACGACAGTGATCCTGTGCTATATGATCATTATATTATGGTTCCCTAACATGAAAACTGACAAACTCAGACATTATAGTTGAGTAAAATCTAGTTTGTAATGGGGGCTAGATTTTAAAATAACTTCTTAGATTGGTACCTATGCACCCTTTGGTATTCAAAATCCCATGTTTAAGCAAGAAAATAGCCACCTGAGCACTCAAATGTCTGTGCCTGTGTAGATACTCTTTGGGGAATAAACTGAGGCAATGTCTAGACTGCAGGCATCTTCCGAAAGAGAGTGTCTGCACATAAAAGCGCATCAAAAAAGTTATCTGATTTTTCGAAAGATAGCGTGCACACACTGAACGGACGCTATCTCACATTTAAGCTGTGATTACTATGGACGGAATGGCCACCAGAGTACCTGTGCTTTTTCCTTTTCTTTTGAAAGAACCCCCTCTGCCCCGTCCACACACGCCTTTTTCGAAAAGAACTCTTTTTGAAAAAGGCTTCTTCCTAGTAGAAAGAGGAGTACCAACGCCACAGAAACCGCTCTGTTCTTTCGATTTATTTTTGGAAGATCACAATTGCAATGTGGATATGACTCAGGTTTTGTTGGAAAAACAGCCGTTTTTCCAACAAAACTCTATCATGTAGACATATTCAAAGAACAAATCATTGGAATGCTCCTGTTCTGCCCTGCACTGGGAACATAGTGGCTGGCAGACTTCTGTTGCAGTAGAAGGGGGACAGACACAGTGCTGCTTTGACATTGCTCAGCACGGAGAGCTCACAGAGCTACTCATGATGCCGCTCCCAGGTGCTGAGGAGGCTGTGGGAGAACTCGGAGGGAATCCCAAGATAAATAACTGTCTCTTGGTCAACAATAAAGGAAGGGGAAAAGAAAAAAGTCTCTCGTATGAGTGGAAGTTTTTTGTTGCCAAAACTGGACTTTTTTCCCAACAAAAGTCACTTTGCAGTGTTTACGCTTTCACTGTTTTGTTGCCAAAAGGAAGATTTTTGGTGACAAAACTTGATAGTGTAGAAAAAGTAGCATAAGTGGGTGGGAATGGTGTCCCTAGCCTCTGTCAGGGGCTGGAAATGGGTGACAGGAGAGGGATCACTTGACGATCACCTGTTCTGTTCGCTCCCTCTGGGGCATCTGGTATTGGCCACTGTTGGAAGACAGGATACTGGGCTAGTTGGACCTTTGGTCTGAGCCATTATGACCGTTCTTATGTTCTAAGACTTTGAAGGAAAAAAGAGATGGCAAGTGACCAAAAGAATGTCTAATATTTGTACCTTTCATATATTAGGCTTTGGTGAAGAACTCTGAGTATGTGAAATCTAGATAGATTTACTACGTATTGTTGATGGGGCAGCTTTCTCCATATCACTAGTATTTTAAAAGAATATTCAAGCGGAAGCTGCATGGAACTTGTTGGTTTGGGTGAATTCTTCCTTTTTTCTAACTTCTCCAACTGCTTTTCAGAAATGAGTAATGAATTCATCCAAACTCACACAGACTTCATTTCCCACACAGACTTCCCTTGGTACACCTGATATGTTTCTGAAGATAAGCATCAAATTATTAGTGAAGAAGATTAAATTCATGTATTTTGATTAAAAAAATCATTCAAATCATGCAAAAAAATCAAAGCTATCATGTATGAAGTCAGAACAAGTCCCATTCAGGTGTCCATTTTTAATGATGAGACTCAGAATGACACAGATTTTGAAATGTTGGATCAATCGACATTTATAAACAGGATCCAAATTCATCCCTATGAACTCCTTTGAAATCACAGGATACCGGAAGTATCCTGAAATAGCTATTCTGCATCTAAATAGATTTTGAAATAAAAGGGCAACTTATTCCAACATCCTGATAACCCTCATTCCACAAGAGTTATAGGGCATTTCAGAATAGCGAGTTATTTCAAAATTTGGCACTGTGTTTCAAGCTAAGGGTGCTGTGTAGACACACCCTAACTGATTCAGTATCCATTGCCTCTTGATTTTGTTCTTCCTTTTTTGAGAGAAGATATTTACCTCAACACCTCACAAATAAAAAGTATTTTAATCCTAGTATGGTATTATAAAATCACATATATAATTTCTAAAGTCTATATTTTCAAATCTTTTAAAAATTGCTATTAAATCTCATTCTCATTGCCCTTATTAATAGAACAAGATTTCATTTTTAGTTTATCCTCAAAGTAGTAATGAGCATTGTTAACATATAATAACAGTGCCCATGGGGGAAGTATTCAAAGCCAGTCTAACCTTAAAGCTGTGCAATTGATGAACTACACAGTCATCAAGCCAAGTGCCGCGAGCAGTGGAGAGTTCAGCAGAATATTCCTGGTTAATATACAGGATGAATTATAAATGTTTTAGGTGATGACCTGTGGGGAAGGAGAGAGAAGCGCTTAATGGCTTAAGAACAGAGATAGGTTCAATAATATAAAAATAACTGGCTTTCATTGTGAAGTGCAACCGGTTGTTCTTTTGCTCTGATGCTGTAGCATGTACACAGATTTTCATAATAGTTTAATGAGAAGACAGTAAACAGGTAATACTCCATATGGGCAGAGCATCTTTAAGGTGATTATTTGGTTATAAATAAATGATAGAAGTTAAGATTTAATTGTTTTAAATACCCAATTCTACCCTTTTTGAAAAAGAAAAAAGACCATAGTAATAGTCTGTCCTAATACATGGAGAATATTATCCTTTTTTTGTCATAGATAGCAAAAATAAACTATTGCATAAATTGACTCCATTGTAATAAATTAAGCTGTGTCAGTTTATACCAACTAAATATATTGGTTAAGGTAAAGCAGTCAATGGTTTATGGGTCTCCGTAAGTCCTAGTTTCCTAGTTCCCTATTGGGGAAGTTCCCTATTGGACATATATTTTAAGGATGCTCAAAATGGTTTATTCCAGCAATTATATAGATTAAATTACATCCATTTCATTTTTGAGATGAAAGGTCTGAGGATCCATAGAATACACACATCTTGTCTGATGTCAGAATACAGACTGTGTTGACTCAGCAATTTAGGATAAAGACTGTTCATGGCCTTACCAATGCATACACTTTACTCCAGATGTTGAGGTTCTCTGTTGTGGACTTCACAAGAGAACTGTCCCTTTATTTGAGATTGATTGCTTTATTTATTTATATCCATAAACTCTTCTCTTTGTTTTTGGTTAGCCATCTCGATTCACAGCATCAGTCCATATCAGTGTCCTTTTGTTTGTCATAAATTGTCATCCCTGGAAATTATTAAATTTAAATAGATATATTCAATAATGGCAAGCTGAGATATGTCCTACATATTGTATTTTATTAATTATGGGCATACCTATGGGAACTATCTCACTACCTAATTAAGAATCCAACCCATCATCAGTGCACAGCTTGGCGACATTTAGGCTTCCTAACTTTTTATTTATTAAAAAATCAGTTACACCATTTTTAAAAACTGGAGCAAGAGTGTATAGTATCACAAGCAAGTGTAGTTATTTGCAGTGACTGCTCCTACAGGTTGAACATCTCTAATCCAGTACACTCTGGTCCAGCAATATCCATGGTCCAGCATGATTTTAGTTAGCCGGATGTCCACTTATCATGGGTATGGCCAACTTTCCCACAGTCCCATAATGTTTGTTTACAGCCACCAATCCTGGTTTTCGGTGTTCTATGCCGTTGTTTAGCTCAAATTGATCCTTAAATACCTTCTAGGAGCCCAGTAAGCAGTGGAAGTGCAGTGGGCCTGCAAATTCTCTGCTTCAGCACTGGTCAGATCCCAAGGGTGTCTGACTAGAGAGGTTCTACCTGTACCTTTGATTTTGGTACCTGACTATGTACATTAGGCCAGATTCTGCCACTGTAGTCCTCTAATCACAATGTCATTTAAAAAATAACAAAAATTGATAGTTTGGGAGCATAAAACCAGGTTTCTGCTTTGTTAAGGAACTTGGAACTTATTTACTTTTTAAATTTGTGTTCAGTAATGGCTTGAATAGTGGTGGAAAACATCAGCTTTGACAATTCAGGAAATTGCAGAACAGATTCAGCATAGGTGGTAGCATTCCAATTTTCCCTCCACCATGTCTCCCATCCTATCTCATGCTCCACCAGTATGTGTCAACACTTCAAGATATCATCACTCTGAGGATAATATTTATCCCTGAACAAAGGGCCAGTACGAGGCCTATACATCACTTAAGTTTCACTTACTCTTTCATGTTATGGCCTTTTGCTGCCCATAGGCCTTCTGCTGCCCATACGGGTGATTATGGTAGTTCAGCCTCTGAAGCCCATTTAATTCTGGGCCTTTCTTTTTAGCTTGTCAGGAATGCTGGATGTTAATACTGCAAACAGCTCTCACCTAGGATTTATTGCTTCCAAGCTATTTAGTACAGACTCTCAGTCTTTGTGACACATACCCAGTATAGGTGGGTATGCATTATCTAATACTCGGAGGAGGCTAAGGAGTGGAGAAATTGGAAATTCTACCTAATGTCATGGACCTGTTTAAATTAGGTGCTCCCCTTTCCTTTCAGGGTGAATATCCTATTTAATTATCTGCTGTTAAAAATAATAGAACATGAGTTTTTCCATGGGGCTCTGAGGGGAAAATATTGTTTCTCTGACCTCAACTCTGTCAGTTGATTAGCGCAACTCCCATATCACGGCGCAAATAGTGTCTTTTAGATCAAATTAAAACACCATCAGCATTACCTTTAAGGTCCTATGTAATTAATGCTTTTCTTGATCTTCTCTCTGGTGTGTAATCCATGTTTTCATACCTTACCCCTTCCTCTGGTATCTGTGGGGCCTTACTATCTTCCAGTTGAACTGCCCATTTTGCCTTTCCAGATCTTTCTGTCAAACTACTTTTACTGCCTGACTCCGACTGGCATTTACCTAGTGATCTGATCCCTGTCCCAACTGGCATTGGTCTGCTTCCACCCAGGTATAGGTCCATTTGGACAGCTCCCTGGATAGCTGCCCCAGGAATGGAGCAGCAGAGCCAAAGCAACCCCACCCCACCCCCAAATGCATCTGGCATGTACAGCAATGGCCACATGTGCTGCCCCTCATCCATTGATCTGTTGTGCAGCAGTGTTCCTTTTGGCCAATTGAAGAACTGCCACTCTCCCTACCCAGTTCTGCTTTGGTGAAAGAAGCCTGGTTCTCTTTGCACGACTGCTGCAGCAGCTCCTGTTTGTTGTATCAAAAACCCCCGTTCCTTTCTCCCTGCATAGCTGCAAGAGTGGCTCCTTTTTAAGGACCCATTAAAGGGTGAGCGAGAGTGGCTATCTGTCTCTTTAGACATTTATTTTGCATCCAGCGCTGTGATTTGTGGCGACTTTGTGCTTTGGGGTGACTGTGCCTGATGTTGGCTGGGATTGGATGAAGATGACAAGGAGACTGAATGGATTAATGGGTGTGTGAGGAAGAGAGGGGAGAGAATGAAACAACGCATAAATAGATGAAAGAGAAGGAAAGAGTGTGGAGGAAGAAGGGGAGAGATGGATGTAAAGAAAAAAGATGAGAACTAAGTGGAGGTAAAAAATGAAGACATAAAAAAACCTGAAAAACAAAAATGAGCATATTAAAAGGAGAAGAGGAAATAAGGAAGGATTTGAGGCAGAATTAATTAAATTTAAATTAACAAAAATAGCTTAGATTAAAAAAAATAACCAGGACTGGGCACAAGTACAGACAGAAAAGCCACATAGGAAAAAAAACCATGGTAGTGTGGTAAGTTATTAAGGTTTGTGATGATTTTCATAGATCACTCATGTATTTACTATTGCAGGAGCCATATCAGTCATTCTAAATTCATGGCAATGAAATCTGCACATTTGACCACACTATCTTATATTCTTTATAGAGCATCTATTCTCAGTGTGATATTTGTGTACATACCCAGAGGCAGTATCTTTGTACCACTGAGGGCTGTTAAATATTGTTTTCCTGAGCCCTGTTTGGAACATATACCCCAGGCTGGGTCACTGTGGATCTGGTCTGGCTTGATGTCGAACTGATTGTTATCCTGTCAATGGTTCCCTGAGCTAACTAGACTTCTATCTGGCTTCATTCTTGTTCTCCTCCATACATGAATCAGTCTGTGTTGTATCACATGCTGCTTTTCTTGCTCATGATGCTTGTTTTCTCCTCTTCTTTGTGAGTTTAGGTTACTTGCATACACAGCCAGATTACCTATTTCCTCCCAGTTCTTGGCCCCAATCCAGCAAGACATTTAAGCCAGTGCTTAACTTTAAGCATGTGAGTAGTGACATCATTTATGTGTCTAAAGTTAAAATGTCGTTAAGTCCCTTGATGGCTCAGGGCCTTTAATATTTAGAACATTGTTTTTTATTCTTACCATATATTTCTGCTGCACCTAACATAAAGAGGTCTCAATCTTGATTGGAGCCCCCCAGTTGCTACTGTAATATCATGCAAAATAATACTTTATTGTTATTAATGTTTATTACAATAGTGCCCGAGGAGAACCTGAGAATAGGGCCTCATGGTGTTAGGTTCTGGGCAAATACAAAGTAGTAAAGAGTCGCTACCCCAAAGACCTTACAGTCAAAATTGGCAAGCCACACATACAGTAAGGAAGAGGCATATAACGTACTAGCAGAGTGAAGAGTATGATAATGGTAAGCAGGTGGAATGTTAGTACTGGTGAGGTGAGATGCTCTTATGGTCACATCTTTTCAGGAAGCAAAACAGTTGACCAAATGGCTCAGGCAAGATGTGAAGTTGGACAATTTGTCATTTGTTTTGAATCCCTGGATGGGCCCTGAAGGGAGGCCATTTCACATATGATGTCTATCATTGCTCTCCTGAGGAATGACTCACAAAAGTTGAGGTAACAGCTCCTGTCTTGTAATATGCCTGTGTACTATATTAAAAAAAAGTATGCAACTAGAAAAAAAAATACAGAATCTGCAGTAGGAGAAACTGTTGAAAGGTTTTTTTATTTGTTTATTGGCAATGTTTCATTTTCTCTCTCTCTCTCTCCTGTGATTTCTTTACAGCAGTTGTATGCTGCCCAGCTTGCTGCAATGCAAGTATCTCCAGGTGGCAAGATACCTGGCATACCCCAAGGCAACCTTGGTGCTGCTGTATCCCCTACCAGCATCCACACAGACAAGAGCACAAACAGTCCTCCACCCAAAAGCAAGGTATTGTGCCATTTTAAATGAGCAGATTTGCACCAGAGCATGTCTGTCTCAATATTTATGTGGTCTCTATCAATATGATATGTGAGAATCAGATTTATCTTCACAATGCCTCTATGAAATAGGGGAAGTACTTGTATCCTCATTTAACGATGGGGGATTCAGGTATGGTGACAGTAAGTGATATGTCCAAGGTCATGGAGGAAGCCAGTATCAGCTGTAACTGAATGCAGCTTTTCTGAGTCTCATCTAATGCCTGAGCCACAAATTATTATTTCTCTTCCATCCTTTGGTAATATGCAAAAGACTAGGGCTGCATGCCTTCCACACAACTGCTATCCCCCTTCCCTTTAATGCTTAGTCATATAAATGGCAGAGCAACAAAAGATGATAGCAGTGTGGCATCCCATCCAGGGCCAAATTTTGTCCTGGGGCTCATGCACAGAAATCAGTGGGGACTCTATGCACATATCCAGTGGCAGGACTTACTTTCCATTGGTGGCAAGTGTATCAAAGAACAGATTTTAATCTTTTTTATATAAAGTAGGGGTCTAGAGTAACTTCCAAGTAGTAGGTCTCTTCAAAGGCCAAGTTAGCAATTATAATCAGATCTTCAAAACATCGCCTATATTTGGCAATTTGGCTCCAGCAAAGACAAAGGCACAGAGTACATCACATCTGCATAATATATTGAAACTCCACTGGTCTATTGGCCAAGTGACATTAACTTGAGATTCTGCAATTTCTCAGCAGTTTGTTTGTTGAGGATTTGGTTGCTGATAGTCAAAATCCGATTCTGTCTGGTAAATTGAGTATTCTTATCCTGACTTTCAAGCTCCTCTATCACAATCCCTCTATCTTCTTTGCCTGGACAAACTGAGCTAGATTAAATGAACATACCAAAATGTTTTTCTGTTGCTAAATCAACATCTGTGACTTTGATCAATTTAAGTCAGATATGCAATGCAGTACAGTACATAAGGACATGAAGAAAATTGCTTCCTCATCTTTTGGGTTAGCATTAATGTATTATAGAAAGTGTTTCAGGAATAGGCTTGCCAGATACTTTCACCAAAAGTCCCAAACATGGACCCCTCCACCCTCCCAAAAAAACCCTGGGAAACCAAACTTGGGGGGGGGGGGGAAGCGCTGTGCCTTTATGAATACCCACACTCCCCACTTCCCCCCGCCAGACGCTAGAGAACCAGAAAATACCAGACATTTTACATGTCCAGTATTTTCTGGGTTTTTTTTTACCGGACAGTGGCTGGAAAAAACAGACTGTCCAGCGAAAACCAGACACCTGGCAACCCTATTCAGGAACTCCTATTCATCCTGAGCTGAATGGTAAGAAACCTGAGCCACAGATTATGTTCTGTGTTCAATGGAACTATCCAGTGATTTTCAGTGAAACTACTTGTATAAATATACCTCAGGTTGTAGAATAAAGTCCACCGTGTGTGTTTTTATCCACATATAGATAGCAATATATATAAATAAGAGATATGTAATAAAATATACCAGTTGGGATTTTCAAAAGTTACTTAGAAGCACAAATCCCATTGACTTTTAAATAGAATTCATGCTCCTAAGTCACATGAATTTGAAAATTCCACTTATTGTTACTTGTATCTCTGAGTTATCTAATCTTTTAGCTGCTCTGTCTGACCAAAGATCAACTCATTGGCCAAAATAAGATGGGCTCAATTTATTGTTCAGGTGACCTAAGGAAACTGGTCACATTTTGGAGTGGCACTCCCTACCTTAGTTATTGTAAAATTACTAGCAAGGAAACTGAATAAAAAGCACCCTCATTTAAGTGACAGGAAAAAGTTGATGAAATGTGTCCTTCCTTTCCTTTGGTGTCCTCTAGCATGCTGTCCACTTCCTTTATCAAGTCAGAAAAGATTCCTTGAATTGACAGTGGCATCTTAATTTTTAGCCTAACAGTGAAGCTGTACAGATTAAAAATAGCCTGACAAATAAATAATACCATTGTCAGCTCAATGAGATCCATGCTTAAAAAAATGAAAGGAATACTTAGGACCCAGATCAACCTGAAGGTCTGTATTTATTTTTTCCTCTTCTCAATGCAGATTTTTTGATTTCCCAAAGTTTTTCCTCATAGGAACATTTTCCGCATCTCTTTTATGTAGTGCAGAGCTGTCAATCATAAAGATAGTTGTTCCCCAGCCATGTACTTTTCTTCAGTTGTTTGTATAGTTAACAAGATAGTGTTGTGAATTTTACAGGGGTTTTCTGTATGTGACAACAATTTGTTAAAGAGATTCCACTACATTTAAGACCTGATGTCGGTTTTGAACCTACCTGGCACAAACAGAATGTCTTATGAGAACTTATGGGGGACAGTATTTACTATGGCATTCATGAAATTATAAGGCCTATCAGACTGGTAATGTCGGCAAAACCATCCATCCTCCTGGTATCTGTCAAAATCAGCTCTGTTCTAATTGCTTCTTATTTATAGGTGTTCCAGTGACTTTGGCTTACCACTATGCAGAAGCATGCAAACAGAACTGATTTGCAAATTGGGGGGGGGGGGGGGATAGAGTGGGCCACTAGAAAAGAAGGGGGCTCCAAAAGGCTGTAAAATTGTGCAGCATGAGCCTTCTGATGCATGCTGTTTTCAATCTGCTGTGTGCCAGTTGGAGGCTCAGAGAGAGAGAGAAAGGATAATGCTGAGAAATGATAGAGTGGCTGTGACCTCCAAGCTCAGCCTGGAAACCCAAGACATTGATTTCACTTAGCATTCCTGCTGAGAAATCTGACGGAGTTCAGTTGTAATAAAAGAACAAGATTCTGTTCTAATGGTAATGGCGTATGACAGACATATCACTTTGTCTGTCCTCAGCACCAGGGAGAGGAGAATTGGAAAAAGGTCACCTGACCTGCCTGTGGTGCTGTGCAAGTGCTATACTGAGCTTTGAACTCAGCATAGGAACATGATTTATTTACACACACACACACACACACACATATATATATATATATATATATATATATACACACACACACACACACACACACACACACACACACACATAATACTAAATGATAACTAATCTTTATAGAGCCTACACTAATTAGACTGAACCTTCTAAAATTGGATAGGGGCTAAGCTAGGAAGATGATGGTGAATGTGTGATAGTACATGAAACTGAATTCTATATGTTTAAGCCATGTATGGAATACATGGTGGTACACCTTGTATCTACATGAGTCTTCCTTGGGTTTTACAAAGCTTGTTTGCACCAACCCTTACAACAACACTGTTTGCTTTGTCTTACCTCATTCTTTCAGCTGTTACTAATGAAGACCTATCCGGGTTTCACAGTCCAATTTTTCCAGACGAAACCTGGTTCATAAAGGTGGCAGTAACCTTGTTAAGATGCAATATGTAAAGTCTCCATACATGAATAGTTAGTGCCTCAGACAACCTTTCAGGAGGTTTTGTTTACTGAATCTCCTCTTGCAGCCCACAGTTTACACTGGCACAGCTTTGGAAACATGCTCTGGTGTTCACAGAAAAAGAGGCAGCCTCACCGCGTGACAGTTTTTCAGGGTCGTGGCAAACATCTGGGTCACTTTTGAAAGCACATGATTTTTCCCCCCTTTGACTAGAAAAATATAAAGTTCCTGTACTGCTCTTTGCAAGGATTCTTCAAAGTCGGCCTCAGTAGCAGATGGAACAACTGCTGGCTGGAGATGTGCTGAGAAACATCAGGGGGAGTTTGCCAAGGTTCATCCTTTAAATCTAGTAAGACATGAAGACATCACTGAAACCCCTCTAAGATGTTGGCAACCCCTATGTTGGCAAGCCTTTTATCAGTGACCCCCACCACTGTTTGAACATTGGAGTGTTCAGACTAAACTGCCATCTTCTGTATCACACTTGCCTTTCGACAGTTGTGTCCCCAAATGTTCAAATTCACTTCTCACATTCTTGTGGTGTGACTTTTAGGAAACCACAGAGGACATACACCATTATGTCTTGCTGTGCGTTCTGTTGAGTTTTCAGGCAGGAAACTGAGCTGGTGTCATGCATTTTTCCAGAATGGAATCTGTCTGCCAGAAAAAATGATTTAAGAAACAGGGCTGGTGGAATACATCCAAAAGAAAATGTGTGTATCTTGCGGAAATGGATTTTAACACAGCTTCTCCTTTAGCAGTTTTTGTGACAGCCGGCATGCTAATCACACCGTTCAAATTTACCAAGGCCTCCTCCACAGCCCCTGTGAAAGGCAACTATCTCTTACATTTGCCAAATTGTGCTGGATTTACAGATACTGTTTTAAGCACATTTTGGCCTTAATTCTGCAAGTACTTTCATGCTGCTCAGTCAGATGTTCAAGGTGGTTATGGCAGATGTAGGAGGGTAAAGATAGGCACAAGTAAGGTTCAGTGAAGGGCAGCATCATCCACTACAGAGTAACAGTTAATCTCAACACCCCTGCTGCCTAATGTATGTAACATGGTAGAGAATGTGTATGTCTGGAGAGATCTTTTCTTCATGGTAATTAGGCTCTGAGCTACAGGTATGATCTCTCATTGACCTCAGTGAGGTTTGGATCTAGGCCCTCTGTCTCTTAAAATGTGCATGGATTAGGAAGGAAGTAGCTTTGTGGCTGCCAGATTAACACATCATTTGTGTGCCCTCAGGTTCCCCTACAACCCTTGCTTGATCAGCTTTTTTTTTTTTACTTTGAACAAATACATGCAACATTCAGCATCTTTTCTTGCAAATTCCCAGCCCTTTATTTATATTTGTTCAAGTTATACTGGTTCGTGGGTGAATAAGAGGTGCCAATTTCCTGGTTTCACGGGGGGTGCTCGATCCCTGCTCTGCCTTAAGCCAAACCCAGCCCCCACCCCATCCTACCCCTTGTCCCAAAGCCCCACACCCACCCACCCTCTACCCTGAGCAGGCGATCCTGCCACTGCTTCTTCCTGCTCCTGCTCTTTGTTCTCCCCCATCTTAGCACCTCCTTCATGCTACTGAACAGCTGATCACTGGGGGGGAGGTGGCAATCAAGGGAAGAGGGAGGGATTGATCCGTGGGACCCACCTGGTGGGTGCTGAGCACCCTTTGTACTTTTTCCCCATGGGTGCTTCCATAGATTCAGTGTCTATGCTCAGCCTCGCTTGTAAATGCAACTAAACGTCTCTTGATATTCACCAAAGTATCATGTATTATCTGCAAAACCAAGATCAATTCAGTGTGAAATGTGACAAGAGAGAATTCCTGGATGCTTCTCTTTTAACCTTATTATGACCCCTCCCGCCCTAACCTGAGTCAGAGTTGTGTCTCCCATCACTGGTAACAGAATACAGTGACCCCAAATCATGTTTCTTGTTCTTTTCAAATAGTCCTGGCAGTGATGTTAGTATTTGCTCAGCAGTAGCACCTGGGAGTTGTGACAAGGAAAGGAAATGTGTTTCAGACAAGCCAGAAACAGCACTAACCAGTTGGCTATATACAATCAGATTCTCTTCAACTGCAAATACCCACACAACTGTCAGTGTGAATCCTTAAGAGAAGGTGGTGTTTTATTTTCACATTGCCTGGGTCTCTCATCACCACAGTAAAGAATGGATTGGAAATCTGCCTTTGTGCCTGTAACCAGAAACACAATCAACTTCAAAAAACTGAGGGCCAGATTCTCTCATGCAATGCAGATTGGCCTTAACCTATTTGGAGTTCTTCAATGTAGGCAAAATATCTGTTGACACAAAGCTAGTTTCACAGTCACCTGCACCAGGCACATCCTCACCCCCGTCTAATGAGAGAGAGGAAGTGGGAGGGGCCATAAAGGAAATGAATAGAACCCTGCGTGGATACAAAAATTGTATCTGCATCCTTACCTGCAAAAATGATCTGCAGATATCTGAATTCACATCTGCAGATGAAGGTACCTGCATATGTAAAGCAGATAGCCACGGATTTGCAGAGCTCTAGAGATGAGACCTTGTGCCAGAAGTGTAAATTAGATTAAGACCACTCCTGCTCCATCTTACACAAAGCCAGGGTGGGCCATGACAGACTATGAAAATAACCCAACCAGAAATTGCCAGACTAGAGAGGTTCAACCTGTAGTTTGGAAATTCCTATAAATGAATCCAGTGAAATTTCTGGCACTGGTATAGAATAAAGTTATTCTGAGCGATACTGACTACATGGGTCACAGATCTCTTTGCAATTGGGTGTGACCTCGCGCTTCAGTTTACATAACAGTCGGGATAAATAAATCACAAGCCCTCCCACTTAAGACAAAAGGTTTAAATGAACCTGTGTAAGAGTTTTAGACTGGGTAGGGAGAGTGATTAGTGCTTTAGCAGTAGGAGTAGCGTGTGTGTGTGTGTGTGCTAGAGAAAGAATAGAAACTGAGAGAGACTGTGGCAAAAAGAAGAAAGTCAAAGAGCAGACCTATCGGAGTAATATATAAATCTGGAAAATGTTAGAAGGAATTTTTTGGGTCTGATGTTAACTAACGAGGCTTGTGACTATAAACTAAGAAACTACTCTTTTGTTTGTATTTCCTTCTGTAGTTGGAGAAGTAGGACCTTTATATATTCCTTATAAATAAACAAGATTACATAAAAGAAAATACAAGATTCCATCATCAGTTTCTATCCCCAGCTGGAACATCCCCCGGAATCCCAGACTTAAGAACATAAGAACAGCCATACTATGTCAGACCGAAGGTCCATCTAGCCCAGTATCTTGTCTGCCAACAGTGACCAATACCAGATGCCCCAGAGGGAGGGATCACAAATAATCCTCATGTGATCCCTCCCCTGTCAACCACTTCCAGAGAAACAGAGGCTAGGGATACTATTCCTCCCCATCCTGACTAATAGCCATTGATGGACCTAACCACAATGAATCTATCTAGCTCTTTTTTGAATCCTGTTAAAGTTCTAGTCTTTACCGTATCCTCTGGCAAGGAGTTCCACAGGTTGACTGTGTGCTGAGTGAAGAAAAATTTCCTTTTGTTTGTTTTAAACTTGCTGCCTATTAACTTCAACTAACCATTTATGTAAAAAATGAGCAATAGCATTTAGCTCTATCCATGCTACAATTAAACAAGAATGAACTTAAGTCATATTCAAAAGGATAATCGTTCAGGGCTCCCATTCCCCACAACCAAACAGTGCTATAGTACGGCTGTAAAACAGTTAATCTATAATATGAACTACTGTAGTATATTAAGCGATATATACAGAGCTAGTGAGTGACACTTACCGTAATACTGAGGTGGTATTTATGTCCATTCCTGAATGGATAAAATGTAGCCAGACTGTTCATTTAATCGGAAACCTTTTCTTTTACTGTCACATGTTGCTTAGAAGAAATATTTGGAAAGAACTACAGGTGACTAATAGTATTTGTCGCTCTCTTCCTTTTCTCTATCTACAATGTATTTGAGAGAGTTTGAACATCTACGGCTACGTCTACATTACATGCTTCTTGAACAAGAAGCCTTTTGCACAAGAGTTTTTGCACAAAAAATTCTTGCGCAAGAGCACGTCCATACCTCAAAGCACATCGCAAAAGCCATGTATTTTTACGCAAGGGTGTGTCCGTGCTGCATGGATGCTCTTGCGCAAGAAAGCTCTGATGGCCATTCACAGAATGGCCATTAGAGCACTTGTGCTTATTCCCATAGGGGTTTCTTGTGCAAGAAATGCCTCTGGAGCGTCCACACTTGCCTTTTTGCACAATAGCTGTAACACTAAAAGCAGTTATGCCTCAGAAAAGGAGGTTTACCTAGGGCAGAAAAAGCCCTCTGTTGTGCCGTTTAACTGCCCATTTAATTGCGCAAGAGTTCATTTGAGGTGTGGACGTTCCGCAGGTTTTTGTGCAAAAACCTTGTAGTGTAGACATAGCCTATGTGTTTGTCTGTCTGTTCAAGAACTCTTCCTAAATGGCAAGAGCTAGGACCACCAAATTCGGTATGCAACTTCCTCTTACCCTACCTTAAAGCAAGGCGAGAGTTTGGTTGTGCCAGGAAAATGGAAGGTGCCTAGAATGGGATTGCTCTCAGAAACCATACAGAAATAAGACAGAACCACCAGGCAGGTGAAAAGGGCTGGTTGGGGGCATACCCGCCCCTGCCTACAACTGACCCAGCCCCAAACCTCTCAACTTCCAGATACCCTTTGGGAAGGGGGGGCTGGAGGCCCCTCCCCCAATTTGTACAGGAACATTACTGGCTGTTCCCCTTCATTAGGGAGTATGGGGAAAGTGCACAGTTTGCTCCATTCCTCGCTCTGGCCGGGAAGTACAGAGGGTGAATGAACCTGGACCTGCCCCTTCCCCCAGCTATGCCTGCTGGAGCTGCAGCAGCCATGGAAAGGCGCTTCTGAGCTGGCCCCAAGCTCCTTCTGTGAGAGAGAATTGGGGTAGTCCTCTCTCCCCAGGGAAGCCTGCATACTGAACCCCTCATCCCTAGCCCCACCCCAGAGCAATGATTTCAATGAAGCATGCACGTTTTCCTTTCGTTTAAAAAAAAAATTGAGTGAAGTTAATTTAAATTTAAATTAAGATTAAGGTACATCTCATATAATAAACACAACAGCTAGGCCCAGAAACGAAGGCTACATCTACACTACACAGTTCTTAGTGACAAGGCTGTCTCGACACAACCCTGTCGCTAAAAGTCAGCATGCGTGAATGCTGTTTGTTGGCACTCTTGCTGACAAGATACTTCTAGCCCTTACAAGTGGCTTTTACTTTTTGGCAGGAGAGTGCTGCCGCCGACAAAGCAGTATTCGCACTTGAGCTTGCCATGGCAAAATGTTTGTCACCAGGGAGGCAAGGTTTAAGCACCCACAAACAACAAACGTTGTGTCGATCAGTTGCCAGTGTAGACAAAGCCTGAGATGTTTTTAACTGCAGTTTTTTAAGCACAGTGAAATTATATGTCTGAATAGAACTTGTTTTTTAAACACTTTTTATTGTGCAGAAATACCTTTTTGTTTTTATAAGAGCATCACTACAACAAATGCAGTGCCTTCTCCTTCCCTCCCAACCCACCAAAAATAAACTAAATAGATGGAGGGATTCCTATGATTCCCTTTCAGCTTCTCTCTTCCCAGCGCTGTTTCCCAATATCATGATGTCTCTTTGGCAGAAGCCTGACTCTCAAGCACAGCCGGCTCTGTCAGCACTTTTAATAATGCAAGCAAAAACAAAACACACACAATACACACACACGTGCATAGATACACAGAAGCCCTTTGAAATCTGCCATTGCTAAAAAAAAGACAAGAATTAAAGTGAGGCCCTGCTTTTCTAAAACATATGGTTCCAGAATTAGGCATCTGATGACACAGATGTGAAGCAAAGTGGGGATGATATGGGTAGTTTTATCTGCATGACCTATTATATCAATCAGTGCCGCCTTTAGCTTGTGCAAACCAGGAAAGCCCCATCACATTTTGCCTCTTTTCCTATATAGGAAGAGTTTTTCTGGGTTTCTGTCCTTGTGGAAAATCTTCCCACAGTATTAACCAGACAGCATTGATTGAAACTATGTCATTGTTCCTGGTTCTATTACGTGCAGGAGCTGATAAAGAACTCCCCCAAACTCTTCTTTACGGTAAAGCATTAATAGGGCAGGAAATTATTACAAACATCTGTACTGGCATTAGGGACATCAGCACACTCCTGCACCAAAGACACTCTGAGCTGTAAAAATACCAGGCCTGACTCACCGCTATGTTACAGCAGTTTAAATTGATTGCCACTCAAATAAGTAAGGTTACACCAGCATTAAACTGGAATACAGAAAAAGTGAATCAGACTCATTATGTTTTTATTGGAGATTGGCCTAAGCCACATCTTCAGATCCAAATATGCCCAAGTTCAAGACCATGTTTGGATCAGAAGTTTTAGTTCTCCCCATTATAGAAATATGGGCCAGCCACAAAGTTCAAATCTGGATTCAGACTTCCCCAGAGTTCAGTGTCATTGGGATCCAATGGGGTTTTTTTTTTTCAGATCAGTATCTCTGGGTTTTTTTGTGTGGAAGCATTATGACAAGAGTACTGACCCCCTGTGGCGAAGTGATGAGTGTATGGGGGACGGAGGAAAGAGGAGCTTGGCAGAGGTTAGTCTTGGTTTGCCTTGCTTCCCACTCCTGAGAAGACCTTTCCTCTCCCTCACCCTGCATTCTTGGTTAGTGACCAATTCCAGGCTCTGCAACCTTCCACTGGAAATGAATAGAATGAGTGGAGGAGTTAGACAGCAGACAAAGGGCAGAGAACAACTGTCAGAGAGCAGAAGAGGGGATAATATTTTTTATTGGACCAACTACCATTGGCGAGAGAGACCAGAGCTTACACAGAGCTCCTCTTCAGGACCTTGCTCTCTTTCATCAACAGTAGTTGGGCCAATAAAAGATACTGCTTCACCCATCTTGTCTCTCTTAATATCCAGCATGCTTACAACTACATTGCATACAACAATAGAGCACGAAGTGACAACATGTTGGAAGATGCAGCTAGCAGCAAGGAAGAAGTGAGCAAGAAGCATAAGGAAGGAGGGCAGTGTGGACGGTCGTCTCTTTCATAGGTCATAGGACAAAGTGTTGCCAGGCTTCAAGATTTGATCAGGAATTTTGCAATATTTGGTGTTTTCCTTTAAGTCCCAACTCGTGGAGTCATGTGACCATTTGGGAATTTCAACTTTCAGTTTTTTAAAAGTGCGTTTTAATCCTCATGGTGCTAGAGAAAAAATTGGAACACGTGACCTGCATTTAGCCAAAAAAACTCTGAAACCAGAAGGCAGATAAAAATAATCCCAAATGTATGGTATGCTGTGGACTGACTCATGATTTTTGAATTCTTGGGGTTGGTGTTACGGGCAAGCTATGGAGTTGATGGGTTGTTTTGACTGGGGGGAAGAACTAGGCTACCAATATGGGAGGGCTTGTTTTATTTGGTGAGGAGGAAAAAAGAGTGAGGAGGGATGAAGTTCATGTTGAAGAGAGCGAGAGCATAAAAGGTACTCAGGGTAAGCATAGTCATTCTCTTTTTCACTGCAGTTGCTGAGAGAATCTTTCAGCCACCAACAGGATGTGCAGAGCTAAAGGTCTGCATACTAAATTGGAACTTAAATATAGATCGTAAAAATACCCTCCACCAGTACAATACTAGGATATCCTGCATCTACATTTGGCTTGGTTCTTCATTTGAAAATTCTATCAAGGAGGGATCATTGATTCTTTATTGCAGAGGCTTATTTTGTATAGACACCAAGCTAATATATTCTTTGCTGTAGCACATCTTTTTCATTTCAGCAGCATGTACTGCTCCACCGATAAAACAATAGTATTCCAGCCATTTAACCCTTCTCACGATTCAGGAGACAGGCTGAGATGGGGCAGGGGAAGCTGGATCTTAAAAGTTTGTGCAGGAAAGAAACCAGATGCCCTTCTGCTTCAGGTAGCAAACCCTCCATTCAATAGGCCAATATATTTAATTTTTTTAATTTATCAATAATAGTGAAAGAGTGAGGTATGTTTGTCAGAGAGACTGAAAAAGAGAGTGTGCAGATCTTGTTAAAATGGAGAATAGTATTAACCTCAGAAGCCTGGATGACCAAGGCCTTTATGGCCAAATCTCACCATTTTATCATGAATATTGTGATTCCTCTTACCTTGTTTAAAACTTCAACTCCTGGAGTCACGTGAATATGAGAGAATCTCCACTTTCTTAAAAAAAAATAGTGTCAAGCCCTCATGATTGCAATGCAGAGAAAAGCTTGAAAAAAGACCCAAGTGTAGACCAAAAGCTCAAAAACCAGGAGGCAAAAAAGAACCTAAAATATATTGTTTTAATAAAATCTCATGATTTGATATTAAGCCAAACTCGTGATTCCAGGGGGCTCTGACTCATGATATTTGAATGTTTGGTGCTGGCAAAACTGCAAATGCATAAACTTTGCTCTCCAGAAACATATTTGTGATTCTCAATAACAGTGGCAAGAATGACTGAACAGTATGCAGACTTGGGGGTAACACCAATCAGAGACCGAGAGATCGACAAGAGTTGTCATTTGGTTTGTAGTGAGATTTTAACAAAAGGTTCTGAGGCACCTCCTCCATATATAAAGGCACCTATAATTTTTTGTTCACAGTCATGTGTATTTATGTGCAAGTTATGCAATATACAGCTGTTTAATACATTTGGCTCTCATAGGCTGTTTTGGTTTCTAATCTTTGCATTTCTGCTGCATTTCAAGAGCAAAATGGACTAGCATTTTGACTGATGAATAGAAAAATATATCTATTAACGATGGGCAGATATTTCACAACACTGTGAGTGTGTGGAGAGAATACCTTGTCTATGTGTAAGAATACTGGGTACAGTAAACTTCCGATAATCCGGCACCTTTAGGACCCAGGGGGTGCCGGATTATCAGATATGCCGGACTATCAGAAGGGGGGGCTATGAGAGGTCTGGAGTGGGGTGGGGGGATGCTACCTCAGACCCCCTCATAGCCCTCCCTTCTGATAGTCCTGCTCTGCCCCAGGAGTCCCTGATTCAGCCACTGCTGGTCAGTTTCAGCAGCGGCTGAATCAGGGACGCCTGCAGCAGAGCAGCTGGAGTGCTGCCGGGTTGGTCCGGTAACGCCGACCCTTGGCGCTGCGAGACCAACCCATCAGCACCCCAGCTGCTCTTGGGGACGCCTGGGGCAGAGCAGCTGGGGTGCTGACAGGTTGGTCCCGCAGCGCCACTCCTCGGCGCTACTGGACCAACCCAGCAGCACCCCAGCTTCTCTGCCCCAGGTGTCCCCAAGTCAGCCGCTGCAGAAACTGATCAGCGGCTGACTCCAAAAAGCCAGAGGTAGAGCTGCTCTGCCCCGGGCTTCCTGGAGTCAGCCCTGGTCAGTTTCAGCAGCCGCTGAATCGGGACGCCTGGGACAGAGCAGCTGGGGCGCGGCTGGGTTGGTCTGGTAGCACCAGACCTCGGCGCTGCGGGGACCAACCCAGCAGCACCCCAGCTGCTCTGTCCCAGGTGTACCCAAGTCAGCTGCTGCTGAAACTGATCAGCGGCTGATTCCAGGAAGCTGGGGCAGAGCAGCTCTGTCTTGGGCTTCCCGGAGTCAGCCACTGGTCAATTTCAGGAGCGGCTGAATCCGGGGTAGCTGGGGTGCTGCCGGGTTGGTCCCGCAGCCCTGAGGGGCAGCGCTACTGGACCTACCCGGCAGCACTCCAGCTGTTCTGCCCCCTGCTTCCCGGATTCAGCGCTGGTCAGTTTTAGCAGCGGCTGAATTGGAGAAGCTGGGGGCAGAGCAGCTCCAATGGTCCGGCTGCCCGGAGCACTTCCAGGTTCCTGATGGTGCCGGACCATCAGGAGTGCCGGACCGTCAGATGCCGGACCATCGGAGTTTTACTGTATTAGGATATTCAGTTACTGGGATTATCTAGAAAAGCTCTTTCAGTAACAAACCGTAAATGGCTTGTAAATTTTTAGTATTTTTCAACTTTTTGAATCAATGTGTCAACAACTGGATGTGCCAGCTAAAAACCTCCAAATACTTTAAGAACTATGTGTGCATAGATAGGTAAGGCATGGATTTGTACAGCCTTTTAGCTGACATGCCAGAGAATGACATACCACGTCATGAATCAGTCACATCCTGTTATATGATTTCAAGTTAACATGACACAACAGGAGTTACATAGTGACAGACAGAACCCAACATGACATAGCCATAGGAAAACTGGCACAAAAAGCTTATTAAAGTTGTGGTTGAAGAGTGCTTTTTTCTCCCACTGCCCTGAATGCTTCAGAGACAAATATGAAGAAATGTAAAAAAAAAGGAAATAATGTGATGATACTGCTACTACAACAATTTTAATTCAAGGTATGAGATGGAGAAAATGTGTTTATCGTGAAACTGCTGAGTATTTTAGTCATTTCAAATCCAATTAATATCTCCCCTTTTATGGATAATGTTCTCAGAGCGCTAGACATCCCAGGATAATGTTAACCCAACTAAGGATGAGGTAAAGAGTAGGGATGTTAAATTTAGTTTAATCGACTAGTCAGTGGCATTTCCATCGACTGGTCAATCAGTCAATAAGTGGGGGAGCCACAGCGGGGTTAGCTCCCGACTCCAGGAGCTAAACCCACTGCAGCTCTGCCTTTCAAATGTGTTAAGAGCCGGCAGAGGTGTAGTGTCTGGGAATGGCGTGAGCCAAAAATTAAAAAGGCAGAAGCACACTGACTGGCATTGAGTGTGAGCCAAAAATCAGCTGATTCCTGGCTTGCGCCCGGTCCCCGCTAACTCCCCATATCCCAGGTCCCCTGCGGAGACTGTGCTAGGGGGAAATGGCTTTGGTGCTGGCTTCCCCCAGCATTGGCTCCTACTCCCAGCATTGGTGCCAGCTTACCCCAGCACTGGCTCCTGCTCCCCCCACTTGCTGCCTCTAATAGAGGCAGCAAGGGAAATGGAGGAGGGACTAGTCATTTACATTATAGGGGAAGGGATAGCTCAGTGGTTTGAGCATTGGCCTGCTAAACCCAGGCTTGTGAGCTCAATCCTTGTGGAGGCCATTTGGGGCGAAAATTTGTCAGGGATGGTACTTGGTCTTTCTGTGAAGGCAGGGGACTGGACTCAATGACCTTTCAAGGTCCCTTCCAGTTCTAGGAGACAGGCAATCTCCATTAATTAATTTATTTTTATTTATTTATCCTTAGTTAACAGTTATATAAACAGTAGTTTATGGCTGCCCATAACGTTGGCATGGGCAGTCTTAGTGAAAACATAAAACTTTCTGGTCAAATACAGGCTGCATTCACTCTCTGCCAAGTCTGGGATTGAAGAATAATCCCTTTGGCTTTGCCTCTGGCCTTCTCCTCACCCTCTTGCACCAACTCAACTGCTCCAAAGTTCTCAGACCACACACACTTCCACCCACCCAGAAGAAAATGAAGGGCCAACTATAGAAAGATCCCTCACACGTGTCTAGTGTTGCCTCTATCATCCTGCCCATGAAGTTGTGTTTTATGTTGTTATATTATGACCAGCTGCCATTGCTACCCAAGTGATCAGGGCTTGCAAACTCTTCCTCATCTGCATACTCCTATTTCATGAGATTAGTCAAATGAATAAGGCTTGCATGATCCGGCTATTGATGTCTGTTTAAAATAAAAAGTTAGCAACTTATTCAGTGACAATTTAACTAATCTCCATTTTCTTATTTAACATCAAGGCACTGTTGGACTTGTAATCTACTCTTCACAAAAGGCACAAATTGAATATGGGTCAGGGAAATCTGACATCCACTCACATTTAGCTGGACGAGGGGTCTACATCATCTTGTCAGGTGCCATTAGATTTGTGGTATTCAAGGTCAAAATGTTGTCATATGACCCTTTGCCCATCTTATTATTGTGCTAAAGTCCCTCATACACTATGGTTATTCTTATTTATTTGGATTACCACAGCCCCTAGGAGCCCCAGCTACAAACACAGAACAAAAAGACAGTCCCTGCCCTGAAGAGTTTGTAATCTAACCCGACAAGCCTGATGGAGAGGAATCGAAGAATACAGGCAGAGTAAATGATGGGATGATAGCAAACATCATGTTCATTCCACAATATTTTATGTATGTAGTATGTATATATGATGCATTTAATTAGGGAGGGTAAGCTACAGGGAAGGCAAAGGGGACAGAGATGTGGAAAAGAGAGTGAGAAGAGTGAGGTGAAGAGACTGTTGGGGAAGAGGGGGTACATGCAGTGAACAGTCAATTCAGCACAGGGCATAGGAAGTCCAGGCCAAACTATAGCAAGCTCTCCAAGGGTATGTCTAGACTGCACGCCGTTTTTGACAGGCTTTGTCGACAGATACTGTCGACAAAGCCTCTGTCAAAAAAGAGCATCTAGACCAGTGGTACCCAACCTTTTGGGGCTGCCAGGCACCCAGGGGCGGGGGTCGCACATGCGCCGCGCATCCAGGGTGGGGACCTTGCATGCACCATGCATCCGGGGCAGAAGAATGACTTGGGCCGGCCCTGGTCACTAGGCGGGCACCACATTGGAGACCACTGATCTAGACTACAACCAGTACTGTTGACAAAGCAAGCCGCTTTTTTGAAAGAGAGTCTAGTCGCTCTCTTCCGAGAAAGCACAGTTTGCATGCAATAGCGTCTTTTTTCAAAAGAGTACTATCGAAAAAAAGGCGTCATTCCTCCTAGAATGAGGTTTACTGCAGTCGACAAAACTGCCGCGTAGTGTAGACGCAGGTATAGTTTTGTCGACAATAGCCAACTTTTGTCAACAAAACCCTGAAGTCTAGACACACCCCAAAGGACCAAAAGTCTCTGCTTTGGCTCCTGCCACTGCTGGCTGGAGTCTCTGGCAGACTTCCTCGTTGCAGCTTTCTCCTAAACCCACATGGGGTGGGGAATGGGTGATACCACCTGGATCCTACTCCCTGGAGAGTAGAGTGTGCACTCTCTTCTTCACAGTTCTAGATCTGAGGGGAATATTGGAGAGGGGGACAGGTGGTTCTGCCTGGACCATGAGGATAAAATGTCCTATATGAGCCAATCCTGTGTGAGAAATAAGGCAAATATTTAGGGGTGATAATAGATGCCTAGACTTCTGGGCTCATTTTTAATAAATGGCTCTCAAGCACATGAATAATTTCAAAATTGTGCTTAGAGCAGGTGTTCTATTAAAATTAGCTAGTTACTTTCAATCAGGTGCAATATGCATCACTTCCTCATCCTGTACTCTGTTAGACAATGTGGTGATTCACCCTCAGGTGACTGCATGTCAGTGTTGGATGAAATGATTGTAGTCACAGCACATAGTTTGTAAAAATCTGTTTGTAAACTGTTGTGGGCTTGTACAAGAGCAAATGACAAAATGACAAAATCACCTGATGCTCAAATATATCCAAATACCTTATTTTGATCCTAATTTTTTAGTGGCACACATGATTTGAGTCAAATCTCAAGAATTTGTGCCCAGAATAAGTCACAAAACATTGCATCTTAAATATAGTGAGTGGGGGGAGAAACATTGTTTTTCTTTAGGGTGTTGTATAAAAGTATCCCATAGAAGGCCCTGCACATAAATAGTAAGTCAACCCCCTGGAATTATATTAAAGGCATTTACTTTCCTCCTGGATACTGCTGTGAAGACAAAGAATCATTAAAATAAAAGAAGATCTGTAGACATCAGCTATAAACCATCAAGAAATAGCTTGTGGGTAACCTTTGATACAATTGAACTTACTTGAAATGAGCGAGGGCTGGATTCATTGCCTTTGGTCAAGCCAGTAGGTGGACTAAAGGTCTCTCTTATCCTTCTTTCCATATCTTACGTTATTAGCTTCTGGGAGGTGAATGTGTTCTGGATGAGTGATGGGAATGTGTTTGGATGTGTTCTTAAATAGACATTTGTTGTATGTCTGAAAAGAATAGGCCAGCTTCACAGTGTGATGTTGGGGCTGTTTGAAGAATATTTTTTAAAGCAGTTGCCTTCCTTCAGCCTTTCAAAAACATACTTTTAACTGATGGTTTCAGCTCAAGGAATAGTGTGGGTAGTATTCTGTGTGTGGATGTACATGTAGTTGATAGAGTTAATGGAGTGATGGAATGCAAAAATCTCCATAACTTGACCTAGCAAAGTTCTTGTACTTCTTATGATTTGATTTCAAATTCATCTTTGTAATTCTCTCAACTCCTGGAGTGAATTGTAATGAGTTCCTACAGTGTAGCAAATATGCCGATATATAGTTGCTAGTTTTAGTTTCAAAGGGCCTGATCCTGAGAGGTTCTGAGCATAAACATCAATGGGAACCGCAAGAACTCAGCACCTCAAGGGTCAGACCATGGTTCTTATTAAAGAATCCAGCAGTTAGTGATTTCATTTTCCCTAGTGGAAAATCAGGAGTGAGTAGTTCTTGGCATCTCACTGAGGATGAATTTGGCACAGCACTTCTTACTATTGTCTGTTCTATTTTATTCTGTCACTAGCCATACTGCATAAAAATGATTTGCAGTTTATTTCCATTTTTGAAAGGTCTATATTGTTAGTGTTGTTTGATATTAATGTGTTTTTATTAATTATCGTATACTTTAAACTTAAATTGGTAAATTGGTAAAATCCCAATCCTACTAAATTCGTGTTTGTGTGATTTATACCACATTAGACTTCTTTTATACTTGCAGTATTGTTAGGTCATCTTAGTGTAAGTGAGATTCAGATCCATAGGCTAAAAGCAATAAGCCAATATTATCCCCATTTTACAACTCAAGAACTAAGGTACAGAGATTAAAGGCCTGATTTTCCGATCACTCTGCACCTTGTGTAGTCATTTACAGAAATAAAAAATCCCACCCTTTGGATTTGGTAACATTTTATACTCACTTTGCACTGATGACTTCACAAGGTGCAAGATAATGAAGATTCATGGCCTAATTGTCTAATCCAGGATCACACTGGAAGTGTGTGGATAATGAGGAAATGAATCCAGCTCTTCCAAGTCCCCATCCAGTGCCTTTACCACAAACTCATTCTTTCTCTTCCATCAGATTTCTTTCTGAAGCCCTAGGTCCCTCTGCCAGAGGGCTGCTTCCCTTATTAGAGTCTCAGGGTATGTCTAGATTACATCCCTCTTTTGACAGAGGAATGTAAATTAGGCACTTAGAAATTGCAAATGAATATGGGATTTTAATTTCCCGTGTTTCATTTGCATAATCACAAAATGGTGCTCTTTCGAAAAAGCACTATTTTGAAAGAACCATGTTTAGACCACAGTTTTACTTTTGAAAGAGTGCTTTTTCGAAAGAGCGCCATTACGTGATTTATGCAAATGAAGCCCGGGAAATTAAAATCCCAGCTTCATTTGCAATTTCAAAGTGCCTAATTTACATCCTTTTGTTGAAAGAGGGATGTAATCTAGACACAGCCTCAGAGGGGTAGTTGTGTTAGTCTGTAACTTAAAAAAACAAGTGGTCCTGTAGAACTTTAGGCTATGTCTACACAGGAGCATTATTTTGGAATAACTGGCATTATTCTGAAATAACATAATGCATGTCTACATTGCAAGCCTTTATTTTGAAATAATGTTGAGCTGGAATACTTCTTACGCCGACTCATGGTAATCCTCATTTCACTAGAAGTAAGGGAATTCAAAGGAAGTGTGTTCTTCCTTCAACTTCCTGCTGTTTAGACAGACCCAAAAGCCAAATTAAGCTATTTCAATTTAAGCTACGCAATTGATGTAGTTGAAGTTGCATAGCTTAATTCAATTTTAGCCCTGCTGTGTAGATGTACCCTAAGAGACTAACAAAATATATATAGCATCATGAGCTTTTGTGGGCACAATCCACTTTTTCATATGAGTCACTCATCTGAAATCACACATGATACTATATCTTTTTTGTTACTCTAATAAGGGAACTCAAAAAAACAAGTAGTCCTGTAGCACCTTAGCGACTAAGTGCTAAGAAGCAGTCTGTGTCCCAGTGAGTCACCAGAAATTAAACCATGTCTCCTATATGGTTCTAATACCTGATAGCAGAGTAGGAAGATGGGGAAATGCTGCTCCTTGTTACAGGAATATTCCAAAGTATAGGAAAAGGGATGAAGGCACAAAAAAAGAGAAATCAAAGTGATTTTATTTTTTAAAAAAGTTAACTAAAAATAGATCTCAGGTTGGTTTGAAACATTCCTGTGAAGTACTAAATATCTCCTCTATACCTCCCATAAATGAGGAGAAATAAAATCACTTCGGTTTTATTAATTGTAGAGGGTGATAGTAACATAGGTGACTTGATTTTATTTTTAATAGCTGAGGTTTGTGTTCACAGTTTCTTTTAAAAACTAAGTATTTGACAATTAAATTGTCAGCGAGTTCATTCCTACAGTAGGAGAACATATTTAGTCTTCTCATACAGTTTTATATCCATCGCCCCATCTGTATCTATGGTCAGCATACTCAGTGTACTGCATATGTAGCTGTCTGTATGTTGATGTAAAATCTATCTAGCCTTTATAGAGATAAGTCAGAAAAAACATAGGTAGTTTTTTAAAAGGAATTTTTTAGTCCACTGTGAGTTGTGCAGGCTGTTTGAAATTTTTTTTTAAAGGTCTTCTTGACTTTTTTCTTAAAGGTCTTCTTGACTTTTTTCTTTTAAAGTTTTCAACAGCTGTTTTTTCTGAATTCTGGGTTCCATGCAGCATTTTTGTCTCTCTTATATGACCACAGCAGGATGAACGGCTTGTTGCTAATTTGTTTTGATATGGTGTGCTTTGGTCTGCCGTCTTTTTGAAATTAATTCCTTTTGTAGGTGTAGGGTTGAGGTGGTAGTGTGCTCCTAGCGTACATGTCATCTACAGCGAGGAGAGGAGGTGGCAGACTTTGATCAATTTGACTTCTGTTTTCTTGTTGTTCATTTAAAATGTACCAGTTTATAATTCTATTTGGCTTTGTGGGTTCCTGTTTTATTTCTTTCCAGGTCCTTCTCTTCCTTTTGAGGTTTCTTGTTTCCTAGTTCATCACTATTGATTTTACTTAGCAGTTCCTGAACATTATTAGCCAGAGGGAGGTTGTAGCCATTGAGTTCAATTTAGGCAGGAAACCAAATCCAGTATAAAGACTATCTCCTTTTTATAAACATGCTTTACAGAGATAGGGAACATATGTTAGTAAGAACAGAACACTGAAAGTCAGGATTCCCAGATCCTGAATCCATAATAGTTCTTGTTTGGATTTTAAAATAACGTAAGTGTTTTGGAAGAGCTATAAAACTCGTGTTTCAGGGAATAAACCAATTTCAAATTAACGGGAGTTCCAAGGTATATTCCTTAGAGACAGGTTATCCCACAAATACCTACTATTTTTTGCACCTTCCTGGCCACTTTGGGGGCAGATACTGAAGTAAACAAGCCGCTGGTCCAGTCCAGTCCAGCAGTCTCTGTGTAAGAACAGTCATAAAGTTAGGCCTCAATTATGCTATTTAGGCAGTCATATGTTGGGGGGTAGTAGAGAGCAACACTGCCCCAGGGAATCTCAAGGATGAGCATGACTCAGGTTGGTAGAATTCAAGCTGAGCCTCCTTGGCATACAAGGGTAAGATAATCATTGTTCCACCCTTCAGATGGCACCCCATGCAAATGCTGCCATACAACAGCGCTTTCCTCAACTCATGGAGTTGGTCTTGACTCCTTCTTCTCCCTGCACTCTTTGCAGGATCCTGCAGACGGAACGATGCAGGAAGATGGGTGAGCCTGTCTTGTGCTTTCACCTCCTCCCTACCCAGTTAGAGAGCCCAGTTTGTCGCTTAATGAGAAAGAATGCATTCTCTGGTGGGTGTCTGAGCACACTTATAGTGTATAGTGCTGGTTCTGCCTTATCTTAGACAAGGAGCATTGATCAGTATAATCTGTCCTGGTCCAGTCTGGGAAAGGGGCAGCAAACAGTCCTTTCTGCAAGACGCCACCTGAACCAAAGCGAAAGTCTGTTGTGACCCAGAAAAAGGATGAGCACTGAAAGGGAAAATATTGTGAGGAGATGACAGCCCAAAGAATAAACCTCCCTGGGAGCCCCCAGAATCCCAAAGGTGTTCCTGGAAAAGAGGAGCTAAAGGAATTTAGCAGAATGTGTAATTCCAGTGTCCTGTGCACTCGGGATGAGTTATGTGATTTCAGCTAGTTTGGTACCTAGAACCTCCACAGGACTTTGTGACGGAGCACCCCTCCAAGGCTACTCCTGATGCCAGGTCAGAATCTTGCACAAGCATGTGCCCTCCTTACGGATGCTTTTCCATTAACAGATATGGAACCTATGAATGAGCGTGTCAGGAAAAAGCACATCCCCCCACTTTGTGTACATTACCTTCTTGGATAACTGCTATCCTAAAAGCAGTAGTTGTGAGAATAACAAGAGTGGGATTTGTAATCCCAAAGTAAGAAGAGCATTTGGGGAATACTAGCAGTGACTGGAACCAAACGCTCTGGTTGGGTAATTCAGGCCAATCCCATGCAGTGTCTAGCTCTGGGAGCTATGCAGTAAGCAAAGTGAAATACAGTAAAAAAAACCCTGGCTTTTACACTGGGGCTGTGTCTACATTGGCCCCTATTCCGTAATAGGGATGCAAATGTAGCACTTTGGAATAGGCAAATCCGCGGGGGATTTAAATATCCCCCGCGGCATTTGCATTAACATGGCTGCCGCTTTTTTCCGGCTTGTAGATAAGCCGGAGAAAAGTGCCAGTCTGGACGCGATTCTCCGGAAAATAAGTAGGAATAACAGATCCTCCGGAAAAGAGCTTATTTTCCGGAGGATCGCGTCCAGACTGGCGCTTTTCTCTGGCTTATCTACAAGCCGGAAAAAAGCGGCAGCCATGTTAATGCAAATGCCGCGGGGATATTTAAATCCCCTGCGGATTTGCCTATTCCAAAGTGCTACATTAGCATCCCTATTACGGAATAGGGGCCAATGTAGACACAGCCTGGATGTATGGGTCAGCTAAAGCCACAACTCGCAACTGTTTGAGGTGAAAATGAGAATCCACACTGAGATTTACCTGTAGCTGCCATATCTTTACTAGCAAATGTCTATTCTGTGCAACACCAGAGAAATAGAGGACAGCCTTATTCCAATATGTCCCTTGGATCTGCTTTTCAGTGCCTTTCCCTCAGCTTTCAGATCAATTCTGGTCAGTGTCCAGTTTTCAGACTTTCTGAACTGCAAATGTTACTCAAATGTACAATAAGACAGAGTAATTTTAGTGAATCCAAAGAATATGTCTCCACTTCTATGATTTTTAAGAATCTGCTGTTCTTATCATCATGTTATGACCCAAAGGTTTATCTCTGTCTACCTAGAGAGGCAACAAGACAGGGAGGAAGACACGTACATTTCCACTTCTGGAGAAACGGATGCATTATTCTTAATCCAAACTTGGAAATGTGGCAGGAGGAGGTACAGCTGGAGATGAACATTATCTAATTCAGCCATCCTGTCATTTGAACATTCTTGCTTAATTTAATACAATTATTTAATCAGTGAGGATAATATCAGTGCTATGATTCATTTATCCAGCATGTTTCACAACTGCCTTTATCTCTCGGCTTCTTATTATCACCACCGATAATTTCATGACTGACTATGGAAAAAGAACTGCTGGTGTTATTCTGTGTGGGCACAGCTGTACTCTTGGGAGAGGTGTGGGGGGGATAATGATGTTGGAGATTTTTATTTGTGTGTGCGCACTTGCACCCCTGGTATTGATATATTTACTGGTTAAACATTTCTGGATAAGCCCATGACTGGATGGCTAAGCCAGTGAGTGACTGGATGTATTGTTTAAAGTGCAACAATAGCAACATTGTCTTCTGCCCAGACACACCAGTAAATGCTCCATATTTTGCATTTTTGTTGAAACGAAGATCTCCATGAAGGAGAAAGCGGATGGGGAAAGTGGGGCCATGACTTTGTTTCTGGAGAGGTTGGGGATGCATTCTTTGAGAAACCCCCTCTCTGGCTTCTTGTTTCTAATTCGTTTGGCTGTAATTTGTACCGTCAAGGTCATTCAGATAGGCAGCAGTATGTGGTGAATGTGTTCCCAAAGGTCATGAAAAGCCTCTTTAGTAGAAAACGCTAGGCTGTGCTTATGCCAGGTCATTTAAGCACATTTGTATTGCCAGTCAGATGATGCACAGTGGAGTTCATGATTTTGTAATAAACTGTGCAACCTGGACCTTCAGTTTGTGCTGTTGTGGGACACAGTGTTTGGGATTATACTGCAACACAGTGTTTCAGTAACTGTAATCTAATAATAAACTAATCTATATAATATGTGAAATGAAGCTGATTATTAAAATCCCAATGAAAGTACCTGATCTGCCTCCCTCCACCCGACTAGTGCACACAACCAGGTCAGTCCTCTTTCCTTCAGTTCCAATCATACGACATGGCATGGTTTTTGTTAATACGGAGAGACTCAGAAAACATTGCATTGCAGTCCCTGCTAAAATCCCCCTGCAGACACAAATTGGCTTTATGGGGTTTTTGCCTGAGTAAGGACTAAGTAGAGATCACAGGATCTGGCCCATAGAGACATTAGAGAAAACATCATTTCAGTCAGCTATTTGGTGGGATAATATTAATGACTTGGGCACCAGGATTCCTAGGGTTTGCTCCAGACTCTGCCATTGAATTACAGCATGACCTAGGGCAAATCACTTAGCCTCTGTCTGCCTCGTTTTCCCACCTGTGTAAATAACATTTAAAATGTAATTAGCACTTTGCATTTACAAAGAGCAATACAAACATCTATAAACTGGGAACAGGTGGGGCTGCCATGAAGCTGCCCCTATCTTGGGGAGGGGGAGTCTGATCTCCCCGTGGACAGAGGCTGCTGCACATCCCACGGAGCAGTCTCTGTCTGCAGGGAGCTTGGACCCCCATGGACAGGGGCTGCTGCCACTCCATGCTGCTGTTTTTTAAACGGTCTCCCCTTGCAGCCCAGAGGCAGCAGTGCAGGGTAGCAGGGGGTCCCCAGGAGTGGGGCCCGCAGCTCACTGGCTGCCGGCCCTGCCCCTGGGGACTGTCAACTAGTTGTGTAACCACTAAGATTTCATGCGGTTACTCAACTATTCAGTTACCCGATATCTAACATCCCTAGTAGAAACCAGCTGTAAAAACTTGGATCAGATCTAGGATCTGACCTCCCCATAGTCCCAAAGTTAATGAGGTTTTGGGTTCCTCTTTGGTGTGGTTTATGATGATCTTTCAACCAAGGAAAGCAAACCACTAAGGTTGTTTGAAAGAATATGCTGCTGCTATTACCATGGCATATGGGACTGAAATCTCCATTACAATGCATTGGTTCTGCTGAACATAGTTTCTTTCAGCAGCCTTAGTGATATGTTTTTGCTTCTGCTTTGCTCTCCGCATTTATTTCTTAATTTTTTGTTTTGTTTTGTTAGCCAAATATGTCACTTTTTAAAGGAAACATTTCATAACCTTTAATCGAGATCATACTTCACTTTCATCACATCTGTGTTTATATTACCACAAGACTTTTAGGTCTTAATGTCTTATGTTTGAAGCATTAATTGTTTGGGCTGAATAAATAAATAAATGTTTGACTTTAACTCTTGAAAAAAAATTGGCCTGTTCTTATCAGTTGTGTCAGAATATTTCTGCATGGGTGGGGGGTAGGGGGCTGTGCAGGGAACAATCAATATCAGATTTTGGATTTCCTCTAATAAAAGTAAGTATCAGGAGTCATGCTAGACTCTTTCATCCATCTAAAAATAATCTCTGTCCGACCTCCAAAGGCACTATCTACCTGGATTGGTCACATTGGGTCTCATTTTGATTTACAGGAGGACCATTTACACTGACAGAGTGGTGTAAAGGCCCCACGGTATACATGAAAATCAGGCCTCTTAATTCTTTACAATGGCAACATACTAGCTGCAACTGTGTTTGTTAAAAATAATGATAAGAAGAAATGATGATAATGAAACGCCAAATTCTCCTCTCAGTTACCCAGGTGTAAATCAATAAAGAAGTAAATGCAGCTCTTTCCAGTTTAAACTGGGGGAGTTGATAGTAGGCTCTCTGGGCCTGAGAAAAGAAATACAGGTCTGCAAGTAAGGAATGGACAGTGTGTCCCATTGAATGTTGAGGGAGGGTTCTATTTTTGATCTTCATGTTCAAAACCATTATATGCTATCCCCAAATCCCAAAACATTTTTTACCAGATCTTAAGGATCTGATTCAGAATTTTAAAACTCTCAAACCAGATTTGTAATAGCATTTCAGTCTGCATATGGGCTCAATAAGGCCTTTTGAAATAAGATAGATAAAATATTACGAACTCTGAATGGTAAAGTAACATCATGCTGTAAATACGTATAATAGCTCAAAATAGTCCACTAATTCTCCTGTATCAGAACTAAGCTTTTCTGACCTCCAATTAATTTACCATTAGCCTGAACACACAATGAATGTGAATGAAGGGGAAATTTGGAATGACATTTATCAGCTCAGGAACTGTCACCTTCTATTATTTCCACAAGGCCTTACACTTCTTGGCTCCAGAGAAAGCTATGCTGACTTGAATGAAGAAGAGCATTCTTAGCACCATGAATAGTTACAGCACAGACAACTCCATGGCGGGAGCTGTAACTCAGACAGAAAAGACCACCACCTCCACATCCACCATGCATTACATGAGACACAAAAAATAAAATTGCTTAGAGAGCTAGCCAAAAGCTTTGCACTTCACACCAGAAATAAAAAGGGGTGGCTAAGAATCAGGGAGGCAGGGAAAACAAAAAACAAAAAAAGAGACACAAAGAAGGAAAAGAAATGAAGCTCAGTGGGACTGCATAGCCCAAAGATAAATTATAAAGGGGGAGGCTCAGGCGCACCGATGGGTGGGGTGGGCTGGGGAGGGGAGTAGCAGATCCAGTGATTCAAAGGGTCCCAAGGCTCCCGGCCACCACCACTACTAGGGCAGCGGTGGCGGTCAGAGCCTTACACCCTTTTAATTCCTGCAGGAGCACAACTTTGCATAGCTCTGAAGATGGGGTGGGGAGGTCAGCACCATGCTCCTAGCAGTGCTGAGGGATGGCTGCCCCCATTCTGCCCCTTCCACCTGAGGCCTCATCCCTTTCAGGAGTGCAGATCGGGTCCCCCCCACTTTACCCAGGAGCCTGCAGAGACTGTAGGCTCTGTTGGGGAGACTATGGAGCCCTCGCCTCTAAAATGTAGGTTTGAATCCAGTCTAAGTCAATATGGTCAGTGAAAGTTCTTCTAATTTGATACTGTGTGGTGGCGACTATGTGAAATGAGGTGGTGGCCTCAGTCAGGTTGCCCATGGACATACATTTCTTCACAGAGGTCACCATATCTGGAACTAATCTATCCTTTTTTTGGCACTTATCATAGAGGTCAAGAATTGAATGTACATGGAAACTGACCTATCTGGAAGTGAGCTGATAAAAGTTAGTGGGGAAGTTTGCATTGCTCCTTGTGATCTGTGCTAAATAGAGGACTTTGGTCTCCAGGGATATTAGTCTGGCACATTTCATCAACACAGATGGTTTGTTGGGTCAAGCATTAGGACTGGATTTGTATTTCTTAGTCTTAAGTGGAATGGGTTCTTAACATTGTAAATTTATACATGTCAAAAAATATCAATTGAACAGAGTAAAATTTCCCCTAAGGAGCTAAATGTCATGGAAAGGCAGTGAGTTAAGTCGTTATTATTCTTCACAGGGAGTATCTAGGAAAACTTAACTGTTTTAAAAATGACATTTTTGTCCTTTATTTCACTGATCATTTTGTATATTCTGCTTAATTCATTTTAACTATGATTACAAAAGTATAAAAGTAATCAAATACATTCAAAAATAATAAAGACACTTAACTCAGAAGCTTGCCTATTTGAGATAATTGAAAGGTGGCATAACAGTGCTTTGCAGAATTACAAGTAGGTTGCATGATGATGAAGACATTCTTATTTATAAAGCATATTTCCGTATGCAGTATGGCCCAATAGAAAATTCCTTGCTTACTCTGCAGCATCCTGCATTCTTTGGATCAGAATTATTATTGCAGTAGCTGCAGATACTCCAACAGTAACAGGGAAAAATTCTAGTGGAGTTTGATCTACATATACCTATCCTACATTTTGGCCCTGATACTGATTGCTCACTGCTATCAGTCAGGAGTAATTTTGTATGAGAAATGGACTTTCTCAAATGTAAAGTTTATGAAGAAAGATCCGAATCATCCCTGCTATTTCTGTAATAGGGCCTATGCAACATTGTGATCATGGTATTGAATATTACTTTAATTACTAAAAGATTTCCTTCCAGAACTAAATGCTCTACAACTTGTGAATTAAGAAGCCTATCCTTTAACACATCCTGCTTTGGCATGATATGATAGTAGCAGGCACACAAAGTACCTACCTACAAGAGGGTGCCAGGGCAGGTGGAGGGAGCAGGAATCTAACTCACCATCCTCCGGTCCAAAAACATAAGTACCGTTTCTGAATATTAAAACGTAGTTTTAAAAATGTTTAATATTTATCTCCACTTTAGGGACCGAAAGGGGCTTCTCTGACTCTTTCTTTGTATTTTGTTAGAGTCAAACTGAATCATATAACTATATGACTTTTTATTTTTAATGTTTTGTTCAGCATTATTTATAGCACTCTACTCTTTCTCTCTATGACACACTTGCGCAGAAAGTGTCATAAGAATCTGGCATAATAAAGTTCAGAGGTTCTCTAATAGTTAAACATGGACCCGTTTTATAAAGAGAGTAAAACTACCAGTGAAAATCAATAGGAGTTATACTTGCTTTGTCCAGGACTGAATTTAGCATTATATATATAAGATTATACTTCTCTGCATATTTGTGTGCCTGCTGCTATCCTATCATGCCGTTATATATATGCCAGATTCATTCCTGGACAAAGCAAGTATAACTCCTGTTGATTTTCATGGTAGTTGTACTCTCTTTATGAACTTGGCTCATGTTTTCAGTGTGTACAAATCATGGTAAGTACTAGTGAGCCTCTAAACTTTCTTATAAACATCCAAAAATGTTGTTCTAAAGTATGAAAGGCTAGCACAAAAGTAGACTTTCTGGTTCTGACTAAAAATACCCAAATAGATTGTTTGTGATACTTTGGTACTTTTGAAAACCAGGACAATCAGAGAAAAACAAAAATAGAAATATAAAATCCACATACACTCACACACATTTACCCAAATTCTAGAACTACAAGTAAATTTGGGTTAGCGTTGAATTTTAGACAAAAGCTGTGATTAATTTTTATTTTTTGCCCTCTACTCAAGTTTTAAAATTTTACAAAAAATATTGTAAATGTCCTCTCATTTGCATCATGTAATTATGTATTGTGTAGATTCAAATGGGGGGGGGGGGGGGGGGTCTTATGCATGTTGTGCAAATAAAGAATGTTCTCTAATTCCAGGGAGATAATTCTCCAATTCACATTTTGATTCCCAGCTGACATATCATGACAGTGTCATAGGAAATGTTGTCTCGTGTATTTTTAGCATCGCTAATTTGTGATTTCACATGAATAAACGTGACTGTCTGTGTTTGGGTACAACTATGGCAGCAGCAGTATCTTTACCACATGCTTTATCTTGTACTTATTATAGGATGAAGTGGCCCAGCCACTGAACCTCTCAGCTAAACCCAAGACATCTGAGGGAAAATCTCCAACATCACCCACCTCTCCTCATATGCCAACTCTGAGAATAAACAGTGGGGCCAGTTCACTCAAATCCTCTGTGCCGGCAACATTAGCTAGTCCTTCAGCCAGAGTTAACACAATAGGTAAGTTTGTTTTCTTTTGGTTTTATTGACGTAGCATGGAGTGAGCATGAAAATCCTCATTTGCCAGCCAAGCCACACAATGGTATATGATAAATCGATGGTGGGGCCTGATCTTGCATTCATTGAAGTCAGTGGAAAAGCTCTGCATGATCTCAGAAGTGCATGATCAGGATCTTAACTCTCTCCACATTATTGAATTGATGAAAATGAAATTTTATCAGATCTCCAAGTTCCAGTGGCTGTTTCATTCAAAGATCCTCATATGACTTCTGTATGATAACAAATAATAAATTATGATATTTTTGTGGTTCCCACTGCATTACAGAGATTCAGACATTTGCCAGTGTCATTTAAAAGCATACACAATTAATGAATAAACTTAAAAAATCTGTAGAAATTACATGTCTGCATATTCTTTAGAAAATTATAGGTTTAATGCATAGTCCACTGAAAAGCTTCATGGGTTATTATTTTAGCTTAATCTACTAGGAATAGTATTAATATCTAACTAAAAAGTCACCAGGTACATTTCAAAACATACTTCACATTGCATCTTGAAAACAGTTGGGCTAGCTGCTTTTAGTGTTGTTCTGTAATATATGTTACTCCTCCTCCCTCCCTCCTAAAACTGCCTCCCTTGCGACCATTTAAGTAATAAATGGTTCTGGTATTATTCACACTTTATATTTCACAAATGCTTTATATGAAAAGGGTGGGACAGTGTGCACGCACATGGATGCCATGTCTGTATGTGTATATTTACATGTGTAAATAACATGCAGACACATCCATTTTAATTCTAAACTTTTCCAACTCACTGTACAAAGTGATCCAATATACAGTAGATCGTCTGAGTTATGAACACCAGAGTTATGAACTGACCAATCAACTGCACACCTCATTTGGAACCAGAAGTACACAATCACCTCACAGACCAAAGGGAGAGCAAATTAACACGGTATTGTAGTGTAACATAAAGTACTAAAACATAAATTGAAAGCAGCAATTTTCTTCTGCACCGTATTATTTCAAAGTTGCATTAAGTCGTGTTCATTACTCTGACAGTGTTCCATTGTAAACTTTTCAAAGAACCATCATGTTTTGTTCAGAGTTATAAACAACCTCCATTCCCATGGTGTTTGTAACTCTTACGATTCTACTGTAAGTTGAATTGTGATTTCAAGGTATAAATTAATCATTATTGGGGATTAGTTTAGACCATCATGTGGAAGGGGGGCAGAATATTCTACAGTTGCTTATTGTGGGGTTTCTTGCACCTTCCTCTGAAACAGTGCTGGGTAATTTTGGATATCGGACTGAATGGAGCATAGGCTGATCCTATGATTTTTCCATTGCAATGCGCTGAAGCTGTTCGAGACATCCATTCTGTTTCCCTGCGAATGGACATGTACTCCACCCAAATGCACTGTGGATCATATACTGGCTGTGCATACACCAGTAAGACCCACACTTATATGGATTTTAAACTTTGGGCATAAGTGTGGATTTTACAGTACCCTTCTCAGACTGATGGGAAATATGATTACATGCACCAAATAGAGAACATATTTCTATGGCCAGGCTAAAAAGGAAATTACTTTATCTGGTATGACATTCTATAAAACCGCATAAATGTTTCATAAATACCCCATTGTTAATTCATAACTTATTATGCATTATTCTTATTAGAACTACACTATTTAACTTGCTAGGTTAGTAATGTATTTGCATCTTTAATCTGTTTGGCCCTGCTGCTCTCTGTGCACCATAGGCTGAGTTTTCATTTTTTTCACTTTAAACCCTTTTTCTTGAAGAGAGTGAACAGCTGCTTGAAGCATAGGGGTAATAATCTGACCTGCATCTCAGTGGTAGACCATCTCTTGTACTCCTCCTCCTCCACCCCTGGAATTTTGCGTAGATTTGAGATCCCTACAATTTACTTTTCTCCTTTTAACCAAATGCAGATTTTGAAACACTGTACCTGTAATGAGTGATAATGTAATTGGATAAAAGCTGCGAGGATGAATGGAGCTTTAAAGGTCACTCTTGTAAGAAGAATTAATGTGTTATACCATTAATAAACCATGGAAAACGGCGGAGCAAAAGATAACATACTTAAGTTATTGTTAATGACATAGAGTTCACTGCTTTATATCTCCTAGCTACAAATACAGAAAGTGACTTTTTGAGGTTGCTAGCTGAACAGTATCATTGTGTGTACTGCATAAGATAAGCTGTCATTAAATGAGGCCCGAGAACTGGACAGACACAGGCTGCTCCTATCAAAAATCTGTCTTTTATGGAGGACTAGATGATTCAGAGGGTTGGTAATGGTTTGTGGAGACTTTTACTGCTAGGTAACTAGTTCACAGCCAACCACAGCTGTAGTATGCAAAAGCAAAAGTATAGTGTCTTTGCTGACCTTAACAAAATGAGTTGTTGATCTTAGTAAAACCCCCAGCAAAAGAGGGCACACTGGTTGGGAACCTTGCAAGGCCATTGACCATGCTGTCTCTAATCTCTGGATATAAAAAGAGGACTTTGATCCCCATGACTGCCCATAAGAGGGTGGGCCTTCTGATCTAAGTGGGCTTAAGCTCACTGTCCTGAAATTCAAATAGTCTGGCACCTTTCCCCACCACTAAATTTACTCTGCAGTCATCTTTCAAAATCCACCCTCCAGACTGTTTTTACTGTGCTCACAATATTGTTCAGTTGTATGTGGCCAATGGGAACAAGCATCTTCTTCAGCTGCATGCTCAACATTATTTCTGATATGAAGTGGCACATACGAACTGCGTCTAGACTGGCAAGTTTTTCCGCAAAAGCAATCACTTTTGCAGAAAAACTTGCCTGCTGTCTACACTGGCCGCTTGAATTTGTGCAAGAACACTGACGATCTGATGTAAGATTCTCAGTGTTCTTCCGCAAATACTATGATGCTCCCATTCGGGAAAAAGCCCTCTTGCGCAAATGTAAGGGCCAGTGTAGACAGCTCAGGACTGTTTTGCGCAAAAAAGCCCTGATGGTGAAAATGGTGATCGGGGCTTTCTTGCGCAAAACCGTGTCTAGATTGGCCCGGACACTTTTCCGCAAAAAGTGCTTTTGCGCAAAATCGTCCGTGCTAATCTAGACGCTCTTTTCCACAAATGCTTTTAATGGAAAAACTTTTCAGTTAAAAGCATTTGTGGAAAATCATGCTAGTCTAAACGTAGCCATGGTGTGTGGTCCTTTGGTTTGGGAGTTTGGGTGAAGGAAGGGATTGTGATCTAGGTAGGGGCTTGGAATGCAGTGCTCGGGAAGAGGAATGGGTGCAGGAGAGGATTCTGGCCTAGGGAAGGGCACGGGGGGGGGCGGGTGCAAGGTCTGGGAGGGAGTTGTGACCTGGGGGCAGAGGGAAAAGGGGGTACAGAAGGTTTGGGTGGTAACCTGGGGCAGGAGGGGTTGGTGACCGAGGGCAGGGAGTTGGAGTACAGGAGGGGGTGGGGTGCCAGAGGCAGGCTTTGCCTGGGAGGTGCTTATGTAGGGAGCTCCCAGCCAGCAACCCTGCAGGACCCTGAGGCAGGCTGCTTGCCTGCTGCAACCCCAGGCTGCTCAAAACGGTTGGCTGCTCTCTTCATGTGCCTCTCTGCTCCGGGCTGTGGGGAGGGAGGGGGGAGGATTGCAGAGGGGAGGGGAAGGCTTCATGTGCTGTCTCCACACCCCAGCAAAATCTTTCAGCTACTGTTAGCTGGAAACTGGCCAATGTGAGCTGAGATATTTTGCTGGGGGCAGGGACAGTGCGCAAAGCCTCCCCTCCCCCCCGGAGCAAAGTGCCATAGAGAGCAGCCAGGTGCTTAAAGCGGAATGAGTTGCTCTGTGCCGGAGGGTCCCAGCATATATTGCCCATCACTGAACTAGAGGAATCACATATGTCATGGTTTCACATACAACCACTATATTATTCTAATTTTGAACTGGCTTGCTAAACAGTAATAGGCAAAATTGTCAATTAAGTAATATTTTCCTATTAGGTAATGGTTGTATATATTGTATCTAGCACTTTTGTTTTGTCGTGGGGGTTATAAGAGTCACAGGTTTCATGACTCCTGAAAAAAAAACAGGACAACACCTGTGACTTTTGCTGCCCTATCCTTTGGTGCCTAGATCCACTGCTCCCTTTCTGCTCTCTTCCACATTTATCTTGAGCCAAAACAGTTAAACTGTCCAAGACAGAAATATGAAAAAGTTGTTGGCTGCTTAAAATCTATTGTTTTATCATACATTTTCCACAATTTTTTCCCAAATATTTCTCCAGGCATTTCTTTTCTGAAGCAGGCATATGCCTACCTGTTAAAAACAAAAATAAGTCACCCTTCTCCCTCCCCACAGTTACAGGGATTGTCAAACTATATCTAGATGTTGCAGACAAAGTGCATTTAGTGTATCTCTGTCAATAATTCACTGTGTATCCTAAACAAAAAGAATTTCCATTTGGTTTGCCTCTATATTAATCTTTTCTCAGCATATGAGCATATTGGCAGCTATTGAAAAAACCTAAGAAGGGCTTGCTTTTATTCACTGATGCATGCCAAACTTTCTCAAAGATAGTGGTACTCAGGAAAAAACCCAAATGGTCTAGGGAAAGGACATGAATTCCAGTTCTGAGGCAAATTCAGCTATAATACAGATTATAACTATTATACCTCCCATTCTCCAAAGCACCGCTATTTTTAAATGTCACTTGGTTTTTTTTTGTTTGCACTTTAATTTATTTTGACCAAATGCAAACTTGGTCAATAACAGCTGTGAGGTGAGGAAAGAACCAAGCAACTTGTTAAGAGAGGGACCAATCTCACTCCTCTCTCCCCACCACCACTCCTAGTATGATGCAATATAGGAGGTGCAGATTACATCCTTCCTAGCACTGAAAAAGCTGTTATTACTCTGAAAACACTGAGCTAAGTCATTTGGTAAAAATAAGTTATGTGGATCAAATTAAAATTCCCAATGTTTTCAGATACCTAATTGGAGAATTGAAAGCAAAAGTTTCTGTCAAGTTTGGGTGCGAGGGAGCACAATTCAATAAATATCTTTCAAAGGAGCCCAGAATGCCAGGTTCATTTGGTTATAATTTAAGGGACGAGGGGGGAGAACAGCAGTGAACTAATCTGACATCAGCTTCTTCCACTGAAATGTTTTAAGCAGCAAGACAATGTTCTACGTTTTTTGGCAATCAGTGGATCAGATAGAAGAGTCTAGCAATACAACAAGGATGTGTAATCTGACATGATTAGACAAGGCTCTTTAGGAACAGAACATTCATAATTGAGACAAAGAAAGAGTATTAATAACACTTTCCTAACACGGCAGTTAGCCATTTTATATTTCCTTTCTTTAATCTTAGTGTTTTTCAACAAATCATGGGATTTAATAGCGTGTTTTGGCAGATTAGAGGATTTATGGCCCAGATGTTTTTTGTTCTAAAAATGGATTAGGGTGTAAAGTTTGCTGGAATCCATGGAACATGTTGAGGCAAGCCGGTCATTTTGTGTGTGATTAGTGCTTGCCTTCTGTCTCACAGTCCCTCCATCTGTCACAATTCACCAATGGATCTGGTTAGATTTAGCCTCATGTCACAAACAGAAGTCCCTTTTCTGGGCAATTTCATATTACAGATTCATTTTATGCCCTAATTAAAAGACAGAAAGGGGAGATAGAGAGTGTATGCGGGTGGAGGTTGGGAGGAATGATAGAACTAGCTTCCCCTATCCTGTTTGAAAAACAGACTGGAGCTTGAAGTCTTCCATCAGTATTCCATCCTACAAATCACATGCAGATCATAATAAGTATAATCTACAGTACACGAAAGGAAAAAAATGACAAAGTATCACATTTAAAATTAAATAGCATTAGCAGCACTGGTGATTATTGTAACATTTTAAAATGAAATAATTCAGCCTCTACTTGTGCTAAACCCTAGGCAGTGAATTCACAGCCAAATAGTGTAGACATCTGACCTACTATCAGCAACATGAATAGAGTGGGAACATAGGTCCATGTAGCTGTGGTTTCTTACACATTTCTGAATGACAGGTGGTGGCGGGGAGCATTCAGCAGCGGAAGTTTCTTTTCCCAGCCATTATGTGCTTTGTATCTCTAGCAAACCATCGCCACCTGTGGTTTATTTTAATGTATTCACAAGTTTTAAGAAAGGGAAGGAAAAAAACGGTCTATTTTTAATAGTTTTGGATTGCTTGCATGATCAAGGCCTCCCACGTCCCTTATCAAGTTACATCCTGCTGAATATAGTCCACAGGGCCAATCTCTATAATGTTGGGTAAACATTAAAACTAATGGACTCAAGTGTCAGAATGATGCTATCGGTACTAATGTTTCTTATAGTTTATACCCAGGTGATTCTATCATAAGAGCAGCATAATTTCCAAGCACAGACAGGTTTATGGGTCTGCTCATTGTCTCTGTCTCCTTCTTATTTAATTAAGTGCCCAAGGAAATCACTGATAAGTTTCACTGACAAAAGTGAAAATGTTTTCTCATAACTTTCCTTTCTTTCTTCCTTTCTTTTTAAGATATTCTTTCTTCTATCACGTCGTCAGGTTATTTAAATGACCACGATGCTGTTACCAAGGCAATCCAGGAGGCCCGCCAGATGAAGGAGCAACTTCGGAGGGAACAACAGGTGCTTGATGGGAAGGTGGCTGTTGTGAATAGTCTGGGTCTCAATAACTGCAGGACAGAAAAGGTCAGTTCCTGAGACTCCCTTTTCTGATAGTCACTGATAGATCATATTCTTGCCATGTTCACACAGACACTGCTTCTCCCACTCCTTTCTTTTCCTCTCTTTCCTGCTCTGTCTCCCTTCTTCCTTTTAGAACATCTGTTTCTGTAACAGAAAACAAGAAATCCCAGCCACACACAGGCATGGAGACACTAGAGAATTAAACTTACTTAAAGTCCTCATGAAAACTTTGGAGACCACTCATTCTTTGTTCCAGGCTGTCAATATGTATTATGACTAGGTGATCTTTGATATATCTGGGTTTGAGTGAAAGTCTTGCTTTATGGACATGCTTACATGTTTTTTTGAGAGATGAGCTGGATTTGAAAATATGCAAGCTTCTTTAGGAACATAAGCTTTGCTGATACTCAAGCTCAGCTTCTGGGTATTTAGCCTTACGAAGTTGTCATATATGATGTTTCGTGACCATTGCAACATAGCACTGTCAAGTCATGTTAGATGACTTAGCAAAGTTGAAAAAACAGAATTGACAATACAAACTGCACCAAATACTTTTAGTGGAATTTAGAAATGATAAGAGTTGATGGCCCCTGCATTATTCTAATTTTGAACTGGCCTGCTCAGGTGTAAGAAGCAAAATTGTCATCTAAGTAATATTTTCCTCTCAAGTAATGGTTGTATACATTGCATCTAGCACTGTTGTAGGATTACAAGAGTCACAGGTTTCATCACTTCCTGTTTTTTTCAGGATACGCTTGTGACTACTCTCTGCTGCCCTACCCTTAGGTGCCTAGATCCACTGCTCCCTTCCACATTTACCTTGAGCCAAGACAGTTAAACTAACACAGAAATATTCAAAAGTTGTTGGATGCTTCACAAATCTGTGGTATTATATATTTTCCACATTTTCCCCCAAATAGTTCTCCAGGCAAAACTACTATAATTCCACCAAATAATCAAGATAAAATATTATTGAATTTGGTGATCCCCATATGACTCATTCAAATAGGCAGACAAATAGAATAAAAATGATCAGCTACTTAGCAATAACTTGAAAGTCAGTCATCCTGGGAAGCTTGTGAGTCAAACAATGTTGTCCAGAACGAGCAGATTGCTACTTTGGATAGCTTTCCAGTTTCCCTGGTTTTTTAGGTGGAGTTTGATCAATAAGCTGTGAGAAGCCAGCAGACCGGATAATGAATGTTAAATGTACATGTAAGTCTGTCACTACTGTACTTTTTCACCAGTCTAGCATGGGTGTAAATGTTGTAGAAATGGCTCCAATTTCATGCACACTCCGGAGAGCAAGGGGGAGGAAAAAAAAAAGAGGTCAGTGTAATAGGTGTCTGGCAGTATATAAAACCTCCTTTAGAAGAATAAGGGCATTTGGTATGGGGGGGGGGGGGGGGGGGAGTGAGAGCATGTTTATAGCATTTCACATAGAAGAGAAGCGGAAGGAAAGGGGGGAAAGTGGAGTGTCAGCTATAAGGCGAAGTGATCACAAGCACAAAGGAATTTATATTCAAATATTTAAGCATTCTTGAAAGGATGCTTGGAGCAGAAATTCCTTTTCTGTGCTCCCCATGTAGAAATGACTTTAACACTCAGCCAGATGCTAATGCAAAGTGACTCAAGCTATTCCTCGCAAGCATAGCTAAATTGCCGTTATTTGTTAAGCGCATTGAATTCAGCTGTGGATACAGCAGTTGGTTGCATTCAGAAAGCATCTGTACCCTTTTTTTTTTTTTAATCCTCCAAAGCAGAGACAACTCTACCTATCTCCCCCTTCTCCTCCCCTGTGCTGGCTGGGAATTGTCAAGTGACAACCGACCAAATCCTTTTGGACAGGAAGCCTTCATCCTGAGTCCTATATACTTGCAAAGCAGACCTTGTGGTTGGATCAGGGAGCCCATTAAAAGCACTTTGATGGTATGGAAATTCATCTTCATGAAGCACCCAGGCCCCTAAGCAGCATGCTGTTTAGCTGTGGTTACAGATCAGTCATTCACATCGGAGGGCAGTAATTGTGCTGACGGCTTGTACAGCAATGGAAGTACATAAAATAATCCCAGGCCCTCCACCATGGCACTGCAAGTTAATCTTCTTTAATACACAGATCAGCTGTTGTTCTAACACATGACTTTATGCTGGCTCTAGTGACTTTGCACAGCCCTTTGATTAAGTAACAGGAGTGGAACCATCTGCATTCGCTTTATTCTGTTACTTTCCTATTGTTATGCTCCTCCTCATCCCTTCTGTTTTCACTTCTCACCCTTACCGCAAGCTCTGGGGTTTATTTTGCTCTCTAGTTCATGTTCCCTGTGTGGCTTATTGGGGGAAGAAATTCTTTTAGGGTGTGCAAGGGGAAGATATTGTGTTTACAGGGTGGTGAGTTCAGTTTTTCTTTTCTAACGTGGAAATAGCTTTTTTGTACAATAGCTGCCAAACTTTATCAGGCTTTCATTTTTGAGTAGGGTTGGGAAACCTAGCTAAACTTTCCATAAATTCTGGGTCTTCTCAGCTAATTATAACCAGCCAAGAAGTTCTGATCCAATTCAGGATCTGAACTTCTCCAACATTGGAGGGTGTTCGCATCTAAATTTTTATTTAAAGTTTTTATCAAGACCTCCCCTAAGCATATGATTTAAAAAAGGGGGGTGGGAGAGAGACAATGTAAGGGAAACTGACAGTATTTCCAAGATTTTTCTTCCCCTTCTCTCTTCTTCTTTCATGAAAAGGGAAGTCAGTGGGGAAAGAGAAACTGAGAACATTACAGATTGGTCTCTAAGGGCATGTCTATACATACCTCAACATAAGCTACACAATTTGAGCTTATTTTGGAATAGCTTATTTCAAAATTTGGCACTGTCTACACAGTGCTAATTTAGAAATAAATTGCTATTCCGTCATCTTTCTTAATCTTTGTGCATTGAGGTTTACAGGAAGCCGGAATAAGAACCTCTTATTTTGAATGTATTTCAAAAGAACAGGCATCTTAGCAGCATGACCAAAGTGTTTACATCAACAAGCTTAAGGGCCAGCCCAGTGATATAAGGGGCGAACACACCAAATTGCCAAAGGTCTTTGGGTTTCCTGCTTGTGTCCTTCACTGCCTGCAGAACAGGTGGGAATGGGAAACATAGCTGTGTCTGGCATATGTTGGAGAGCAAGATGATCCTAAATCACTGCATTCTCGCTGGAATGTTACTAATCTTTATGGGCAGGCACACAATGCCATGCCACGGTCCAGAGTGTGAGTCCCTTCTTTGCCAGTGTTGGTAAAATTACAGAGCTAATTCTGGGGCAGGTTGAGTCTTTTTTCACACGAAGGCTATATCTACACTATGGAGGTTTTTTCCAGGAGAGCAGATGCACTCTTTCAGAAGCCCTATATTCCTCATTTTATGAGGAATAAATATGCTCTTCAGAAAGAGGAGGTTTTTCTGACAATTGATCCCAAATATCAGAAAAGCCAAATATCAGAAAAGCCTCTCCCAAAAAAGAATCGGAAAGATGTATGCAAATTGCAAACCACAATTTGCATACCTTTTTCTGAAAAAAACTCCAGCAGTGTAGATATACCCTAATAGTAATCCCAGCCAAACAGTGTCAGGGTCTGCATTTCTGAATTGCCCCTAGTTATGAGTACTATTAAGAATCTGTCTGTGGGGGTGGCTGGAAGGTGCAAGGGCAGGAAATCACCTTTATGAATGTGTAGTTTAAAGCATCAGGGACTGTTTTCCACATGTATTCATGTGACACACTGGCTAGTTTTCATGTTGCTAACTGGAATGGGCTCTACAGCTAGGTAGTGTTTTCAGTTGTAAGGCAGGAGCGAGACAGAGAGAATTTATGTGCGATTGCAAAGGCATTGTGCAAAAGGAGGCATAAGCAGGGAAAGATATTCAAAAGTGACTAGGACTTTTGGATATTTTGATTTGTGGGCTCCTAATACTTTGTGGGTACTTCAGGTCAAAGGTTTTTAGTAAAACCTACATCATGAATGTAGATTTTACTGAAATGTATTTTAATTGAAATGCTTTAAGATATTTTACTGCATACCCAAAGAAAAGAACATTAAAAATATAAATTAGAAAAGTGTGTATTTTTTCTGGTTTCTTGGAAACCCAGCAATATAGTTTTATTTGCAATTGCAATCTACAGTTAATTGTAGCTTGATACTTACTCTACAAAAACAATATTACCTTTTATACATGTAGCTCAAAGAGTGCAGATTTTCATCCAGATCAAACACTGCAGGGAACAGCATCAAAAAGTGGACTATGGTCTATTTGTATAGCAAAAAAACTGCACAATCTGCTACACATTGAAGGTACACAACCACAGGTTCTGGCGTGCATGTGCCTTCATACAAACACACAACACAAATACACAACACATATTTGCATAGAACAGATGCATATGCTCCATCCCCGACAAAAATGTAGCCAGACATTTGTATATGCACTCAGACCTATATACATGAACATACTCAAATATCTGTAAAAAGATACACACACACGTGTATGGAAACAGGTCCACAAATACACATTCATATGCGTTCAGGTATGCTGCATCAAGTAGACTTACTAATTTCTGACTGCCCTGCACACAGGCAGTGCACAGACAAAGCACACTCAAAGCTGAGTACGCTACAAAAAACATGTGTGCACACATTGCATAGTGTTTCTTAACCTATGATACCAGTTCCCTCACTTATTGCTGAGAGTACATTTCTCTTCTAAAAAGCTCTGACATGTACTTGTCTGCTGGGTTGTAACTAAAGAGCTATTTGTAACAATATTTATTCCAGCATTGTAAGCAGAAGACTGTTTTTATTACTCATGCTTTTAGAACAGTAGGTCGAAGATGCCTTTCCTCCCATTTCCGCCCACCTCATCTCCTCTCATCCTTCCCACTATACCTCCTTCCCCCCTCCACACACACCCCACTTCTCTCTTCCCTTTAACAAAGTGCCAAACATGAAATGACAGTGACCAATGTTGACTTAATGTGGATGTTTAATAATGAAAAAAGCGTGTCAGTTCCAGTGTTAGTTACAAATGGCACTAAGTGTATCGGGTGGCAGCCCTGTAATAATTTTACATCCATCATTCTTTCCTGATGCCTCACTGGTTGTCTGATGGATGGGGCCAGCAGAGTTAACTCTTAAGGAACTGCAGTGGGCTGTGGAGCTGAAGGGAGGAAGTGGATCCTGAGCGACCAGATGCTGCTCTTTGAGAAATAGAAAACGAGCTCATTTGACTGAAGAGAAAAGCTGCCATAAAATGGGATTTTAGATTTTTCTCAGTTGTGTTTTTGATTTAAATCATGTGTTGTTTTTCCTAAAGCTTAAATTGGAGTGGGAGTTCCCCAAAGGGGACAGATCCAAAAACACACTGAAGCCAGTGAAAGCTTTTCCATTGACTTGAAAGGGCTTGCATAGGACCCATTTTTGAGGAATACAGGATCTGTCGAAAAAGGGTTTATTTTTTGACAGATCTCCATCTAGACTGCCGTTTTTTTAAAAAAAAAACTCTGTTTTGAAAAAAAGTGGTGGCCATGTGTATATTTAAATCCCTGCTTCATGAGCAATTTCAATGTGCTAATCTACATCTCTCTTTCGACAGAGAGGTGTAGTCTAGATACAGCCATAGTGAGCAGACTGTGTGTAAAGCAAGGGGAGGCAGGAATGGGGAACAGTTAAATTATCTGGGTTTCCTAAATAAAAGGAAATAATTGAAAATTTGGTACAGAATATGAGCACTGTATCTCTGAGCTAAGTGTTCTTCAAAAGTTAAACTCTGCTCACTTTAATGATCCATGTAATGTTTTACTGGAAAAAATACTGTAGTATTTCTGCTGGCTAGCAAAGGGGATATAGCAGACAAATTATATACACTTATACATCACACTTAGTGTATTTGTAGGACTAGAAGTTTTACTCAGCATTGCTTGGGTCCTTGTGGGGACTCAGGGCAGGGGTTGGGAAGTGGGGTGGGGGGGGAATCAGGGCAGGCTATGGTGGGTGCAGGAGTCAGGGCATAGTGTGTGGGGGGGGGAAGGGAGTCGGGGATGGTTGGTGCAGGAGGCAGGCAGGGGGTGGAAAGCTAAGGGCAGAAATGTGGCGGGGGGGGGAGCTGCTGGAGGCAGGGCAGGAGGCTAGGTGTTTGGGAGCGCTCAAGACAGGGGATTGGGTTGGGAAAGGGAGTCACCAACTGTTGGCCAGGCAGCAGTTTCCCTGGGGTGGCTGGGGCTGGATACAGCCAGAGCCCCAAGTATAGCCAGAGCTCTGCTCCCCCCACTCTCCCCAATCATTTGACCGCATGGCTGTCACTGCTAGCAAACCCTTCCCTTTTCATTTGGTTAGAAACAATCAAAAGTCTAGTACATCCCATTGTGCTGCCATAGCCAAACCCTGACCTTACTTTAAATTTGAAGAAGAAGGAACCTGCATACCTAATTGGTGGTCCTAGCTCTTACCGTTTGTTTGTTCAAGAACTTCTAGACTCACAGAGAGACACACAAACTCTCTCAAATATATAATAGATAGGTGTCCTGTAATTTGTAGGCATCTCTTTTTCTCATTGGCCTGAAAAACATGAGAAAAGATGAATAGTATAATATTTCTTTTCTCACAGTGTGCAGAGAGATCTGTCTGTTTAGAATAGTTACTATATAATTTGTATACTGGGACGAAGGACTTTAACAATCAGTTGTCACGAAAAAGACTCCAAGTCATCGTCAAGATAACATGTGGCCCCTGCATTTTTCCTATCCATCCAGCAGTGAAACCACCTTAATTCTGCTGTGAATCTGTGCCCATGGAAATTTCTTGTATTTAAGGTAGGGTGGTATGGGTTGCAATCCTCTTTGTTAATGCTATCAACAGAGAGCAGACAGTTTTCAAAGAGCACAACAACAAGGCAAGCAGGTATTATGTCATTGCCCATCCATCACTCTGTATGTCAGCCTTTCAATAAGTCCAATCAACAATCTCAACAGGATCATTCACAGTAAAGGGGCAAATTATTCAGAGAGCTATTGAATCTAGTGTCTTGTCTCCTGAAATGTCTTTATTACTTTTTTTAAATTGGCTCTTTGTAGCATGCAAACCTGACATGTATTTTGACTCAGTTATTTTTTTGCCCAGCATTGCTACCAGAGAATTAAATGTTTTGATTTGTTTCCACTTAAATTTTAGTCCATTTTTTCCCTTTTTGCTTCTTGGAGTTTATGTATATTTACAGCCTCTGCATTTAATGGCCACATACCTTATTTTTGCAGATGGCCAATGGAAGACTTTTTTCTTCCTCTTGATCTCTCTCTCTCTCTCTTTAATAGAGCCAGCTTTTGGTTTTGCTACATTTGTCACAGTGCCACTACTTTCCTCAGCTAGTGAGAGCCCACGCATGGTTGGGAGTGATTATGGGATGAGATTTTTGTCAAGCTTTACATGGATTCCTCCTTTTCATTAATTCTGATTGACCTTCAACTTTACTGCTAAAAGTAAAAACTGTAAAGTACACATAACATGTGCTTTTTGCATATGTCATTATGGTGAGGAGGTATGGGCAGGATTAGCTAATAAAAATGAGCAACACACAAGGGAGCGATGAATTTTGCCCACAGATGTATGTGTGCAACTCCCTTTGAGATCAGTAGAAACAGCACACAAATATCTGAGGGAAGAACTCTGGGTACTAGTTATGTGAAAGTCTGAATGGGCATGTAGCCTGGATTCTCCGTTCACTCCTTGGAATAATCATCTCTCCAAACTGAGTTCAAGACAGCCTCTGCAAGCATAGCATGGGGAAGCTGCCCCTGAAGTTACTTATACCACACCTAGCATTACTAACCCCAGACATTCAAAACACGAGTCAGTCCCCTTCCGCATCTCAAAATCATGGCCTTTAAAAAGGCATGAGACTGTTTTGGTTTGTTTTTAAAGGTTTTTTTATTACTTTGGGTCATGGTTTCAAACTTTTCTCCGCCACATTATGGCTGGAAGCTCCCCTCCTTTTTTTTCCCAATGAAATCTTAGATTCTCGCATCATCATAGCTCCAGGAGATGGAGCTTTAAATAAAACATCCAGTTATAATTAGTGTTATTATTGGCCATGATTTTATTGTGACTCTAAGACCACTTTGACATTAATGGGTTTACTCCCCTTTTACACCATTGAGAATTAGAGGAGAATGAGGCTTGGGTTCTGCTTACTCCAGGTGTAAGAATAAGTGACTTGGATTTAGTGTTAATCTAGACTAAATTTGTCAGCCAGCACCTTTTGTCAGTGCTAAAACACACCCATTAATTTATTTGCCTCCACAGATTCATTTGCTTGCCTCTAGCATCCTGTTGTGTGTGTAGAACTCTGCTCACTAGAATCAACATCATGCTCATTCCAACAAAGAGCAAACAAATCAGGCATTAGAACAGTGGAAAATCCAACTGTTTTCTACTCAGGAGTTAATTTTGATGGAAAATGAGAGCAGAAAGCACTGGTGAAATGTTAGGCCGAGGCTTAGCAGCTTTCACAGGTGTAATAATACCTTGTAAGGAAAATATATATACACACACACACACACACACTTTAATCTTTCTATTTTCTTTCAAAGTAATTGAGTCACTCATTGTTTAGTAGACAACTTCCAGCAAAATGGAGTCTGCTTTCTTCACCCTCTGTATGGGCTAGGATATCCACCTGACTTCATTTTTGGTGTCCCACACTTTTACTCCAATTAACCCATCATTGTTATCATAGACCAGCTGTTATGGCACTTGCTGGCAGGAACAATACTACTCTGTGCTTATATTCCACTGTTTAGCCACAGAGCTCAAAGCTTTTTACTAGAGTGTGTATAACTATCTGCATTTTACAGATCGGGGAAACTGAGGCACAGGGAGGCTGAGTGAGGGTTAGGGAACCTGGTTTCTATTCCTTACTTCACAGTAGATATGCTTGGGAAGTCAGCTTATTTTCAGATCAACAGATCACTGCTGTGCCTACACTCCTTTTCTGCCTCTTCTCCATGGCATTGCTGAGACTAGGGGCTTCTGCTGTTTTTAAGTGTTAACTGTTAGCAATCCAGTATGTATTTTGGTGGTGACCTCTATAAGTTAAGCCTTATTCCTCTTTTTAAAATGGTAGAGAGCAGCAAATCTAAAGGAACCGTGAATTATCTTTGCAGTTTTAAGTACATTGTTTTCTAAACAACACCTTATTCATTGAAAAAGTTTTAGTTTGTGGAATGAAACATTAATAAATACTTCGGGGTCTGATCCAGAAGCCACTGAAATCAATAGGAGTCTTTCCATTCGCTTCAATTTCCAGAGCTGCCAATCCAGCACCTCTAACAAGCGCTGAATTTGCACAGTGTCTGACTTAGAGATTCTTGAAGGCCTGTCTCCACAAACAAGTACAGCACAGGAAGTAAATATGAACACGTCATCACCAATGCCCATTATGTTATTCTGCAACCCACCTCTCAGAGTAGTAAGTAGAATGTGCTTGGTCAATCCAGAGCTTCTCTGTTTTATAATCAGGACAACTTTTTGCTAGAACAGCTGCTAAGGCCTCCTGTTAGCTGTTTACTGAGACCATCAAAGCTTTTGATGTAGGTCAGCAATCAGTCATATCTGAATCACTAGTTCAATAGGCAACACTCAGAGGGTGTTGTACCAACTTCCTGAGCCATCCAATCCCAATTGGGACTGAAACTGGAGAATTTTAAAACAAGTACACAAAAAGGCCACTCAGATGAGGAGTGTTGTTTTATTTCTTTTAATTCTGTTTCTATATTTGGTGGGTAGATTATTATTCCATAGACAAGAATGAGATTTCAGATAAAGTAAGAAAGAGTGAAAAAGCTGAGGGGGTGATGAATGCATTGTTTCTTCATATTTATCTTTGATGCAGCAGCAACAAAATCCCCAACTGATAAATTGTTGTGACATTATGATAATCTTTCATCTTCTTTGGTGGTCCATAGTGCAGCCAGAAGGGGTTTAACAATTACTATTTTATAGTCTTCTACTGTTCTAATGAAAAAGGAAAGAAACAACAAAGAAGGGTTTTAACCTTCCAATTATATAAACTCTAAGTCAACATTTGAAAGTCTATTTTATGTATGTGCTTTTTGTGTGTTTATAGCCCTGCACACAAGGTCCATTTTAACAGTTTGTTCTTATTATATTTTAGTTTGCTTTTTCTGGTAACAGATGTCATCAGCACGAATCCCAGTTCCATGGTCACAGAGGAACTATGGCAGTGTGGTTATGGCACTGGATTGTGATTTGGGAGATCCAAGTCCAAATCTTGCCCAAGGTCATATAGGAAGTGTGTGGTAGTGCCAAGTCACTTAACCTGTGTCGGGTTCCTAACTGTAAAATAGGGACATAAATACTTCCCTGTGCCACAATATTTCCCTACGCCACAAGAGAGCTTTGAGGATGAACTCATTAATGTGTGTGAGAGAGAATTATAAGCAAATTAGAAAACCCCCTTCCCAGAAATACACAACCAAATTCACTCTTGGAGTAAGAATGCAAAAGTCAATGTAGGTGTATTCCCTTTTGTCACTAGTGGGCTTACCCATAGGCTGTGTCTAGACTGGCAAGTTTTTCCGCAAAAGCACCTGCTTTTGCGGAAAAACTTGCCATCTGTCTACACTGGCCGCTTGAATTTCCGCAAGAACACTGACAATCTCATGTAAGAAATCAGTGCTTCTTGCAGAAATACTATGCTGCTCCCATTCGGGCAAAAGTCCTTTTGCGCGAAAAGGCCAGTGTAGACAGCTCAGATTTGTTTTGCGCAAAAAAGCCCCGATCGTGGTAATGGCGATCGGGACTTTTTTGCGCAAAAGCGCGTCTAGATTGGCCACGGATGCTTTTGCGCAAAAGCGTCCGTGCCAATCTAGACGCTCTTTTCCACAAATGCTTTTAACGGAAAACCAACGTGTTTAAAATGGGACATTTTCTCCCTGCTTCTGGCTATAAATAAAAAACAACATCCATGTATATTTGCATGTTCTAGGATAGAGGTGGGCAAAATCAGGCCCAGGGGCTAGATTCGGCCTGTCGAGCATTTCTCTCCAGCCTACCCAAGTGATAGCACAACATACATACTTGTACTCCAGCATGTGTTCAGCTGCCCCTCCTCCACCTTGTCTCGCAGCTAAGCTGCTCCCAGAATTCTCCTGCTAGCTGTGCAGAGTGTGTGTGGGGGGGAGGATGTAGGGAGAGGGGAGTACTGAAGTCAATGTGTCTCCTTGCCTGTCTGCAGCACAGAGATGGGGAAGAGGAAGACACACCATCCATGCTTCAGATTGAATCAATTGCACTGTAAGTGATTCAGAGGAGTACAGAGCGAGGGAGAGGGCAGATAACACAGCAGGACGGATTTCCCATAAAGAGACAGGGTGTGGCTTCTCTCTGTGTGTGTGCTGGCTGCTGCTGGTTAAGTTTCTGTGGGTCACACAGACTTTGTGACACAGATCAAGTGTGTGCGGCAGGGTGCATATGACTATGTGTGTGTGGCACAGAATGTGTCACACACGAAGTGTCTCTCTCACTCATACACACAGTCTCTCTCCGTATCCTCCTGCCCCACCCTTTCTGCCTGAGACCCTGCTCCTTCTGGGAGCCCAGAGCTGGCCCTCAACCACATACCAAAATTCATGAATTGGCTCCCCCACTGTGAAAATTATTGCCCACCCCTCTTCTGAGAGGTAAAATACAAGCCTAAGAGCCTGGTTCTTCAGTTCAGTGTATACAAGTGCCCATGCTCTCATCCTGTCTCTGCTTCTGTATCCTCTGAGTTCTTCAGCAACAAAGAGCTAGTCTTCACCAGAAGCACTACATCAGTACCACTATACTGATGTAGCTGTGCCACCATGGTGCATCTGATAAAAATACTCTTCTGATGGGAGAGAGCTCTCCTTTCAGCATAATAAATCCATCTCCATGAGAGGCAGTAGATATGTTGGCGGGTGAAGCTTTTATTCACATCCCTCAACCATGTAAGTTACACTTAAGTGGTAGCATATACCTGGCCTAATTCACTTAGCTTCTCTGTCCCTCATAGGGTTGCCAGGTGTCTGGTATTCAACTGGACTGTCTGGTAAAAAAAATTCAGAAAATACTGGACATGTGCAATGTCCGGTATTTTCTGGTTTTCCGGCTGGGCACCCAACGACAACCTGGTGGGGGCGGGGGGAGTTGCTGGGAAGCGGGGCACAATCGGCACTGGGAGCCTCTGGTTGCATCTGACATAGGAGTGACATCTTGGGGAGGAGGAGAAGCCCTGTCTGTGTTCCTGAGCGCTGTTCAAGCACAACGTGGAGCCGTAGCCAGACTCACTCGTGCTTCGCTGGGACCATGCGCGGGTCAGGCAGCGCCCTGGGATGTGCATGGGTCCGGGTCAGTCCCACTCCCCGATTCTCTCCCCCTCCTTCCCGCCAGCCGGTTCTCCTCCTCCTCCTGATCTGCCCCGGCCAGCCCTGCTTCCCATCCCCTCCTCTCCCCGGCCAGTCCTGCCCCCATCAAGCGTGTCTGGTATTTTTTCCTGAATAAACCTGGTCTGGTAACCCTAGTCCCTCACTTGAGAGAGAAGCTCACCACTCTCCAGTGAGAGAGGTATTATTTGTAAAGAAAATAACTTTGAATTAAAGGCACCGTTTGACAGCAAATTATTACAGTGCTTATTACTTCATTGGACACAGGACTTTCACTTGGGATTTGGTGACTGAGAAAAGATTAGTTTTAAAAAGGATTCACTGGGTCCAGCAATGAGATCGTTGTCCTCTGAGAAGCCACCTTTTTCTTTTTATGGGCTAGAAAAAATATGTTGAGAGTCCAAAGATCTCCAATGTGGTTATCTAATCAGATAATGTTGTTTCTGTAGCCAAACTGAAATGAATTTGTATTGCAGGGCACTCTTGCATGGAATGGTGACAGACTAGAAAGGTTCCATCTATACTCATCAGATCCAACACTCTCTGGTCCAGCAACATCTGTGGTCCAGCATGATTTTAGTTAGCCAGATGTCCACTACTTATGGGTATGGGCAAGTTTCCTGTAGCTCCATAAAGTTTATTTACAGCCACCAGGCCTGGCTCTTGGGTAAATTAGAAGACACTTTTCTGTGCTGTGATTTAGTTCTGACTAAGAACCCAGGAAGCAGTGGAAGTGTTGGTAATTCTGCAAGACAATCAAATTCTCGTGTTTGGCACCAGTTATGTCCTGAGGGGTTGGACTACAGCGGTTCAACCTCTACTTAATAACCACAATGATTAATACGTGCTTACATATAGTACTCAGTTAGTGCACATGGGATCTTTTGAGTGCTCACCACCATACAACATGCTTCAAGGTGCCGGTGCCCTATCTCAGAGTCGTTAAAGCAAAGGCTGATTTGAAAACAAACCTCTCATGTCCGTTCAAACAAAGAAACACACACACAAAAACAACCCAGGTGATTTTGGTCATCTTGTTGTTGGTCACTGCACTAAGGAAAGAAAGCATGTGACTAAAGGCCAATATGGAGCCAGTATGGTTGCCATCTTCTAAATGGCAACATTTACTAACAGAGGAGCACCTAACAAAGTATTAGGGCATGGAAAACATCCATCTCTTCTGTTTGGACATAGAATAAAAAAACATTTTTGTCCAGGAAAATGGGCATAGCAGAAGGGGAACAGAATACTGAAGGACAGACACCTTCAGTAAAATGTTACGTGATTTGAGAAATAGGCTTGAGGCAAAACACAACTAATTCAAGATTAAACAGAGTTCAATGTACTCTGAAAGCCCTGGTGTACATTAAGGAGTTATTTCAAATAATTACTCCTGCTTTCAATGAGGAATAACACTTATTTCAAAATAAGCTTCCACACTACCACTATTTCGAAATTACTCCCCAGAGCCATTCAAAGTAATTAATTACTCCGTAGTGCTTCCTGGGGCTCTAAGTCGAGGTAGCGCATCCAGATGAGGGGAGCCCACCTCAGAGTAATTTCAAGGCTTCCCTGTGGTGTGGATATGCTATTTCAAAATAGTTATTTCGGGAATTATTATTTCATTTCAAAATAATTTTCTGGTGTAGACATGCCTTTTGCATTTGCCAAGTACTCCAGTCCAATTAATGTGTCAGTAGTGGGGCTTTGTCACCATGGGCCCAGCATTCACATTCCATTCTTGAATTACATTGTAATTCAGTAGGGCAAGCATGCACATAATCTCAGATGCGTGTTCAGCCTTCTTCCTGAAACCCACCATGAGGTAGGAGAACATATTAGAGGGTCTTCTGTTCCCAAATCTTCTGAGGGTTTGATTCACATCTCTGATGACCTTTGCTAGAACTCTTACTGCTACAGTTTGTTCAGCAGACGTTTTGATTCCTTCTTGTATGGAGAGAGAGACTGCAATCAAGTTCCTGTCATTTTTAGATCAGTGTTTTGTTGAGTTATGACAGCTATCATGACAAAGAGCCAAGTAACTTTTTCAGCTGACCACGTAATGGAGTCTGACTTGTGGTGCTTAGTCATTTTATTTGCTCCGGAACAAATACTCTGTGTGTGTGCGCGCGTACATATTCTTTTCTTTCTTTTTAAAATTATAATTAGAGCATTGCTTGGAGCCCTGCCATTGAATTAGTGTAACTCTCCTACAGATTACTTTCTTTGGCTATAATGCCTTAAAAAAAACTTCTTATCTGATTGTGGCTATTAACTCTTCCTGACTGGCTGTACTCTGTAGAAGCAGTTAAGCCAATTTGTAAGTATTTTTCTCATGTGTATTTCTCTGATTTTGTCTGTCACTTTTATAGTTCATTGGTCTTCTTGAGTGGGGCAATTTGCAGGATTTTGCCTTACAGTATACATTTTCTACTGCTTAGTCTATTATGCTTTTAAATGACCCAAGCAATGGGGCTTTACTGCTGCCACAGTCAGGCTATGTTTCTATCACAGATATTTTTCCATTTGTAACATCTGTGATTCTATCTAATAGAAATGACCATAAGGATAGTTTTCCCTCAATCTCATGACTAATAAAATTAGAGAAAGGAAGATTCACTGGGGGCCTGGTTAAGCCCCATGTCCAACGTCAAGCCAGGGTATGGTTGTGTCTGTTTGTGGGGGTTGGGTTTTTTGGGGGGTTTTTGCTTACTATGTATTTTCATGTGGCGTGGACACTCATTTTAAATCAGAGTCATTTTCAAATAGTCCTTGTTTGTAGGTCTGGCCCAGACCTACAATTCCAACAGCAGATCCAATGGTTCCAGCTCCGGGTTGTAACATAACCACTGATAGATGAAATTCACTCATTGCTTTTCAAACTTTTTTAATTTGCAGACTCCGAAAAAATTTTCAAATGGAGGTGCAGACTTCTATGGAAACCTGAGACATAATCTGTAGACCTCCAAGTGGTCTGAGGGCCATAGGTTGAAAACCACTGTCTTATATCATGGCTGGTTGATATAATTGTTAAAGTGAGTTCAGGGCCTAGTTCAATTTGGGGAAGGGGGGGTTAGTTTCATTCTCATGATCCCCCGAATGATTCTTCTCCACCACCCCCAGTACTAAGACTATTTGAAGGATACACAGTAGACTGATATTCTGTTTCCTCCACCCACAAAATACTTCAAGTAACAAAGTGCACTGAATGTAGCATTTCTTTCTGACCTTTAGTGGCAAGTAACAACCGTGCTCATCCCTGTGCCACTGAGCCCATCATTTGTAGCACCTGGCAGCCTTCATATCATTTATTATGTACTTAAAACTCCCACTGCTCCCTATCACCGCAGTAGTTGTGTAAGTACTCGTAACTGGCTACCAAATTACGATAACTATGATTAATGGATCCTTTTTATGTGTGAACTTGAAACCACTGTGTATCCCTATTTGGAGTCACTAAATGGATTTTATGATATGAGGGTGGATTGGCATTATCAGCATGTTGCAGTTAATTTGTGGGGGGAGGAGAGCTCATGTTGTGTTGTTGCTTGTATGTAGTCAATTAAGTATTTTCAACTTACCTTCCTTAAAGGATATTTCAATGTAAGGTGGGGAGGGAGGGTTCCAGCTAATGAAATATAGCTTCACACTTAGAGTAACCCCCTTCAGTAAAACAATTAGGGATCACTGTGGTTATCTGTGCTTTTCATGTCTGAAGCTCTTTTCTACTGATCAAACCCGACATAAAAAAATGCTTATAACAATCACACGAGCAACACAAAATGATGGAGGAGAAACGCAGAAGCTTGTTTCATGGCTAGACTGCATGAGTGAATGAAAATTAGTGATGTAAAATCCTGCTAAACAACTGGTTAAACGTAATAACTGATTAAAGTGCAATCCTACAGGCCAGGGGCTCGAGCCTGGCTAGAGCACCCTCAGGTTGTAGGGCTGCTGGCTTTGCACCAACCCGTGGTGCAGTGAGCCTGGCCAGGCTGCTCCTGGGCATCAATTAATTGATTACTGATAAGCATCACCTGGTAAGGTTACTTGTTCACATCCCTACTGGGAATCGTAAGTGATGGGCACTTATTAGCATATGACTCCCCTTGCCCAGGATTTTATCTTTGTGGCACAGAACACTGATACTTTTACTGCATGACCTTGGGAGGGAGAAAGAGGAAATTTCTATCTTCGACCCTCCCACTGTTTACTCGTCTGCTGCTTGGGTAAAATAGTGCTTACTTCACATAGGCCATTGAATTTTAATGAGAATTTCAAAAGTATTTTCAGAGTCTCCATGTGAAATGTGATATTCAGGAAGCACATATTAATTATTATTATTATTAATCATGTATGGTGACTTGCATTCCCCATTTACTATCATGCTCAAGTAGGTGTTTTGCCTGTGGAGAAAGAGGCTGAATCCTGCAGTCTTTAAAGTTCTTTAATATATTAATTAATTATTTTCCTCTTTATTTGGATAGCCATTGTTCCCATACTGGGTGCTTCTGGATCTTTGTTTGAAATAACCATATTTGTCTCCATGCTTGGTAGCTGCTTGTTGTCACTGAAGTGTAACAGCTGTACCCTTTTTGACTTACAAGCTGCTCGGCCATATTGTAAATTAAAGATAAATAACATGTGCCCTCACTCCCTTCCTCAGCTCCCATGTGCCATTCTCTCTCTTTCCCTGCTCTTGGAGTGACTGATGGTTAGCGTAAGTCATGGCACAAAGGGGCATGACAAAAATGCAGCTTGCTGTTTTGCTATCATCTGTTTCTGAGTGACATCCTGTGAGAATTAGCTCAACTTCCACTTTATAGTTACTAATGGAATTATCTTATTACACTTCATGTTGTTAGTAGCAGGAGGTTAGGGATTACCTTGATGCTGAAATGTAGTCTGGACTTCCCTTGGATCACTTGCACTGTTGAGCCTTCTGATGAGTCAGCTCAAAGCCACATGGCTGAACAGTGCCTCTCAGGAATTTAGCATTCTTCTGTTCTTCCCTCCTACGCTCCATTGACCATTCACACACTTCATCTAATGTGTCTGAACCTCAAAATGCCAGGCACTTGCAAGATGGACATCTTCTGTGTATCTGCAGACTTGTTCAGTCAAACCCCGATAACACCATACCCGCTGTATACTTTATAGCTGGCATGGCAGACTATTCTGTGACTTTCAGGTGGAATCATATCATGTTGGTGGAATGTGGTTGTGCATGAAGCTGTCCCTTTGTTTTCTTGATGTAGTGAATACAGCTCTAGGAGCTGATTTTATTATGTTTTATTTTCTAAAAGAATTTTTTTTTAAATCCCACCATGTATCCAAATATCAAAACACAGTGAAAGTTTTTGATACTTTAGGCCGACGGTGACTTTTTAAAAAAAGGCTTCTGCCTTTAATAGATTTGGAGTATCTCATTATGGTCTAGGGAAGTTGATGGTAAATTGTTTCTTGAGAAAACCATTGACTTGCTTTATCAATCTGTGACTCATTGGAGGGAAAAGAAAGTAAACGCATTACTGACTTTCCCTCTGAATACTCCCATATTGTGGTGGAGCTGGAGTTTGTTAAGGGTAAGTAGTTTGGTTCTGTTACACACCTGAAAAGCTTGGGTGATTATTTGAAGCTTCTCCAAACTGTGACATTTCCATTCACATCAGATTCAGACAAACACTTTCTCACTTGTGGTAGTCTGGCCCTGCTGTCTCTTGTTGGACTGGAAATACCACAAGAACAGTCTGTCTTGAGTTGTTTTGGCAGTAATGCATCCAGTTACAGCCAGAATCCAGAAGTGCAGAGGTGAGCCAAGATGGAAGACACCAGGGAAGAGAAAGTAGTTAACACAAAATTTAGAGATGAGCCTTAAAGCTTTGGGGTGTTCAAAGCAGAGTGTGGTTTATGTAATATTAAGAAAAGCCTTGTCAAATGCAAGCCACATGAGTTTGATCTAGGGTTCAACCAAGATTTACATTTATGAATCACCTTGCAGTATAAGGGTTTCTTTTCTTCTTTCCCGCTTTCTTCTATAGTATGACAAATTTTTAGGCTACATATAATCATGCTAGAGTCCCAGATGACCTGATGTTGGGCTTTGTTGAAATCTGACAGTCCCCAAGAATAGAACATACATCAAGAGAAAGCTCAAAAGGATTTTTTTTTCAGAGTCACTTAAAATGGCATGGTATCAAATTTGTTAGCTTTGAAAAAAAGAAAACTGTCTACATTTGGAAAACATAGTATTGTTTTCCAAGAAAAAAAATATTCTTACAGATACTATTGCCAGGAAAATAGCATATATATGCAGAACAGTAGAAACAGAAGATAGGTGAAAAAATGGAACTTATCTGCATTAGTAGATTTAAGCAATTCAGAAAATGGAGGGGATGTTTAGAATCTTGAAATTATCTGCCTTGGGATATAGTGCTGGCGATGTTGTTAAAGATATCGCTCAGGGTATAATATCTAATTGGCAGCATATACTATCTTGTTCCAACCCAAGGACCCCCTTTTTCCCATGTCTTATCTAGAATGTTCTGCCCAGTGTCTGTCACAACAATCTGAGAACACCTACCACTGCCCAAATCTCAGACTGACTCAAAACTGAGTTTTTCCTGGGACATGAAAAACTATAAATTTAGGCCTTGTTTATTCTACCGATGGAGTGATGGGAGAGTGTCTCCAATAACATGAATAATGTAACTGGAGGCATCGTAGCTTAGGTCAACATACAGTGGTGTCTACACCATGCAGCATCAACGGAAGACACTCTCCCATCAATTCACCTTATTCTTTTCATTCCAGTGAAATATTGAAGTTGATCGGCGACTGCTCTGCAGTTGACTTATTGGGTCTTCACTAGACCCACTAAATCAACCCCCACTGCATCAATAGCAGCAGTGTCAATCCTTGCTAAGTGTAAATAGATTGCTTCCACAAAAAATAGTTTTTATTACTAAGAGAAATATGGTAGTCATATGATAATACTAAGAGAATTATCTCTGTATTCTGAGTTTAGGCAGGGAGGAGAAATGGAGCTGTAGCTTGCCTGCAACTTCTCAAATTCCAATCCAATTATGATGACTCAGGGGTATAGAGAGGTCAAATATGCATCACTGTGCCTCCAAATTAATGGGTGCTTAATTGAACCAAACTTTACTATTCCATTTTATAACTTATGAGGTCTACCCATCACTACCTAATGAGCCACATTTTAGATTCTTAAATGGTTTTTTTCTGGGACTGGTATGATTCGTGTGTGTTTAAAAGTTTAGTGGGCAAAGTATTTAAAAGTTTTTTTATTCCCACCCCTCCCAGTTCTTCCAACTGCAAAGTTCATATGTAATTTAGAATTTCTGATCCAAGTCTAGTCATCTTCCCCATACAGGACAAAACAACACTGGAGAGCCTGACTCAACAGCTGGCAGTAAAACAGAATGAAGATGGGAAGTTTAGCCATGCTATGATGGATTTCAACATGAGTGGTGATTCTGATGGTCAGTAGGAATTATTTATCCTTATTTCTAGTTATGTATGTGTAGAACACAAATTTCTTTTGGGGGAGGGGAAATAAGGAGTAGGATAAGTGAGAAGTGGCCACTAAACAAAGAAGAATAAATTATTTATATAATAATGTTTTAGGTCCAAGAGCAATTTTGTCTTTCTCTGTCATACACTCCATTTATGTTCTTGGTCCAGTCTTGACAATTATGACTGTAAAGATGAAGAAAAAGAAATAAATTAATGTGAGATAACTAATTCATGGTCTCTGCATGATCTCATACAGCTGATCATCTATAGATGATGCATATGCTAGGTCTGTGGGAGCTTGTTTGGATTTGATGAAGCAAGCTTAATGCTCTTTTTTTCTATCTCTGCTTGTGCTTACACCTCCACAATAACAAAGGCAGCTGTGCAAATGTTCATTTGCTAGTTAGAGAATCACTTAAAAAAGCCCCACCTGATGTTGCTATATATTAACACCTTTTCATCACAAAGGAGGAAGGAAACAGGTAATGTAAATACATTCAACATATTGTAAATTGGAAAAAAACCCAAACAAACCTATATTCTTTTGTTTTAGGTTATTAGCAGTAAAAGAAAGTTAAATGATCTTTACAGTCTTTATCTGAAAAAATGGACGTGGTTGTGAATTATATTGGTAAAGAATAATAGATCAGATTTATACCATAACCTAAGACTTAGCAAATTGGGTATGTTCAAGCTAGTCACCATATCTTTGACTTAAATCATTCAGGTGTATTATATTTTTATTAGTTACCTGTGTCACTGGGCACATTCAATAAACATATGATTTTCCCCCCCTATTTTAGGAAGTGCAGGTGTGTCAGAATCTAGAATTTATCGGGAATCCAGAGGGCGTGGAAGTAATGAACCCCATATCAAGCGTCCAATGAATGCCTTCATGGTGTGGGCTAAAGATGAGCGAAGGAAGATCCTTCAAGCCTTCCCTGACATGCACAACTCCAACATTAGCAAGATACTGGGTAAGGAAATTAATAGATTACTGCACTTTCCATAGCAGAATTCCTTGGTTTGGGCTATATATTTTAAATAAATTGTAGTTCCTGACTGATAGTTCATAGACCCTCTGCTGATAGCAGCAATACAAGATTCACCATACTGCCTGACAATATGCATCAGCCAGGAGCTAGACAGCCCTGGGCCCCAAGCTTGCCTGTTGTGGTAGTGGTTTTTGGCAGGAAGACATTGGCCTACCCAAGAATTAACCAAAAAATAAATAGTTATCCCCAGATTATTCAGTGGCTCGAGGAAATGAGTTTGTTACATTTTTGGTACCCTAAAATATGGCCTTAGAATGCTGCCAGTTCTTTTGACCAATTGACCTTATGATATTCTATCATACCTTGGTAAATAGACCATGCATTAGAGCCGTGGTCTCCAACAGGGGCATTTGCATGTGCCCGCCAGGTGCTCGGGGCTGGCCTGGCCCCGGGCACATGGCGCGGCACTTGCGGGGAGCGTCGGCCCCAGGCGCGCGGCGCTTGCGGGGGGAGCGCCGGCCCCGGGCGCGCGGCGCTTGCAGGGGGGGGGAAGCGCCGGCCCCGGGCGCGCGGCGCTTGCGGGGGGGAAAGCGCCGGGCGCGCGGCGCTTGCAGGTGGAGGGGGGGAGCAGCGCTTGCGGGAGGAGGGGCCCCCGGGCGCGTGGCTATGGGGGGGGCCCGGCCCCGGGCAAGCGGCTATGGGAGGGGGCACCCCCAGGCGCCCAGCGGACGAACGGCCACGCCCCCTGGCGCCCGACAACCTCAAAAGGTTGGGGACCACTGCATGAGACAGACATGTAATACTGTATATGTTGAGAAGATTCACATAATCAGAGAAGAAACATCAGAACTAATGTTTCTTCGAGGGCTTTCACATTCTGAGGTGCCCATCTTACATTGAATGAGCATCACAGAAGTCAGCAGGCTAAGCAACTACTTGCATAAACTAGCCAATGGGAGATGGGAAGCCAAGGGGGGGGGGGGGCTAAGCTAAGACCCTTCCCTTTCTCGGAGAGGTACCTAAATGTGGGCCTCAGGGGATCGCCTGTGTTGTGGTGGTGGCAGAACTGGATGAGCTCCCCTCATAATTTTTAGCCCAGTGGCTAGGATACCCATCTGCAACGTGGAGGATGCTAGTTCAAATCTCTTCTCCCCTTTAGGCAGAGCTGGGATTCAAACTGGGCATCTACCACCTTTTAGGTGCATGTGCTAGGCTATGGCCAACCAGAGCTTGGGCTTTCTCGGTTTCTCCTGTTGAAGCTGTTGCAATCTACATAATGAAAGCAAGAGAGAGTAAGTCTCCTGCTTGTGCATACACACAATCACCTTGTACTTGCCGGGGAGGAGCGAGACCCAGGATCCAGTTTCCCTACTCCAGTAACTTTTTAAAATTACATATGCACAGTGAAGTCACTGAACATGAGAGCCCCCTAAATCAGATTACCCCACAGCCCAGTGATTAGGGCACCAGCAGCTCCAATCCCTTTTGCCTCTTGGGTGATGTCCAGTTCAAATCTCCCCTCCACCCAAGTCCCAGGTGAGTATCTAATAACGGGGATATAGGAAAGCTTAAATAAAATGACAAGAAAGCAAGGACCTTGCCTATAGGTGCCTAATCTGATATGTGAGGTCTGAGGCCATTTATCAGGTCGGGTCCTGCAGATGAATTTGACAACTGGATGCCTGTGAATCAGGGGAACACAGACACATTCCTCTGCCTGTCAGGGGCTACAGTATGCATGCTTAGAGGCAGACCACAGCACTGAGGTAACTTTTACAGGACAAATTACTGAGCAATTTTAGGTTTGGTACACCTGAGCAGAGGTTTTAGGAATTCCAATGGGATTGAATTTGTGATTTAGGAGTCTTAACTTCTATTATGGACCAACCTCACAGAGGCCAATTAATTACTATCATATGTTTCTAAAAGAAATTAAAAAAGTGTATAATACAGTGCAACTCTGTATCAGTTAAAAGCATAACATCTTCAATTTGCTCAGTGATTGTCAGGCAAGGGCTGAGTAAGGTCTTTTTGAAACAGCACGAGAAATGTAATTACCATTATAGCCAATGTTAAAAGGTTTGACTAGTTAGAGGACTGGTGGCTGTGCTGGGGTTTGACTGGTCAGAGGTAGCAGCAGGGTGGACTTAAAAGACAAAATTAAATTGATTTGAGAGGGAGACATATTGGTTCTGATACAACATTAATCAATTCCTGCCATCCTTTTTTTACTCAAGGGTTAGTTAGAGGAATAGGACAAGGCGGCTAAACTGATAGTAAGATAAATGTGTACTGGTTACAGGTATGAGATGTGCTTAGACTATGGTACAGAGGCAGTAACCAATTTTGGTCTGTCTCCGAATTTAGAGTAGGCCTGATTAAACCTGCCTTTTAATCAGCTTCAAAAATCTACAAAGATCATTCTGAATGGCCTTTTTCATATATAAAGTACAAAGAGAGCTTGATGTTTTCCCTCTTAACTGATTGTTTTGGATAACAACTTCCGACAGCACGCTGCTAATTCATTCTGCTTAAAACAGGCGCTTGAGCTAGGTTGACATTTTACACAGTCTCTGGGGATTCTGGTTGACATTTTAAAGGGCTTCTAAGCATTTTATAATACCCTAAAATCTGGTTTTAATAAGCCATTCTGCTGAAATTGTTAACATAAGGAATCACCTTTTACTGTTTGGCACTAGATCAGGGGGATATGGGGACATCTTTTTCTGATTAGATGTACAGTAGTTGGAGTAAAATGTGCAAATTCATTACAGATCCTGTAGAGGTGACAGGATAGAGTTTGGAGTCAGCTATGCTGTCTGTTTTGCTGCCAGATTGAGGAAAAAACTATGTTTGGAGGCGGTTAGAGATGTGGTTTCTTTTTCTTTGCAGCATCACATGTAATTTTTTTTAACTTTCCTCCCTTGCAATAGAGAGGGATGCCCTGATATCCTTTTCCTTGATAGAAACGTTACACAGGTCTTTCCTCGGTTGCAAAAGGCCAATCCTTTTGAAGTCAGCAGGGAGCTCTCTGGTGAAGGGTGAACAACTAGAAACGTACAGATCAGCCAGGTGTTCGTGTTTCTTTGTGAAAAGGTCACAATTATTATATATGTTTTAAGCAACACTGCTACACACTGGAGTTACTGAGAGAGGCTTAGATAGGGTTGCCACTGAGCGGGGGTCATTTTTATAGTGAAATGAGAGGAGTGCCCTTTGCTACACTAGAATTCTCTAAGGATTATGTTTGACACTATGGTATTATGTTTTGGGCATAAAAATTAGATACATGGATTTGTCACTAAATTCATCTGTGCATACAATTGACCATCTGTTCGCTGCTACTTGAAGTTGTAGAAAATGATTAGGTTTTTCATTAAATTGTCATATACTATTTTGCTGGATCCCCTTAAATCTTCACAGAGATCTTAATAAATTATTCCATATATATATATATATATATATATATATATATATATATATATATATATAAAAATCTGTGTATGTATATTGTAGATCTAAGAGGTAAAATAGGAAATTACCTCCCGAATCTCTACTCCACAAATGCAAGTGTCTATATCAATGGTTTTCAATTTGAGGTCTGCATATCTGAAAGCATCTTCATTTGTAATTTTGTAAGGGTCTGCAAAATATAAAAAAAAAAAAGTTGAAAGCCGCTACGCTGTATCAATCAAAAAAACCTCAATATCTGGGCTGAAATTTTAGATCCTGGGTGTCTGCCTCAGGCTGATTTTAAGTTTTGCAGAGATATAAGCAGCTGAAAACAGCATGTTAACTATAAATTACAGGCAGAGCAGGCAGTACCACATATGTGTGTGTATATATATGGATGTGTGTATTTTTTATATATATGTAGATTCTGATTCTGTACTGTGATCTGTGCTTGAATTTTGCAGTTTACTTGGGATTGGCAATAATGTGCATGGGTATTTATATAAGCATATAAAATAAAATCAGCCTTGCAAAGCTATCATGAAAATATTCTATTCAAGCAAAATGCTGACTTACCTAACTTTACTGTTGATTTCTATGACTGTAGCCTTGATCATGCTATGGAACCTGTGCAGGCAGACCCCTGAATCTGCATATACCCCCACTCACTTCATGAGCTCTCTCAAGGGCATCAGGAACTGGGTCTTAGTCTTTATCCATGTATTAGACAGACACAATTTAGAATATGAACAGTTCCTGGTGAGACCCACGGCAGCTTGCCAAATTCTGCATATTAATAAGTAAGATAAACAGAAAATAAAGGCTACTTCGTCACAAAATCTGCTTTTTATTTATTTTGACAAGCATAGTTTAATTTTAATTATTTATGATACTTCAAACCACACTAGTAAATGATCTTTAGTATATTTTGTAAAAACAGTGTCATAGGAATAAGAGGTATCACTGCAGGAGGCAGCTATTAAATATTTGCTAGGAAGAGAAGGGAAGATGCCAGGATTTTTTGCGTGATTGAGATTGCAATTTACAAGGGGGAAAATAATGAATGACATTTATGTATAAATATTACCAATTGAGGTATTGATGAAAATGTTGGCACTTATGACCCTGGGCCTACACAAACGTATGCATGTGCTTAACTCTATGTACAGAGGTCTGCTCGATCCAATTGGAGAACTGGAGTTACTGGCATCAGTCAAAACAGTAAAAGATGGTTTATATAAATTCTGTATGTGGACAGAACAATTTTACAAGGCTGATTTTAAGAAGACAGCTTTCTATACTGTGTTTGCTATAATGGTGTGTATGTATATAAATGAATATAAGTACATAATAAGACTTGACAGAAAGATCATAGAAAAACACCACCCTACAGTTTGGGAATAAATTGATAAAGACTTGTAACTATAGGATATGTGGGATAGAGAAGTATAAATGATCACCATTACTTACGAGTGTCAATGCCAATCTGTAGGTTAGATTTGTATGCATCCTTCCTAACCCCTTCAGTTCTCTGTCACATGCATGTTTACTGCTAAACGCAGACGCTTTCACATAAATATTGGGGAAGAGAAGGCACCACAGGCTATTTCAGACTTCTCTGATAACTTAACATACTTTAAGCAAAAAGTCTTTCTACATTTTCAGCTTTATGATGTACAAATGTAAACTGTTCAAAGCTATTATTTTTAAAGCAGTCAGTGCTAAAATGGTGTTTAGGGCTGGGTTCTAGATTCTTTTAGCCTTATTACTTTGTGACTTCTTTAGACTTTATAAAAGCCAGAATTCTGAAGAAGGAATAGATCCTGAAAAAGGATCCACATCATCTTGGCAGCCTGGAACCCTATTTTCAGGATCTAGTCCTAACTGTCAAATGTGTGGTACCTACAATTTTAGGCCCCAGCTGCATTCTTGCCCAGGTTTCCCCTGAGTCATCTTCATGGTGGACCAGGTTCTGGCTGTTCTTAGTTTAGCAGACATAGTAATAAACCTAATCAGGATCTGGTAGTCCACGGGAAAAGTAGCTATTGAATCTCAGGCCAAATCTATACTAGACCCGAAGGTCAGCTTAAGGTACGCACCTCCAGCTACATAAATAACATAGCTGGAGTCAACATTCCTTAAGCCAAGCTTGGTGCCATTTCCACAACGGGAGGACGACAAGAGCAAATGCTCCCATTGGCTTCCCTTACTCTTCACCAGCGCCGACCGGGGCAACCTCAGCATTCAATTCAGTGGGTCGTTACTGGGCCCACTATCTTGAACTCCAAAAGATTGATCTTCAGTGTGATTTTTACAGTCACTTTCCTGGTTACAACTATTAGGAAATGACTTTTCAGGAGACCAACAAACTGCTCTCCTACTCCTTTATATATTTGGGATAAAAGGGTACATGACTAATCATATTAAGGAATGAGTTTTCATTGCTCCCTTCAGTGTGGAGTCAAAGTAAAAACATTTTTGGCTTCCATCCAACAAAAGCTTATGCCGAAATAAATTTGTTAGTCTTTAAGAGCTCATCTAGACTACAGAGAACGGTCAAAAGAAGATGTAACCCTTCTGCTGGGTAGTGCCAGCAGCAGCTAGAGCTGGGTTCAATATCTAGGGGTCTCTTTTCATCCATCTCTCACAGAACCGGCTCGAGCCCCCACGCAGTAGTCTGGGAAATTCACACACCCCTGGGCGCCTCTGAGAGGCAATGCTTCCCCCCTCACAAGCACAGAGTCTGAGTGCAGAAAAGAAACTTTTCAGGAAAGAGAGAGAGAGAGAGAAGTCACATGGCATTAACTTGGGAAAATGCCACAAACAGAGTTCATAACTCCCTCACGAGTAACCGTCCCATCTCAAATGGATTGAGCAATGTCTCTTGCCTTTCATGTTCACTAGTCCAGCAATGTAAGGGTTCCATGCACTTACCCAAACTTTCTCCATACCCCTCTTCAAACGCCCCACATAGGGTCTGCACTGACTGGACAGAGCTGTGACACATCACCCTGATGACTTCACTCATTGAGCCTGAGGCCATGCCACTTTTGTGCTGCTCCTGTGGTCCGCCTGCTGCTGTTCCTACCAGCTGCCTCCCGCCAGCCGTTCCGCTGGCTGCCTGCTGCCACTCCTACCGGCCAGCCGCCAGTCGTTCCCTCCAGCTGCTCCGCTGGCTGCAATGGATCTGGCTCCTGGCCAAACCAGTGACTTCAGCTCTTAGTGATTTCAACTCTTTAGCTACCACCTAGGCTGGCAAAAGATTCCAGTGCCCACTGGACCAGCAAAAAGACTCCTAATGGAGTCTGCTTTAGGTCTATCCTTAAAATAAGGGGGAAAGAGGCAGGTTGATCCAGTCTTACAGCTCACACCTGGCAGGAATGAAGCAGGCTGGCTCAAGCCCCTTTTCCCCCCAACTCAGTTCTCTCAATTCTGGAAAGGGGAGGCTTCTTCATCTGAGAACTCTTACAATGATGATGTCTCTCCTGCAAGCACTGGTGTCATGTTTTACAGTTCCCACATTTAGGGGTAACATGATTTGTGGCCCCCACAACAGCCCAAATTAGTTACAATACACCACATTCCATTCCAACACTGATCCTCCATCAGCCCTGGCTGAATTTACATAACCCCCACCTCAGATTCCTTCCCCATCCTGGCATGAGCTGTATTTACATATCAACAGTTAACAGTTAATTATCTTGTAGAGCTAAACAATTGGAGTGAGCACACCCACCTCCAGGGCAGCTCTCCCCTTTTAGCTGGCTGATAGTAAGCAGTAGTTCAGCCCCTGCTTACAAAGATATGCAAATTCTGGGGGACTTCTAATCGCATTTTCGAAAGTGAAAGAAATTAAGTCGTTTTTCAGCGAACCACCCCCCTCCTTTTTTAAGGAAGAGCGGCTTTTCAACGAAGGGGGCGGTTCACTTCAAAAGTGCGATCAGAAGATAAGATATACAAATTCCGCGGGAATTTGCATATCTTCTTTCAACCGTTCCCTGTAGTCTAGATGAGCCCTAAGATGCCAATGGACTCCTCTTTTTCCTTAAGTCGGTTACTACTAGCTGCGAGGTAAGATGAGTATTTTGTACCTGCCCTATTACCGGTAGTCTTTCATTACAGAAACCCATACTAGAGTTTGGAATAAAACTTCAACAAAGCCAAGTGAGTATCAAGAAAACAGGTCTCAACCACTTGGCTCTGTCTTCTCAAGGGCACTTCCCTGAAGGACTCAGACTGTTTTCTTCCTAAGCAAGAGAGAACTGTGCTTTTTTATATTCAAAAGACAGCTCATGCTATTACTCATAATGTTCTTAGCTCACTGTGCTTCCAAAACTAAGTACAGAATGAGTAACAAAGAAGGAAAGTACTGTAAGTCAAATATGACATTCTGAACCCATTATGTTAAGAAATTATGCAGACTTAGTCCATTTTCCTACTGGAAACATACGCCCCAGAAGGAAAAAATGTTTGGAAAATATTTCACAGTTTGGTCCATCAGCATTGCTTAAAATGGATCATGCCCTGAGGCAATCATCCTTTGAAAATGATTCCATAAACTCAATAATTTATTTAGGGTATCTTGCAGATTTTTTTCAGGTATTATCTATTTGTTTTTGGTTTAATTTTTTCACTTTATTTTAAAAGGACTCATGAAATTCATAAACTACATATTCCTGCTTCATTGGGAAGGTCATTAGTATACACAGCAGAACAGAGCAAAAGTTAAGGTTGGGTGAATAATGGAAAAAAATATTTTAATTTATACAATGATCAAAACATTGTATTTCTCTGTCCCCAACAGCAAATTTGTCACATGGGAACTACTCTTTTGCTCTTCCGGGTTCCTTTTAACAATACCTTTTATCAGCAGTTCTCAGCTGGGGTGCATGTACTGGCAGGGGTACACGGAGGTCTTCAGATACATCAATTCAGCTTGATATTTGCCTAATTTTACAACTAAAATACATAGTAAAAATGAGAAACTGGAATATATTTTACTTATAGGTCAGTATATAGGTAGTGTAAACAAATTGTATGAAGTTTTAATTTGAGTACTTTTACCATTATATCTCACTTTACCTGCTTACACAATCAGACATAAAAAACAGTTTTAAGTGTTACAGCACACACTGTTATTTAAAAACTAGTGTAACTTGGGGGTACAAAAGATAAATCAGACTCCTGAAAGGGGTTGAAAGCCTCTTCCTTAAATAGGTTCTTTTACCCCAAAGAACGGGACATTAGCTTGGTACTTTACAATAACTAATCCTGTCTTCCCCATCTCGGAATCAGTTGTATCAAGCAGTGCAGAGCCCTAGTCACATCACAACATGAGAGTCACTGTGCCACTGCCCCCTCGCCCCCAGCCCTGACCCCAATGGTACAGTGATGGCAGGGTATTTCCTTTCCAGATAGGGCCATGCCTTTGAATTGCTGCTACTCCTGTAGTGAGGTGGGATGGCGGAGAAGAAAGTGTCCATTCTGGCCCCATAGAGGCAAAGGCAGGAGCAAGGGAGTGCTCTGAAAGCTACTAGTATTTGTATGTATTGGGTGAAGAAAGCAGTGGGCCTGGTTAACCTGTTACACACAACACCCCACTGGGATGCACTAGATAATAGCTCCAAAACCCACTGCCATGGGAAGTTCTTCCAACTCCTGCCTAACAGGGGACTCTCTGTATCTCAGAGCTATTGTTTTAGTCTCTCTGAAGACTCAGGCAGCATTCAGCACATTGGGTGGGTTCAGTTCATGTTTTCAAGCTTTTCATTACAACCATAAGAGTTAGAAAAATACTTTTTTTAAAAAAGTGAAAGCTTAGATTGTGATGTAAACCTGACCCTAGAAACCAAGACCTTAGGATGCCTGTGTTTTAATCCAGCCCAGCGTGGAATTCAGCACCTAGTTCATAGCATACAGTTGCACTACACTCTTTACAACAGGAAATGATGAATACCATGCCCAAATGAAATTACAGAGAAACACAGGCGGACTAGAATCTAAAGAGCTTATTGGAACTTTGCCCAACTTTTGCTATTGTGACTTGAAATCTACTTTTACAAAAAGTTTCAGGTATCTTTAATAGTTACTGTGGTCTGGATCTTGGAGTTATCTCTCATTCTAAAATACAATGTGTAGCAGTGGTGTCTATAAAATATTACTCAGAAAAGGAAGAATGGCACATGAAAAGTTACCGGCATCACATGGGTGTACCCTGGAGGTTTACTAGCCAACTACAAAAGTAGTGTCATAGCTAGTTTTTTTTAAAAGCGCTGTTTTACAGCCCAGACCATGGTATTTTGTTCTTAATGATCTGCTTAATCATCCTTCTCTGAATGGGAAATGGGCAGGGTTCTCATTTCTCATTTCTTCTGTGATAGGATCTCGCTGGAAAGCTATGACAAACCTAGAGAAGCAGCCATACTACGAGGAGCAGGCCCGACTCAGCAAGCAACATCTGGAGAAATACCCAGACTATAAATACAAGCCCAGGCCGAAGCGCACCTGTCTTGTGGATGGCAAAAAACTGCGGATCGGCGAATACAAAGCAATCATGCGCAACAGGCGACAAGAGATGAGGCAATATTTTAATGTTGGGTATGGGCCTGTCATATTTTTTATTTCAGTAGAAATTGTTTTTCTCTGGGGTTGTCCTTGTTTCAGAGCTGTAAATTTCATATGTTATCACAAGGTAAATAATATGTTAAGTGCAAAGGGGGACTCTCACTTGTGAGCGCCTTTTGTCAGCTCGGTGTGAACTTGCACTCACTCTCTCTCTATTTTTGGCACACCTGTCAGCTGCTAACCCTCACCAAGTGGGTCTTCAGCAGCCCAGCCCTCCAGCCAGGTCACACACACAATGGCTGTGTCTACACTGGGCCACTTATTCCGGAAAATCAGCCGCTTTTCCGGAATAAGCTGCGAGCTGTCTAAACTGGCCCTTGAATTTCCGGAAAAGCAACGATGCTCTACTGTACAAAATCAGCCGCTATTCCGGAAAAACTATTCTGCTCCCGCTCGGGCATAAGTCCTTATTCCGGAACACTGTTCCGGAAAAGGGCCAGTGTAGACAGCCCAGTAGTCTTTTCCAGAAAAAAGCCCCGATTGCGAAAATGGCGATCGGGGCTCTTTTCCGGAAAAGCGCGTCTACATTGGCCACAGACGCTTTTCCGGAAAAGCAGCCTGCCAATGTAGATGCTCCTTTTCCGGAAAAACTGAAAATGGAATAGTATTCCGTTTTAAGCAGTTCCAGAAATTCATGCCAGTGTAGACACAGCCAATGTGAACAAAGAAATGTCTTTGGGGGTACCAGAAGTCCAGCAGGACTTATCATGGTGCCCTGATTAATACCTGCAGCTCTGTCTCTGGACTCAGTTCTCAGTCCCATCTGGGTAAGCATTAAGTCTGTCCCTAGTCTGCTATAGAGCAGTGGCCCAGAGCTTTTTCAGTGGAGACTCTTTGTTCTCAGCAGTTCCGTGTATCCCAGCTATTTAGCCAGGTAACTCCTTTAGTCCCTTTCTGGGGGTAATTCATAAAGTTAAGTTCCACAAGTGGTTGGCCCCATTCCGGCTCTTCGGTCTGTCAGTGGGCCTGTTTTCTTGGTCTTTTAATGCAAGGGGCTAGGAATGTCGAGTCTTATCCTCTCCAGTGGTCATGGGGGAAAGAAGGGCACCTAGGCTGTCCCACTGTATGGTCCCTAAGTTAGGACCCAGAGCAAATAGCAGTCATGTGCTGTTTCCTCTAACCCTGGGCCACTTGACACATAACCCCTTCCTCTTCACCCTTGTCTCAGGGTTCTCTCTCTTTCCCTGCTTGAGTGAAGGTCTTTCCCAGGCTTCTTTACTCGTGGAGTTTTTCAACCTTCCAGGCAGGCCTAGAGCACCAGCATTCACTGGGATGGGGTTTGGCAGGACCTCAGGAATTCCAGCATAGGGTCTTAAAGGCCTGGCATCACACTAACATAATATGAAGGCATTGGCCAAAGTTAAAATGGCAGAGCCATGAAGAGGTCTCCTGAGTTCAGGTCATGTCTGTATGGCCAACTGCTTCAGTTTCCCCATCTATAATATAGAGCTGATACTTGACCAAGTTGTCAGATGAAATGCACCAAATATGTGCCAACGGTTATTCATTATGGTGTTTACAGAATCTGAATTACTCTGTTCACAAAGTTTATAGCTCCCAAGGCCAGAAACACTAACTCACATTCAAGGAGTTGGGCAAGGAGGTATCAGCTAAAAGATTGCTCAGCAGTACTTTTGAAGAAAGCCCGTGGCAGATTGAACTGGTCCTCTCGGGATATGAACCCCTTACTAGTATTCAGCTTAGCACCGAGCAAAAGACTCTCTGGCACCGCAAATGTCCTTGGACTGCAGTAATCTCATCACATGTGACCAGCATGAGCTGGCTGAGGATGTTTGAGCCTTGCTAGTAAGGTCAGTGAGGATATAGGCATCAGAGAGACATCCAAAGGTTTGTATATTTGTCCACAGTTAGTTCTCTGCTTTTTGATCTAGAAAACTGCCCAGAAGACTCTTTTTTTTTTTGCAAATACTTTTTGGTTTTGGCTACTGATAGGCCAAGGACACATGTTCTTAGGATATTTCCTCCGCATCTGGTCCAGGAGCTACACACACAAAAACACACACACAAAAAACCCGTTTGTTTGTTTAAAATTGATCAACTAACCTTAGAAAAGCTGGAGTATGGTCTCTTGTTCCCTTTAAAAAAAAACATTTCTTTCTCATCCTGTTGTACCAGAATGAGGTCACCTGTCTCTAGTTAATGGGACTGAATATCTATGAAAGGGGAAATAGCTGCCCAGTTACTGTTAAGTGTCCTTAGACAGTGTTTTGAACAGCTACAGTGTATATTGTTATTATAAGCAGCTCAACAGAGAAAGCTGAGCTGCTTAACCCTGTGGTGTTGGCAGGTTCAGTGATCCCACTGGTAAGCACTGAAACAAACATAGGGAAGTCAGCCAACATCCAGCATCGAGAGATTAGAAGAAGGGGGAAGGGGTTCTCTGAGAATAGGTGGCAACAGAGCCCCCCCCAAAATACTTCTTATCTCACCGACGTGCATGTCTTAACAATTTTTAAAACAAATAATATTATTAAAAATGTTACAAAAGTAAACTTTCCAGTGAGTCTGAGAAGTGCCCTACCTGAAAACAAACCATTTTGGAGATAGCTTGTCTAGAATTTAGAGCAGTGACTGGGAGTCACACGGTGAAATCTAGGTTCTACTGGAGTTAATGTAAAATCTTCCATTGACTTCAATCAGTATTAGATCCTAGGAGTCAGGTTTTATGCTTGGCTTCGGTTGTAAATGACTTGCAGTGAATCAGGGGCAGATTTTTAAACAATTTGAGCACCAAAATAAGTGGCCAAGTTTTCAAAAAGTTTTGAAAGTCCATTGTAAGTGTCACTATAATTCAGTGGACAACTTGGCTGTGTCTACATTGGCACCCCTTTCTGGAAAAGGGATGCTAATGAGACACTTCGGAATTGCAAATTTACATGGCTGCCGTTTTTTTCTGGCTCGGGGTTGCCGGAGAAAAGCACCAGTGTAGACGCGATTTTCCGGAAAATAAGCCCTTTTCCGGAAGACCCCTTATTCCCTTGAAAGTAGGAATAAGGGGTCTTCCGGAAAAGGGCTTATTTTCCGGAAAATCGCATCTACACTGGCGCTTTTCTCCGGCAAAACCCCGAGCCGGAAAAAAGCGGCAGCCATGTAAATGCAAATGCCGCAGGGGATTTAAAAATCCCCCGCGGATTTGCAATTCCGAAGTGTCTCATTAGCATCCCTTTTCCGGAAAGGGGTGCCAATGTAGACACAGCCCTTATGTGCATGCAGCCCATCTGGCTGTGTGGCCCACAGAAGATTTTGTTTACTGTTGCCCACGTGCAGGTTTGCAGATTTTGCTGGTTTCCATCTGAATAGTTTTTTCCTACTGGTATTCCTAAAGTAACACACACAAAAAGCAAGGGCACAGGAAGTGAGGTGCATGCTGACTGCATCCAATCAGTCAATCAATGTTGTGTGCAGAGGAAGCACACAGCTCTCACAAAGTGCTGTTTAGTTGGCACATCCTACAAATTCCAGGTATGCAAGCGCAGTGAGCAAAACTACCCTATTCCTGGAAAGCATCCTGGTTATGACAATCGTGCAGCCCACATGCTAGTCTGGGTTGCCCATTGCTGCTGTAATTGCTTCTTGGGACTTTATAGGGCAAGACAGGTTTTCAAGAAAGAAAGCAGTTTTAGCCCCCTTTTATAGATGAGGAGGCCAATTTCAATCCTTAATGGAAGAAAAATATCGCCCACTTCTATAGCATCTTCCATCAAAAATCACAAAGCTCTGTATAGCCATTGATGCATTAAGAAAAGTAAGCGACATTACAGAAGAACTTTGCATTAAAATGTTTCATAGGCCAAACATTTGTTAAGTTTCAGCGTGTTCCTACTGTTACCTAGGGAAAGCCATTCAAAAATACTGAATAATGAAAGTCAAAGTTAGCATTTCTACAGCTAGAAAGTCTGAATTAAGAGTAAAACCAAAATGTATGGTCTCCTTATTCAAAGGCTAAGCCCTTATTTATTTGAGGCAACTGTATTATTTCAAAAATTAGGATGTGATGATTGTAAATAAGCAGGCTTCCCTAGGACAGCAAAAAGCAAGCATGTTACAAATGTGGCAAATCTTTCCAAATAAGCGTTCAGCTGCTTGGGACTGCTTAATCTTTCAGGATCTCTATGCTGAGCACAGCTTACTGGCCAGCCAGTGCACAGTCAGGCTCAGGGATAGGGGAGGGTTTCATTCTTAATTAAAAATGTTCAGCTCAAGAGATTTCACCGTGTCTCCCGTGGCAAGGCTTTTCAGTACAGATGGACACACCACTGATGACATTACAATATGCAGCATGTACTGAAGGGTATTACTGCAATGGAATTACTTCATGAAGCAAGGAGACAAAAGGGGCATGAATATTAAACCTCTAGGCTTGTTGGGACCTTGGAGATTCTCAGGGAAATAAACACTGGTACAACACAGCTACAAGAGAAAGGAATTTTGATAGCCTGAAATAATTCTGCTTTTATTGCCTTATGTTTTCAATAGGGATGAAGGGAGTAGTTGACTAGTCAACTACTCACATTCCCTCCCCCCTTCCTGCCTCTGTGATAGAGGCAGCAAGGAGGGGAAAGCAGGTGCAAGCCAGCATAAAAGCTGTTTCCCGCCAGCACCATCTCTATGGTCCCACCTGTTCCCCCTCTTCCCCCCCCCCCCCCCTCGACACACACAGCCTCATCATAGGCTGTGGAGGGGATGGCAGGGGCTGCTGCCAACTAGGCAGGCAGGCAGGCAGCCTGGCTCAGTCCCTACTCACACTAGTCTAGGACCAAACCCCACTGCAGCTCTGCAATTTAAAAAGCAATAATAGCCAGGGGGCTCCTACTGCCTTTTAAATTGCGGAGCCACTGCGGGGTTTGGTCCTGCACTTGGCATGAGTTGGGACTGAGCCGGGCTGCCTATCAGCTAATTGAGTAGTCAATAAAAATTCTATCGACTACTCAATTAAATAGCCAACTCTTAACATCCCTAGTTTCCAAGGCTTAAAGGTCCTGCAGAGGATTTTTATATAACTTACACATGTCACTCTCTTTCACTAATAAAAGCCAGACTTAAACCTATGTTTTTTTATAATAAAAACAGATTTTTCTGGCATGGCAGATAACTAATATCCCTCAACGTTCCAGGGAGCTGTCCATACCTATCACTAAAAGATCCCTCTTCTCCTCACCCACCTCCCTATGGCTAGTGCATGTGCCACCTCCAAGGTTGCATGGAGATCCTGGGAATTACAAATATAAGTCCCAGAAGGTTCCTTTTGCCCCTCCCTTCAAGCCATCAGGTTTTTAAATAAACTCCACATTCCTAGCCTATAGCCTGTTTCTTTTCCCCATGTCACCAACAGACTCATTAAGGGACTTCCCACTCTCCCACCACCAAAGCCTTGCTGTTTGTTTGTTTCTAAGCCCTACTTGCACTCTGCAACTCTTGATAATGGTGGGACAGATCTTTTTTTAATCATCTCTAGATTAGAGGTGTGTGGGTTCCAACTGTAACTTTGGAGCTTGCCTAAGAGTCAAGGTTTATTACTGGGTGAATGGGCTGTCTACAAGCACACAGCTGATGACGAACATCCTGCCACCAGTGGTCCAATACAGGTCAAAGTTTGGGGGCCTTAGGCCTAATATTAGTTGTAGGCTCAAGTGTCAGAGCCAAATTACTGATTCAAAGCTTAGAAAGACCCACTCCACCGAGCTAAAAAATGATAGGCTGCTAGCACTCTCTTTGCTCCTGCTTGTAATTTAAATGCCCTTTTTATTTTTCAACAACAGGCAACAAGCACAGATTCCTATCGCTACCGCCGGTGTAGTCTACCCAGGAGCCATCGCCATGGCAGGAATGCCCTCCCCACATCTGCCATCAGAGCACTCGAGTGTGTCCAGCAGCCCAGAGCCCGGCATGCCAGTCATCCAGAGCACTTACGGCATCAAAGGTGAGGAGCCTCATATCAAAGAGGAGATACAGGCCAATGACATCAATGGAGAAATCTACGATGAGTACGACGAGGAAGAGGATGACCCTGATGTGGACTATGGCAGTGACAGTGAAAATCACATTGCAGGGCAAGCCAACTGATAAGGGTCCAAATATAGTGCGACCTTACAGGACTTCAAGGAAAAAAAAAAAAAAAGCCCCACCTGGTTTATCCTTACCAGTGGCCAAGCACATTAACTTTCTCATACACTGACTGTTACTTTAACTGTTAGTCTTAACTAGTTGGGACATCAGCTGACTAATAGACATCAGCCTGCATTTTAAAAAAAGAAAGGCCCAGAAGAAAGAAAACGACAATGACAACAACAACAACAAAAGAATGAAATAAGCTATGGGTAAAATAATGCCAGTAATTCAGCTGCTATACCCAAGCACTGAAGTCTTACCCGTCGACCTTTTATTATTTTTTTTTTCCAAATAAACTTTATGGCTGTTTGTTCTACAATGTTCTAGAAATTCTCACTCAGGTACACAGTGCCAACAAGTGGCTTGTGAATGTGTTTTGTTGTTTTGTGCTACAGTTTAAAGAGAAGTAATTTTTTTTTTTTTTTTTTGGTAATGCACCTGACAGGAAAAAAAAAGATAAAATTCCTTTTACCCTTCTGCCGTCTCCTCCTCCTCCTTTTCCCTTCTCCTTTGAATACTTAGGGTTGGAGGTAAATGGTGGGAAAGGGAGTGGGGAGTCTGTTTCTGTAAATCTCAACAAGCAAGTATTTCCTTTCTAGAGAGGACTTCTCTTCATCAATTGCACACCACACTGAGTCTTTGAGCAAGTGCCAAATTTGTACTAAAGCGCTGAACTATTTCAATTTTATTTTTCGGTTGGTCTCTTTTGTTTCCTGTTCTGTCTTAAGTTAGGACAGTGTTATGTCTTAGACAATCCCTTGAAGAACCTGATATACCAGCAGCTGGTGAGATTAGACTTTGTTTTCTTTTCTTTTCTTTTTTTAAAGGAAACTGTAGGTGCCGTTCTCAGGTGAAAGTGAGAGAGAGAGAGAGAGAGAGAGAGAGAGACACAAGAAAATTTAGAGAAAAATATTTTATGACCTTGGATTTTTGTGTGTGCGTGTTTATGGTACTAATAAAAATAATATTGGACCATTGTGAGCAAAAACCATGTTCAGGATGAAATCCCACATCCTCCAAACAACTCGATTTGTAAGGAGCCTTTGCTTTTAAAATTGCACTTCAAATGGCAACCTAAAACATGACCAGATCCATACTCTTGTTTAACGCAGGGCAGGCAAACTGGAAGTACTAACCTCCAGAATGGATTAATCCAATGTCCAGTTTTAATGGACGGCTGCTGATCTCTAAGCCATAAGACAGATCTTGGCTGAGATTCTGCTCTCTCTACCTACTTGGAACACTCATAGTCATCAGTGGAATATTAGCGCAAGGAGAAAGAACAAAACAACAAAGAAGCATTTCCCCATCCAGAATGGGCAGCAGAATTTGACTTATAGTGCACAAGATCCTGAGTCTTTGAGGTTCCAAGAGGGTTGGACACCAGGAAAATAAATTCCTGTAAGCATAACAACAGATATTTGTAATGTTGTTCTAGATCTCTTTGCCTCAGTCATCTCACCTGTCCTGGTTACACATGGGCATGCACATTTGAGACTGAAAATACAATGGGCTAAATTCTGTCCAGGGTTAGATGGCTGTGGAGTTGCACAAATATAGCATTCTGCTTGGTTTCAGAGAAGGAAGTAAACTTTGTGATACATAGCCTCTTTTTGGTGCCTGACTCTTACCCACCTCTAAGAGCACACCCAGTTTCATGCAGTAAGACAGCAGGCAGTGTGTTTCTAACACAAAAACAAAAAGGATACCTCTGATTGTACTTCCTAGGGTAGAGCTGCTGTTGGCTTTTCTCTATAGCATAGGACTTCTTTCCACTGGAAGGAAGCATAGTTTGTGAGCACAGAACGCCATCCTACAGATCTTTGCTCACATCCCTCGTCCTTACTCATAGGAAGATGCTCATCATCAGCATCACTGGAACTCCTCATGTGAGCAAGGACTATATGCACTAGCATTTGCAGGGTTCAGCCCACAGTGCTCACTAGTTGATTCAGGTCCCTGAATCTGAACACACACCCTGAAGCCAGTTAAATTTTAGACTGCAGCAGTCAATCCTCCCAGATCCAACTGCAGGATCATGGCCTTACTTTGCTGGAAGACCTACCACTTCAAGTGTAAAGCTGCCTCTGAAGATCTTGTGCAAAGAAAACAACAAAGAAATGCCATTTAAGATTTAGGACACTACTCCAATGAGCGGTTTGGATGTGTGATAGCTTCATCCTCCCCATGCCATTTTTTGTTCCCTCCCTTTTCTTTATTTTTTCCCTGTTTGAGTTTCACCTCTGCATCAAAAATTCTTTTCAATTTTTCTCACTTTCAGAAGACTTGCTCTGGGGTTACGCTTGGAGTAGCTGATCACATCCTCCATGTCAGAGGGTTTTTTGGTTTTGTTTGTATTTGATGACTTTTTTTTTTTTCATTTGAACTGCCTCCTCTTGCTAGTGTTGTAATGGTAATTATAATAATAATAATAATACTGGTCAGCTGTTCCCAGATTAGTAAATTATGTATAATTTATTTCCCTTTTTTCTACCTTATTTTATTCTGTTCTGATTTGGCAGTGCAGCAAATGAAGCTGTTAAGATATTTAAAACTGCTGCCCAATCCTGCTTTTTTATAGACATATAAAAAACTCATTTCTTCCTGTGCTCACCCCATTCTTATTTCTCCATTTTAATTTTGGCCCCAGTCATGTCAACTTCTGATGTTTATTATGATGGAGTGAATTAATGGAAGTGTTGTTTTCAATCTTAATTAACTTCTGCTCTCTCATCCCTCATTTTAGTTATTTAATTACACCAGTCATCTAGAGCCAATTTTTTAAGCACTCTGTTTGGATAAGAAGAAAAAATAGACAATTGTTTTTATATCATTATTATGTACAATGTGAAAACAGATATTTGCTTCTTCTTTTTTTTGTTTAATTTGTTCCCTGTCTTTGTGAACAAATTCTTTTTGATTCTTGTGGATTCACTTCACATTTGCTGGATGCTTGATTTCCACCATGTTTCCACCTGGTTCAATTATGTGACTTTGGGCTACAAGAATACTTTGTTTTAGCTCCAGGTAGGTGCCACCAAGGCAGGCATGGTTGGAGCAAATCTTAAATCTACATGGTAAAATTCTGGCCTCATTGAAATCAATGGGACTAGGATTTCACCCTCAAAAAAGAGCTTGATACTCCAGGTCTCACTCATGAGAGTAGCCATGTTTAAGCCAATGGGCCTAATCATATCATATGAATTAGGAGCACTTGTGGGTGAATAAGGGCTTCAGGACTGAGCCCTGTTCGCGCTAAAGGATGATCAGTTCCTTCTCGGGGGCGGGGGGGGGGGGGTGTCAGTGCTTCATCTTCTGTATTGTCTTTTCTTTTCTAGCATTTATTCTGAACTGCAGTCAAAGCTAAATGTATTGCAAACCAGCGTATACCTGAGAGACTGTGCTGGGGCTTAGGTCAAATTTTCGAATCTGCATAGCTTGTCAAAGACCCTGCATTTTCATGCTGAAACTGAAACAGCACAGCAAAGCATTTAAGCATGTGCTTAAGTACTTTTCTGTATCCAAGCACCCAAATGTCCTATCTGTAGTATTAAAACACCCATGTTTGAAAAAGAGAGGCCCTATCTTATTGATTTAAAAAAAAAAAAAAAAAAACAGGTGTCTATAAAAGAAATTCTTGTGTTGTTTCTTTCTTTTCCTGGGTTTTGTGCCCTTATGGCACTGAGAAAAACCAGGTTAGAAGAGATTAGGATAGTATTAACCTAAAAGAGCACAAAAAGCCTAGCCTCTGTGTGGGCCTAGCTCGCTTCTTTCCTGGAAATCTGGATAATGATGATGATGATCATCATCATCATCTTAGAACTTTTGGCCACGCATTTTGTTTCCTCTTAAATCAGGGAAGTTTCTTACTCCAATGTGACACAAACTTCTTGGAAGTGGGGGAAAGAGGGTCAAAAGAAAAAAAATGGAGGGACTCTGACCGGTAAGCTCAATGAAATAATACACAATTCCTCTGAATTAATTCATGCCTTATATTAAGAAAATAGGATTTTTAAGTGCATTTAGCATCTTTATTTAACCCTTCTGCTATATTAATCAGGCCCCCAGAAAAGAACACTAGCTACTATTATAGAATTTAATTAGTTTTGTAACCAAATCCTCTTATTACAAATTCATGTGGAAGAAATTTTTTCTGCAGAGACATTATTTGAAAGATTTGGTTTTTGCAGTAGACTCTTTAATTAAATCATTTTTTTAAGTAAATTGTCCTTAACCTTTTTACAGCACATTTTCAAAGCTTTTTCTTTTTTAATCCAAAGAGATGAGCTGTTATTGTCGCTGAAGAAGACTCTGACATCACGTTTATAGCATCAAAAATAATTACACACAGAGCAAACGTAGACCCACACTTACCAAAAATTCAACTGCTAGAATTAATGGCAACTTCATAATATATCTTTAAGGGCATGGTTTATCAAATATGAAATATTTTTGTTGGCCCACACAACTTGATGGATCCACATCTAATGAAATATTTTTGTCGGCCCACACAACTTGATGGATCCACATCTAATGAATTACATAGAATCCTATCTTCAAGGAAATGTAAGTGTATCCTCAACTCACAGGGCATGGGATGGATGTTTAGTTTGGTTTATATTTACATTTTCTTCAACTTTATCTTAACTTGTCAGTTTCCCAGATTGAAGAACATGTCAAGTTTGTTTTTTCTACTGACTGATTTCTCTACTCCCCAGTGTTTTTTGTCACTGGTTTGCTGAAACAGTATTTATATAGCTCCATTGGCTCTAAAGCTCTTCCTACCCCTTCTAACATTTTGGATTTTACAAGTGAAAAGAAAAATAGAAAAGAAAATAGAGACAATCAAATGCCTGGAGCTTAAAACAAAGTATGTGCAACCTACCATCTCACTTGAAATTTAATAAAAGAAATAATTATGTAAATATAACATAGAGTTATAGATTTATATTTTGTTCATAACACATAGTGTAATATAAGTTGTATATTTTCATGTTTTGGTTTTATGTTATCATTCATGCCACAATAAATAAAAAAAACAGGAGTTGATGTACTCTTTAAAAAAAATACGATGTGGGTTGCCACCATGCTGGGTTTTTTTGCATTCCCCTTTTTTCAGTATTATTGCCCTACAAGGCACCAATAAAAACAGCAAATGTGTTCTTTACTTATACTGTGTGTGCTTCCCACTTCTTAAATGTCCTAGTGTACTGTTTCATTATCAGATGACTGAAACATGGTGCAAAAAAAAAATTAGATCTAGGTTTCAATCACTCAAAAATTCAAGTTTGTAACTCGACTACTCACTTCCCCCCTGCCCCTTGCTGCCTCAGTATCAGAGGCAGCGAAACGAGCTGATGCTGCTGCGGGGGAGCCAGCTTAAAAGTCAGTTTCCCCCAGCACTGTCTCCGGAGTACTGCCTGCTCCCTCCCTTCCCCCCCTGCTGCTACATCTATCAGAGGCAGCAGTGGAAGGAGGGAGTAAAGGAGGCTGCGGCAAAGCAGCCTCTGCCTGTGGTGGGCCCAGGCTCACCACAGACAGAGTCTGCTCCAGGCCAGTCCAGGAGTGCTGTGCCTATCCCTACTGGCTCTTACTACATTTAAAATGCAATTGCAGGTCCCAGCTGCCAACAGGAGCTGTGATTTCCCCATACCTGCAGAAGTACAGATAAATACGGCTGTGTGGGAGCCTGCCAGGCACTAACCCTGGAAGACTGAATCCAACCTGCTGGCGGTATTTGCCCACCCCTGCCCTAAATCCACAAAATAAACATTTCATAAGCATTTAAATGACTGGTGGTACTTTGAAAAATCGGAGCGGTGCACGGAGATATTTCCCAAACTGCGGTGCATCTACCAGCTCCCAAGAATATCCATGGGAAATGGTGGTTGCACACGTAATTTTTAAAAATCAAGCACGTGCCTCAATTTGGATTTAAACTACTGGTTTTACTCCATCAATAGCACAATTAACTAACTTTCATTGTAGATTCAATTTAAGCTGAACTAAAATTAGGTTCTTGTTTGTTTAGGTCACTTACGTAAATAGATCTGACTTTTTATATATATACATACACACTGTGCTTCTTTTCAGAATAGGATCACACATCACATACTGCATCAGAGAGATTTTTCACATATAGCGGACATGGCTGGTTGAGCTTTGTGTGTCAGGATACGTGTAGCAGATTTTAAAATCTGTTGCAGGAACCCAGGTGAGGGGCTGAGAGATGTTCTGGGTAGAATTGCTGCATTAAGCGAGCAAGAAATAGAGCTGTTAGTAAAGAAGAGGGAGGATTTTTTAAGTTCCCTTGTTCAGTGTTAGAAGAAGAAAACAGCCTTTTTTAGGATTTACCAGTGTCACATGATGTGTATTTTGAAGCAGCATAAATAAGAGAAAATGACAATGTTCAATCCTCTCCAAACATGAAGTTTGATAAATACATGGGCCAGCCTCAGAGGAATAGATACTTCTCTGGGTTCCAAAAGACAATGAACACTAACCCAGCAAGTAGGGAATATAGGTTAGCTCATTACTCTGGGGAGCAATGCTGAAAATATTTATAAAACCTTTTTGCTCCAGAAGGAGATAAGAATAACTATGACATTGTGCTAAAAACAAATGTGATGAAAAGATAATTCCTAAGAGCAATGTAACACACAAATGTATGCATTTACCCAAAGGTGCAAAGATCCATGGAAAACGTGGGCGACTATCAAGCAACCTAGATGAACAAGCACAGTATTGTGACATTGGTGTCAACACTTGAGCGATCATTTAGTAAATTAGGATTTTAAACAAGGAGCTTTCAGAAAAATTACAGAAATGTAGCCAGGGAAACCGCAAGGCAACTGATGTCTGCTCAGTCACTGAAAGCACATATCAGAAATGTAAGAAAAGGAAGTGTGTTTGCTAAAGCAAACAAATCAGACACACAGGCATCATTGACCACTTCTTGGGCCAGCTTCCTGGGATTTATGTCCTGTGTGTTCATGAACAGGCTTAGCAACTGTTATGACAGTACCACTGCCTTCTAACAACAGTAAGTAGTGCAACTTTTGAGATCTGCTAAGACCCAGTCGACATTAGGGTCCCACTGTGCTAGATATAACAAATATCCAGAGACAATCCCAAAAAGTTTACAATCTATATATGACGGAATATATTATAATCTCTGCTTTACAGAGCGATTCTAGTCAGGCTTGTGTATCATTAATGAAATCATTGGCTAACTACTGACTGCAGAAGATAGCCATTGAGGATTGATGGCACAGAAAGTTTGATTTTTCAGAGCTGGCAGCTAGAAAACACTCGTGAGAGCATGTAAGAGAAAGAAAAAACACATGCCTGTGTACATAAATTAACTTAAAAACTTTGATCTGGACAGCATTGCACATGAAAAACCATGGCATTTTTACAGTCACTTTATGGACATGATTGTGTTCTTTCCCTGTAAATTAGTCAAGGCAGATTAACGGTCCTTACCCTCGGCATGCTTTGTAGTGGGCAATAAACTACAAAATACATACATACAGTCTCATGCATTCTAGTCCAGTCTGTCTGACTGGTCAAAAAGAATTCGCGCACTGCCTTGGTGCCCCATATTGTCCCATAGGTTCTTCACATTAAGAAAAGTTCTCTTTCATAGTCTAAGAAGAGATTATATTGCTCTAGCAATATCAGCATAAACTTATTCCCATTCATCCAGAGTTCCTCTTTAACACAACCCAAGGTTCCACTTTACGGTAGGTAGGCTATATGTACAGCACTCCACCCATCTCTCTTCCTAATCTACATTTTTGTTGCAGATCGCTTGTAATTACAGTAGCTGAGCACGTAAGAACAGCCACAACGGGCCAGATAGTAATCTGCCCTGTTCTGGTCAGTCCCTTGGGCTATGTCTAGACTGCAAGCCTCTTTTGAAAGAGGCTCTTTCGAAAGCATCTTTTGAAAGAGCCTCTTTCGAAAGAGAGCGTCTAGACTGCACGGAGAAATTTCGAAAAAGCGGCTTGCTTTTTCGAAAGAAAGCATCCAGTGAATCTGGATGCTCTCTTTCGAAGAAGCCCTATTTACATTGAAGAACGCCTTCTTTCGAAAGAGGAACTTTCGAAAGAAGGCGTTCTTCCTCGTAAATTGAGGTTTACCGCCGTCGAAAGAAAAGCCGCGTTCTTTCAAATTAATTTCGAAAGAACGCGGCTTGAGTCTGGACGCAGGGGAAGTTTTTTCGAAAAAAGGCTACTTTTTTCGAAAAAAACCCCTGAGTCTGGACACAGCCTTGGAAATATCTGGCATTGGCCACAGTTGAAAGGCAATCATCCAGTGATCCCCTAACAGCCATTCTCAGTCACTGGCAGTCAGAGGCTTAAGGACACCCAGTCCGTGTTGAGGCTAGTGAATGGGCTGCATGAGTGGCCCTCCATCTCAGTGGGACACAAGCCTGTCTTAACCAAAACGTTCTCCCAGGATAAGCGAGTTCTGCTAACTGTGCTTGCGAACCTAGAATGTGCAGGGTATTCCCACTGAACAGTCGCAGCATTTGACTATAAGAGCCGTGTGCTCCCTCTGCATCCAATTGATGTCGTGTGCAATGAGCATGTACCTTGCTTCACGGGCCCCAGATTTACATGCGTGTCACTTTAGCAAGAGTGGTGGGGAAAAAACGACATGGATGAAAAACAGCAACATCTGGCAAACTTGTACATGTGCAACTGTAAACAAAATGTCAGTTTTGAAATGCCCTAACTGAATCAAAGCAAACAGTTGGGTGTGCGATTACATGTAGTAGGAGCTGGGCTGCCCGCCCACCCAGCTCTTACGACATTTAAACTGCAGAGCCACAACGGGGGGTAACTTCCTTATCGACTAATCGTGTAGTCGATAGAAATTCTATCGACTATACGGTTAGCTATTTATTTGCTCCCTAACATCCCTAATTCTTAAACTGCAGAGCCACAGTGGGGATAGCTCCTAGGCCCATTGCACGCCAGGACTGAGCCAGGCTTGTTCAGTCCCGGCTCACAATAGGTCCAGCAGCCCCTCTTTTGAGGAGGGAGTTGAGCCTCCTCGAGACAGGGGCTGCTGCCAGAGCAGCCTCTGATGGCTGAGGCTGGCTGCGGGCAGGGGCTGCTTCATGGGATGAGGCAGCCAGGGGAATGTGAGTACAGGCAGTCCCCGGGTTACATATCCCTACTTACAAACGGGGTGAGGCAACCCCGCACTAGCTGCTTCTCCCCAGCAGACCAGGGAGACGCGGAGCGGCTTTTCTCAGCAGACACCTCAGCTTGAGAATAAAGGACTGAGGGAAGTGAGGTGTGGGAGAATAAAACTGAGCTCTGGAGAAATGTTTGGCTAGAGTTTCCCCTACAATATGTACCAGTTCCAACTTACATACAAATGCAACTTAAGAACAAACCTACAGTCCCTATCTTGTACGTAACCCGGGGACTGTCTGTACTCAACTCGACTACTCACATACATCCCTATTAAGAATGTACTGATTAAGGGTTTTGTCTGCATGCAGAATTGTACCAATTAAACTTAGGTGTGATTTTAATCTAGTGAAAGAGGCTGTGTGGATATTTATTTTGATTTCAGTCATGCTTGTTTTGCTTTAGCTTAAGCCAATTAGGAACAGGTTTAAAATTAACCACTCCTTAACAAAAATAAAAGCTTCAAACCAGAGGCGTTTGCCTCTTCTTTAACTAATTGGGTTTAATTAAAATAGTGCATGTTTCTGTGCTGACAAGGCCTAAACTCATTTAATTCTTAGTGTTCACAGTTATATTTGTATAAAGGTATCTCACAGTAATATAGCTGTTCCCCCTTCCCATGCAGGAATAGCTATACTGGTATAATTCATTTTTATATTAATATAATCCACATGTGGCACATAAAGCTTTTGTGTAGAGGCAAGGACTTCAACTAACCCCCCCTACTCTTCTACTCAAACATAAGGGTCCACACAAAGGTTTGCACCACTTTAATTTTGCATTTTAGGTTATACCACTGCAATTTTCTCATGTAGACAAGGCCCCATTTTACAAGGACATAAGACTTCATGAAAATTACTAAAACTCCTCTCTGAGAGTGCTATAATAATACCTACTTCAAAGGGGTGTTATGAGGCTTAATTCATTAATAGCTGCAAACTACTTTGCACTGCTGTAGTGCCTTTAATCCAAGGATCTCAAAGTATTATTAGCTAGAGGGAAAAGCTCAGAGATAAGCATGGCATTAAATGTCCATGTTTAAAAAAAAAAACAAGCAAAAACCAGAGATGAACAAATTGTGGGTGGTTTAGATTTTTCCAGTTAGTAATCTGGCCAAGGTTTTGGCTTCTAAAATCAAAAGTGGGGTGGGTTAGCTCAATGTCCCATTTAATGATCACTTACAAATCTTCTTCAACTATTTCTAAAACATATTTCTAAAAAATCATATACCCTTTGCAGTGATGTAACACTATAAAATATGGAATGGTTTCAGTTTGGTTTTTAAACTTTTGTATTATTATTTAAACTTTGTAGCTTGTCTATACACAAAACTATCTTTTTAAGTAGACCTGTACAGTTAAAATGGTACAAATCAATGGTGTATGTGAGTACTCCACAGTTAGACTGGTAGAAAGGTTCTCCTACCAGTATAGCTTATTCCGGAGTAGCCAATAAAATGGAGGCAGTTGGCCAGAGTTAGCACCAGTTGGGCTGCCACCATTGTACAGTAGACTTCCGATAATCTGGAACCTATAGGACCTAGGTGGTGCCGGATTATCAGATATGCCGGACTATCAGGCGGTACTATAAGATGTTATATATATACTGTATACATTGTATGCTGTATATAAAGTCTTCTAAACCCTTTTTATTGTACATACTGTATACAGTATACTGTAATGTTTTAGTTTTTTTAAGCCTTTTTTACCCTTTTTGCTCAGTTCAGCTTCTGCCGCTGTTACCTTGTGACTCATTTTTTGCCGAAGCTCACTCACTAGGCTCTTGCCATTTTGATGCCGGACTATCAGGAGTGTCGGACTGTTGGATGCCGGACTATTGGAGTTTTACTGTATTTATCTGTGCCTACGCAGGTACATGCGCTTGCAGCTCCTATTGTCTGTGGATTGCTGTACCTGGCCAATGGGAACTATAGGAAGCAGCACAGACTGAGTGGACACCACTTCCACAGCTCCCATTGGCTAGCAACAGCGATCTGTGAACAACAGGAGCTGCAAGCACCCGTACCTGCAGAGGCACAGGTAAATACTGCAGTGGCAGCCCAACAGGGACTAATCCTGGTGAACAACATCCAGCACATGGGCCAGTTATTGTCCAGCACTGGCTTATTTCTCCATAAGGGAAAGGAAATAAGCCAGATCAATACAACTGCGTACTTGCAGGGATATAGAATTAGGGTAACTGTTTTGTTAAAGTTACAGCCCTAATAAAAACAGTTACACTGGTTAAAAAAAAAAAACTGTATGAAGAAATGAAAAATTAGGCCTGACAAGTCTGATCTTCCTTGGCACTAGAAGATCTCAGAGCCTTTTTAATATTTTGGATAAAAGAAGCTCTTGTTGAAGAGTCAAAACTTACTGCATTATAATTAACCACAATAGTTAAAAAACACTAATAAAAAAAACTGTTCAGTTGCCTTTTTTATTTAAAGATTGACTATAAAACCCTGTCTTGTGATGTCAACATTGGGCTAAGTCTCCAAAGAGTCTTCTAGTGCAGAAGACCTGTATGTTCAGAGTGAAAAATAACCAATAAAAATTCAGGCCTTCTGCCTATATCACCAAAAAAACAAAACAAAAAAACCCCAAATGGGCACACGTTGATCTCCTTTCAAAGCATAAATGAAAGAACAATCTGAAACATTGTGGCATTTACCTAGCTAACTGTTTTTCTTAGTGAACTTCCTCTGGGAAGAATTAACTTTCCCTCCTTTCAAAAAACTTCAAAAGAAAAATTCAACAGTAGGAATTCATTTTCTTTTTGTAAAGTTTCAAAAACTTTTGAGATGAAACCGTATGTCTTTCCCTCATTTTCAGGACCCATTGAATAGGAACACTGAGGAAATCAAGTATAAGTGATTTTGATTCTCAAAGATGCTTTGTTTCTCTTCTGATAGAATGTGAAGCTCTATGTAGGAGGTGGGTAGAGCCATCATAACCTGCTTTCTTCTCACTGAATAAGGAAGGTCAATATATTATCATATCAGGGAGGAGGAAATTACATAGGCGACTCTCCAGAAGACAATAAAGACAATTCTGACAGCAGGATCACAACAGCTGTAAAACTTTTCTTTTATTTCCCTGCAGACATATCAGTGTTTAAATGACAGCTGAAGTAGGATGATGGACTAAATACATTCTTCTCAGTGTTCCTTCTGCCTTTTTTTATATAGAAATATATCTTGAAGACTGTATTCAAGTTGATCAAATAATAAGTCAATTTGTCAATAAAACAGATTAGGCCACTTGTCTCTAGATGGGATTTCTTTCAAAGCTTATTTTGTTAATGTTGTCAGAGTAACTGCCTCCATGAAAAAAAAAATACAAAAATCTATTAACATTTTAAGCTTACTGAAATATAGCTCAGCCTTTGGCTTAATTCAGTAATCACAAAGTCATAGAAATGTAGGGCTGAAAGAGACCTCAAAAGGTCATCGGATCAAGCCCCCCAGTACTGACACAGGCCCAAATAAGCCAAGACTATCCCTGACAGCTGTTTGTTCAATCTGTTCTTAAAAATGTCCAGTGCTAAGGAATCCACAACTCCCCTTGCAAGCCCTTTCCAGAACTTAAGTACCCTTATAAAGAAACTCTTTCTTAATATCTAGCTTACATCAAAACCATTGCTTTTTGCCCTAATTTAGGGCATGAATAACAACTGATCACATTAGTCTCTGTAACAGACCTTAATGCTATTTGAAGACTGCTAACAGTTCTCCTCTTCAGTGTTCATTTCTCAAAACTAAATGTGCCCAGGTTTTTTTAAACCTTTCCTCGTAGGTCAGGTTTTTCCTAAACTTTTTTTAACAATTTCGTTGCTCTCCTCTGGATCCCTCTCCAGTTTATCCAAAAAGATAACAGGAAACATGGAAATGGCAGAGGGGCTTAACAACTTCGTTTCAGTCTTCATCAAAAAAGTTTGATAATGAAAGGATGCCTAACATAGTGAATGTTAGTGAAAATGGGGTAGGTTTAGAAATTAAAATAAAAAAATAACTAGTTAAAAATTACTTAGAAAAGCTAGATGTCTTCAAGTCACCAAGGCCTGATGAAATGCATCCTAGAATACTAACGGAGCTGATTGAGGAGGTATCTGAGCCTTTACTATAATCTTTGAAAAAACACAGAGGTAGGGAGAGATTCCAGAAGACTGAAAAAGGATATAGTGCCCATCTATAAAAAGGGAAATAAGAAAAACCTAGGAAACTACAGACCAGTCAGTTTAACTTCTGTGCCAGGGAAGATAATGGAGCAGGTAATTAGGGAATTAATCTGCAAACATCTGGAAGATAAGGTGATAGGTAACAACTAGCATGGATTTGTAAAGAACAAATCATGTCAAACCAATCTGATAGCTTTCTTTGATAGGATAACAAGTCTTATGGATAAGGGAGAAGTGGTCAAGGTGGTATACCTAGAATTTAGTAAGGCATTTGATACAGTCTCACATGACCTTCTTATCAATAAACTAGGCAAATACAACTTAGTATCTAACACTTTTTATAGTAGTATAGTATATTTATAGTAGCCACATCTAAGTGTCTAAACCTACAGTCCATAGAATATACACTAAACTCCCTTTAAGCTGTGCAGCTGCGCAGCTGCCTATTAAGCCCTGCTCAGGGGCTCAGGACTGCAGCAGGGAGAGATGCCTCTCCCTCGAAATGGACCTGCTGCAGTGGAGAGAGGTGATTCCCCCCAGCCAGGCCCAGCTGAAGCTGCAATGGCCATAGAGAGGCACCTCTCAACTGGCCCCGAGCTGCTGTCGTGGGAGAGGGCTGGGGGTAGTCATCTCTCCCCATGCAGCCTGCACTGTCTCTAAATCCTTTCCTACAAATCTGCCCCAGCCCTGAGCCCTATACTGCATTTCAACCCCTCAGGACACCTCCACACACCATCCATATGCGGAGCAACTTTTGATATTTGCACCAATAGGGAGACAGATGTGATGTGTCACATATTATGTCATAACTTATGAACAGAAGAATGGCCATACTGGGTCAGACCAAAGGTCCATCTAGCCCAGTATCCTGTCTCCTGACAGTGGCCAATGCCAGGTGCCCCAGAGTGAGGGAACAAAACAGGTAATCCTCACATGATCCCTCCTGTCACACATTTCCAGACAAACGGAGGAGAGGGACACCATTCCTATCCATCCTGGCTAACAGCCATTGTTGGATCTAACCTCATGAATCTATCTAGCTCTTTTTTGAACCCTGTTAAAATCCTAATCTTCACCACATACTCTGGCAAAGAGTTCTACAGGTTGACTGTGTGCTGAGTGAAGAAAAACTTCCTTGTGTTTGTTTTAAACCAGCTGACTATTGATTTCATTTGGTGACCCCCAGTTCTTATATTGTGGGAATAAGTAAATAACTTTTCTTTATTCACTTTTTCCACCCGAGTCAGGATTTTATAGACCTCTATCATATCCCCCCTTAGTCTCCTCTTTTCTAAGCTGAAAAGTCCAATCTTTTTAATCTCTCTTCATATGGGACCCATTCCAAACCCCTCATTATTTTTGTTGACCTTTTCTGAACCTTTTCCAATGCCAATATATTTTTTTGAGATGAGGCAACCATGTCTGTACGCAGTATTCAAGATGTGGGTGTACCACGGTTTTATATAGAGGCATGAAGATATTTGTCTTATTCTCTATCCCTTTTTAAAATTATTCCTAACATTATATTTGCTTTTTTGACTGCCGCTGTACACTGAGTGGATGTTTTCAGAGAACTATCTAAAATGACTCCAAGAGCTCTATCTTGAGAAGTCATAGCCAAATTAGTCCCCATCATATTGTATGTATAATTAAGATTATTTTTTCCAATGTGCATTAATTTACATTTATCAACATTAAATTTCATTTGCCATTTTGTTACCCAATCTCTTAGTTTGGTGAGAACTTTTTAAAGCTCTTCAGAGTCTGCTTTGGCCTTATTTATCTTGAGGAGTTTGGTATTATCTGCAAATTTTGCCACCTCTGTTTACCCGTTTCTCTAGATCATTTATAAATAAGTTGAATAGGTTTGGTCCCAGGACAGACCCTTGGGCAACCCCTCAAGTTACCTCTCTCCACTCTGAAAACCTACTCTTTGTTTCTTGTCTTTTAACCAGTTATTAATCCATGAAAGGACCTTCCCTCTTACTCCATGATAACTTACTTTACTTAAGAGTTTTGGTGAGGGACCCTGTCAAAGGCTTTTTGGAAATCTAAGTATACTATGTCCACCGAATCCTTCTTGTCCACATGTTTGTTGACCTCCTCAAAGAACTCTAGAAGATTAGTAAAGCATGATTTCCCTTTTACCATGTTGACTTTCCTCCCAATAAATTACGTTCACCCATGTGTTTGACAACTTTTTTCTTTACTATAGTTTCAACTAATTTACCTAGTACAGACGTTAGACTTACTGGTCAGTAATTGCCAGGATCACCTCTAGAGCCCTTATTAAATATTGGCAGTATGTTGGCTGCCTGCCAGTCATTAGGTACGGAAGCTGATTTAAAGGACTGATTACAAACCACAGTTGATAGTTCCACAATTTTCCATTTGAGTTCTTTCAGACCTCTTGGGTTCCTGGTGACTTGTTACTGTTACATTTATCAATTTGTTCCAAAACCTCCCCTAATGACACCTGAATCCGGAACAATTCCTCAGATTTGTCCCCTAAAAAGAATGGCTCAGGTTTGGGAATCTCCCCAATATCCTCAGCCATGAAGAATGAAGCAAAGAATTCATTTAGTTTCTTTGTAATGACTTTATCATCTGTGAGTGCTCCTTTAGCATCTCGACCGTCCAAGGACTCACTGGTTGTTTAGCCATCTTCCTGCTTCTGATGTAATTAAAAAACATTTTGCTATTACTTTTTGCGTTTTCTGGCTAGCTATTCTTCAAACTCCTCTTTGGCTTTTCTTATTGTATTTTTACATTTAATTTGACAAAGTTTATGCTTCTTTCTATTTTCCTCACTAGGATTTGACTTCCATGTTTTAAAAGATGTCTTTTTATCTGTCAGTGCTTCTTTTACTTGGTAAGCCACGGTGGTGCTTTTTTGGTTGTTTTACTGTGTTTTTAAATTTAATATACATTTAAATTGGGCCTCTATTATGGTGTCTTTGAAAAGTTTCCACGCAGCTTGCAGAGATTTTACTTTTGTCACTGTACCTCTTAATTTCTGTTTAACTAAATTCCTCATTTTTGTCCATATTGGTGCATCTAATAAAAGTCATTCCATACACGGACATAAATGTTAGCATTTGTTTCTAATACACCATACTAGAGTTCTCTTTAATTTTTGTGTTTGGCTCAAGAGAGGCCGCATAAATTTAAGAAGTTATACATTTGGTGAGCATTTTACAGAAATGACTAGGTGCTGCCCATCATGTTCGCATATTGCCCCCTACTGGAGAACACATATATATCATGGACACAAGTAAGCAATAAAGCGGAGAACGAATCTGAACTATATTTCTGTGTTTATTTCATGCCTGTCACCAATTCTGTAACCTCCCATAATTACTTCCTATGCTATTATATAGTATCTGCAAGACACTTACAATATCAAGTTCTGTGCGGTCATATCATAAGCCATACAATGTATTTGCTTTCATTAAGCTGTGATGCACTGACACACGTTGCACTCTGGAGCAAATAACTTAGAGACAATAGGTCATATTCAGCTCTGTTAATATGTGGAGGTACTCCTGATATACACTAGCACAACTGAAAACAGAGAAAGGGATACTTGATTTGCATAAAATGATTAAATACAAATGAGACATACAAACATTTTTAAAAGGCAAAGTTAAAATTTGAATTGCACATGCCGCTAAAATACAATAGCATGACAATGGAAAACCATGGTTGAAAAGATGGCTTCATATTAGACCATACATATAGTTTGGGATGAATGATTTAATCATATACACAGTATTAATAGGCCTGAACTTACAATTGTATCTCAGGTTAAATACGCTGATGTCAGTGAAGGTTTTGCCCCAATAAAATGGGATGTGCCTGTTATTTTGATTTCTTTCGGTCTCTTTTTTTCCAACTGTCATGTGATCCTTGGGAAGGCGGGAGCTATTTATTTGCATTTTCCCCCTAGACTGCAAGGAGACAGGTGATGGGGACACAGTGTAAGGATTCTGGTGGGATATTTGTGTGTGGGAAGCGGGGGGGGGGGGGTCCACTCTTACATCTATGTTGTTTCTGATGTACTTGATGGGGAGGGTGATGGGTTGGCCTATTTATCCCAATATTGCAAAGAAAATCTAGGTTGTCCAGAGCTTTGGATGAGTGCTTTTACTGGAGAGTATTAATAGCTGAAGAGAGTAAATAAAGAGATCAGACAATGAATAGGATTCAAGAAGTTTTTCCACTGCCCCAAATTGATTGCTTTTTGTTTTGTTTTTTAAACTGTTGCCATCCAAAAGTAATCAACTGTTGAACGAGACATTTCTTTTATTAAGATATTTAGCAGAAAAAAACAAATATGAAGACCCATGGTTCGAGGCACTCCAAAGGTGATAAATATCAATAGATCTTGTTGGCCAAGAAACCCTTTTTGTATGGAAAATGTCTATTTGCAATTGAAATTTCAAACATTTTGAGATTTTCTAACCAGTTCGACTAATGACTTTGAGGGTGCCTTGCTTTGTAAATTCCAGTTTAATCAAAACCTCACGTGAAACAGGATCAGAACCTGCGCATTTGTAATTTCTCCAACCTGAGAGTTTATGGCACCACGAGAAAGTGTCAGTAATGCTTAATTATCCACTAAGTCTACAAACCTTGAAGCATAAGATATCTATCCAATCTAATTCTCAACTGTTTGGCATGTCTCCACATTGTAACTAACTAGAGTTACCCGTAGCAATTGCTTTAAAAAAAATGTGCAAAATGTCTTCAATTCAGCCTCGTAGTATAATATGTCAGTCAGACTTAGGATACAGAACAGACCAGCGATGTCCTAAAAAAATCATCTTTCATTTGAATCACTTTGAATTAGCTTGACTCTGTGTTATGTTACTGGCATGTCTTCTTTCTTAAGCATCTGATTTATAGGTTTGTCGTCTCTGGATTTCTCGGCAAATTCTAAGGGCGTGGTTTAAGGTTTTCAAAACTAATTTAGCCATTGACTCTGGCAAAGACTTTAACCTTGTTTGCTTCATACTAAAATTTAGCAACAGCTCCACAAAGCAGCATGTTTTTGTTTTTTAATCAAGCAATGAGTCATTCTCTAAAAACTAAGAGGGCCTGGATTTTATTTCTATACACACACAGAGTATGGGAAATAAAGGTAAGTGCGCTACAGTGAGGTGGGACCTTACAAAATCAAGATACATTACTATAATATTCCTATAATTTAAGAGCAATCTGAAAAGTGGGTTTGATTCGCAACACCCAACTGTAGGTTCTCAATAAATAGGATATTTCCAAATATCATGGCAGAGAGTTAATCTGATTTTCAGAACAAGAGCTTAAAAATACAAATAATGCTAGGCCACACTAAGAATTAATTACTTTCCTCCCCAAATACTAATTGTTTGGGTTATGTTCTGTGTGACATTTATGTCATGTTGTGATGATCTTGGTTACATAACTACAGTCCTGCCTGCCCTACAGTGGTTTTACAGTTCTGCAGGGAAATGACTTTGATTTACATTGATTTCCTATAAAGAGATACAGAGCTCAGATGCACAAAGGTACTCAAGCACCAAAATCTGGGGTTTAGCTGCCTAAATTCTAGATTTAGGCACAACCATGATCCACAAAATCCCCCCCATGACTTTAAAGGTATCTACAGGGTTAGTTGGCAAACACACTTGGCACTAGGGATGCAAATAACTGTTGAAATAGTTATCTAGTTAAATGACTAAAATTCTAACATTTAACCATATAAAACTCAAAAGTCCGGTCATCTGAAGAAGTGGGCTGTGCCCATGAAAGCTCATGATACCATCTACGTGTTTTGTTAGTCTATAAAGTGCTACCAGACCATTTGTTGTTTTTTAAGTTCATCCTGTACAGTCTAACTCAGCTACCACCGAAGCTTCTGAACATTTAACCAGTTAATCATTGGAGGGAGCCAGTATTGGGTTGTCTCAGCATGACTGCCTCAGTGTGGCCGGGGTCCCAGTGGCTTAGCCAGGCCAAGTCAGAGCAGCTGGAGTCCCGCCTGACCACCCTGGTGCAGCTGGGATCCTGCCAGCCCATCCAGGCCGAATTGCCGGGCTGCTCAGGATACTCAAGCACAGCCAGGGCCAGAATCCTGTCTGCCCACCATAATGTGGCTAGGGTCCTGCTGGGCTGCTCAGGCCAAGCTGCATCAGCCGGGACCCCACCTGCCTCTCCCCTGTGTCCGGGGTCCTGCCTGCTGCAACTACATGGCTGAGGTCCCGCCAACCTGACGCAGGCGCTACCCTGCCTGCTGCCTCCACACAGCTGCTAGACTCAGCCAGCATAGCTTCAGCCTGCTGCAGTTGGTCATCCAAATGGTTACTCAGTATGCATTCCAGTATGCCTAATGCTCACCAGGTAACCAGTTAACTGATTAGCCTTTTACATCCCTACTTGGCACATGTATTTTCAGTCTACAAGTCCCCTAGGTGCCTAAATTCCTTCTGCTGGGCACATGCACTGCTGCCTTAGCCATCCATCTAGATGCCTCTCTTGCACCCAATCCCCAAACCAGGTGGAGATCAATCTGGTAGGTGTACTTCAAGCAAGTCTAACTCATCCTCAGGGCCATACAGGTAGTATAGATACTGTATTGTGTGTGGATGTGACTTACATAAACACGGAGAACTGCATATGCAGCCAACAATGGTAAACAGTTTGAGAACCACCTGTATAATGCCTATTCTACATCTGACTTAGCTATAAAAATGAATGGAAATGTGCTGTATATTTCACTTTTAATGTCTACGTTCTCTCCAATATCGCTGTAAGCGGCAGATATTTATTCCACAAAAAAGGATATGGACACAATCAACCACTCATTTAAGTCAGTGGGAACCCTTCTATTGACCTCAGTGGGCATTAGGCTCAGGCCATATTTCTTGCAACAATTTTTAGAGAGGTTTTTTTAAAAGAGGCGAGCCATTGAACTGCCATATCTGGGTGCAGCACAGACACTGTACAATTTCTTGTCATCATTACCAATGGATGATGTCACTGCACATTATTTTTATGTCATTATCCTTATCCACTGTAAATATGGAATGCTGTTCTCATTACATGCTATGAATGTCATAATTTGTCTTTAAACATCATAAATAGTTCAACATATGACTTCATTACACCTCCAGATACCCTTTTTTCCAGATGAATGATAATTACTCAAAGTATTTACTGCAGTTATGTCACTTGATAAAATTACAGTAATTATATTGAAAAATGAAAGCCCATAACTAATGAATTAAAATAGCATGGAAATTCACATAAAAATGACATTAGAAGTGTTAAGGATCTGAAGCTCATTCACAATAGTAAGGAAATTCATAATTAAGAATTTAATCTCCAACAACATGGTCGGGTGCCATGTTTTTTAGATTAAAATCATACAAGGAGAAATGAAGAGAGGTAGAACACTAAGAAAAATAAGGGGCAAATCTAAAGAGAAACTGTAAATCTGTGCACAGTACTACACCGTATACAAGTGCAGTATGGAAGCATGCAATGACATTGCATCATGAATAAAGGCAAGGGTCCAAACTCAGAGCTGGTGTAAGCAGCTGTCAGTTCCATAGAAGCCTCGCTCTTCCCCAAACCCAGTGGGGACATAAGCGATTCTGTAGGTTATTCACAGGCAGCCAAAGGAACTTAATGCCTAGTGGAATTTAAAAATGCTCCTAAGCAATTTAGGCCTCGGACACCCATTAGTTTTTCAAGGGAAGTTAGACACGTTCTGGGAGTGAGAAAGTGCCTATCTGCATCTTTAAGCACCAAAATACCTTTGTAATTCAGGCCATGGGTGGAAGCAGCTTGCACTAATCTGGCATTCAGGGCCTGCTCCCACCAAAATCAATGGGAGCTTTGATCTGAAATGGATCAGAAGACAGAGGGAAAACACTATGTACAAAGTCATGAGCAGCCTCTGGGGAGGCTAGCCCACTGGTTCCACCTCCCACATGCCAGAGCTGCAAGTCCCTAACACTTCACGACCAGAGGAGACCCCAGCCTGACCAACAGCACCAGCCTGTTCCCTGAGAACCAGGCTGACCCTAGTGCCTGGCCTAGTCGCCACCTTCAAACTCCCCGCAGTCAGAAAAGCCCCAGTCTGCCCACTCACTCCAGACGCCCCGCCCCCTGACCACCCGGCCAAGCCTTCTCCCCCTCCCCCAGCATAACGGAAATCTTTAGTGCCACTGTTGGCCACAGGCAGGCACAAACTCCAAGCTACCAGCTAGGGCTGAGTCCCTGTAGCCAGCTTCAGGATAGAGGGGGCAGGGAGGGCGCAGTGGATGGGGGAAGAGTGGCAGGGGCTTACCTGCAGTGGCTCCCACTCAGCAGCAGAGCAGGTGTGCTAAGGCAGGCTTTCTGCCTGTCCTGGTATGGCAGACCATGTGGCGCACTGGAAAAACCCAGACAGCAGCAGGTCCGGCTCTTAGGCAGAGACGTGCAAGTGAGACGTGCAAGTGGCTGTGTGCACTGGTCTTGCTCACAGGCACTGCTCCCCACAGCTCCAGGCAGGGGCAGCAGATTCCAGGGCACAATGCACTCCGCAGCACTAGGACAGGCAAGAAGCCTGCCTTAGCACCCCCACGGGTCACCTTACTGCAAGGCAACTCTGTGCCAGATATTCCACAAGCCAGGTCTGTGTTGTGACCTGTACTTTGAAAATCAGCAGATTTTTAAGGAAGCGATCATGGTCCCCAACACAGAGCCTTATCTGTACATAAATATAACCCTGGCTGAGGAAGACAGGTTCAATTGCCTCTATAGCTTTGTGCCCCTTCTTGTCCCTTGAGCCTTACAGACAGTATTCTGTGAGTCCAGGATCTTCAAAGAGACTGGATGGGTTGGAACAGCAGGCAGAAATCCTAGGATGTTCCTTTTCCAGGACAATCTCTCTCCTATCGCAGTGGAGATCCCCCTTTGAAGATAACTCTGGAAACAGCTACGGGCAGGCACAGACCCATCAGGAATACAGGGCAGATGAGGAGAGACACAGATCCTAATGAGACCATAAAACAGGGCTACTCAACTTTGGAAGCCCCAGGGGCCACAATGATACTCACAGCACATGCCAACGAACGCAACTTAAGTGTGGTTGCATATACATGCAAATATATATATGCAAATAGCTTCTTTCACACCAATGGGCATGAATACAAAGATTAAGGTAAGACTACACAACAAACAGGCCCCATTCAAGTCAGTTCTGCTGATATTAATAAAATGCAATATTGACCCGATTTCCACCCATATGATAGCACTTTTAACGAGCAATGACAGTCCAGGAATTTAACTACACGGATCAACAGAAGAGCATAATATTATATTTTTGTTTTGACTCCTACCCGCGGCTGCGTGTTGAACCCCACGTAAACCCAAATGGCACTGCGAGCTGCAAACAAACAGGCCACGGGATGCATGCGGCCCATGGGCCACATGTTGAGTAGCCCTGTCACAAAAGCTACAAGATTTGCAGGGGCAGGCTGCAAGGTCTATTTTCCATATGTATGTGACAGTAAGCCATGCCCACTCCCCTTCATAGGATCTCCACAAGAACCACACAGAGATTCAGTTTGCAGGATCGAGACCCACATGGATTAACCATCCATATACCACAACAGCTCTATTCCAAGCTCTGATGCACTTCTGGACCTCCGTCTCTGACTGTTCAACAAAGTTACTCCAGCAACTGTTAATTTGCGGTGCCCAAATTACATGTGCAACAGCACAATAAACTGCACTGCACCAAGGCAGCTTCCTACTGTATATCATGTGAAGGCTGCGATCCCATCGAATTAAAAAAAGAAATTCTGTTTCTAGTTAGAATATCCAGTAATAATTCAATATATGATGCCATTTTAGAAAATGTGCTATTCATATTTATGAAAGGCTTAATAGATGCAGCTGCATCCTTTAACAAATTATTATAAGGCATGGTATGAAATGCATTAGTAAAAAATGCTTAACAGATGATGCTGTGACAAGCTGTTACAACCCGTGTTAGAAGACGTCAATATTATTAAATCTATGTGCTTGGTTAGCACATGAATATAAATAATTTTTATGCATGCTGCAAATTGCCATACTTTATTAATGATGACGTATTTATAAATGGTACCTTACTGCAAAGCATTATTTAACACAGCTAGCCAGAAATCCTTATAGGAATACTATAGTTGCGCTAGTATGCTGTGAAGCAGACTGGCAGGGCTCTCTCATTCTAGACCTGGAGGGGGCTGGCATGTCCCCCCCCTGAGGAAGGCAGAGCAAGGGGTCTCCACATGCTGTCCTTGCCTGCAGATACCACTCCTGCAGCTCCCATTGATCAATGATGGAGAACTGTGGCCAGTGGTTAACTGGTTACCTGGGAAACATTAGCCTTACCAGCATGCTTATCTAGTGACCAGTTAACCAGAGAGCCAGGCCGGTGGGACCCTGGCTGTGGCAGGTCTGGCAAGGCTGGACCAGTCCGCCACCCACAGGGCAGGAGCAGCTCCTCACTCACTGCCTGGCCGGAGCAGGCCCCGCCTGGGCTATGAGAAGGACAATGAGCCCCCAGTCCAGAGGGAGGCAACCCTGCTGCTAAATGGCTCATGCACAGGGACAGAACCAGTCTGCAGCAGGGTGGTCTCCCCCACAACCAGGATATCAACCTCCTTCTGCTCCTTGCAGTCCTGGCCAGAGGTCTCTGCTGTGTCCCACCAGGTCTGCAGCCTTCTCTGCATCTTGTGCCTGCAGGAATTGGGCATCACCAGCCCCGTGGCTGTGTAGGGAGCCTTTGGCACTTCCCCACTCACAGCCTTATTCACTCACACACCAGCTGGTGCAGGGGGCATCCCCAGGCAGGAATTGTTCCGCAGATACGTGGTCTCCTCTGCGGCCAGGGCGGAAATCTCCTCCTCAACTTGCCTGTTGATGTTTTGGGCCCCTCAGCGGCACAAGGAGAAGGAACCCTACTGTTAGAGTGCCCGAACCCTATCCCAATCCAAACCCCCAACACTTAAATTCCTGCACCAGCAGAAAGAAAATAAAAATCAATATATATAGTCAAAATTACAAAAAAAGAAAAAAGCTAATTCTGCCAGACCTATGCATAAATGAAGTCAGTGCCGCTTCAAACAAACCAGGGCTCTGGGCCCTGAACAGCCAGTCTTTAGGGGCTTCCTATGTATCTTAACTGAACATTGATATTGTCACATTCTCTGATACTTTGACCCGATTTAGAGAGCTGATAAAATGCATTTAGTTAGATTCTTTCTTCACTAACATTTTATACCAGAGTAACACACGATTGTCAATGGCATTATTTCCAATCTGAAAATCGTTATCAGAACCAGGCTCCATCATTTTGGTGTCAAACTTGAGATGAAACGAAACTCAACATTTCTGTTACACCAAACCCTTGTGAAAATCCATGCAACTGGGTATTGTGCAATTTCACATCTCTCAGATTTGGCTTATCTATGATATTTCTTTCAAAGGGCTTTTTTTGGCAATTAAAAAAGTGAATTTCCACTTGTTTTCAGTGCAAACTTATTTTCACTCTAGAAATTACCATCTACATATTTTATTAGCCTCTAAGGTGCTGCAAGACCTTATTTTGTAAGTCTTTTCAGTTACAGACTAACACAGCGTTCCCTCTGAAATGCTCATACCTCAGACACTCCCAGAAATGGGTTCATTTTAATATACACAGCATCATGTGAAATTCCATGTTATCTTAGTAGTTTTATGCTTTTATTTTGTGCATTTTATGTTGCCTAAAATTCCAATCAGAATTATGGCCGCATTCTGGTAGTCCCTGAAAACGCACACAGATAGCATAATCTCGGACACGAAAGGCTTAAAATTAATAAAGAGAAACAAATAGTCACATAGGCTATAAATGTGCACAACTTGGTATTTTCAAATGACAGGTTAGTGTTAAAAAAAATCTCTTCATATTTACGTATTTTGTAAAACTAAATCTATTCTCTATTTTTTCAACTCTCTGCCCAAATCTATCATTTTTATTGTTAAAGAATTGTTTTCTGTCACTATTATGATCCTAGAAATAAAAAGTGTATCTAATTTTTTGAACCTCATAAATGTTGTGTTTATGTTCAGTCTAAGATCTGGGCAAGGTTTCAAACAGATTTATTTTACACACAACGCTCATCCACCCCTATTCTTGACTTCCCTATTTTCTTTTCATGCTTCATATTTCAAGGCACACACTGACTTATGTAATACAGACATGCTGAAGGTCTCATACTGTGTTTATCTGTGCAGCACTGCCTTTGACATCTATTAGCCTTGATGGGGTCTTAATCTTTTGTATCTTGCTGCATTAGTTTCTAGTCATATTTACAATTCTTCCTATTACAGTATAATCCATCTAGTATCACTCTTTTCTTTGTTTTCCTGTTCCATCTTTAATTTCTGAGCCAACTTTCTACTTATTCCATGACTCCTGCACCCAAAACATTATTTGCAACCTTGAAAATGGAACTCTGTCAAAAATCCTTTCTGAAGCGTAAACAGCTTTGTCATTTCATTACAAAGTTGGCCATTGTGTTCCAAAACTCTCCTTCCCTTTATCGTCAAGGTTGTAGGTCATCTTCATTCTGTAACTATTTAAATTCCAGGTAGAATTCTGCCACATTAAAGCTCATAAGCTGAGTTGCTGAAATAACAGGAGCCAACATTCCAGAAACTATTCCAGACTTGTACTTTGAGAACATTGTTTCAGGCTAGAAAACCTTAAACCAGAACTTCCCACTCACCCCACCGCTGCAAGCTGAGAAGGGGAGAAATTGTTCTTCCTGGCCTCTGAGGATAGAACAAGAAGCAACGGGCTTAAACTGCAGCAAGGGAGGTTTAGGTTGGACATTAGGAAAAAGTTCCTAACTGTCGGTAGTTAAACACTGGAATAAATGGCCTAGGGAGGTTGTGGAATCTCCATCTCTGGAGATATTTAAGAGTAGGTTAGATAAATGTCTATCAGGAATGGTCTAGACAGTACTGGGTCCTGCACTGAGGGCAAGGGACTGGACTCGATGACCTCTCGAAGTCCCTACCAGTCCTCCTATTCTATGATTCTATACCTCTGTGCAGGAGCGGTCTAAGGCAGGCTGCGGCAGCTGGCACCCCAGGCAGAATGCACGATCGGCGCCCCCGCCTGCATGGCCATCAATGAGCCGTCAATGGGGTGACGTTATCATCGGGTGCCCCGTGACATCATCATCGGGCGCTGTTGAAGGCAGCGCCCTAGGCGACGGCCGAGACGGCCTATAGTCACGGACTGCCCCTGCCTCTGTGGCATCCCTATCTCTTCTAACCCCTCCAGAGCTCCTTTGGGGATCTGTACAAGGATGAGGGAAAGCCTGAAACAGAAAGCTTCAGAGTTTAAGGGACAGGGGAAGCTGTATAGGACAGTACTTTGGAGCTACCCTGTAATGGAATCACTTGGAAACAAAACTCTTCTGTGTGGACAACCTTGGTTTCAGGCAGATGCACTAGGATCTACAAATTTTGTGGACCAAAGCTTCAATTATTTCAAGAGTTGTGGCAAGTCACTTTCTTTTGTCTCCCTTTTCTACGCCGACATTCCATACAAAATACCAGGATGATCCACAAGTCGCTCTGGCTGTTTCCTGTCCTCTCAGTGATTTTTTTTATGTAGCGGATGATCCATGTCCTCCTTATTAAATATCGTTTTAAATTTGCAGTAAATGTACCAACCAGTGAAACAGCTGAAGATATTAGAACTATTTCAAATTACTAGGTCCAGCATATCTGTAGATTACATGCAGATACAAATTGTGTATCCAAGTAGGGCTCTAACCAGCTTGCTGATTTGGAGTCCTTGATGGAAAGTTTGCTATGCTGTCTGTTGCACAAGAGCAGGCAGACATCCTTACAGAGGTGCTGAAAGAACTGTATGCGTAAATGGGATGTAAGAGCGTAGCCATGTAAACAGGTAACCAATAAGCATGAACTTATTGGTTACTCAGCTATACATGGCTCCCAATCCAGTTCCCGGAGAGCTGCCTCGCAGAGACAGAAGTACAGGGTGGCAGCCAGGAGCTGGTACTTACGGAGAGCTGGCTTAAAAGCCAGCTCCCAGTGCACACCGGCTTCCAGGGAGCCCCATGTGTAACACCCAGGATATAACTGTGTAACCACTGACATTTTCAGCACTTATACAGTTACTCAATTACAACTCATTTTAACATCCCTAATGTGTAACTTCCATTTTTTTCCATTTGGATTGTATTTTCTCCTTATTTTATAGTATGGGGCAATGCTCCAGCCAGCTCAATGGCAGAACCACCTCCGAATGCCGGGAATGAAAAAATAATAGAATCATCAACAGAGATTCTGTTTTACCCTTTATTTATATTCTTTATACATTCAAAGTTGCTATTTTATATGTTTCTGTATTTAGATGATGTGTGAATTCTATGTACACTTTTTTCCTCAGAGGCACGCATTGAGTGTTTGTTTGTACATCTGTATTGTGCTCTACTTTCCTCATATTCACAGATTTTTATTAAAATATTTCCATAAAACAGGTTGTTACCAAAAATAAATGAACAGATACAAATTAATACATAAAAACAGACGAGTTGTATAGAATATTTACAAACAATGGGATGGAACGCAAAGCTGCACATAAATATTCACATGAATTCACACTAGATAGGGATATGTAAGAGTTACTTAGTTATGATAGGTATGCTAATGCTAATTTAAAGAGACTTATTCTCCATGTTCTACACCTTGTTTAAATTGCTACCCCAGTCAGAATGATAGCATTTTGCACACGCTTTACTCAGATGTAAATAACTACACATTGTACAAGGCAGTGGAGAATTCGGCTCAAAGTCTTGGTAGGATCACAGGTCCATTTATAAGACGGAAAAAAATGATGCATATAGATTTCAGTGATTTAACCAAGGTTACAGAGCAATTAAGCATCAGCACCAGGGTAAGAATTTTGGAATTTTGTTTGTTAGACTTTTGACTAAAATACTATACCACATGAAAATGTTTTTAAAAAGAAGTTATTTACTGACAAAAATACCTATCATGATAAGTGATTAAGTGTTAATTTACAGAATTAAAGAAAGTGCATTCTATAACACTACACACAGTGTCAATTTTTAAAAAAGTTTTCCCCCAAAACTCAGTCCAAAATATGATACAAAAATGACACCAAAATAAATGGGGACCAAGGTGGCAAATCCCTATTTATGAAATTAATTTCATCAGCAACAAGACTTGCACAAATACAGTTTACGAGGTCAAGCACGGGATCTTATGTTCTTCTTCACTAAGCTCCAGTTCAACTAAGCCATCTCAAAGTCAAATTCAAATGCTGGGGACAAAAGTCCTTCACAAGTTACAGAAGTTTAACAAACACAACTAAAGTGTCTCCAAGGTGATCCTAATTGCTGCGATAGGGTACTGAGTGAAAGGCTAACCCTCCAACTCATTGTATCCCAGACATCTCAACTTTTAAAGATCATCAATATCAAGAATTAACAGGAAATTAAAAAGGAAGCCACATCATCCTTAAGCACAGGAGCCGTGCACTCACAGAAACTCACATCATACAGGAGGGTATAAAAGAAGTGGAATAGGAGCCAGGGTTTGTACACAAAGTTTATGCAAAATAGAGAAAATGATGGTTATTTAGTCAATCTTAAACTTGGCATTTCCTGACTTATCACTACATTAACATTGCATATATATTTGCATTTAACATGATGAAGTTGCAAAGGCAAAACAGGACTAATTACTACACAACCAATGAAAGAGAGAAGAAAGGAATCCTGCATTTTGAAAGTGTCTATTAAATAGGTGGCTTATAGAAGGATGTAATGCTCAGGGAAATAAATGTTTCCAATGGAAGGCAGTTTTGTCAACATTTTGCCAGATTCTAGGACTGATTGGCTGTTCATGTGCAGTCTGCACAAGTACTGTAGTTTGGAAGTGAAGGCAATTAATTTTAGTTGTTGACTTAAACTGCTGTTGAGAGGTACTTCATTTCCCGATTCCTCCTCCTATAAATAGATTAAGGGTTACATGAAAGTCAAGTTGTGCTCGTTTGTCCTCCCTCTAGATAGATAAGCAGTCATGAGAAATCTATCAGTTCCCCCCTTAACACAATTTGTTACTCAAATTAATTTAGCTCACTTTCTCTTATTGGTCAACAGCCAAAAAAAAAAAAAAGAAAAGAAAAAAACCTCCTGTTTCCATTTTTCAAAACACTTTAGAATGAGTATTTTCCGGATGGTGATACAAAAAAGGGTCTTGAACTAAGGATTGAAAATGTGTGTCTTTTGGAGGGAAGAATGCTTGTGTTCGCAGTCTGGAACGGATTAGTAATAATGGAGATTGAAGTCTCTGGACCCAATCCCGCAGCTGTCACATGTGTGGCTTCCACTGATATTAATGGGAGTTGTGCATGCATAGCAGGTGCAGCATAAATTCCTCTGTCTACTAACTAGATATTACTTGATGTTCCCTCATTATAACTTTTTAATGTATTGTCGACAGTCAATAGAGTCCATGTTTCTGTGCAGCAACTGAACTAGTCTCTCTAAAAATGAAGGACCATTTATTCTCCTACCTTGTTGACCCATAGGGCCTTTTCTAATGTTGAAAATATGCAATATGCCCAAGTTTTCCAAATCTGAACAGCATATTAATAGAGCCCTGCATGGATACAAATGTCTACCCACGGATGCAGATATTCGTGGACAGACATTAGGATCCACACATCGGCAGGGCTCACTTCCAAGAGACACTGCAGCCAACAGAGAGGAGTGTAGGCCCAACTCACCCAGGAGCCAGTGCCCCATGCCGGCAGCTCCTCCCAGCGGTGCAACACTCCCTAAGTTTTGCCACCAGCAGGGGTGTACGACCCAAGACAGGAGACCCCACTAGAGGAGGCAGGAATGGGGATGGTGCAGCTGCACAGCCAGCACAGAGTGAGGCTCCTGGGCACAACGGGACATCTTCTTCTCCGCTGGCTACAGTGTCTCTTGGGACTAAAGCCCTGTGGATCTGCAGATCCTGATGTTTATCTCTGGATATATACCTCTGTGGGTAGATATTTGTATCTGCGCAGAGCTCTACATATTAAAAATAACCAAAGTGGCAAACTGTTCACATCTAATGATCGGGCATTTATGCAACGTGAATTTGGGGCTCTCAAGACAGTTTCCAAAGGACTGACCTCCACATCTCAAAACCTACAACCTATATTGGCACTTCATGGCAGGGTGGGGAACCGCCAGCCCACAAGCCAGACACGGTTTGTCATGTTAGCGGGTGACAAGCTGCCAGATGGTTTACCTGAGCATTCACAGACACAGGACTCTGCAGCTTCCAGTGGCAGCAGTTCACCATTCCCACCACTTCAACCCACACCACTTCCTTCAGCTCCTATTGGCCGGAAACAGCGAATCCTGGCCACAGGAAGCTACAGGGCCCCGTGCATGCAGACGTTCAGGTAAGCTTGCCCTCTGGCAACCTGCCCGTGACGAACTCTGAAGAGCCATGTGAGGACCTCACTGGCAATCTCACCAGAGACCCAGGACCGGATGTTCAAGGAGACTGGACTATTTTCCCAGTCACAACCCTAGCAATGACTCACTTTGGGTTAAAGCTAAACCTGCAGAAGTCCTCTGCTTATCCAGACCAGGTGCAGCACGGACAACTCAAATCTACTAAGAGTCCACGTTTTGGTGTCGGATTTTAGTTCAGAGCCATCCCAATTGATTTTAATAATCAGCAGTCAGAGTTCTTGGTCCTGAAGCAACATAGAAGTAGAACAAATTCTCAGTCCCAATATATTTATAATCAAAGGGCCCAATCCTCAAAACATACATGCAGGTAACGTTACACCTACATGGCATTGGAAGACTGGACTTTTAATTCTGATACAGACAATGTAGTTCAAACTAGTTCAAAGTAATAGTTAATTAACCAATCAAGTAGTCGATGGGATTTCCATTGACTATTCGATTAGTGAATAAGGGGGGGAGGATGTGCACAGTACCATCACTGCAGCCCTGCATTTTAATTGTAGTAAGAGCTACTAGGCTCTTACTATATTTAAAGTGCAGAGCCACAGTGGGGTTAGCTCCCGGGGCACAGCACAAGCCGGGACAGCACCGGGAGTGCTGAGGCTCTGTCTGCCCTGCCCCTCCCGCCACACTGCAGAGACAGTGCTGGGGGAACTAGCTTTTAAGCCAGCTCCCCCCAACACCAGCTCCTGCTCTCCCAGCCCTTGCTGCCTCCAAGGGGGGAGGCTGTGGGGGAGGGAAGCGAGTAGTCATTCGACTAGATGCTTACATCCCTAGTTCAAACAAATATGAGCCATTGGTTTGAAAATATAGTGCACATATTTCTCTCTCTGGTGAATTATCATTCAATAATTATCATGGATATGCATTTTAAGATGAGACCTCCTTCATTTCAAGTTTTGGTCATTCTCTTACTTCTCATCTAGGGATGTAAGTGACCTATCGGGTAGTCGAGTCACTTCTCGACTAGTTGCTTCCCCACTCTCCTTTGCTGCCTTTACCAGAGGCAGCAAGGGGGAGGGAGAGGAAGGAGAAAACAAGAGCCGGTGCTGGGGAGAGTGGACTTAAAAGCCGGTTCCCCCTACCACCATCTCCGTGAGGTAGCAGGGGAGGCAGAGGCACAGACGGAGACCAGACATGAGTTGGGACTCAGCTGTCCCGGCCAGTGCCCGGTCCCAGACACTGCACCTCTGCCTTTTAAATGTAGTTAAGAGCCAGGATCTCACTACATTTAAAAGGCAGACCCACAGTGGGCTAATCCTGCTGCAGCTCTGCAGTTTCCCCCCTTATTGACTAAGGGTATGTCTACACTTGCACCCTCTTTCGAGAGTGGGATGCAAATGAAGACATTCAAAATTGCAAATGAAGCCGGGATTTAAATATCCCGTGCTTTATTTGCATATTTGCGTTACGGCGCTATTTCGAAATAACAGGCGCTGTTAAGACACGGTTATTTCAAGAGAAAACTCTTCTCTCGAAATAACCCTTATTCCTCATACAAAGAGGTTTACCAGTTATTTTGAGAGAAGGGTTTTCTCTTGAAATAACCATGTCTTAACAGCATCTGTTATTTCGAAATAGCGCCATAACGTGACTATGCAAATGAAGCACGGGATATTTCAATCCTGGCTTCATTTGCAATTTTCGAATGTCTTCATTTGCATCCCTCTCTCAAAAGAGGGTGCAAGTATAGACATACCCTACTCGAGTAGTTATGGAAATTCCATGTACTCGATTAGCTGATTAAACAAAATTAAAATCTTTATTCTTCTCTAACCACTAAGTTGAAGCTGTAAAATTCATTCGCTCTATACATATAATGTGAAACGAATTGCACTAGAAGAGCTGTATTTTGTCATTGGAGATGCCAAATACTTATTTGGATGCACTAGACTTAGTAATTCTTATTAAAAAAACCAAAAGAATGAATATTAGAAAAATGAATATTTATACACTAGATATTTTGGGGTACAGATGTGTGCATGCTTACCTTTTCTATTTGATAATATGTATGTTTGAGTTTGACCCTGAAAATGCCCACATCAATGGGCAGAGATACTGACTAGACCAAGTGGATGAAAAGGAAACGATGGGATCTGATGCAGCACTAAGGGTGGGGAACCCAAGATTGGAAAGATAGGAACAGATCCCTTTCAGCTGTACTGCCTTATGCCCTTCTTGTGTAGATCTTAGTGTCTGTTTTGGAATCAGAGAAGTTTTCCTACTGGGACAAATTGGTCAAGGTCCTGTGGGTTTTTTCACTTTCCTCCGAGCATCCTGGAGGCAGTCAGGTTGAAAACAGGCCTGAAATGCCCCAAATACCAGTTAAATGCCTGAAATGTGAAGGGAGGAGAGAAAGAGAAAGGAGGCAAACTGAACCTCCCTAGCATTAAATAAATAAAATTGCAGCATGATGCTTACATCCAGCCCTGTGTCTATCATTCATCCACTGCACATCATGATGTGTACACAGATTTGTAGCATTAAGCACTCAGCTAGTCCCATGAAGTTACATACATACCTAAGTGTTTGCAGGATCTGGACCTCACACATTAAACTCTTTAGGGCAAAACCTGTTTGTTTAACATCTAACTCAACGAGATCTTAACCCTGATTGGAGCCCACAGGTGCTATTACAGTACAACTAAATAATAAAAGCCTGATGGAGTTTGGTAGTCAAGTGAAAAAAAACAAAATATAAATGCTGATTTAAATAATCTGCTACAAGAACATCCACAGGGTAACTATTTCTTTTATTTATTTAGGTAGAATCGTCTAGGATGCTAAGCAGATGAAAAGTTAATCAATGAAGGATTTTTTTTTATTTATTTTGCAAGCTTGTGTTCCAAATTAAAATTGTGTGTGTTATGTTAGCTTTTTTAAAATCCACCAGTACCATCTGTGAATTGAATGGTGTCATTACACCAAAGTACTGCAATTAGAACAAGAGGGGAAAATAAATGCCAGTGTTAAATACAGATGTGCTACATATGATGGGTGATTCATATACAGTTTAAAATAAATTGACAGGCACGTGCAATGTGAAAACTGTACAGGCGAAAGCATGGATACAGCTGGCCGTTGGATGTCATGTTTGTTCCATTTAGAATATTTTGGGAAGAGCATTTTTAGCCGTAAAGTAACTTTAGTCTTAAAATTGACAAGTTATTGATTTGAACCCACACTCATGTAGTTTCTCTGTGTGGTGTTAAATGTGAGCCCACAATAAAGCACAAAGAATTATTAAAATAATAGGTCAATCTACAACCCTGTCACTATAGGTTTTGAGGGGCTTTTAGGCACTGATTCAACAAAGCATCCACTCAACATGGATTTCAGCACATGCTTAAATGCTTTGCTGAACTGCAACCTAAGTATTGTATATCCCAGATATTTTTTGCAGAAAGGTGCATACAGCACAACTCAGAAGCAGTTTCAATTCACTCTTGTTCTCCCCTGAACTTGAGCCATCTAAGTGCTGGACTCCCCACCCACACATATACATTGGAACTGAAATATTTACATATTTTGTGTTAGGAACAATATTATTTTAAAAACAAATCCCACTGTTTTATTTGAGCAGGATCCATCAACATCTTTAACCCAATCTTCCTATTTTTCCTCAGAATAATAAACTAGCATCCCCATAGCAAAAGTCATTTTCGAGTCAACTCACAGGCCCATTCCCACCTTTCCTGTCTGACAAATGTGAACTGGCACCCCTACTTTTGCCTTACCTCCACCTGGCCATTTCTGAAACAACTGTATGATTATTAATGTTGACAGAATGTTTTTGTTTGTTTGTTTGTTTGAATTTGATTTGACACCCGCCATACAAAAGTTGACACCTGGCATACGGTTTACAGGTACATTCTGGCTTCGCTGAGTTTCAACACAGACATAACTGTTGCAGTGTTATAATTTTATCTGATAAACTGAAGTCTACACTGATGGCTGCTTGAGACAATTCCATATCTAGCAAAGTTCTTTCTTCTTTCAGGTTGCTTTTTTATGAATGCACAATAATAGCCACTGCTGCTCTGCAATCCAATTTCAGAGAACCTTACTGGCAGAGAACTTCACTTGCTCTCCCCACCCCACCTTTTCCTCAAGAGAAAAATCACATCTGGCTGAGATTATGGGAGCACTGTAAAAGATCAGCAGCTCTCTGGACTGCATTAACATCTTGGGCAGTCATACTTGGGGCAGTAAAGTGGCATGGAGTCACACGCCATACGTAGGCAGACACAAGATCTGGCCATGTTATCTGTGAACAGTTATCACAAAGTGGAACTAGCTCACAAACTTCAGAATGTATTACAGGTAGGCATGTAAATACCCATTTAAATAGTTAATGGTTAAACGACTAAATTTATAACATTTAACCGGTTAAGTGTTGGCGGACAGCTGGGGCCACGATCCTAACCACATGCCTGAGCTGAGTGGAAACCGCAGGGACGGGAGCCACACAGGAGTGGGGGGATAAGGATCCCACCAGCTCACCTGGGCTGAGCCGGAGTGGCTGGAGTCCTGACTCAGAGCCAGGGTCCTGCCAGGCTGCACAGGCTGCTTCAGTGCAACTGGGGCTGGAGTCCTGCCTACCCATCCCAGTGTGGCTAGGCTAGTGCTCCGCCAGTCCACCTGAGCCAAGTTGGAGCAGGCCGGGCCCACCTGCCTCCTCCATGTGGCTGAGCTGAGTCCATCAGGGCTGCTCCAGTCTGCCACAGTTGGCCATCCAAGCAATTACCTGGTAAGCATTCCAATAAGCCTAATGCTTGCCAGGTAACCTTTTACATTCCTAGCTACAGCTATGTTAGAGCTGCTCTTGCTGGCTTTGCTTCACATGGCTACGGCAGGGCTCTCTGTCTGCTACTGCAGTACAAACAAATCATAAACATACTGACATTTTAAAATATATATGTAACTATCCATATTAAGAGACAGAGATAGCTACGTATCTCCCCTGTGGTAGAAACTAACAGATCAGAAGCCCTGCACAGAGGAATCTCACAGTGGTATACAGGTGCCACAGTGACTCCTGAGCTCTCCTAGCCTCCTGTGCAGAGTCGTGCATGGGAGAGAAAGGGCCAGTGGCTAGATCATATGTCCCAGCTGTCCCTAACTACCACAGTGGCCTTTTGGGATACTGAGCATTTGTGTTTAAGTCAGAGCATCTCAAAGCTACTCTGGAAGCAGACCATTTCTGGGCCACTCTTAGTATCAGCAAAACACAAAAGTCATCTTAAACTGTGCTTCCTGCAGGACTGGAATCAGAGAACAAAGCTGGCCCAGAGGATCAAGCCATATTAACATTTATTCGTTCATTTTCTGGGTACCTCAAACAGCATTTATTTCACACTGCATTCTGAACCTGAATAGATGTAAAGCTGGATCAAATTAAACACAGCAAACCAGTTTATTAAATATTCCTTTTGCTTTTTTTATCATCTTGCCTTTATGGCTTTTGTAAATCTAATACAATAGCAAAGTCTAGGACTGATTTTTCTGTATGTAGCACAGTTCATGTTGTAATAAAACACTGAATCATTAATAACGTATGATGTAATACCCATTAGTACAATGCAAAGCGATATGTGATTTTATTAGATCACATTAGTAAACATAGATTGCATTCAAAGCTGTTCCAGTTCTACTTTAAATGTGTTTAGATAAAGAAAGTATAGCCCAAAATAAAAAAAGTCTCTGCTTTTCTGACACTGCAAAAGTTACCTGTCTGCATATCAGCTTATTTGAAAGGCTAACCACTTGCTGTCCTCTTTGAAAATCCTCATCAAGTATGTGTACAGAGTCATCTTTAGCTATAGTTTTATCAACCTTTTCAAAGACCTTTGACAAGCTCTCACAGCATAGAATAAAATGATGGTCAATGAGATGATAGGGAAATAGCATAAGAATTTAAACCAAGTTGAACTGTACAGTGGCTGGACAGTGCACTTGTACTTGGTGTTCCAATACTGTTAAGAAATGTTTATACTTTACAATGTTTTAGCTAACATTAAAAAAAAAATCATATTCACTTTAAAAAAAAAACGTAATTTTAACTATGCACTACCTTACAGCATTCCATCAAACTGTGTGTTCTACAAAACAGAAGTAATGGCCAGATCCTCAGCAGGAGTAAGATCGTGTAGCTCCACAGACTTCCACTGATGATACTTGACACCAGCTGAGAAACTGGCCCAATATATCAAATAATGTGGCTCACTGTCCTAAAGACACTGAGAAAACCATAGAGAAATAGAGAGTCTACATAAAAGATGTTATAAGCTTCTGACATGTTTGCCCTCTGGCTATGTCTACACTGGCCTCTTCTTCGGAATAGCCATGCTAATTTAGAACTTTGGAATAGGGAAATGCGCGGGGGATTTAAATATCCCCCGCGGGATTTAAATAAACATGGCCGCCGCTTTTTTCCGGCTTGGGGAAAAGCCGGAAAAGAGCGTCCAGACTGGCGCGATCCTCCGGAATAAAGCCCTATTCCGGAGGATCTCTTATTCCTTTCAAGTAGGAATAAGAGATCCTCCGGATAGGGCTTTATTCCGGAGGATCGCGCCAGTCTGGACACTCTTTTCCGGCTTTTCCCCAAGCCAGAAAAAAAGCGGCGGCCATGTTTATTTAAATCCCGCGGGGGATATTTAAATCCCCCGCGCATTTCCCTATTCCAGAGTTCTAAATTAGCATGGCTATTCCGAAGAAGGGGCCAGTGTAGACACAGCCTCTAGGCCTATATATATATTTCAATAGAGAAGTCTTTTCCAACCATGCTCATTTTTCCAACTAACTTGAATATAAGAACAGTCTTACTGGGTTAGACCAAAGGTCCATCTAGCCCAGTATCCTGTCCTCCAAACGTGGCCAAAGCCAGGTACCCCAGAGGGAATGAACAGAACAGGTCATCATCAAGTGATCTCCCCTGTCACCCATTCCCAGCTTCTGACAAGTTTTCATTTTTTGTCACAAATAATCACAGTGCTTCAGATGAAATTTTACTTTACAGGTACAGGATGTCTCTGGACTAATGAGCAGCTTTCTGCTTCAGTAATGAATGGCTTGGCATTGCTATCATATGGCTTTGTAATTTCTTAAAACAAGAAGTTTGCCCTAATTCTGCAATCTTACGTTTACCAGATCTTAGAAGCAGACAAGGCACACTTCATTTTCTTTGCTGAGATTTTTTCCCCACCAGATTTAGTTAAGAAGTGAAAAAAGACATGTATGCATAAATAATACAATTCTTGTTTAGATGCGCTATAGTACAGACTTAAAGTGCCATTTACCTGTGTGTTCTATATTTTTATCATAGTTTTCCTCTTTAACCCTGGAAAAACTTATTGGCCTAAAAAAATAAGAGCTTTATAGGCTTCAAGATAATAAACACATTGTAAAATTTTAGAGAACAAATCAGAACAAAACCAAAGCAATTGGAATTCTTTTTTGGAGGGAAGGGAGGACGTGGACATACAAGACTCTCAAACAACAAACATTTTCCAGTAGCAGTAATAATTCACATTTACAGAATAATAAGAACTTTTATTCAAAGATCTTAACGCTTTTATCAACAGCAAGTACATCTTGCAGCACTCCTTAAGTTAAGCAGCAAAGTATAATTATGCCCATTTAAGAGATGGGAAAATGGGAAGACAGAGAAGTTAGGTGACTAGCCCAAGTTAATTCAATAAATCAGATGTAAACAGACCTAGAACACTATTTCAAAATTCAAAATTACAGATCAGAGTGACAAATTCTGATTTCACTATCTATCTATCTATATATATATCAAGTAACTCACTTGAAGTCAATTATATTAATAAAATGAAGCGAGAACAGCATCAGTCCCATTCACTTTCCTAGACTAGATATTCTGTAGAAGTAGTATTCCAAGGTCAGATCTATACTGCACATTTTGGACGAGATATGATCCCTGATCAACACAGCTGAACCAACCAGAGCCTCTAATCTAGATGCAGTAGTACTACCAAACATGGAGAACGGCATGCTGACTAGAAGCATTTTCCTGGCATGTTATAATAGCAAAAGGTACTCTACTGCAGACTTGAACAAATATTTAAGATTTTTCATGCTACCTGCTGCTTTGGATGTAAATATTTGTTTTCAATCCTTAGAAAGCTAAAAAGAAATACTAAATATAACTTAGTAGTTTTGTTCTGGCTGAATGAGGAAAAAACCCCATTGTTCAGTAACTGCTGCACCAGGTTAGCTTTGTGAAGGGCTACTCAACTTTGGAAGCCCTGCGGGCCACAATGATACTCACAGCACATGCCAAGGGCCGCAACTTAAGGGTGGTTGCATATACATGCAAATAGTTTCTTTCACACTGACGGGCATGAATACAAAAATTAAGGCAAGACTATACAACATGCAGGCCCCATTTAAGTCAGTGCTGCTGATATTAATAAAATGCAACATTTACCTTATTTCCATCCATATGACAGCACTTTTAATGAGCAATGACAGTCCAGGAATTTAACTACTAAAACTTATATCAACAGAAGACCATTCTATTGACTCCTTTTTTGTTTTGGCTTCACAACAGTCCAGGAATTTAACTATTAAAACACACATCAACCCAAACTGCACTGCGGGCCACAAACAAACGGGCTGTATGTCAAGTAGCCCTGGCTTAGTGCAATTTCTAAAGGGTTTTCAGCATGCAAGTGTATGTTGGCTAAACTGCAGAATAAACAAAAGCCTGCACCCTCTCACGTGGAATCACAACCAAAAGCAGGACAAGGGATCACTGAGCTATTATTTTCCTGTTGACTGCAAGAGCCAAGCACACAAACAGCACTGTTGCAATTAATTATTTAATAATTAATATCAAAGCACACAACTGTGCTTAAGTAATTTTTCTAGCATGCATCTTCGCTTAAGTAACTCACCTGATAGAAGTATGTAGAAGAGCAGTCTGTGAGCTACTAGACACAGTGGTCTGGAACAGGGACAGCCGTATTGATCACTAAACTCATTGGAACTTATATGTGGTTATTTAATTTAAATACAGATTAAGGAAACCCATCAGGCTGAAGTTAAATGATTCGTGAACACAGAACACACATCAGTGTATGTTGCTAATGCACTTAGGAACTGAATAAAACTTTTTAAAAAATAATTTGAAATCCCATTGAGCTCTACAGAGATAAAGCATTTAATAAAATGACAGACAACATCACTGCAAGTCTATAGAGCAAAAGGGAGGCAAAACAATGTCAACGGATGTCTGTGTAGACAATGTTATGATTTGAGGAAAGGCAAAATGCTGTCAATGGAAGTCTATATGCAGTAGATGGCATTACCACGGTATGCGAATAAAGGCAAAATGATGTCAATGCAATACACAATATGCTCTAGACAGAATATATTTAGTTTGAATAGAAAATCTGTCATGTAAAATAGTTGCATTGATTCTCATCTTGCACAGTGATGTGTTGTCATTTGTTATGTTGCCTGTCTTTTTTGTTTAAATTTATCGTATATTCTTATATTTCCTCATATTAACACTTCCTTTACTTACCATGGGTGAACTCACTAACATTGTGTGGAAGTTTCTTGAATTTTGAAGCAGTCAACTTTTACTGCCTTTGGGAAGTTTTTTGTTATTGTTGGTTTTTTTTAAAAATATTCTTGGCCGAGCCCATCCTTCTGAAAAGCCAATTACAAAACTCCTATTTATCTTTAATGGGACCAAGATATGACCTCTTTCTTACTGCAATTTTCACAGATAAAAACCTTGTAAGTTCACACACACAAACATGTGCCTTTCAAATTCCATTCACCCTCCCTCTAAAGAAATTTTTTTTTTGATAGGCAAGTAGAATATCATGAGGGTTTTTTTCACTATTGTCAATCAATTACCACAGTAGAGGCAGATGACTAGATTTTGTGCTTAGGCTTGTAAATATTTTGTGACAATTTTGCAAGCATGTATCACATTGTTATGCATTACCCAGAAACACACAAACTAGCTGGCAATAGCCTGCCCTATCCATGAACATGAGTACCAATGACATGGACTGTGGTTCACTGACTTGCCTTTGGCAGGTACCAACTATTAAATGTTATGACATCATTTGGTTTCATTATTTCAACTGAAGAGACTGGCCAACAATCAATCAACAGAGGGATGCTTAAATCTGAATCATCAATTATCAAGGCACTTATATACCAGGGTGGAGGGCAAAGTATAAGTACTTAAACAGCATAATCCTTATTTATAGATTTGCAAATGTTCATGCTTTTATGTTAATCAATTTCTCCTTATTCAAATATTCAGCCTCTTAGCAAACTATATTTCCTGTGCCTCTGTAAGAATGGAGACAATGCTAGACTAGTAGCATGGGGCTGTAGTTACTTTCCTCATAACAACATTTTATCATTCTAGTGTCAGCCTGTGATACAACAAATCCCATTAAAATGTAGCTGCTCATGAAAAGATCCATGGAGTCAGATCTTCAGCTGACATAAACAGAGCTCACTGACTTCAGTTGGGCTATGCCAATTTACACAAGCTGAGAATTTGGTCTATTGTCTATAACAGACATCAAAATTTAACAATGACATTTTTAAAATCACCCACCTGCTAAACATTCTTACATTACAGGAGCATTTGTGACTACAGTCCAAACAAACAGAATTGGTAACCTCGAATAACTTTCATTCCTTTAAACAGGAGGCCTCGTGCCTTACCTGGCCAGCTCTTAATAATCATTCAAATAAAAATGTCTTCTGTTATCCCTGCTGTACCTACATAGGCACTTGAAACATCCAATATCAGATAAAACTGATGTATGACTGAAAGGTCACCACTGAAATTTAGAATAGGTACATTTGTGTAACACCACTGATATAATTGGGGCTATCTTGACCTCAGTCCAATTGTCTTTGTTTCTTGTGACAGTTCTGGAGTTTCCACTTCCGGTGAGAACCAGGAAATCCACAGATTCCCAAAAATAGTCAAAGAGATTCCAATAAGGCTCAGCAAGCAACTAGCTGAATAATCTGAGGCCAGATCTACATGAAATACTTAAACCAGTATAATTATGTCTCTCAAGGGTGTGAAAAATCTACACCCCAGAGCAGGGCAGGTAATACTAAACTAACTTCTGGTGTAGGCAGTGCTATGTAGATGTGAAGGCTTCTCCGAGGTATGTCTACACTAGCTCGTTAATTCATGCTAGATAGGCAAATAAGGCGACCGGAGTTGCAAATGAAGCCCGAGATTTAAATATCCCGGGCTTTATTTGCATGTTCCCGTCCGGTCACCATTTTTAAATTTCACTAGCTCGAACTCACTGCCGCGCGGCTACATGCAGCAGGGTAACATTAATTCCCAGGGAGACGGGGAGCAAAGTGGCGGAGGACCCAGGGCCGGACCCGCGGTGCTTCCAGATCAGCTGGAAGTGCCGCGGGTCGGGCCGGGTCCTGCACGGCTTTGCTCCGCGTCTCCCTGGTCTGCTGGGGGGGGGGACGCAGCTAGTGCCCCCCCCAGCAGACCAGAGAGATGTGGAGCACAGCCTGTGGTAGAGCAGGTGGGGTGCTGCCGGTTGGTCCCGCAGCACCGCTCCTTGGCACTACTGAACCAACCCGGCAGCACCCCAGCTGCTCTGCCCCAGGAGTCCTGAGTCAGCCGCTGCTGATCAGTTTCAGGAGTGGCTGAATCAGGACACCTGTGGCAGAGCAGCTGGGGTGCTGCTGGGTTGGTCCTGTAGCGCCGAGGAGCGGCCGCGCTACTGGACCAACCCAGCAGCACCCGAGCTGCTCTACCCCAGGCGTCCCTAAGTTAGCCGCTGCTGAAACTGACCAGCGGCTGACTACAGAAAGCCCGAGGCAGAGTTACTCTGCCCCAGGCTTCCTGGAATCAGCTGCTGATCAGTTTCAGCAGCAGCTGACTTGGGGACGCCTGGGGTTCTTAAGTTGAATCTGTATGTAAGTCCGAACTGGTGTCCAGATTCAGCGGCTAAATCTGGATGCCAGTTCCGACTTACATACAGATTCAACTTAAGAACAAACCTACAGTCCCTATCTTGTACGTAACCCGGGGACTGTATGTAGTTTGTCTATGTCTGGCATCATCTTGCACTATTAATTTTTAAAAACAAAGCAAATTAAATTTACAAAATTATATTAAAAATAACTTTAAAAGTTAAGATATTCCTTTGTCTGCAGATGCCATCTCTTGGATGCAAATTAAAATCAAGATCTTGCTATCATAATTAAAAAATCTCACAATATTTTTATTTTGTATGAGTCAGTGTTAAACCCTGTGTCCTAATTAAGAGTAAATTACATGTTTATATTCTGCGTGAATTCCCTGTGAAGATTCAGTTCAATAAAGTATTCTCCTTAACTTTCTGCCATAAATTGTCTGGTAGTTTGGTTGTGTCTTGTCTGCCATGTTAGAGTCCTAAGTGCTTCCATTGCAAGGATAGATAAAGTGTTTCATGGGAAGAGGATATTCAGCAAAACTCATCTCACCTTCCAGTTGAGTACTTTTTGGTCAGGACAAGGGGATAAAATTAATCCCTATGCCCAAGGCAACATTTAAATCTCGCTTAAGCCCTATTTTTAGTAAATGTCATAAGCATGCTTGGATTCTAATGGATGAAGGGCCATCAGATTTAAGACTCAATCATTTAAATTATCAGCCAAGGAAAGCACAGAATTTTGCATCTTATTCCATTTAATTCAGCCTGATTTTCCCTGGACATTGTAGCATTGCCATTCTCTACATACATCATGAGTACCCTGATGTAATGTAAAAAAATATATGCATTGAGACTTTGGTGCAACAGGCCTGGGTTTATACTATGGCGTGTCGGCTCAAATTTCTCTTGCATTTGCTGCTTTGCATTTCAACCTTTACATTACTTCAGCAGAGCATTTCTATGCTTAATTTGCTTCTCATCTGGATAATGGGCTGTTACTGACTAGCATTTCCAGTTCAGTGCTGTGCACATTGGGCAGTTTTCAAAAACATTCCTCTTCTGCCATCTGACACTGGTGGAGATTGAGAGGCATCAGGCCAGATTCATCAACAGGATAATGGACAGATATATTTTTGTTTGTTTTTTGAATGTTAATAATCCAACTGCATTCATCCTCATTGTTTATCTATTTTTAAATGTTATCAAATAGCTTCAGTACAACTACTCAAGGTCTGTATTTATAGACAAGTGGCAAAAACAAGAAAACAGAACAATTCCATTTTTATGAAGCACGAGCAAAGAAAATGTCAATACAGAGATCCAATCTGTAGGAATTCTATAACAAAACATACATAAATATATATCCAGCCTATGCTTTGGAATGCAGCAACATGCTCAGTTACTTTGAGATTAAACATGCAATTGCAGTTCAGTACATCTCCTCTTTATGAATGCTTGAAAACATTATAGGACCTGCTCCTGCTGAAGCCAGATGGGAAACAGACATAACAGCACCTCCTACGGTAGACAACAGCAGGAGTACATATGTATAGCAGTAACACAGAAGACCCTCTGCCAGGTTAGAAGGAATTCCCTGTACTCACAGAGCCAGAGGGCAGCACAAGGAAAGATCACAGGGTAAAAGAGACAGACATTCTGCCAGTACACACAAATAGGGCTTTCCCTAGCAAAAATCTCACATTGGCTTCAGAGACGAGGGTGAGGTCATTTAGGGGCAGGGATAAACTATTCTCTATAATAAGGTCAGAGCAGGAAGGGGCAGGTAACAGCATGGATGTGCAGAGACGATCTCAGGCCAAAGCTCTGACCCCAAACCCTTTTTTGATCTGAGGAAGTGGGTCTGGCCCACGAAAGCTCATCATCTAATAAACCATCTTGTTAGTCTTTAAAGTGCTACATTGTCCTGCATTTTACCCCAAACCCTCTGAGTCTGGAGGTAGCTGGTCTGACCCCAGAAACTCAAGTTCGGGCTCAAGTTCGAGCTCAGCTCGGAACTTCCCTGAACACTTGGGAGTTTGGAAGCAGACGGGAACTTTGCGCCTAAGCCCTCCCTCTGCAAAGGGTCTCACGCCGAGAAACAGCGACGCAACTGTATCTACAGAGGTGGGGAAGGGAGAAAATACCCGCCCACCCCCGTGCCATGAGGCTCCCAGCAATCCCAGTTCCAGCCTCCAAATCCCATTCTCCCCTCCCTTCCACACCGCCACGCTTCTGCCTCGTGCTTTGGCCACCACCAGGGACTCTCCTCTTCCTCCCCTAGGCTCCCTTTCCTCTCCGCCCCCGCCTTGCCTTGTCGCTGAAATGCCCCCTTTGCAGCTCGCCCCCGTGCACATGGCTTTCTCCTCTCCCAGCTTCCACACACACCACGTGTCTTCCTCCCAAATGCCCCAGCTGCCTGGGCCAGAACTGCCAAAACATTCCCCCCCCCCCCAAGTGCTCCTAGATACCTCAGCTCCCTGAGTTACCAGCTTCCCCCCTGCTTTTCCCAGGGCTTCTTCCTCTTGCACCCCTGATTCTACCCGCTTGCCCAGTTACCCCTGTACCTGGCTCCTAAAGCGGGAGAAGCAGCAGCTACTGCTGGGTCGGAGTTCAGTGGCTGCCTGTGTGAGCAGTTGAGAACCTGTTTGCCCCACCAGGTTCCTGCCTCCCTCCAATTCAGACCCCCCTCTGGGCCAGCTGGGGTTGGTAACTGGGGCTGCAGAAGAGAAACCTCCCAGCTGCTGCCGTTGCCTGCCCAGCAACCCGACAGGGCAGCCCCTGCTGGCAGGAGGCTGACCTGGGAGGCTTGCAGGGAGAGGAGGTTTGACTGAGAGCTCCTCACCCTCCCAGTCAGGCCACAGCTGAAGGTGGGGGACCGGGTCAGGATTGGCTCCCCCAAGCTCCCTCCTGTCCCACTCTAGAACTGAGCCCCGCTAAGACTGTGCAGCTGCTGCTCCATCCACTTCTGAGCTGGGCATTCTGCTTCAGATGCCACCTCCCCAGCCAAATAGGTTGCCAGGTGTCCGGTTTTCTATCCGACAGTACGGTTTTTGTGCCCTCTGTCTGGTAAAAAAAATCAGAAAATACCAGATGTGCAATGTCCAGTATTTTCTGTTTTTCCGGCTGGGCACCAGATGGAAGCTTGGTGGGGGCGGGAGGAGTGGCTGAGAGGCAGGGTGGTGATCGGCATTGGGAGCCTGTGGTAATGTGCAAAAGCCTGGCGGAGGCAGGGGGAGTGGCTGGGACTCCCAGCCACTCCCCCCGCCCAGCTTCTGCACAGGCTCCCAGCACCGATTGCGGCCTCACCTCGGGAGCCCGTGGTTGTGTGCAGAAGCTGGGTGCGGGGAGTGGCTGGGAGCTTCGCAGAGCAGGCTCTGCTGCCTTCCCCTTTGTTCCCAGCTTGGTGGCTCTTGGTAGTAGCCCTATAGGATGTGTGTTCGGTGTGAGTGGTTTTTTTTTTTTTTACTCTACAAATGTTAACCTGTGTGTTCGGCATTATTGGGGAGACCCTCTGGCAACCCTACAGCCAAGTAGCAAGGGCAGCAGCATTCTCCCAGTCCCACTGAGAACGCTGCTACCTGAATCTCCTTAGGAGCTAGGATGGTGCTCACTACCTGCTTTGAAAAGGGATTTGTTGCTGTATATTGGATAATTCACAATTGCACTTGTAGGCAAAGGCTGGCTTTTATTGGAGAAACTTTAGTAAGGACAGCAGTTCTGCACAGTAATTTAGGGTAGGACATAATGAGTATGGGATCTGGCTGAATTGCAGGGGAAATTTAGGTAGGGAGAACAGATGAACCCAAAGTTTATTAGTAGGGCTCTGGGGCTAACTCTGCCTGGGGTTATTAAAGATCTTGAGGCCCATTTGTACCAAAGGTAAAGGCAGTCAGGACCCTGGTTTTATGACTCAGCTGAATGATGTCACTTCCAACAGCATACTATCCACTACCACCTCCATATTATGACTTTTGTCTTTTTGTTATGTGTTTGGATAATGCTTATATGCAGCCCCTTTATTTATTTTGATTGATATATTGTATTGAAGTAGCACTTAAGCATCCCAGTCATGGATAAAGAGTGGTTCATTCAGTGACTTAGCACCTATGCTTAGTATGGAAATGTAGCTTCTCCAGATTTTTCCATGTTCCAAATCAGGATACAGAAATTATGCCGTACTTGGATGGATCTACTCGACCAAGTGAATTTTTAGCTCTCAGCACCGCAGATGTGGTTTCTACTGCCTTGAAGTTTGTTGAAATGAAGGCCCTGTCAGGCAGAAAAGATATTCCACCCCTTAGGTGGAATATGTGATATGCACAAGCCACCTCAACTGAAGAGACATCAATTGAGTCATACTCTTTTTTCTTCACTGACATTCATGCAACATGCCACAAAATGCTCCAGCCCCTTTTCGTAGCCAAATTACTGGTGATAATAAACATGAGGGTCCACCAATGGAATTACATGAACTTTGACTTGTGTGTGATATAGAACATTTTTTGGAAACGTTACCGGAAATAATCTACTGTGAAACAATCTTTTGGTTTAACTATTATGGCTTTGGTATTCCAGCACAAACAAATGATTGTCCCAGTTAGAATCGGATTGCTTTTCTATATATTCTCATTGGAAAGGAGACCAAAGGAGTAAAGTCTGTATTTCTCAGAAGTTGCAAGTTACTTTGAACTAAGAATAGACTGCAGAATAGTTATGTGATGATAGGACAACAGCCTTAGGTGTCAAGTAACCCAGGAACAAATACAACTTTTGACAATAACTTCCTTCTTGACCTTGGACAAGTTACATAACCCCTCTTTGTCTCAGTCTGCAAAATGGAGTTAATGCTTTTACCTACCACATCAGGCCCCAGGCCGGATCCAGGTCACCAAACATTTCTCTTTAGCCTGCCCCACTGATTAGCACAGTATGCATACTTACAGCTGGCAGCATGTGTTCAGCTGCCCCTCCCCTCATCTTGCTCCATCCCCAAGCTGCTCACAGGATTTTCCTGCTAGCTGCGCAGGAAGGGGAATGGGGAGTACTGAAATCAGGGTGTTCCCCTAACCCTATACCCCATTTCTTCAGCTGCTCCAGTCTGAAGCATGGATGGTAAATGACTCAGAAGAGTGCCTGTCTAAAGAGGCAGTGCACTATTTCTAAGATTTCAGTGCTCATGGTCAGGGTTCCCTCTATGCTGCCAGCAGCACAGCTTCACGGGTGATTAATCACCCTACCCAGTCAGCAGCAGCTCAGGGCTCCATGCAAGGAGCTGATTGACTGGGCGGGGCTGATTAATTAACCTGTGAAGGTGTGCTGCCTGGCAGTTTAGAGGGAACACTGCTCATGGTCTCTTTCTCTCTCTCTCTTACACACACAGGCTGCGTCTAGATTGGCATGATTTTCCGGAAATGCTTTGAACTGAAAAGTTTTCCGTTAAAAGCATTTTCGGAACAGAGCGTCTAGATTGGCACAGACGCTTTTCCACAAAAGCACTTTTTGTGGAAAAACGTCTGAGACAACCTAGACGCGCTTTTTCGCAAAAAAAAATTGTCATTTTTGCAATGGGGGCTTTTTTGTGGAAAACAAATCTGAGCTGTCTACACTGGCCCTTTTGCGCAAAAGCTTTGCGCAAAAGGGACTTTTGCCTGAATGGGAGCAGAATAGTATTTCTGCAAGAAGCACTGATTTCTTACAGTAGGAAGTCAGTGCTTTTGCGGAAATTCAGGCGGCCAGTGTAGACAGCTGGCAAGTTTTTCCGGAAAAGCGGCTGATTTTCTGGAAAAACTGGCCAGTCTAGACACAGCCACACAGTCTACCCGCAACCCCATCTTTACAGAGTAGGAGAGGGAGGAGACGACAGAGCAGGACTGTTTTCCCTATCTTAAAGAGACAGTGTGTGGCTTCTCTCAGAAACTTCCTAGTCTCTGTGCCACACACACTCAATCTGTGTCACAAAGTCCTTCTCTTACACATATAGTGTCTCACTTTCACACTCACACTCTCTTTCTCTCTCCCTGTAGCCCCAAGCCCCACCCCTTCCACCCTACACCTCACCCCTTCCAGGGGTCTGGAGCCGGCCTCTGACCAAGTACCAAAATTCATGAAGTGGTCCCCTTGCAAAAATTATTGCCCACTCCTGGTTTAATCAATATATTTCAAAGCACTTTTAGATTCTCAGCTCAAATATGTTAAATGCAAAATTATTAATTATTCGGAAAATAACATAGCCCTAAGATATGGGATTAGCTGTTTGACAGCTGAACATGAAGATTCGGAAGTTGGATTTCACATGCCTTCCCATAGACAGTGCAACAACACCCAGCTGCAAGTTGACCATTTAATTACGGATGGGTATACTTGTTTTGCCTAATTTGAATCCATAGTATGCAAGTGAGTTCCAAAGTTGTGAATCAAATTAACATAGAATGGGAACCTAATAATGTTTAGGATAAATTGAGGAGGGAAAGGGGCAGTGGACTGGAGACTGGAAAATTCTAATGAAGCAGTTGGCAAATTACGCAGAATGCTGAAATAATTCCTTACAGGGTTTTGTTGGTGGTGGTGATGGTGGTGGTTGCTTGAATTGTTTTATTGATATTGTTTTGTAATTGACTTTGAAAAAAGTTGCAGGATTTATGAACTTGAAGTGAGTTTATACAATGCAAATAGTTCCAGAGGCTCACAAAACCTCAGTCTCCGTGAGGCTTACTTATCCCTAATTCAAACTGAGATGCTTGGCCCCTCTTGTGTCCAGAGATGTAGGCAGAGAGAATTATCCCTCCACAGAGCTTTCAAAAATGTGGAGATGACCTCAGTGGAATGAGAAGCTGACCTATATTGAAGCATTGTGTGTGTCTTTATGCGTGTGTGTGTTAAAAAAATTATTTCATAATAAAAGGCTTTGATTGTGCTTTAAGAAACACATATCCTTTAATAATCCCTTTGAAAAATAATTATGAAAGCATTTTAGTTGTTTTAGTTAATTATCCTTTTTTACTTTCAGAGCCTAATGTGGTGATGTCTGTTTCACTTTTAGGGAAATGCTAAATGGATAGAACATGACTAATAAATCACATTATAAAATGGAACAGCTTCAGAAGCAAAGCCTTCCAAGCTATTTTAACCTTTGCCATATATACACAGTAGTTTTTGGCAACTAATTTGTCTCTCTTCAGATATGGCTAGTCCTCTGACCAAACATTACTAGCTGTTGTTTTCTTTTACTGTACATACAGCATATCCAGTGCCTCATGGAAAACTTTGAAAACATTTCTACTTAGAGACAACTCTGCCTCTGTGCCAGTAAAGAAACCTTTCTTTCTTTCTTTCTTTCTTTCTTTCTTTCTTTCTTTCTTTCTTTCTTTCTTTCTTTCTTTCTTTCTTTCTTTCTTTCTTTCTTTCTTTCTTATTATTGTTATTATTTTTGCAAATGTGCCGTAGACCTGATTCTCACATTAACACCCTTTTGCCACTAGCAGCGTCAGTTTCATCCATGTTAAAGGTTCCCTTACTTTGTCATAGCAACGTAAAAGGGCTTTTGCATGAATGGGAATAAGAGTCTTACCTTAGTGGAATCCTGATTTCCTGCCCCCCACCCCAACATACCTGATTCTAAAACCCTGTTTATGACATCATTCATTTTAGACAGCCCCTGTAACCATATGTTCCTTTCACTGTTAGGCTTGCCCCATCCCTCCCTTCCTCCATTTGTTTGTTATACACAATTATTGCAACTTGTCTTAACTTAGGCCCAAATCCTGCAACCTATTTTATACATGCTTAACTCATGTGAGGGTATGTCTGCACTACAGAGGGTTTTTTTCGGAAAAATGGTAGTTTTTCCAAAAAAACTTCAGTTACATGAACACCGCAATTGCATTCTTTCAAAAAAAATTGAAAGAACAGAGGAGGTTTTTTGACAGTGGTAAACCTCTTTCTACAGGGAAGAACGCCTTTTCCGAAAGAGCTCTTTCGGGAAAAGGTGTGTGAGGACAGGGAAGAGGGGATTTTTTTCAAAAGAAGAGGCCTCCAAGAAAAAGCACAGGTGCCCTGGTGGCCACTCTGTCCATAGTAATCACAACTTAAATGCAAGAGAGCATCCAATAAATGTGAACACTATCTTTTGAAAAAGTAGATCGATTTTTTTGATGCACTTTGGCAGCATGGATGCTCTCTTTCGGAAGAATTTTTTTTGGAAGATCTCTTCCAGAAAAGCTTCTTCTGAAATAAGCCCAAAGATTAGACATAGTCTGAGTTGTTCCATTAACTGGGACTGCTCATAACTGTAAGTGTTTGTGGGAATTACATCTCTGATTAATAATCTTTGGGACAAGTCTTTTGCTAGGTGTCTGCTCAACACCTAACACGGTGCTTGCATGATAATGCCAGAATTATGGTGTTTTGTATCACAAAACAGGCTGGACACTGGTCTATTGACAGGACCCAACCACTGAGATGGATGTGCTTCTAATCCAATCAGAACTAGGATCAGTGACCCAGATACAGAGTCCTAAAGGCACTCTCCCAAGTACAGACGCCATGTTTGACACCTTTCATGATAATGGGATCCTACAATCTGACTGTGTAGACCCTAGAACAGTGGTTCTTAATAGGGATGCTAAATATTGGTTAACTGAATAGTCGAGTAACCCCATGAATTTTTATTGGTTAGTTGAGTATTCTATAGTCCCTGGGTGTGGGGCCAGCCACCACTGTATCAGAGGCAGCGTGGAGTGCCAGGAGGGCGCTGGTCGACAGGGGGAGCCAGTTTAAAAACCAGCTCCTCTTGTGGATAAGTTAACAGCACAGGGTAGCAGCAGCCCTGGTCTAAGGGAGGTCTGAGCTCCTGGACCAGGTGTGAGCTGGAACTGAGCCGGGCTGCCTGCCCACGTGGCTCTTAATACACTTTAAATGCAGAGGTGCAGCTGGGATAGGTTCTAGATCTGGCATGAGCCAGAACTGAGTCGGGCTGCTGTCCAGCCTGCTAAAAAATTTGCTGGCAAGGGTGGTGGGAGGAAAATGCGTGTCATCTATAGTATTAACCTATATGCTTTTGCTTATTGATTAACCAGTTAATCGACTACACTATTACATCCCTAGTTCTTAACCTCTTTGGCACTGTTACCCCTTATGCTTAGCCAATAAACCAAAATTACCTCTCTGCCTTTTTAAAATGGCAATAGACAAAAAGAAAATTACGATTAATCATTTTTAATGTATTTTGTTTTCTCATACATAGTGTTGAACAAAATTGAACACCTATTGTATTTTAAACGTATTACCCCCTGACATATGCCAAATTACCCCTCAAGAGGCAATTACTCCCAGGTTAAGAACCACTGCCCTAGAATCACTTCCAGCCTTCCTGAGTCCCTAGCTGCTTAGACGCTTTCACCCTAGAGTTGACATTATTGTGGTTTCTCGATTAACCTCTAGATAGACAACAAAAGACCATATGCTTGACAAAGAAATAATTATCCACAAACATTTTTACTCTTATACAGCACTATGGTTGCAGATCTTAGGAACACAGTTCCCTCAGTCTGATCTCTATAAGTGAGTCTTGTGTTTGGTCCCAATCCTTGGGCCAGACAACTTTTCACTTGTCCTGGTCTTCTGCATATGATGATGGAATGGCCTCCTACTTGGAAAAGTAGTCACTCTTTCTTGCGCATGTGCCTAGACTGCAGAAATGTAACTCTTTCTCCCAGCCAATTTTTGATCTGGAGAGGTCATTGTTCTTGTGGATGTGGAGAGATAGCTGAGAGACGAGCAAAATGAATGGCCCTATTCTAGTGGAAACCCATGAGTTTACAGTGTCCAGAACATGCTGTCCTTCTCAGGATCAGATGTTTAAAAAAATATTCCTGGGGTACTTCAAATCAATATGGAGGGTACAAAATTGAAGGTTACATGAAGGCTAGAGTTAAAATGGTGTTCACAAAAAAACCCGAAGTTTATAATTAGACCCAAAATACCCTTCAATCTGTCACATCCTGTGCAACCTGAATTTTTCTCCTCTCTCCCTTTTCTTTTCCAACTCATTTCTCACTCTTCTATATTCCAGTCAGGTCACTTACTATTGCTCCTCTTTAATACCTAGTCAGTAGTAGGGGAATACTGAGAGCACTGGAAAGACAGCCAAGTTGCTTTCCATTCTATTGTCCTGTACCACACCAAATTTAACTGCTAAGAGGCGCAATTTATGGTGAGCAAAATCAGTACAGATGAAATCTCTAGAAAATAAAATGTGGATTGGGTGAATATTCAACGTGAGTGGCAGATGGCACATCCCCAGCAACACCAATAGACGCCATTCCAGATCACAAGCATGGAGATGGCAGACCATTTCAACAAAATGGTGTGAGAATTTTTTTTTAATATGGGCAAAACAAGGTATCTTCTGTGGCCTCATTCTCAAAAATGTCTGGTCTCTTCTAGTTGAATCTTTCCAGAAAAATTCAGCCTCAGACAACTGTCAGGGAAGCCCAAAAGATTTAAGTTTGGCAAAGTTATAAGCAACTGAAAACAAGTTCTTATAAAGGGAAATGTTAGGCAACTTCAACAACAGGTGGCACTGCTTGGTTTGCTTACTATAAGGCAACCCCTCTGCCCAGACATTGGACAATGAGTCAAGAGAATCAGAGAGGCAGCGTTATAAATGATGAAAAAAAGGCAGTGTGGAGAGGTGTGTTTTAAGGAAAGTTTTTGGTAAGGTGAGGAGGACACAGGCTGGCCAAAGTCCTGGAGATTATTTAACATGACTAAAGCATGTAAATGAGAGTAGAAAGGGGAGGAAGGGAGAGCATTTTGGGAAAGAAGGTATTAGGAAGAAATAAGAACAAAGATGCACGGTAGGGATAAAAGAGTATCACAGTTGGGTGTTGTGGTAGTTAGGATACAACAAATGGCAGATCATTTGCTGTCAGCTGACCATTCAGTAGATGAGATGCAATGAGGAGTAGCAGTTAATTTGAGGGAAAGGTTTTGGATCAGACTACCGCGTCTATACGTGGCGAGTTAATTCAGGCTACTGGCTTTTTAAAATGGTGACCGGACACAAATATGCTAATCAAGTGCGGTATATTTAAATCCTGCACTTCATTAGCAACTTCGGTATGCTTCATTTGTCTCCATAGTTCGAAATAGGGGGCAAGTGTAGACATACCCATAGTGAGCAGTCCTTACTCTGGCAGACAGTTCCTCCAGCTTCAATGGGACTCTGAGGGGTAAGATACATCCTAGTGTGAGAGAGGATGGTTCACAGACACCCCTCATTAACTGATGCTCTACCAAGATGCCCAGATCCCGCATTCCTTGACTTTGTTTGAGAATTTGGGGTGTACAAATTATCTTCAAAGAGGTCCAATGAAGATTTGCAAGCCACCATTCTGTCTTCAGAAGAGTAGTTCTATTGATTTAGAGAAGCAAGGTTTAGTCATGCAAGCAAAGGATGCAAGATAAAGCCTTAACTTTTAATTGTTTTATGACTATAAAGGCCCTGCCCCAATCCTAATCCTAATCCTAACCCTATTGGAATCAATGGAAAACTACATTTGACTTCATTTTTTAACTCTTCCACCTTTGCCCTACCTCTGTATAGAAAGAAATGTGCACAAGTGTTCAGAATTACATGTTACTTTTGAAAAGCCTTTATTTTTATTTAATTTCCCTATTAGAACCATATTTGTTTGGGAACTGCTCAGAAATCTATCATTACCATGATTGGGACAGCTTGACAAGGCTTGTTGCCATGGAAAAGCTTTGTGATGTTAAATAAATATATTCCGAGGTCAGATGTTCCCATGTATTTTTTGGACACAGATGCTAAGGGGGAAAAAGTGAATAAACATTACAAAAGAATAGTATAATAATAAAAACAACAATGGCTAGCAATATGTCTGTTCAGTAAACAAAGTATTTCCCAAAGCATTTCATTTATGCTGTAACAATCCTTTTAACAATATAAGTTCATTTATTGTTAATATCCCCCCTCACCCTTAAAAATATTCTTATTACCAGTCCTCTTGCAATATTAATGGTTCCACTATGAATAGACTGAAAGACAAGGGAGCTGTTATTCTTGCTCTCTATCTGTTATTCTGTTAGGTAAGGCTGGCAGTCTCTGACTGCTAACAGCAATATAACAAACCATGTGCTTAAGCCACAGGGTATATTCTAAGTAAAACTCATCCTCACATGTTGTTTTTGGTGAAAATTATGACTAGACAGGAAGAGGGACAACAACATCATGCAAAAAAAAGTGAGAGAGGAATGGCAATTTTTTTGGACTCAGCTGGAGATGGAGATGTGTCAGTGAAATGATGTGGAAACTCATCTGAAAATGTCTTGTAATCTGTCTCACTTTATTTTGGATCCAATGGTACCCCTCTCTCTCTCTCTCTCTCTCTCTCTCTCTCTCTCACATACACACACACAGAGTCTTGTTATCCACTTCTGGCTATAAAACAGAAGCCAGTTTCTTAAGCATGGGCAAACTCATGCTGCCTTAAAAGCCAACATGAACTATCTATGGATATAGGCATCCCTTGCTTCCTGCCAGCCATGGGTATGAGAAAAGCCAATTCTCTCTTATGCTCTCTCTATTTGATGGAGGTTTCACAAGCATCTCTAAAGAAAACATTCTTCTTAGCATGTACATACAGAAAATTTAAAACAAGCTTTCCTCCCCTCACCAGCTCTTGGCTACTGCTTTCACCACTGAGCCTCCAGTCGAGAAAACAGCCAGTAGAGGTGCTCTTCCACAGAAGCACATTAGTATGTATCTCCCAAGAGTCACTTGGCTTCCTTCATCATCTTTCAAGGGAAAAATGGTTTGCAAATAAAGAACAAAACAATGTAAAAAAAAAGATTTGAAGCTCTCCCAATTCCCAAATCTTTTATTTGCTTAGATCTTCAGACCCTGACTGGTTGGATAATAAACCCTTTTCCCATCTCTCTCTATTCCTTCTTCCCAATTGCTACAGTGAGTGTAGCTCCCCTGTGTCTTCCTGTGCATCTAGTTGTCTTTAATAGCCCCTCTTCAGGGGCAAGACTAGAAAGTCAAAGGCACAGAATGAGCTCAAACTAGCTACGGGAAAAAAGGGAAACAAGAAGACTTTTTATAAATACATTAGAAGCAAGAGGAAGACCAACGAGAGGGTAGGCCCACTGGTCAGTGAGGAGGGAGAAACAGTAACAGGAAACTTGGAAATGGCAGAGATGTTCAATGACTTCTTCGTTTCGGTCTTCACCGAGAAGTCTGTAGGAATGCCTAACATAGTGAATGCTAGTGGGAAGGGGGGAGGTTTAGAAGGTAAAATAAAAAAAGAACAAATAAAAAATCACCTAGAAAAGTTAGATGCCTGCAAATCACCAGGGCCTAATTAAATGCATCCTAGAATACTCAAGGAGCTGATACAGGAGATATCTGAGCCTCTAGCTATCATCTTTGGAAAATCATGGGAGACAGGAGAGATTCCAGAAGACTGGAAAAGAGCAAATATAGTGCCCATTTATAAAAAGGGAAATAAGAACAACCCAGGAAACTACAGAACAGTTAGTTTAACTTCTGTGCCAGGGAAGATAATGGAGAAAGTAATTAAGGAAATCATCTGTAAACACTTGGAATGTGGCAAGGTGATAGGGAACAGCCAGCATGGATTTGTAAACAACAAATCATGTCAAACCAATCTGATAGCTTTCTTTAATAGGATAACGAGTCTTGTGGATAGGGAAGAAGCAGTGGATGCGGTATACCTAGACTTTAGTAAGGCGTTTGATACAGTCTCGCATGATATTCTTATCAATAAACTTGGTAAATACAACTTAGATGGGGCTATTATAAGGTGGGTACATAACTGGCTGGATAACTGTACTCAGAGTAGTTATTAATGGTTCACAATCCTGCTGGAAAGGTATAACAAGGGGGTTCCGCAGGGGTCTGTTTTGGGACCAGCTCTGTTCAATATCTTCATCAATGATTTAGATATTGGTATAGAAAGTACGCTTATTAAGTTTGCAGATGATACCAAGCTGGGAGGGGTTGCGACTAATCTGGAGGATAGGATCATAATTCAAAATGACCTGGAAAAATTGGAGAAATGGTCTGAGGTAAATAGGATGAAGTTTAATAAAGACAAATGCAAAGGCTCCATTTAGGAAGGAACAATCAGTTTCACACATACAGAATGGGACGCGACTGTCTGGGAGGGAGTATGGCAGAAAGGGATCTAGGGGTTATAGTGGACCACAAGTTGAATATGAGTCAGCAGTGTGATGCTGTTGCAAAGAAAGCAAACATGATTCTGGGATGCATTAACAGGTGTGTTGTGAGCAAGACATGAGAAGTCATTCTTTTGCTCTACTCTGCGCTGGTTAGGCCTCAGTTGGAGTATTGTGTCCAGTTCTGGGCACCGCATTTCAAGAAAGATGTGGAGAAATTGGAGAGGGTCCAGAGAAGAGCAATGAGAATGATTAAAGGTCTAGAGAACATGACCTATGAGGGAAGACTGAAGGAATTGGGTTTGCTTAGTTTAGAAAAGAGAAGATTGAGGGGGACATGATAGCAGTTTTCAGATATCTAAAAGGGTGTCTAAGGGTATGTCTACACTACAAAGTTAATTAGAACTAACAGATGTTAGTTCAAATTAACTTTGATAGGCGCTACACTAGCAAACCGCTAGTTTGAACTTAATTCGAACTAGCGGAGCGCTTAATTCGAACTAGGTAAACCTCATTCCACGAGGACTAACGCCTAGTTCGAATTAAGTAGTTCGAATTAAGGGCTGTGTAGCCACTTAATTCGAACTAGTGGGAGGCTAGCCCTCCCCAGCTTGCCCTGCTGGCCACTCTGGGCACCACCAGGGAATCTCTTCTGCCCCGCTCCTGGCCCCAGAGCCCTTAAAGGGGCACGGAATGGCTAGGGTGCCCATGCCAGGTGCAAGCCTGCCAGCACCCAGCCAGCAGACCCTGCACCTGGCATGGCTCGAGCCAGCCACCCACCCGCTGCCACCCAGCCCTCCGCCTCTTCCCGGGACCAGGCTGGCGGCTCCCGGGAGCCTGCCCAGGTCCGCAAGAGGCAGGCGCCCGCCTGGTCTAGTGCAGACATCGTGGACCTCATCCACGACCTCCGCACTAGGTACAGGAAAGTGGCCGTCTAGGACAGGATAGCTGCCAGCCTGGCCACCCAGGAGCAGGTGTGCATGAAAATCAAGGTGGTCCAGTGAGACCCCCGACCCTGAGCCCTGAGCTTAGAATGGCCGTACTGGGTCAGACCAAAGGTCCATCTAGCCCAGTAGCCTGTCTGCTGACAGCGGCCAACACTAGGTACCCTGGAGGGAATGGACCGAAGACAATGACCAAGCCATTTGTCTCGTGCCATCCATCTCCAGCCTTCCACAAACAGAGGCCATGGACACCGTTTCTACCCCCTGGCTAATAGCACTCCATGGACCCAACCTCCATGACTTTATCTCACTTCTCTTTTAACTCTGTTATAGTTGTAGCCTTCACAGCCTGCTGCAGCAAGGAGTTCCACAGGTTGACTATTTGCTTTGTGAAGAAGAACTTTCGCTTATTAGTTTGAAGCCTGCTACCTATTCATTTCATTTGGTGTCCTCTAGTCCTTCTTTATGGGAACTAATGAAGAACTTTTCTGTATGCACCCTCTCTACACCACTCATGCTTTTATAGACCTCTATCATATCCCCCCTCCGTCTCCTCTTTTCTAAGCTGAGAAGTCCCAGTCTCTTTAGCCTCTCTTCATATAGGACCTGTTCCAAACCCCTGATCATTTTAGTTGCCCTCCCCTCTCCCACCCTCTCTCTTCCCCTCTCCCACCTCCTTTTCCCAGTCTCCCCGAGTTTTGTTCAATAAAGAGAGTTTCTATTTTTGAACACACGTGTCCTTCATTTTGTACATCAGGAAGGGGGGCTAGGGAGGGCTAAGTGGAAGGAGGTGAGGGAGGAATGGGGTACGAGCCCCCAATGGGGAGGACTGGGGTGGCTCTGCGGGCTCCTTGGGGTGGAAGCTCTCCTGCAGCCCCCCGATTGACCCCCTCCCCGGATGGCAGCCTGCGGCAAGTGCAGCCGGGCTGATGGCCGAGTGCTGCGATGTGCCGAGTGTGAGCATTCAGGGCACTCCAAGCCAGGACTGCTTTGCTGTCCCTCATCGAGTTAGACAAGCGAGCAGGGAACCCCTGAGAACTGTCTGTCCAAGGTGGGGGTCGGGTCCCTTTAAGCACAGCCCTCGGCTAGCTCCATGCTCTAAGTCCTAATCTGATGCCCTGCTGGCACTGCTTCCGTCCATCCTTAACCCTGGTTCAGGGTCCACTCAATGTGGACATGCTAGTTTGAATTAGCAAAACGCTAATTTGAACTAGTTTTTAAGTCTAGATGCTCTAATTCGAATTAGCTTAGTTCAAATTAACTAATTCGAACTATGTTAGTTCAAATTAGTGCTGTAGTGTAGACATACCCATAAAGAAGAGGGAGAAAACTTGTTCAACTTGACCTCTGAGGATAGACCAAGAAGCAATGGGCTTAAACTGCAACAAGGGAGGTTTAGGTTGGACATTAGGAAAAAGTTCCTAATTGTCAGGGTAGTCAAACTCTGGAATAAATTGTCCAGGGAGGTTGTGGAATCTCCATCACTGGAGATATTTAAGAGTAGGTTAGATAACTGTCTATCAGGGATGATCTAGACAGTATTTGGTCCTGCCATGAGGGCAGGGGACTGGACTTGATGACCTCTTGAGGTGGCAGAAGAATGCCAGTCACCTAGAAAAACACTCAGCCCTGCAATTTAATACAAACCCGAATTGCTATTTAGAACTTAATCAGATCTACAGAACAGGTCAAGTTTGAGCAAAGTCTATTCAACTGTTGTTGTCTTATACATCCAAACCATTTTTGATTGAAACATATGAACCAATGTGTTAATTATGATATTACAGAAAACTCGCAAGACTCAAAACTGAACACTTTCAGTTAAAACATTTTAAAAAGTCATCTCTGAGTGAAATGCGAGCATGAAAAATGGTATTCATGTTTTGAAAAAAGATATTAACAGATGGAAAGGGAAAGATGGATTATAATAGCAGCAGTACAGTATTTCAACCTGACCTATTGCAGTCAATTTCCTTCTCTGTTATGACAAATAAAAAAAAAAGATTAGGACCCATAACCTGGAGTCTATTAAGTACATTGTGAAGACACTAGTCCACTGTGAAGAGGGGTGAGATCACCATTTCATATCACACAAGTCACTGATCCGATGGTACCAATCTGGTCCCTGATTTTGATAATCATCATTTCGTGCTGTCTTAAATAAGGATGAATTTAGGCTAGTGAATTCATGAATGGAGACCCTGGGCTAAGCCAGTGACTTACAGAAATGAAAGCTCTGTATCCCATTACCAATCTCTCTACAGTCTTCCACTTTTCCCCCCAACGTTCACAATAGTAATAATACTAACGTGAAGTAATGTAACATGTTCCATCCATAGATATCTTTAAAAGTGTATAAAGAGACACAAATAGAATTAGCCCCATTTTTATAAATGGTGAAACTGAGGCACAGAGAAGTGAAGCATCCTAGCTAATACATTAAGTTGCTAGTAGGGCCAGAACTAAGATCTTCTGGCTTTGAGTCCTATAACCCATCTACTGCTCCATGTTTCTTGATCCGTATTGCCAAAGTATTGTTATGGAACACATTCTGCAAGGGAACTAAAAAAAGCAATAATTTATCTTTAAGCTGGGGCCCTGAAAGCATTTAAGGGAAAGAGTCTAAAAAAGGAACCAAAAAGTGTCCTTGTTTCTGGCCATAACTGTAAACTGAAAATAAGCACTTATACAACCTAGCCCAAATATTTAAAGAATGGGTTTATAACGAAGGATATCTTAAAATGTGTTTGAATTATTATATACACTACTTAAATAGTTAAACTGTCAGCTTAGACTTTTGTATATCTTCCTCATTAGATTGGCTCAAAGGCCCTGCGGTAGGTGAATCTGCATTTTAAAATTTTGTATTTTTCCATGCTTTATGCATCCTGTAAAATACCTTGAGAACTTTATGAGGGATGTTGCATTAAAATGTGTTATTATAAATATGATTTAAATATTTGAAACATTACAGAGTGATTATTGTTCAATAAGGCAGCACACATAAAAGGGTTATCTGCATTCTATGCTTAGGTTTCCACAATATAATGTAATGATTTGTTCAATATAGTTTGTATGCTATTTATCTCTGTTTCTTTTCATACTCCAGAGATGTCTCATATGCAGTCCTCTAACAAAGCTATCATAAATTGACGAACAATAAACAACTCTTGAGATTTTTAGATAGTATGTGGTTAGCATGTAATCCATCTTGGGAAACTTGATTTACTGCCACGAAGGAACTTATCCTTGACAATGCTCAACATTGTTTTAAACTGCTGCTAAATCAATTACTGTATTTGGAAAGTGGAATGCTTCTTCCATTCTGTGTTCCATTCTGGTGGCCTGGCTGGCAGTTAACTTTTTGAGTGGAGATTTAGAAAGCCATTCTGTGGAGGCACGAGGGCTCCTTGGAAATCATTTACGATAACCCAGCATGAAAGAATGGATAAGCAAAGCCTCTCAAAATCGGTGCTGATCTGCAAAACCGAAACAGTTTTTTGCCTGGATAGTCTTAGTGGTGCCAAGTGAAGAGGGAATTAGACAAAAGAAAATCATTGTTTCTTTAAAATACATGCTATTTGAGGAAACAACAATAATAAATGATTAATAAGACTTAGAACTTAGTGAGCTTTTCATCTTCAAAGTATGTTACATACATTCATTAATGAATCCTCACAGCACCCCTGAGAGGCAGGGCAGCACTACTCTCCCCATTTTATAGAGGCACAGAGGCTATATGAGTGCCTAAGCATGAAGCACGTTATGAAGGCCAACAGTAGACCAAGGATGAAAGGTCCTTAGAATACAATGGTGACACACACGTTGTAAGGAACCCAACTCATGTATATTCCTGTGAGTTCAGACTGTGACTTAAAGGCACTTCTGGGGACAAAGACTGTGTCTAACTGAGGCAAAATTTTTCCTGGAGCACCAAGGAGTGCACACACCGCTCCAATTATTAGGGTGGTGGAGAGTGCACCCTGATTCACAGCTGGTTGACCGCTGAGGTTGCCATGGGGCAGCAGGGAGAATCTATCTTCTTTGGGGTGGCAATACCCCATTCAAGGAGGTCGGTCACTACTCCTTGTATGTTGGGAATTGGTTGGAATATAAAGTTCTTTGAATTTTGGGTTTCACTGGCATCCATGTGAGGAATAGTCACAATCTAGCCTCTCAAGTTTATGGACATGAAGGAGTTTCTTTATGCAATATTTCTCTGTACCCTAGGAGATCTTAGTATTTGTGGATATGTCTACACTCCCCCACTAGTTCGAACTAGTGGGGTAATGTAGGCATACCGCACTTGCAAATGAAGCCCGGGATTTGAATTTCCCGGGCTTCATTTGCATAAGCGGGGTGCCGCCATTTTTAAATCCCCGCTCGTTCGAACCCCGTGCCGCGCGGCTACATGCGGCACGAACTAGGTAGTTCGAACTAGGCTTCCTAGTCCGAACTACCGTTACTCCTCGTGGAATGAGGAGTAACGGTAGTTCGGACTAGGAAGCCTAGTTCGAACTACCTAGTTCGTGCTGCGTGTAGCCGCGCGACATGGGGTTCGAACGAGCGGGGATTTAAAAATGGTGGCGCCCCGCTTATGCACATGAAGTCCGGGAAATTCAAATCCCGGGCTTCATTGCAATTGCGGTATGCCTACATTACCCCGCTAGTTCGAACTAGCGGGGTAGTGTAGACATACCCTGTGAGAGTAATTCTGAATCTGTCCTGACAGTTAGAACAATCCAGTGCTTCAGGTTCTGCACCATCCTCAGCAGTTTCACCCTCTGTAGGTGGGTTTAAGAATACTTATTTGGAATACAAAGAACCAGATCATTTGAATCAGCTTCACTCTACAGCAATACTTGGCATCACCAAAGTGGTCCAAAGTGATCCTTCAAGGTTCAATCAGTAAGGATTACATGAACCAAGCTCTGTTGGGTTTGTTTGCAAGGGCTGATGCCTTATCAGTCATGTTGATTCATTTGGAAGTTTAGAATCCATAGAAATGAGTTATGTAAAATTTGAGTCTCCAGCTAAGATGCTTCCTTAACTCTCATCCCCTCTCTCTAAGTCCTGGAGTTACCCTCAAAGCATCCTACTCCTGTCTTTGGAGAATGGCTGACATGGCAGAGGGGTAGGTGTCTGAGTGCTAAAGACCAGATGCTTTACCTACCTCTGAGTTTGTATTTCTCATAATAAGAATCTGATCAGATATTGATCCTTAATTTGTAATTGCTGCTGCTGTAGATTTGAAAAACAACTGGCAGTAGCTCTGGTTAGTTCTGGCATTGGTTCCCTCCTAAGAAATCCAAATTCCAGAGAACCAAATGTTCTTATGATTCAGGCTTTCAGATGCCAATGAAGCTTAGAATACAAACTTAATTGGCTTCTTACAACTCTGCTTGGATATCTGTAAGAAAAACAGAAAGATTACTTATTTTTGTACCAATATACAAAAATGGTGTGGAATCTACAGGAAATAATGGGGATGAGAGAGGAATACATGTATTGGTAGCCGTTAAAAAGCCAACATTTACCTGTGGTTATTATGCAGTGGTTTCGGAAACAAGTGTTTCATATAAATTGAACACAGATGTAGGATTTCTTTGGCTCTGTTATATTTTTGAAGGAAGACTATCTGGACTTCTTTTCACAAAGTGCATGCAGGGTTGAGGTTTTTTGTGCCCTTTGTGCACCTAGACTAGGGCCAAGCACAAACCACAATGCCCGGATTGATCTTAACATTTATTGTAAGCATGATGAATTATGAGAGCTCTCATGATCCCTGTTGAAGTACAGGAAGAGGATGAAGTCCCTGACTAGGGAATACCAAATTTGATAACCTTCACCTGCAACATGTATTCTTCTGGAATTATGGAAGAGGAACTCTATTGAACATAAGGAAGTGGCTGTCTCATCACAGGATTGCCATGTTAGCTGCTGCTAAAAAACATGGACAGATTTTATAACTTTAAAAACATTTTTAAGAAGAAGTCCAATCATGGAGACATAGCTCTCCATCAAATGGGATGGAAAGAATTAAAAATAAAAATGTGCTACAGTTGCTCCGTGTGTGTGTGTGTGTGTGTGTGTGTGTGTGTGTGTGTGTGTGTGTGTGTGTGTGTGTGTGTGTGTCTGCATGCACACACATGCAAGTGAAAGCATTTTAGCCATGATCTCCACCCTGGACTAGGAAGGTGCCCCGCCTTCTCTGGGCCTTGGCAGGCTTCTGGGAGCTGGTAGACTGCTCCTGGGGAGCGGTGGAGAGTTGGTTGCCAGTGGCCAATCCTTTCTTCCCATTTGACCTGGTTCACTAAACCAAACCATTTCAAGGGCCATTCTGATGAGAAGACCCATGAGAGTTTTGCCTGAAGGAGAACTGCAAGGACAAGCCCTATGTGAGTCTCCAAAGTCTGTAGAAAAAGTCTGTAGCAGAGCTGGGATCAGAAATTCCTGGCTCACAGATCAGTCCTCAAACCACTAGTCTTACTGTAGAATATCAATCTCTTCTTTTAAAAGCAAAAGAGAAAAATGGAAACATTTCTTTTACATGCCCAACTGACAGGGTTAAAAGCAAAACATTCTACCATCTTTGATGGGTCTTTTTATTTTCTTTGGATTACTTTTTGCCTTATAAACATATACACAATCAACATTTTTCTTAGGTGTATCTGCTTCAGTTGGTTTCCTCTCCAGACAGTTACCTGGCTGTAAGCCAGCACTGCAAAATCAAATCCTGCCATTCTTTTAAGGATTTTTTAAAATGCTTGCCTGAATTTTATCATTTTTCATTTCTTATTTCTTTATGTCATGCAATTTTTCCTTCTTCTCTTTGTTAGCTTTGTTTTCTTCTTGTCACTCAGTGTTTGGCAGTCCAACTGTAAGAGTAGAATGAAAAGCTACATGCCAACCCAGGTTATATATATTACTGTCACTTTCTTACTACTGAAAAATGCAAGCAACAACCAGAAAGCAAGAAGATCTGAGTTAGGTCAGTAACTTAGAATAGAGTTCTTTGAATTATGCCAAGTCACAGGGAATCTCGAATTGCAGATACAAGAAGATGTTTTATAAAAATATTCTGTTTATTGAAGATGAAAGCAATACAATAACAATGAGAATAGGCATGAAAATGATGAAAAGCAAAGCAGTAGCAGCCCAAGTCTCAGGCTGAGTGTAATGTACACAGATTCTTTTTACTCCTAAAAAGAACAAAAATGTATTTGTAAAGGTCATTCTCAATCCAAAATGTTGTTAGGATCTTTGAATCATGCCATTATAATGTTTAGAGCTATGCATAGTTATCATGGAGATGTTTTGGGAACAATCTTTTTTTTTCTTGTTGCTAAAAACATACAGGGAAATGAAAAAATAGGCATCTATCCCAACATAAAAATATAGGCCTAGATTTTAAAAACATGGGTGCCTCATAATTAGCCTGATTTACAAGATGACTGTACTCAGTAGGAAATGTTGGGTGCTCAGCACCTTGGAAAATTATACAGATGCCTAAATTTGGAGCTTAATTTCAGGCTTCTGATTTTGAAAATAATGGCACACAGGGCAATTAGAAGCCTAAATTTAAGCACTGGCTTTTGCAAATCTTGGCTATAGGCTTTGTTGTGTGTCCAGTGGTCCACTAAATCTGCTACTCTTCCTCCTGCAGTGGCCTATGCCTTATGCTTGAAATTCACTCCTCTTCTCCCAATAAAGTACCTGTATTGGATAAATGTACAATGCCAAACAACTCTGGCTAGAAAATGAGTGTGCTCTTCCTGACCCGAATTCCTTTAGATTCCTGTCAGTCACTGATAGTCAGTTAACTATCTCCGAAGACATGTTTGTCTTAACCAGGAGGTAACATTTGTTTTTGAATGTTAAGGGTTCCAGACCAAAATATCTAACAACACAAAATGGCACATGCTATCTTTTTCTACTCTAAGGGATGTTCACATGTGAACTGCCTTAACTGAAACACTCATGCATGTCCCTTTCCTTTGTCCCTCTACCAGACATCTAGTCCTTCTATGGACTAACTTACATTGTGATACACCTAGAGCAGCAAGTGTGTGTTATGTAATTAGTATATGTCATATAAGAATTTCTTTCGGGACACTCAAAAATGTCCAGTTTTTCATTTAATTATTTGATGAAACAAAATGCTGTCAATTCATTTTGTTTTTTTCAGAATTAGCCAATGTTTGTATGTCTTACGTGTACAAAATATTTCAGATTGCGACAGTAGTCTCACTCTCACCATGTAGTGAACATATATTTTGTGCTAAGCATATCTGCTCTGGTCCTTTGTAGAGCTTGGGAAAGGAGGGGTGGTTTCCTGACAGTTACTATTTCTTGTTTCCCTCCTTTCTAAGATCAAAACTACAGGGAGGAATGAGATGACAGAAAGAGACAGAGACTTTCATCTTTTCTGTGGCTCCACCTGGAACTTGTCTGCCGTAGAACACTCAGAATGTAGAGCTCCCACACGTTTTCACAAGCCTAAGAAATGTTGCCAGAAAACTGTTCTTAATTTTGATTTTGAAAATAGTCACCTTAATGTCAACCCCATCTACTAAGACAAGTAGCCCTCCATTCATGGAGCACTTTCTATGTCTGCTCTCCTCACCATAAGAGAATCTAGAGTCCCCAGTAGTAGGACTCTAAGGGTGAGTCTAGACTACATGGCTCCGTCGATGGAGCCATGTAAATTAGTTTACCCGACATAGTCAATGAAGCGGGGATTTAAATAATCCCTGCTTCATTAAAATAAAAATGGCCGCCACACTGTGCAGACAACCAGCTGATCTGGCACAGTGCAGCAGTCAAGTTGCGGATCTGCCGACAAGGGAAGCCTTTGTCGACTGCTCCTGTAAACCTCATTTCATGAGGCATAAGGGAGCAGTCGACAAAGGCTTCCCTTGTTGACCGATCTGTGTCTAGATTGCCGCGCTGTGCCGATGATCAGCTGATTGTCGGCACAGCGCGGTGGCCATGTTTATTTTAATGAAGTGGGGATTATTTAAATCCCTGCTTCATTGACTATGTCGGGTAAACTACTTTACATGGCTCTGTCGACGGAGCCATGTAGTCTAGACACACCCCAATAGTAAGAGAAAAGCTGAATGGATTCCAGTGACCCAATCTTCCCGAGTCAAAGTGTGAGATTCTTACAGCCTCTTAGCTCTAGTGCTTCTTGAGACCCAATCTGAGTCTTCCCTAAAAGAGGAGAAGGAGGAAGGTACAGACTCTCTTATCTTAAGAGAAGCAATTTAAGTTAGTGACTGTTAAGAAGAATCTTTCTTTTTCTTTTCTTTTCTTTTTTTAGATCCATGGGACCTGATTCTCAGCAGGGCTGAGCATGTGTGGCTTCGATTGACTTCAGCTATAGTTGTGAGTGCTTGGTTTTTCTTTAGACCAAGCCTATGTAGACCAACTGACTTCAGTGGAATTGCACTAGTATAACAGAGAGCAGGATTTGGCCTCCTATAACTATGTCTCTACATTTTGTGTCTGCCAAAGCCTCTCACAAGCTTCTATTCCCCTACCTATACAATCCTAATTTTTCCACTCTTTCCATATATTTTAGTACTCCTACCAATCTGTTTTTATCCTTCTTGGTCCTTTTCAATAGCCTAATTGCCATTTCTAGTGCACAATGATAAAAAATTAGTCATATTCTAAATGTAGTTTAGTGCAAGTTCCTTACAGAGTTCTCAAACAGTGTTATTTTTTTAGAAATTCATTCTTTGTCTTAGTTTATATATCTATCCTCACAGTTTTTTTCTTTTGGACTGCAGCCATAGCTTGTTCTGATGGCTTAATGCTACTGTTTAGAATTCTTGAGTCAAGTCCTAAAGTTCTTATTCTGTTTTACATAGGCCCAGTTGTTCAGGGTATTTCATGCCTGATTCCCATTGATTTCAGTGGGAGTTGGGGGCTCAAGTACCATCAAGGGTCTAGACCTTACCCCTTACACACAGCAAAACTCCAACGGGTCCAATTTCTGAGAAATTGTTGAGCGTCTGTAACAATGAGGGAAACTCCTGAAGACCTTAAATCATTCTCTGCTCACTCAAATTGAGCCAACCTTATTTAACTACCTTAGGCACATTAGCTGCAATACAAATTTTGCTTAAGTAAGAAATGGACAAAGACATCAAGATGTGGGCCAGAGAAATTAAAAATAGAAAAGATCCTATTATTATTTATTTGTATTGCAGTAGCACCTATGAGCCCCAGTCATGGACCACAACCTCATTAGTGTCAGACACAATACAAAAGCGGCGAAGAGTCCTGTGGCACCTTATAGACTAACAGAAGTGATGGAGCATAAGATTTCATGGGCAAAGACCCACTTCATCAGATGCATGTAGTGGAAATTTTCAGAGGCAGGTATAAATATGCAGGCCAGAATCAGGCTAGAGATAACGAGGTGAATCCAATTAGGTAGTGAATCCTCTCTTGGTATTCACACCTCCAGATCAGCTACTAGAAGTGGGCCTCATCCTCCTTGATTGGATTCACCTCGTTATCTCTAGCCTGATTCTGGCCTGCATATTTATATCTGCCTCTGAAAATTTCCACTACATGCATCTGACGAAGTGGGTCTTTGCCCATGAAAGCTTATGCTCCAACACTTCTGTTAGTCTATAAGGTGCCACAGGACTCCTCACCGCTTTTGCAGATTCAGACTAACACGGCTACCCTTCTGATACTAGACACAATACAAACACTGAACAAATATATGGTTCTTGTCCCAGAGCTTGATAAAGTCATCTTGTTCATCTCCTGGGGCCCAGTGCTGGAATAGTCTCTGTAGTGAACTTTCTACAAGTCCAATCAAATAATAGGGCTTTTAAGCATTCCCATTGGAAGGCTGTTCTACAGACTAATATACTTTATCACCAGGATATTTGTCCTGATATCCCTTCTACATTTTCTTTTTCATTATTTTATTCCATTATTCTTCTGTCATTTCCAGGTGTTTTCCCTATTCTACGTACTGTAAACATGTTGGCTGTGTCTACACTGGCATCCCTTCCGGAAAAGGGATGCTAATGTAGCACATTGGAATAGGCAAATCTGCGGGGGATTTAAATATCCCCCGCGGTATTTGCATTAACATGGCTGCCGCTTTTTTCCGGCTTGGAGATAAGCCGGAGAAAAGCGCCAGTCTAGACGTGATTCTCCGGAAAATAAAGCCTTTTCTGGATGATCTCTTATTCCTACTTGAAAGCCTTTCAAGTAGAAATAAGAGATCCTCCGGAAATGGCTTTATTTTCCGGAGAATCACGTCTAGACTGGCGCTTTTCTCCGGCTTATCTCCAAGCCGGAAAAAAGCATCAGCCATGTTAATGCAAATACCGTGGGGGATATTTAAATCCCCCGCGGATTTGCCTATTCCAAACTGCTACATTAGCATCCCTTTTCCAGAAGGGATGCCAGTGTAGATGTAGCCGTTGTGTATTTGTATAATTTGTATTGTTTTTTTAAAATTTCAAACTCTTTTTTCTTATCCTATAACATTCTACTTGCTAAACTGCATGAAACTCATAAAACAACTTCCTGTAAACTAAGTGTTCAATAAAAAGAGTGACCCTCAATACTAATTCCTGCAATATCCTAGCCCGTGACTTTCTTTGTTTTATTAACTCATAACTTTCAATCCGTGCAGTCTGTCTTTGGTCACCTAACCCAGCTTTGCATCCACTGAAGGGCAGTGCTTTCTGTCCTGTGCTTCTGAACTTATGCAGTATGCGGAACTCTGTCAAATGCCTTTTAATCTTCATAATCCAAACAGATTATGTCCTTGATTTCACCCTGTCTGCTCACTGCATTATCTCCTTTTTCAAAAAATACCAACAGCTTTGTCAGACAAGATTCACTCTTTACAAAATGGATTTGTTTTTACCAGTCCTCCATTCTGATTTCATCTTTTACCTGCCTCAGTGCTGCCCAGCATACCAGATGGGGCAAAGCGTACTCCATCATCCTGGTATGCCACTCCTGAAGTGCCAACCTGGAAGTGAAACACCGGCACTTAAAAGAATCCCATGCCTGAAATCTGCTGCAGTACACGAGCCATTAGTAACATTTTGGGGTAAAATCCTGGAAAGTAGAATGAACCCTTCCTCTTTGAAATTGACTTAATTTGGGCAGGATTTCTCCTCCTCTCTTCTGTTTTTCTCACCTATTCTGTCCCGTCTGTGCACTGAATGAGATAGCAGGGTCCATGGAAAAATAGTGTATATTTAAAGATGAGATCATAATGCATATGCACAAGGGGGGCAAAATAAGATTGTATGGGCAACCTTAATTCTGGAATTTTTTAGCTTCCAAACGTTTGACTTTACACCATTAATGATATTCTTTTAACATAAAGTTATGTGTGTGTAATAAATACAATGTAATACGGATGTAATTTATTAAAATGTTTAGCTTTCTACTGGTCTCTTCTGGATATTTTCTATTTGTGGCAGATGATTTCTCATAAGAAATGAGGAAAGATACATAAGACAGAGTGGAATAAAGTTTACGTCACCATGTTCCTGACAGGAATTAAGCCTGGGTTTCAGATGTAATCAAAACCTATGGGTATCATTGATTCCAACTGGAATGTTGGGTGTTCAGCACCTCTGAATAAAAGGTCCCTGAGGGCCAAATTTTACAAAGCTTGTTGCCTACAATTTGACTTCAGCGGGTAAGTCAGGTACTCAGGCCCTTTGAAAAAAATCAGTTATTCAGTTGCCTTAATTTATTTCCCGAAGTTTGAACATTTTGGCCCTATTGTCTTCCCTACTCTGAATAATTTATCATAATTTCCATTACCAATTTTGACAGTCCTAATCCTGGCATCCTTTAAGCTTTGCTTTCCTTTTTTTTTATCCTCTTATATTTGTGTTTTTATAGGGATCATGTCACACACACTTAGTTTTTCCTTGATGCTTTCAGTACTTCCCGAAGCCCCGACATCAGTCATATTTTTTTGAAGTTATTATTCCCTGAAAACAGCATAGTGCTTCATCGAGCACTACGGAAGTAAATGGGAGTTTTGCAGCTCACTGCAGTGTGGAGAAGAGCTTGCTCTTGGTGAACTGAAATTATTTTCTACGTCAAATACATCTTTGCTATCCCTTTCACTATGCCTGTCAATAATTCTGTGCAAAAAGCTAACATTTTTATTGCACAGTATTAGTGATGAGGGATTAAACACTGAAAAGTGAGAATATGCAGAGCTGATGTAGACACATCTGAAATCTGCCATATTAATTAATGATATAATAAGAACCCCCTGGAAACCTCAATCAGGACATGGGCCGCATGGTGCTAGGCACGGTATACACAAAGTATGAGAATGTCATGTCCTGATAAGTCAACAATATAAATAGATAAGACAGACAAAAGGTGGCATGAAGTGACTTGTCAAGGATCACATGGTGTGTCAGTGGCAAGCACTGGAAGTAGAATTCAGTTGTCCTGAGTCACAGTCTTGTGCCCTGTCCTCTAGACCATGCTGCCCCTCTGTAATATTTATGCCTTAAAATACGGTCATTATTATCTTAATTCTCACTTATGCTTTGGCTGCTTTTTGCCATGAAACCAATACAAAGCAGCCAGAAAGCCTTCTTAGCTGTCACACTTGTTATTTACATTGCGTAAAAGAAATCCTAGGATGGTGCAAAGCTGATATATTAACTCTACAACATCCCTCTTCTCAATCCAGGCAGGGAGGGAGCATGTCTTGGGGAAACTCTGCAAGAAAAACAAAAATTGCAAACAACCAAAGTAAAATAAATGAAGAGACAGTTTAACTTTCCTATCAATGTATCTTTGTGAATTTCTCTTTCTCTGAAACAGTCAGCAAATACTTAGACTTCAACCAGCAACAGCCAAAACAGCAATTTATTCAAAGCAAATCTCTGTTTAAAAATAATGTATTGTATTTGCATTCCATTTCACGTATGTGTATATATACACATGCTCACATACATTCACATTAATTATAATTTGATGCTTTACCTGGAATCTGATAGTGTATCTCAAGAATCTGCGGGAAACTAACAGAACCACCAGGTGACCTGAGGCACACTGGATGTGGTTCTTAATGAGCTGAAATCTTTAATCTCTCTAGCTTTAATCTAGATAGCTCAAGCACCAGAGCAGCGAAACCACAGCAGCAGGGGGGTTCAGCATGGGCTAGCTGCTCCAGTGGTTACCTGGGGTTCCAGGCAGGTTTGTACCGCTTCTGCTGAAGTCAATGCTGCCACAGCTTCACTGCTAGATTAAAGCTAACTTGGGTCTGTAGGCACAAACTGCAAGCACGTACTGCGATTACGGAGTAGACATACACAGCTGCACCACTGGCTGCATTGTTCATCTGGCAATATAAAAGCTAAGCTGTTGCAACACCAGACATCCATATGCATGGACTCTGAGTCAGCAAGTAACTTAAACCTGTGCCAGGTAAGAAGTCCCAATGGCATACTCCCACGTGTCTCTCTTGCCCTCTTCTCCCACAGTTATAACTTAAGCTGTTAAAAGAAAGAAAAAGAAAAACAGTAGCAAGGATTGTAAAATGAATGACATCTTAGCTTATAATTTTGCTATTTTTAACCATACAAATTAATGTTAGAGCAGAAAATCTCCCTGCCTGCTGAAGACAGAAATTAAGGGAAAATAATATTTCAAACATTGATTTTTCCACCAACTAACATTTTAATTAGTGAAGTATTAGACTGTGGAGCAGTCAGTTTACTTTAACCAACAAACTAGAAACCAGAAAGTTAAAATTGCCATTGTTTCAGATATTTAAAGAAAATATTAGGCAGGAATATGGTATAATAGATCAAAGGATTGTCATGCAGAAACATAAAGACCCTTGAATTACACAGAATATAACTGAAAAGCTTAGTATCTATATTTAACTGTACATAGGTGGTCCAATGGAGGAATAGGTCTATTAGTATTAGACTAATAGAATAATTTTGCCCTCAGGCTGTCCCCAATGAATACTTATTCTAGCTTTGGTTCCTCAGCATTTCCAGCATTAAGTTCAAGATAAATCTTCAGTGGTTTTAGAATTCATCCATAGCATTTTGACTGCAAGTTGGAACTTATTTTGAGGGTCCTTACATAGGAAGTTCCAACTTACAGTCAAAATGCTATGGAACAACCAGCCAATAGGAGCTGGGAGATTGGCCTGGGGGATGGGGGCAGCGCAAGCCTCTTCCCCTCCTGCAGCTGAGAGCCACGTGGAGGGACCAGCCTGCAGTTCTAAGCGATCAGGGGCTGCAACAGATGTGTAGATGAGCCCAGCCTGCCTTGGTGGTGCTGCAGAGCTGCTGGCCAGGAGACACTTAAGGAAGCACCTCCCAGCCAGCACCCCTGCCCTTCCCGCACGCCAACTCCATCCCCCAGATCACCATCCAAGACCTCTGCATCTCCTCTGCCCCAGGACACAACTCTCTCCCAGACCCTGTACCTCTTCCTCTTCTCCTCCCCAAGGCCAGAATCTTCTCCTGCACCCACACTCCATTCCTGACTCTGCACCCCAATACCTTGACCCAGATCACAACCCCCTTCTTCACTCAAACTCCCTCCCAGACCTCACACCATCTCTTGCACCCCAGTCCCTTACCCCATGCACCCTTCTGCACTCGACCTCCATCCTAGACCCCATATCCCCTCCAAAGAAAAGTGCGGCCCTTGACCACTTTCCAAAATCTTAGAGTGGCTCCTACCAATAATTATTGCCCACCCCTAGCTTAATATCACGTGAGACTAGTGCTTGTGCAGTGAGCTTCCTACCTCTCCTCAGAACAGCTCTCCTTTGTAAAAGGGCATCAATTAGCCTTAAAAGAAAAAGGATGACTAAACTGCACTGGCACCCGATACAGAGGCCTTAGGCAATTCCTTCCTAAAATGGCAACCAAACAATCTCAATCTTTCTTCAAAAACTGGTCCTGAATATGGAAAGAGAAGTGTTGAAGTCCGGTTTCAGTTGCAATTGATACACCTATTATCCACAGATAAAAAGATAAATGTCATGTTCATCCCTCTATTTTAGCAACTTTCATTCCACTCTTCCTCTGAGGTTATATTTTTCAAAGAACTCCTGAATCTCATTAGTTCTTTTTCTTTATAAACAGAAAGCTGTAGTGTCATCTTTTGACTTTTTCATTGTGCCTATGAAATACAGGAATTCTTGCAGATCTGGGAGTTCTGTGAATCAAGAAAATAATTAAAAGGGGTCACAGTGTTGACGTTTCATAGCATGACACAGAACTAACACCCACTTCTTGGTTTTTTAAGTACTAAAAAATGTATGCAGTCTAATTAATTTCTTTAATCTGGAAAGCAGATATACCTCCTCTTGACTTTATCATTCTCTTGCAAATGCAACACCTTGAAGATCAGACATATTCACTGAGGGATTGTACTATGGTAACTAATTGAAATAACTCAGGAGAGCCTGGAATCAGGGCGTTTCTCTGTTGTAAGCATTGGTTTGTAGTTAGGCTTTTGGATTGGCTTAGGAGCAATTCAGATGAAAATTTCTAACTACTGTGAGGTCCTCACTCATACATAAAATGAAATTTAATTGTACAGTGGAATCAATTCAGAATTAATTTGGATTAATACCCAAACTCCTTTTATATAGTTCAGTAAATGAAAGTCCCCAATTAGCTAAATAAAAAGGAGGAAAGACTGGCTTGTAGTGAGCCATGGAAAAGCCTAAGGGGAAATTTTCATGAACTTTATATATAATTATATAAAATTAGCATCCATTGTTGCAAAATCACAGGAAATGAAATTTTGTTTTACTTCAGGAGGGTGATGAAAAATCTGTTTTCCTACTGAGGTGACTAGGGAAGCATATTTACACTTTACTTAGGAGGGTCAAAGATATCTCTGTTCCCCATCCCTCTTCTCAGAGAGCTCTTCCTAAGTGTGTATGTGTGTCACACTTCAAGTTGTCTGTTCCTTCCTCATGAGCTCCACTTAGCTTTCTGTCATTCATTATAGCAGTGTTTCTCAAGTACCCTTAGGGGTACTCGAGAGAAGTCTGGGGGCGTATGTCAACACAACTGAAATTTGGAGAAAACTGAATTTTTGTTTTAAGTTTTACAGTGCTTTATTATTTTTGTACTTTTTACACCCAAAAATCTCATCGCCCACCTGGCTATGATTAAGTTATTTAAACAAATGTGTTGCAATGGTAGAAAAAAAAATTGTGTGTCTGAAAAGTGTAGGTACTGAGGGTACTTATAATTTTTTAAAGGGGTACTTTATAAAAAGAAGATTGAGAAACACAGCATTATAACTTCTGTCCCCTCTTTTCTATCTCTCTTCTTCTATTCCCCACATGGCAATATCAACTAACTCTTCATTTGATGCCCATTCTTTACAGCTCTCCCTCTCAACAGTAGCTTTATAGATCAGGAGCCTGTGGAAGAGCAAAGAGGAGTGAGTGGAGTAAGTAATTGGTCAGGTAGGCAGACAGGGAGTCTCAGAATCTTCTTCTCCGCTAGGAGTCTGAGGAAAGAGCAGAGAAGCTACAGGTGAGGCTGTTCTGGGGATTAGAAGAATCAGTTAATAAAATATAACCCTTCTCGAGCTGTAATTTCACCTCTTTCTCTAACCAAACTCAAATTAACTGTTTGGAAGAATCTCAAATATTTGGATAAGCATTTATCACCTCCAGAAATTGGCTGTGACAGGGATGGTTGATAATCTAGAAACTGGATGGCTGATAATCTGTTCTTATAAAATTTACAGATTAATTTTGCAGAGTTAGAAAGAAAAGCAATCCCTCTAAGCTTCTGGTATAAACACCTGAATATTCAGAATTCAAAAGTTCCATTATTAACATCCAAATGTTGAGTTTCCACCATCAATGCAAAATTTCGCTTCCTCCTTTTATTGGCCCTTCTTGACACAGCATAGGGTTGCCAGCTGTCCAGTTTTCAGTTATTTTATATATATAAAACTTACCTTAACATCAGTTAGATATTTATGCTTCAGTATACTGGATTATGCCAGCATGTCAAGCAACACACCCATATCTTCATTGTAAACTGCCAGAGGAAGGGTTTAAGGACTGAAATTTTCTAATTCATCTGTTAACATAAATCTCTGGAAGTTTTAAATGTAGCACAAAGTGAAAGGTCTGGGCTGAAACATTTCCTACTGCTGATCTAAGGTGGCTGGCATATCTCATACTGTTGTTACTCTGTTTCAGTTACAGAATAATGGAGTAAAAACTAATGCTAAATATGAATGGAGCTGCATGTTGATGCAAAAAAAAGTCTCGCATCGCTTTATAAAAAAAGCATGCATATGGTTTCTTCTGTACACTGGAAATTAATTCCTGGTGACTCTGTTCCTCTATTCAAGCTGATAAGCTAAAAAGCTACTTTATATATTTTTTGTATTTGATTTTAAGTGTCTAACTACCTAAGGGTCTGCTACTACAAACACTAATTTCCAGATGTAGTATTTACTACAATGATTATAGTCCTATGAAATGACAAAAAATTATAGTGCAGTTAAACCAAGTGGGACTATTCTGGTAGCAAGCCTTCAGGTTGGTATTTGCAGGATTAAGCCTTCATCATATGAAAAGACTGTATTAGCATAATGCTGCGCATTTAAAATGGTCCACAGTAAAGTGAAGCTCCATCTTTGAATTTTATGTATTCTCCCCCACCAATAAAATGTTGGAGGCATTTCACTCAAACTATTGTAATTTTTAACCAATTCTACTTAAAAGATAAGAGATTTATTCTTGTTGTGTCTTTGGGGAACCAGTAGAATTAAACTAGAGGGCTATATCTACACTGGCCCCAAATTCCGGAAAAGGGATGCAAAGCAGGTAAGTCAGAATAGGGAAATCCGCGGGGGATTTAAATATCCCCCGCGGATTTAAATAAACATGTCCGCCGCTTTTTTTCCAGCTTGAGGAAAAGCCGGAAAAAAGCTTCTAGACTGGCGCGATCCTCCGGAATAAAGCCCTTTTCCGGAGGATCTCTTATTCTTATTCTTATACTTTCAGGTAGGAATAAGAGATCCTCCGGAAAAGGGCTTTATTCAGGAGGATCACGCCAGTCTAGACGCTTTTTTCCGGCTTTTCCCCAAGCCGGAAAAAAAGTGGCTGCCATGTTTATTTAAATCCCACGGGGGATATTTAAATCCCCCACGGATTTCCCTATTCCCAAGTTCAAAATTAGCATGCCCCTTCTGAAGAAGGGGCCAGTGTAGACATAGCCGAGATGAATATTTCCGATACAGTATGTTTGCTAGAACTCTGATTCTTTTGGTCCTTAGTTAAATTAGCACTGAAAATTAGCCTGTGCCCCTTTGCACCTATGTAACTGAAAACAGTTTTGTTTTAAAACTAGGACAGCTAATTGTCAAAAAAAAAAAAAAAAAAGAAGTGGGAAATCACTGATGGAAATGAATGAGTTGTTCAGATTTCAGTGAGATTGCTCCTAATGCAGAAGGCTTAGTTATGGTTAATAAGTCTTTGAAATGGAGATGGAGTTGTCTCATTTTCATTTTCTGTGATTTTAGAAAAAAACATATGCATGTGTCAGGGCATCTCATTGTTCTTCTGATGATTTATCATATCTGTGTGGGATGGTTTTGTTTCCTGCTATGAAATGCAAATTTAACTTGCAATGCTCCTGCTGTCTGTATAAAGGTTAAAAAGATAGAGATATATATTTATTACTATTCTTGCCTCTTCTAGAATTAGCTTTGAATTATGATTCTAGCAAAAAAGATTGTTGCTTGTTTATAACTGGCTTATATTAACTGATTTGTTAATTTGTAATGGTCTTTTTTTAAGCTTTTCAATTCTGATCTGTAATCATTTGTGCAGAAATTAATGAAACATGGTTGATACCATGAAGAATTGCAGTTTATTATGACAGGAAAAATCTAAATTTAGTTTCACTGAAATAAACAGAAAGTTGAAGCATCCATACCTCCAGATACATCACGACATTGTTCTACAAATTAGGACTTTGAATTACCCTTGACAACAAAAGAGGTTTTTAATCTTAGCCTGAGAGTAATTGGCTAAAAAGTTCTAAGTAGTTTCAGATCTTCAAGGCTCTCAAACTGGGCAGCCACATTCTGAGACCTCTTTTGAAAATTTTGGCCATTTATTGTTTCTAGGAGTGGTTCTAATGACTTTAGACAGGTAGAATTGGGAGAAAGAAGATGGTTACTCTTTGAAATTCTTCCCATAAATCTTGCCCATGCAAGTCACCAAAATATGATGACTCTAATATGATTGTATGATCTCTGGGCTTCTTCATCTTAGTTCCCCCAAGTACAGCACAAATATGCCTATTGGCCCTTTAGACTTGGGTTCTTCTTGATTGGAGAAAAAAAAAGTGGCATCATGTACTAACAATATGACACGAGAATGTGGCCCTGCTCATGATAAGGTGTGCAGATCTGTTACTCTCCTTCACCTTTCCTCCATGATGAGTGAAATAATCCACATTCTTGACATTTAAATCATCACTGGGAATCTCAATTAACAGTCACAGATATGAAAGAGGTAGTTCAAATATCTCAGAGCTACTGTTTCAGGCTCCTTATAGATTCAGTAAGTATCATTTACTCTTGCTTCACTTTTATTATGTTTTCTTCACAATCTGAACTAAAAGTCTGGTGGGGGAGGGGGAAAGGGAGCTAAGATTCTGGAGAATGAAAAAAAACCTTAAGCAAGGGTCAAGTCCACTATACTATACCACCTACTAGTGACCCAGTCTGAGCTCTGATTTCAGATTGGGAGCACAGTCACCCACTTTTCCATACACGTGTTCTATTTCTATTCCTTTTTTTAGCAGAACTCCTGCAGATTAATTGCTGGTTCATCCTAGGCTGGTTCCTACCACTCTTGGTTGGGTCTCACTTCTCATTGCCTTTGCTCCCTCTTGACTGCTAAATGGAAACTCCATTCCCTTCTTCCTTACAGGATGATTTGTGACAGTGGTACAAATTATTCATCCCTTCATCCTAGTCACATGGAAACATTTATTAGCTTCAAGTCATAGTTTCCCCCAAAGTCTTAAAGCCCTATTCCCTTCTCTGAAAGCTTCCCTTCCCATCTTGTAACATGGTATAAAATAATACTAAAAACAATGAACCAAAATGTACCTCTGATAATGACTTGCAGATGGAACACAAGGCAAGGAGTCCAGGGCTCCTGAGTCCAAAATAACTAAATCTTTCCCTAGCAATGATGCCTTCAAACTCAGGTGCGTAGAGTTTGGCCTAAATTATGGCAAAATCCATAATTAGACAAAAATATGTGATTTTTTTCTTCTTGGGTTCAGAGGATTGCTCTGTCCAAAGACTGCAGCAGCTAGTCTCTTAGGGTATGTCTACAAAGCAAAGTTATTTTGTAATAACAGCCGATATTTTGAAATAACTATCCTAGCATCTACACAGCCATTCCGTTATTTTGAAATTAATTTGAAATAGCGGAGGGCTTATTTCAAAATTGGTAAACCTCATTCCACGAGGAATAATGCCAATTTCAAAATTGCTATTTCGAAATAAGTGCTGTGTAGACACTTATTTCGAAATAGGAGGCCTCCAGCCTTCCCAGGGTGCCCTGGTGGCCACTCCAGCATCAACCAAGAACACTTCTCTCCCTCCCCCTCCTTGGAGCCCTTAAAGGGGTTGACTCTGGCCACAGTGCCTGTGCCAGCTCCAAGCCTGCCAGCCCAGAGCCAGCAGTCACTGCCCCTGTCCCAGTGGCCCCAAAACATGAGCCAGCAAGTCACTGGTAGCCAGCCCTCCGCCGCTCCCCACAAGCAGTCTGCCAGCTCCCAGAAGCCTGCCAGGGCCCAGAAAAGGCTGGTGCCTTCCTAGCCCAGGGTGGAGATCATGGACCTTCTTTAGGTTGGGAGGATGCCCACAACGTCCATGATCTCTGCACTAGATGGAGGAACATGGCCGTCTATGGTAGGATAGCTGCCAGCCTGGCCACCAAAGGCCACATGTGAACCCTGGAGCAGGTTCGCATGAAAATCAAGTTGCTCCGGCGAGACCCCCAACCCTGAGCCCTGAGTTTCCTCTCCCCCTTCTTCCCCTTGCTTCCCCCTTCTAGCTCCCTCCTCCCTAGTTTCTCCCTCCCCTCTCCCACCCTCTCTTCTCCCCTTCTTTCCCCAGACTCATCAGAGTTTCATTCCCCCACCGCCCAGTTTTGTTAAATAAAGAGAGTTTATGTTCATGAAAATACGTGTATTTTATTTTACATCAGGAAGGGAGGTTAGGGAGGGGGTAAGTGGAAGAATGTGAGGGAGGAATGAGGCACAAACCCCCAATGGGGCAGACTAGGGAGGCTCTTAATGCTCCTCAGGGTGGAAGCTCTCACGCAGAGCCTCCTGGTTACTGACAGCCCCTCCATGGACTTCCTGGATGACAGCATTCAGAAAGTGCAGCCAGGCTCACAGCAATGTGTCCAAGAGAAGCACTAGAGTGCCCAGGGGCAGCTCTGGCTCCATGTTGCAGAGTGCTGTGGTGTCCTGAGTGAGGGCAACCAGAGCATGCAGAGACAAAATGCTTTGCTGCCCTCGTTGAAGTAGGCAAGCAAGCAGGGAAACCTGAGAACCGTCTGGGGAGGGTAGGGAGGGTCCCTTTAAGCACCGGCCTCATATAACCTCAGGCAGCAGCCATACAAAGTAACTCCTGACCTGATGCCCTGCCGGACCTGGTTCCAGCTAGCCTTAAATGTGATTCAGCATCCACTCAGTGTGGCAGTGCTATTTTGAAATAGCAAAAAGCTATTTCAAAATGCTTTTTGTGTGTAGATGCGTTATTTTGAAATAAGCTATTTCGAAATTAGATATTTCGAAATAATGCTGTAGTGTAGACATACCCTTAGTTGTTTTGGAGTTGTTATTTCAAAATAGTGTCCTAGTGTAGACACATGCTATTTCAAAATAGAGTGTCCACACTACAGGGAAGCCCTGAAATTATTCTGAGGCAGGCTCCCTTAACGTGGAAGTGCTACCTCAACTTATAGCCCCAGGAAGCACTGGGGAGTGATTACTTTGAATGACTTTGGGAAGTAGTTATTTTGAAATAGCAGCAGTGGAGCATCCACACCAACACACAGGTTTCTATAGTGCCACTCTTGGGATGCATACATGAGACCATTATTTGGTGAACATAATTTGTTGGGGGAAAGTCAACATGGTTTCTGTAAAGGGAAATCATGCCTTATTAATCTACTAGGGTATGTCTACACTACCTCTCTAGTTCGAACTAGGGTGGTTAATATAGTCAATCGAAGTTGCAAATGAAGCCCGGGATTTAAATATCCACGAGGAGTAATGGTAGTTCGAATTAGAAAGCCTTATTCAAACTACCTACTCTGTGCCGCGTGTAGCTGCGGGCACGGAGTCCGAACTACCGGGGATTTAAAAATGGCGGCGCCTGGCAAGATGCAAATGAAGCCCAGGATATTTAAATCCCGGGCTTCATTTGCAACTTCGAATGACTACATTAACCACCCTAGTTCGAACTAGGGTGGTAGTGTAGACATACCCTAGAGTTCTTCAAGGGGAGTCAACAAACATATGGACAAGGGGGATCCTGTGGATATAGTATACTTAGATTTCCAGAAAGCCTTTGACAAAGGTCCCTCACCGAAGGCTCTTAAGTCAAGTAAAATGTCATGGGATAAGAGGGAAGGTCCTTTCATCGACTGATAACTGGTTAAAAGACAGGAAACAAAGGTAGGAATAAATGGTAAGTTTTCTGAGTGGAGAGAGGTAACTAGTGGGGTCCCTCAAGGGTCTGTCCTGGGGCTAATCCTATTCAACTTATTTATAAATGATCTAGAGAAAGGGGTTAAAAAGTAAGGTGGCAAAATTTGCAAATGATACCAAACTGCTCAAAATAGTTAAGGCCGAAGCAGACTGTGAAGAGCTTCAAAAAGTGATTCAAACTTCAAACTAAGTGATTGGGCAACAAAATGGCAAATGAACTTTAATGTTGATAAATGTAAAGTAATGCACATTGGAAAAAATAATTCCAACTCTACGATTGGGACTAATTTAGCTACAACTGCTCAAGAGAGAGATCTTGGAGTCTCTGTGGATAGTTATCCGAAAACATCCACTCAGTGTGTAGTGACAGTCAAAAAACCAAATAGAATGTTAGGAATCATTAAGAAAGGGATAGAGAATAAGATATATTGACTCCATATAAAACCATGGTACGCCCATATCTTGAATACTGTGTACAGACACGGTCGCCTAATCTCAAAAAATATATATTGGCATTGGAAAAGGTTCAGAAAAGGGCAACAAAAATGATGAGAGGTTTGGAATGGGTCCCATATGAAGAGAGATTAAAAAGACTTGGACTTTTCAGCTTAGAAAAGAGGAGACTAAGGAGGGATATGATAGAGGTCTATAAAATAATGACTGGTACGGAAAAAGTGAATAAGGAAAAGTTATTTACTTATTCCCACACTATAAAAACTAGGGGTCAGCAAATGAAATTAATAGGCAGGTTTAAAACAAACAAAAGGAAGTTTTTCTTTACCCAGCTCACAGTCCACCTGTGGAACTCCTTGCCAGAGGATGTTGTGAAGACTAGGACTTTAACAGGGTTCAAAAAAGAGCTTGATAGCCATTGATGGACCTAACTTCCACAAATCTATTAGCAAGGATGGGTAGGAATGGTGTCCCTAGCCTGTTTGTCTGGAAATGGATGATAGGAGAGAAATCACATGATGATTACCTGATGTGTTCCTTCCCTCTGGGGCATCTGGCATTGGCCACTGTCAGCAGACAGAATACTGGGCTAGATGGTCTGACCCAGTATGGCTGTTCTTATGCCTCTGCAGCTAAGTGTGGGAAAAGAAAATCTTGATTTAATTTGAACAAAACTATGAACTCTGTCCCTTAGAATAGTCATTTAGTTATTAAAATAAACTTCAAGATCAGTAAAGCCTTTAGCAATTAAATTTACATGCCAATAAAATTTTGCCTCCAGTGGGGCAGCAGAAAATGGCTCAAACAGAGGGGAACATTCTACTTCAGATGTACAACCATATTTGCTGCCTTCTCTCCTGGCATAATAAATTTCGAGAATAAGGTTGTCTATTTGTTAGCTCCAGATGTGGATGGGGCTATCCGGGAAAGTGCAAAGTGAGCACGACTATTAATTCAGATCAATATGTGACTCTGGTAGAAAATGTGAAGCATACCTAACCAAGCTAACTATACCCTTGATAAATGTGGTGAGTGCACTGTATCACCCGTGCCTTTCCTTTCTTTATTTCCATTATCCATCAGGACAACCCAGGAGGGAATGCCTGGGAACTGTGTAGTTCTATGTAATAAGCCACAATGCTAATGAGGCATAACAAATTGAGGAAGTATCATGTATAAACCTGATCCCTCATTGACACTATTACCAGTATAGATTTCAATTGACCATTTGTTATGTGCTTAACGCAGATGAAGTGGGAGGGGGGTAACTGTTACTCCTTCCATCATTGCATTTTTCAAACAGTTGTCATATTCCAAGACAGAGCTCTTTGGTAATACCTTATGTTTTTTGCTACTGCTGTTTCTCAGCAGGATTTGCTGCTTGTTCTTGTAGGAGGTCAGCCAGACTTTGTCTTTCTCACAGTTTCAGTTTCCTACTGGGATTAAGGGTCTAACGTATTTCTGTAGCACATCAGCTGAACCCAAGATAAACAAGCACACTGAACAACATGGCCCCTGATACATTACTGCACTCTAGAAGTCAGGGAATTGCAAAGTTTCTCTGCTGCAAGATTTTACTGACATAGACCAGGGTGTTTGGATGATTTTAGTGAGGACATATCAGAATGCATTGAAAATTTTAGTCTGATTTTCAGGGCAGAGACTGTTTCTTCATATGTTTGTATATAGCACACTGCAGTACACTCCAGATGCTATTATAACACAAATATAAAGAATAATAATCAAATGGTATTTTAAGAAACACTTCACAAACATTAATGCTATTCTGTGCACTGTTCTAAGAGGCATTACAGGCAGTCCCCGAGTTACGCGGATCCGACTTATGTCGGATCCGAAGTTACGAACGGGACTCTTCCTCTCCCTGGTCTCCAGCAGACCAGGGAGAGGAAGCAAAGCGGCGGAACACGCGGGCAGCGGACAGGGCTGTCCGCTGCCCACGTGCTCCGCGGCTTGGCTCTGCTTTGCCCCTCCTCCCCCCATCCCCCTGGTCTGCAGACCAGGGGGACGGGGGGGCAAAGCAGAGCAAAGCAGAGCCAAGCCGCGGAGCGCGCGGTCAGCTGACAGCCCAGACGCGTCTGGGCTGTCAGCTGGCCGCGTGCTCCGCGGCTTGGCTCTGCTTTGCCCCCCCCCGTCCTCCCCCCGTCCCCCTGGTCTGCAGACCAGGGGGACGGGGGGGCAAAGCAGAGCAAAGCCACGGAGCCTGAGGGCAGCAGGACAGCCACGGCGCGTCTGAGCTGTCCCGCTGCCCCCATGCTCCGCGGCTTTGCTCCGGACACCTGTGGTACAGCAGCTGGGGCACTGCCAGTTGGTCCCGTAGCGCCGCTCTGGGCGCTACTGGACCAACCGGGCAGCACCCCAGCTGCTCTGCCCCAGGCATCCTGATTCAGCCACTGCTGGTCAGTTTCAGCAGCGGCTGAATCAGGACACCTGGGGCAGAGCAGCTTGGGTGCTGCTGGGTTGGTCCAGTAGCGCCGAGGAGCGGCGGGCGCTACTGGACCAACCCAGCAGCACCCCAGCTGCTCTGCCCCAGGCGTCCCCAAGTCAGGTGCTGCTGAAACTGACCAGTGGCTGACTACAGGAAGCCCCTGCCCCTGGCTTCCTGGAATCAGCCGCTGATCAGTTTCAGCAGCAGCTGACTTGGGGATGCCTGGGGTTCTTACGTTGAATCTGTATGTAAGTCAGAACTGGCGTCCAGATTCAGCTGCTGTTGAAACTGATCAGTTTCAGCAGCGGCTGAATCTGGATGCCAGTTCCGACTTACATACAGATTCAACTTAAGAACAAACCTACAGTCCCTATCTTGTACGTAACCCGGGGACTGCCTGTATAATACATATTTCACAGATTGAAAAACGGGTGCATTGGGCCAGATTCTCCCTCTTCTCCATCATGTACAAGATGGCTACATTCTGGACAGAGTTGGCCAGTGAAGAATTCTTCTGGCATAGGTAGAAAAAATCCCTGGCCTCTGTTGATATAAAGCCTGCTTAAGGGGGCATGCCAGGAGAGGAGGGAACAAGGTTAAGCTGCAGTCTGCCATTCTTATTCTACAAAGGTTCAAATCCCCGTAGATTGCTGTAACTCTAATCAACTCCCCCTTTTTTTTATACCAACCAAGAGGACACAGAGGATTCAAGACCATGATCTCTATGTTGCTATTTTAGATCTTTGGGGCAGGAACTATAATTTTATTTGTGCTAACTCAGTACATAAGGAAATACTCAGAGTGAGGAAAGGTGCAAAATCCAGTCCATAGTAAATAGTGTACTTTAAATAGGGAATAAAAAGATTTAACAAAATAAGACAAATAGGTAGCTACAGTATTTGATGGTGCAGCATAAAGTTATTATTGCCATTTGCTTGACAAAACCTTTATAATCACCTGTGAATGTTTGTATTCATGAGTAACGTCGTCATCTTACAACTGTATATAGCATGTGTGTATATATGCATACGGACAGTATGCATGAGAATAATGGTAATAGCACTATGCCACTCTATACAAAGAGCACTAGAGCACCTCTATGGAACTGAACTTGATTAGGAATCATGCTCTATATACAAACTTGTGTTAAATATAGTGTATGAGTTTTGTATCAAGTATATTTTCACCAAATACTTATTGCTTTTGGCATAATGCGACACTAGGGATTATTCTGTTATAACGTATTCTGTTAAAAACATACCCCTAAGATAGTTATAGCAAGTATGAGATTTGTAAAGCAGGATTTAGTGAGTTAGTCACCCATCCCTTTCTTCGATTTTGCTTAAATCCCGTCTAAAATAGCCTAAAGTTTAGGAAACTGTACTTGCTGTTTCACAATTTGTGGGAAAGGACTGTGGGATTCTACATTTTCATTTGTATTGCTTTCTCATTTGTATTTTCATATTCACAGGTGTGATTACCCTAGTATTCCTGAAAATTTTTCCAAGCCAATGTTAAAAACATTGAAAACATGAAAAAATGCTGTTTTCGTTATTTTTTAAATATAACATTTTCTTTTTTTCATATGGGACAAGCAAGTCCTTCCAGATCTAATGCACCAAAGATGCATAGTCATAACTGTTTTGTAATTGTAATAAAAAGGAGAGTGAGGAAAGGAAGACTATACTGAAGAAAGCTTTCTGTGTTATTTTCAAGCAAACTTTCTCAATTTTCAGCTGTACTGTATTATTTACTTAGGATTTAGCAAAGCCACAGCTACAGTTGGTAACACTTTGGTCTTGGCAAGTGTTCTCCATCCAAGAGTATCAAAATAATTCACAAAGGAAAGTGTTATTACTTTTGAGATATAGATGTGGAAGCTCAGGCAGTGAGTTTGGTCATGAATACACAGCAAGTTCAGCCTTGTGGAGCCATGAATAGAAGAAATAGAGTTTCTGCTATCAGCACCTTATCTACATGCTGACTTTATTATTCAGAACTAGGGAATACTGACCGTCTAACTGTAATGTATAACTGAATATGAAATATGAAATATCTGGAAACTCTTTAGCCACCACTGAATCATGGAGATAGTAACAAATGCTATAGTTAGTCATGTGTAATAGATTTGATCATTTATTGCTACAGGGCATTAGTAATAAAAACCATTACCAAAAGTTAGTCAACCTTATAATCCCACAAAACAAAATGTTAGTTAGCTATTAATTTTTTTTATATTAATAATTTTAAATTGTCATCGTAATACATAGAACAAGGGTTTTTTCCAAGTAAAAGTTCTTTTGGGTTTCAGGTAGGTGAAGAAAGAAAGAAAGAAAGAAAGAAAGAAAGAAAGAAAGAAAGAAAGAAAGAAAGAAAGAAAGAAAGAAAGAAAGAAAGAAAGAAAGAAAGAAAGAAAGAAAGAAAGAAAGAAAGAAAGAAAGAATACGTGTGCAGCAGTGAGTTGCCTAGGTTTACAGTATACAACAATGTATCATTGACCTTTTGTTTCAAGGAATAAATACAATGGCTCAGATTCTCATTTATACTAAGACTCCTTTAGACCTTCTGGTGTAAAATTGCCTTTATACCCACTATACAGTCCCTTTATCTTACCACACTGGAAAGCATAACTTACTAGAGACTTGAACACTTTGAAAACATTTGGGTCCTGACTTTCATTTACACCAAGACTACTTTATACCAATTTTGCAAGTTTAGTCAAAATTTGATTCATGAATACAATGCTCTCTGCAGAGGGATTTCTTTCATCTCTATAGCACTAGATTTTTGAGCTACATATTGGCTTCATCTCTAAAAAGGGCCCTCTCTTCCTGTCAGCATTTGTGAAAGGAGCTTTCAGAAACAGATCTCATAAACTGTTTCTATATTATTAGTTATCTACGGTTAATATAGCTAACATATTGGAGTGATTGACCCATACAGCTGCCATTTAATTTTGAACTTCCTTGGATAACCAGCAGCACTTGGAAAAGACTGAGCAAAGCCTATTAGCAAAACACATTTGGTGCTTCAGGAAAAGGAGGAATCCTACAATGCAGCAGGCCAAACATGCACTGTTGTGAGGAAAAATCCCTTGTCCAAGCCCTGCAGTGAATAGCTTATGCTCTGAAGCAGGAGGTTTGATTACCCTTGCTCAGCTTCAGTGCTCTGGATTTGGCAGGGGTCCTGTACAAGAGAGGCATCCGCCTCCTTCTTTGAGAATCAGAGGCAGATTTTCAGGGCGTTGTGTGAGGAGTTAGTTGTACAACTCCCATTAACATTAATGAGTGATGTGGGTGTAACTTCCATGCATCAGGCAGAAGATGTTTCTCTAAATGAGTTCTTCCTGCCTTTTATTTTAAATATATTTTTACATTCTTGTGTTTAAAAAAGACATGTGCCATGAGTCAACAATGTTAATGACTGAAAGGGTACCACAGAAAGTTACAAGTTTAGTCACAAGTTTGATTCATGAGTCCAATCCTCTCTGCAAAGGGATTTTTTTCCAGTCACTGTAGCACTAGATTTTTGGACTAGATATAAGAAACCCTCGTCATTTACAGTGAATGTGTTCCAGACACCACCACAAATGGTGATATTCGTGAATTCTGGGGGACGTGGCTCCTGGCCCACATGGTGAGCTACTTGCAGTTCCCAAACTTACTGTGAGGGGATGGGAGCCGCAGGGAACTCAGTGCAGGGGCCTGGACTTGCACCCTCCCCACCCCTCAAGGCAAGAAGACACCCAGGAATATGCGGAACTGCAAATAGTGAGTCTGCAAATCGCAAGAGTCTCCTGTATATGTACTATAGTAATAGAGATGTAGCCGTGTTAGTCTGGTCTTAATGAAACAAAAGACAGGACTATGCAGCACCAACCATCTTGTTAGTCTTTAAAGTGCTGCATAGTCCTGTCTTTTGTTTCTGTATGGCTGCATCTAGACTGGCAAGTTTTTCTGCAAAAGCTACTGCTTTTGCGCAAAAACTTGCCAGCTGTCTACACTGGCTGCTTAATTTTGCGCAAAAGCACGGACATTCTACTTTCCAAAATCCGTGCTTCTTGCGCAAATGCTTTGACATTCCCATTCGGGCAAAAGCCCTTTTCCGGAAATGTTTTTGCACAAGATGGCCAGTGGAGACAGCTAAAAACTGTTTTGCACAAAAAAGCCCCGATGGTGAAAATGGCGATCAGGGTTTTCTTGCGCAAAACCGCTTCTAGATTGGCACAGATGCTTTTCCGCAAAAAGTGCTTTTGCGGAAAAGTGTCCATGCCAATCTAGACGCTCTTTTCCGCAAATGCATTTGCGGAAAATCATGCCAGTCTAGACATAGCCTATATGTATTGGCTTCCATCAGCCTTTGTGAAAGGACTTTTCAGAAACAGGGCTTACAAATTTACCTAAAACTTTGAACTTTCAGATCATTAATCAAATGTTAAACTTCAAACTTGGCTTGTTTGGTAAAGCTTCTTCAGATATCAATCAAGCCAAGTCTGAAGACTGTTTGTTCTGTAATATTGTAAGAAAACCTATGTTTGAAAAAAAAATCATCCAATTTCCTCTATATTTGAAATTTTGATCTACAATATGTCAAGATTTACATTTCAAAATATGATTATCTCTTTCAAATTCAATGTTCTGAAACCAAACTCAAAAGCTGAAGAATGAAGCTGAAGCTTTTGACTTTTCACTACTTGCTTTGCCAACCATAACTGGACAGTCTCTACAGGAAAGAATTAATGGACACAAATCAGATATCCAAAAAGGTAACACACAGAAACCTTTTGGGGAACATTTTAACTTGCTCAGACACTCACTAATGGATCTCAAAGTCACCGTACGGTTTCAGGACAATTCTACAAGCCAACTACACAGGGAAGCCTTGGAACTTAACTTCATTTACAGGTTTGACTCCTATCACAAAGGTATGAATAAAGACATTGGCTGGATGGCCCACTGCATTCCACATCCTAATGACATAAAAAACCAAACAATGGGTACTTAAGAACAATGTGCACCTTCTCTATCAGCTTCATATAGCATGGAGATTCTAACAGACTCTTTCTTTCCCTTTTTTTCCCTTTCCAACCCCCCCCCCACCCCCATCCCCTATTTATTTCAAAACTGGACCTTTAATAACTCCATTCATCTGAAGAAGTGGATTGTACCCACGAAAACTCATAGTACCAGCTACATGTTTTGTTAGTCTTTAAGGTGCTGCAAGACTATTTGTTGTTGTTTTTTTGTATTTCTAGTCTTCTGAATACTATGACTACTGCTTAGTACACTAACCACTTTTCATAGAGTCTCTCTTTCTTTAAAAGCTGCATCTTTTACATTTACTTACCTTCTCTGTGAACTATAATTAGAGACAACTTGTAAGTGATGAAGAGGTATTTTCTAAATAGGGATGGTCACTAACTAAAACATATAGAAGCTTCCAAAGCAAAATTTATGATGGTTTAGAAAAATCAGAACTCATTCCATTAAAGCACAGCCTTAGGATGCCTTGAATGTATACTATACTCTTAAATGTATGCAAGGAAATGCTTTCTGGGATATATGTCTTATGCATAGTAGAATAAATGGGAGGTGAGGAAAAGGTGAGAGATGATTGCCAAAATCACCTGTTTGAGATAAGCACCTGGTACGTCTGTGGTATCACCAAGTGGTCTATGTGTTAGCATCATAAAGATATTCAATATAATAAAAATAACACTTTATTTAACCTTCCTGTAACAACTTTAGGAGCATTAATCTGTTACAGTAGGCTGTGTGCTTGGCACAAGTGAGTAGATAAGAATGTGTAATTAAATCTTAAATGTGTATTTGTAGCAATATGGTTTTTAAAAAGCATGTGATGGCAATTAACAGAAAAATTGGGATAGCTGAAAAGAATATCATCCTTAGTTAGAAGTTATATTCAACAAATAGCATCTCACAGTTTATCAACAGCTTTTTTTTTATTTACTGCTTTGAGTAGCTTTATGAAGGTCCCACAGTGTTTCCCCCCCTTCCTGTACTACCAGCAGGAGAGATAAATGATATGTCTGAGCAAAGAAAAACATTTTAAGCCTGTTCCTGGAGTATTTTAATTTTCTTACTACATGGCTCCAATTATGGATCTCTCAGTCCAATGTTCAAAATACTTTGTGTCTGAGAACAGTACTAAAGAGAATGCACATTGTACATCTTTATGCTTTAAAAGGGCAGGCTGTGGCATCAAGTCTTGGGATTTTCACTGAGTGCCATTCCCACCCAAATTGTCTCAGAAAGAAAGGAGGCATTTCAGGAGCCTTGCCAGGCATTATTGGGACATGTGCCATATCCCTCCCTGTTTTTAGACATGCTCATCTGGAGAGGTTCAAGTTAATGATAAAGAAATTGAAAACCCACAATTTGCATTAAGAGTTAGCAATGTGGTTCTTTATCTTTTAGTTATATTCAGAATAAATTCTGTGCTTGTTTTCTAATGTCTTTTATTTATAAAATGAAAGAATCCTGGAATTCAATTCTGTATTGCACCCCTAAGGGTGCGTCTACACTGCAGGGCTTAATTTGAAATAAGCTACACAAATTGAACTATATCAATTGCGTAGCTTATTTTGAAATAGCTTATTTTGAAATAGGGAGGGTCTACACAGCATTTATTTTAAAACAGAGCACTCCTCCTCCGACTTCCCTTACTCATCATACAATGAAGGTTGCATGAGTTGGAGAAGGAAGTCCTCCAGCTTCACAGCATTTTGACACTATTTCGCAATAACTGCCTGCTGTGTAGACGCAGACTAAGGGTACGTCTACACTACAACGTTAATTTGAACTAACTTAGTTTGAATTAGTTAATTCGAAATAAGCTAATTCGAACTAACGGATCCAGACTAAAAAACTAGTTTGAATTAGCGTTTTGCTAATTCGAACTAGCATGTCCACATTAAGTGGACCCTGAACCGGGCTTAAGGATGGCCGGAAGCAGTGCCGGCAGGGCATCAGAGGAGGACTTAGAGTGTGGAGATGCTGTCTCAGGCTAGCCGAGGGCTGTGCTTAAAGGGACCCGATCCCCACCCCGGACAGACAGTTCTCAGGGGTGCCCCGCTTGCAAAGCAGTCATGGCTTGGAGTGCCCGGACTACCCACACTGGGCACATCACAGCACTCGGCCATGAGCCCGGCTGCACTTGCCGCAGGCTGCCATCTGTGGAGAGGGGGCAATTGGGGGGCTGCAGGAGAGCTTCCACCCCCAGAAGCCGGCAGAGCCAGCCCAGTCCTCCCCATTGGGGGCTCGTGCACCATTCCTCCCTCACCTCCTTCCACTTACCCTTCCCTAGCCCCTCTTCTTGAGGTACAAAATAAAGATAACGTGTCTTCCAAAATGGAATCTCTCTTTATTGAATAAAACTGGGGGAGACTGGGAAAAGGAGGTGGGAGAGGGGAAGAGAGAGGCTGGGAGAGGGAAGGGCAACTAAAATGATCAGGGGTTGGAAACAGGTCCCATATGAAGAGAGGCTAAAGAGACTGGGACTTTTCAGCTTAGAAAAGAGGAGACGGAGGGGGGACAGGATAGAGGTCTCTGAAAGCAGGAGTTGGGTGGAGACGGTGCATACAGAAAAGTTCTTCATTAGTTCCCATAAAGAAGGACTAGAGGACACCAAAGGAAAGGAATGGGTAGCAGGCTTCAAACTAGTAACAGAAAGTTCTTCTTCACAAAGCAAAGAGTCAACCTGTGGAACTCCTTGCTGCAGGAGGCTGTGAAGGCTAGAACTAGAACAGAGTTTAAAGAGAAGTGAGATCAACTCATGGAGGTTGGGTCCATGGAGTGGTATTAGCCAGGGGTTAGGAGTGGTGTCCCTGCCCAAGGTTTGTGGAAGGCTGGAGAGGGATGGCACGAGACAAATGGCTTGGTCACTGTCTTTGGTCCATCCCCTCCAGGGTCCCTAGGGTTGGCCGCTGTCGGCAGACAGGCTACTGGGCTAGATGGACCCTTGGTCTGACCCAGGATGGCCATTGTAAGCTCAGGGCTCAGGGTCGGGGGTCTCAGTGGACCCCCTTGATTCTCTTGCACACCTGCTCCTGGGTGGCCAGGCTGGCAGCTCTCCTGCCCTAGCCGGCCACTTTCCTGTGCCTAGTGCGGAGATCGTGGATGAGGTCCACGATGTCTGCACTAGCCCAGGCGGGTGCCTGCCTCTTGCGGTCCCGGGCAAGCTCCCGGGAGCCGCCAGCCTGGTCCCGGGAAGAGGGGGAGGGCTGGGGGGCATCGGGTGGGTGGCTCGATCCGTGCCAGGTGCAGGGTCTGCTGGCTGGGTGCTGGCAGGCTTGCACCTGGTACGGGCACCATAGCCAGCCCGTGCCCCTTTAAAGGGTCCGGGGCCGGGAGGGGGGGCAGACGAGTTTCCCTGGTGTTGGCCAGAGTGGCCACCAGGGAAACCTGGGGAGGGCTAGCCTCCCACTAGTTCGAATTGAGGGGCTACACACCCCTTAATTCGAACTAGCTAGTTCGAACTAGGCTTAATCCTCGTAAAATGAGGTTTACCTAGTTCGAACTAAGCGCTCCGCTAGTTCGAATTAAGTTCGAACTAGCAGAGCGCTAGTGTAGCGCCTATGAAAGTTAATTCAAACTAACGTCCGTTAATTCGAATTAACTTTGTAGTGTAGACATACCCTCTGTTATTTTGGAATAGCCTTAGTTATTGTGAAGTAGTGTTGCAATGTAGATGTACTCTGAGCAGCAGAACACAGAACTCTCAGTCCCAGGGAGGTCAGGGGCTCGTTCTGACTTTAAGCCACCTTTGTGCCCTCCAGTCCATGGCAGCTCTGGGCCTGCCAAAGCTCCCAGTGTAACAAAGACAGCTCAGGTGGGGGCTAAGTGATTGACAGGTTTCACAAGCTACCCAGGGATCTCAGCACTGCTAAGGCCTCACCTTGACTACATCTAGATGGCAGGTTTCTTTTGGAGGAAGCTTTTCCGGAAGAGATCTTCTGGAAAGGCTTATTTCGAAAGAGAGAGTCCACATGCAAAAAGTGCAACGAAATAGCGATGTGCTTTTTAAAAAGATAGCCTCCACACTGATTGGATGCTAGCTCACATTTAAGGCCACCCGGAACCACTTCAGGCAGGGCATTAGGTCAGCAGTTGCTTCGGGGTGCTGTGGCCTAAGGCTAGCTGAGATGTGTGCTTATTAAAGGGATCCCCCCCGACAGCCCTTTCTCCGCTACTTCTGCTTGCTTGCCTACTTCTCTGAGGGACAGCAAAGCATTCGCAGTGTGTGCTCTGGTTGCCCTGCTTCAGGACACCACAGCACTCCTTGCCATGGAGCCGGAGCTCCCTCTGGGCATGCGATGGCCCCACACGGCCATGCTGCAGTTTCTACAGCAGTTTCTGCAGGAGGCCTTCGTGGCCCTGCATGAGCTCAACTCAGAGCCCATATTTGAAAACCTCTGCCTGTGTGTGGGAGCAATGTCCTTGCAACCGCACCCCACATAGAGAGACGCTTCTGGAGGCTGGACATCAGTTCTGACTGATGGGACTGGCTGGTGATGGAGCAGTGTGATGACCAGCAGTGGCTCCATAACTTTTGTATGAGGAAGGCCACCTTCATGGAGCTGTCTGCCTGGCTCGCCCCTGCCCTCCGTCGACGTGACAGCCAGATGCAACCTGCCATCTCCCTGGAGAAGCAGGTCGCCATTGCCGTCGTTGCCATCTGGCATATTGTCATACCAGACAGTTACCGGTCTGTGGGAAACCAGTTTGACATGGGGAAATCCACTGTCAGGGCCCTCTTCATGGAGGTAAGCACTCTCGGGCTGCAGTCCCTGGAGGTGGGGGGGGGGGGAGAGTACTGGAAAGGAGGACCCTAGGGAAAGGGGGTTGAGGGGTGCAGAAGGTGAGCTGAGGGTGGTGAGGTGAAGCCCTTTCCCCAGGGTCTTCTGCAGTCAAGTCCCACCCTCTCACAGCCCTGCAGGGGGAGGTGGGCTTCATAGGGAGTGGCTCCTGGGGTGTTTATGGCGGTGGGGGGAGAGAAAGAGAGACTTGGGGAAGGGCTCCTGGGGTGTTTGTGGGGGGGGGGGGGGAGGAGGAGGAAGTCCAAAGGGCTCAGGCACACCCTTTGATTTTTGTGTGTTTGTCTCCTTCTGCAGGTGGTGAGGGCCATAAACACTGTCCTGCTGCTCAGGGTCATCTGCCTGAGAGACCTTGACCCCATCGTAGCTGGATTTGCCGCCCTGGGCTTCCCCAACTGTGAGGGTCGGGGGGCGACAGATGGAACCCACATCCCCATCCATGCCCCAGAACATCGTGCTACCCAATACATAAACCACAAGGGCTATTTTTCCATGATCCTGCAAGCCCTGGTCGACCACCACAGACAGTTCAGTGACATTTTCGTCAGCTGGTCAGGGAGAGCGCATGACATCCTGTCTTCCAGAACCTAGAGGCTGGCACTTTTTTCCCTGAGCGCAACATCAGGGTGGGGGACGTGGAGATGCCACTGTGCATCATGGGGGACACAGCCCCTCATGCTCTGGCTTATGAAGCCATGCACCAGCCACCTGGAGCTTATCAGGGATTGTTTTATTGCCTGCCTGGGAAGGGCCAGAATCCAGGCGGAATGTGCCTTTGGGCACTTCAAGGCGTGGTTCAGGTGCCTCCTGACCTGCCTCGATGTGGGGGAGCACAACATCCCCCAGGTAGTCTCAGCATGTTGTGTTCTCCACAACATTGTGGAGAGGAAGGGGGAGGCCTTCCTGCTGGAGTGTGGGGCAGAGGCCAACTGGGAGAGACAGGCCTTTGAGCAGCCATGCACAGTTGCCATCTGCCAGGCCCATCAACTGGGGGTACACATCCGGCAGGCCCTGAGGGAGAGTTTCTCTAAAGGATCCCGGTAATTCTCCCCACTAGGTGCCTGTGCCTTTCCCCTCTGCCTTTCCCACAACTCCTCCCTTTTTTTCCTTCCCTGTATAGTTAATAAAAACAACAGTTTTGTGTTCAAAAAAGAAGACTGTTCATTTTTTGTGATAAAAATAACTGGGGTGGAGGGGGAGCTGAGAACCTGGATGTAGGGAAGAAGGAGGAGGGGCTGAGAACCTTGGAGTGGGGAGAAAAGGCTCAGAGCCAGGGCTGAGACTGGTACATGGTTCGGGTGGTAGTTCCACCTCGTGTCCGGGGACCTCAGTTACTTTGGGAATGGGGAGGTCCTGAGAGAACAGTGGGATAGGCAGAAGGAGGAGCAGGGTGGAGCAGGGTCAGGCATGGCAGAAGGAACAGGGTCAGGAACAGGGACAGGAGCCAGGTAGGCAATCATCTCTCAGGTGGTGGCACACATGTTGTGGCCCTCCTGCAGCAGCTTGGTCCACATCTGGACCCGCTATTGTTCATCACCGCAGACCTTCTGGACCAGTGGCTACTGCATGTCCTGGAGGACGGACACGCACTTCCTCATGAGGTCCTTCTGGACTCTCCGATGTCTGCTGCTCCCACAGGGTCAGGCGGCTGGCTCTGCTGGTGGTGATCGTCCCACAATCAGAGCTGGTCCAGTTGGGTAGAATAAAGAGAGGTGGTCAGTCATCCCTGGAGACACCATCCCTGAGGCCTTGCCATGATCAGCGAGCTGAGAGCAACAGTCTTCAGGCCAGAGGACAATGATATCCTGGGAGCAAGGCCATGTGTGGCCTGGACAGTGGACCCTGCCTCACAGGGGCCCAGAGGTGCCCAGGGGACCAAGCTCCCCCTTCCCCCATGCCACATCCTGGGAAGTGTCCAGCCCCACTGGGATCCCATGGCTGGGAGATGGGCTGCAAGCAGCCTGGGCTTCCATGGGGCCTGCACACACACCTGTGCCTGGCAACGCTGTCCCTGGGAGCGGGTGGTGCCTCGAGCATGCAGGCATGCCCATGTGCCATGTGCAGCACTCCAGTGTCTGTGTGCAGGCATGTGTGTGCCCTTGTCCGCAGCCTCCTTCCTGGCTGGTGGTGGGAGAGTGTCCCCCCTGGGGGAGTCAGACACATGGTGGGAGGGCATCTCCTCCCAGGGGTCAGAAGTGTGTCTGGCTTCCCCAGAGCCCATGAGCAGGAGCCCGAGGGTGCTCCGGGGCTGCCTCCTAGGGCTGTGAGGCTCAGACTGGCGCTGCTCGTACATCCGTGTTCACAGACTACAGCGGGTTGGCCAGGCCGAGAAGGCCGAGCGATGATCACAGCCCCTCAGCTCCCACCACCTCCACCCTGTGTATGTAAAAAACGAAGAGCACTCACCTGCTGATCCCTCCCCAGCCTCAGAGGATGCCTGGGAGACATCCAGGCCCTGGAGTACCAGCTCCAACATTATGGTGGTGATCGTGATGGCCGTTTCTTCCTGCTCCTCCAGCTCCTCATTCTTGTCCTCCTCCTTCTCATGGGCTGGGATCCCTGGGCGGGTGACGATGGGCGTCTCCAACCCCGAGTCCACCACCAGGGTTGAGGAAGTGGCTGAACCACCCCCCAGGATACGGTGCACTTTGTTATAATAGGGGCAGGAGTGGGGGTCCTGCCCCGGAGCAAGAACTGTGCTCCCTGGCCCTGGCCTAGCCCTGCTGGGGCTCTTCTATTTTACTCCGGACTGGCTCCAGAGTGCGGTGGTGACCCCTCGTGGCCAGACTCTCGGCCATCTGGCCGTAGATGTCCACATTGCGCAGTATAGAGCAGAGATCCTGGAGGGTCTCCTCTTCGCCCCATACCTCCAGGATGTTGCATGCCTTTTCCTGCTCCTGGCAGGCTCCTGGGAGCTGTGGGCATGCTTCCTGGGAGGGCCAGTGGGCTTTTGGGGGGCTTGTGGCTGGGACATAGTGCCCAGATATGTGGCAATGGCAGCCGTGTGGTGGGTTGTAGCTCCCAGGGCTGGCTTCCTGCTACAAGCCCTGTCCCAGGTGTCTGCGGCTTTAACAGCTGCCGGGAGACAGGATCTACGGAGTTGTGATGAGTGTGGATGGAGTGGCCAGCAGGGCGCCTGTGTTATTTCCTGAAGGCCTCTTTTTTTCGGAATAACTCCCTCTTCTGCGTCCACACACGTCTTTTTCTGAAAAAGCTTTTTTGGAACAAGCCTTATTCCTCATAGAATGAGGTTTACCACCATCGGAGAAAGTTCTCTGTTATTATGACTTTTTGTTGAAATGGCTCTATTTCAGTGTGGCCGTTATTCTGGAAAAACGCTGCATGTAGACATACCCCTTGACTCATCCCTCCTGCCCCTAGCAGGACCCTTGCACCATGGCTTGTCAAGTGATTCTTGAAAGTTAGCCTTAAGGTTGTTTTTCCCAGCATCTGTACTATGGGATTCACATACCCCACTCCCTGCCGCAATGAGGTCCTTTTACTACCCTTTACCTTGCATAAAGGGGCTGAAGCAAGGTGAGGATCTCAAACCCCAGCAAATAAACAGTTAGTCAAAAGCAATAAATGTTGCTAGTTATGATTCCTACTGCACAGTTAACCTGGCCCCTGCATGTCCTGTTTATTATGCAGTGTTGTCTAAGACCAACCCAATACATTATAAACTATGTGTAATATGACTATGTATTGTGGAGAAATGCAGATAAATGCAAATAAACAGTTAGTCAAAAGCAATAAATGTTGCTAGTTATGATTCCTACTGCACAGTTAACCTGGCCCCTGCATGTCCTGTTTATTATGCAGTGTTGTCTAAGACCAACCCAATACATTATAGACTATGTGTAATATGACTATGTATTGTGGAGAAATGCAGATAAGTGGAATCTTATCTTTTGTTTCTGTTGCATTAATAGAAGGGTTCTTTTTTTGTATCTTGTTGTGTTTCTCTTTTGTTTGTTAACTAGCAGATGTACCTGGCATCGCTCAGGTCATTAAGTGAAGTAATGAGTTTCGGGGTTTGTTGGAAAATAAAAGGAAAATGTATATGCTTTGTTTCAATGATTGTATTTCAGGGAAAAAAAGAAGTTTTCATTAATAAATGAAGGAAAGTGATTCATACATTAGATAGAGCTTGTTGGTAGACAATATCTGCAGCTTTCCTATCTTTGGCTAGAATAAAAAGGGGATGGGGGCAGGCATGAGGGCAAGAGGTAGAGGGTGCTTGAGGAGGGCAGGGGCTGAGAGTGCAGAACTCTGGGCAGGAGTTTGGGTGTGGGGGGCTCAGGACAGGGAGTGGGGTGCAGGCGTGAGGGCAGAGGGCTAGGAGGGTTGGGAGCTCAGGTCAGGGGGGCGGGGAACAGGAGTCAGAGCAGGGGGATCAGGCAGGGGGCTGTGAGAGTTTACTGTGCTCCCCAGCCAGCAGCTCCTACTGGAGGACAGGGCTCCCTGGGCAGCCCCAGCCCTACACCTTGCTGGGAGGGCGGGAGGCAGCAGAGTTCTATGAGCCGACTCCAGCCTCCAGCTGTCCCTCCTGCCTTCCAGCCTCTTTGGGGGGCTTGGGCCCTGTTGGCTGTCTCCAGCCTGCATCTGGCCTCCCCCTGCACTGCAGCCTGCAGGGGAAGGGAGGTGCGGGGAGGGTAGGGCTTTACTGGCCAGCTCCAGCCTCCAGCAGCCCCCTCCCGCCCGCAGCTGGTCCATGGAGGAAAGGGCTCCAGGGGCCGGCCCTGGCTTCCAGTGGTCCTCCTGGCCTGCAGCTGTTTTTGGGCTGGTCCACGATTCCCAGCCCCAGACTCTCGATGGGTGCATTTCCCTAACCATAATTAGCTATTTTGCCAATATGAGCAGTACCTTTTAATTGTTCAAGTTTCTGTTCCTTTTTTTAATCATCAATGTAAAGATGTCTACAGATTCATGCATAATCAGCAAGCTTCAAGTACAGTTTCACCCTTTACACGACTCTCTTCAGACCTCATGCTTAAGAAATCTTAGGGAGCAAGGTCTAAGGTTGTTGGCACAGTAAACCTCCCACAGCTTCCTAGTCACTCTTCCCACAACTGTGAGCAGAAAAGGGTAACTAAGACATTTAAGTTAAGAAGCTGGGTGACTGTTGCTAGCAGCAGCAGTGAAAAGGCTCCTGAGGATGAGTAAAAAAGGAATAGGTTGAAAGAGTTCTTTCCAAACCTGTCCTGCTGGATTTGAGCTCCTCCCAACATCTGCATTTTATGGCTTTATTTGCAAAATGTTTCCTCTGGGATTCACAGAACCCTAAAGTTATGTGTCAAGTATTGTCCTCTTTCAAGTAGGAAGAATATTTGATAGTAATGAATATGCCCATACATGTTTTTTTTTAAAAAATAGAGAAACCATACTATCCTTTCTTTGTTTCCTCCCAGACAGCAAAATGTGAAAGTGACTCACCATGTGTCCTTTCTAAGTAATGTTACTCTCTCTGTGCACTCATTTTCCCAGCTATAAAACAGATATTAACACTTTCCTACCTCATCGTTCTGTTGACAGTGTTAACTGATTAAAACAATGAAGAGTTTTATTTGTATGAAAAACATGCATATATGATGACAGAGCACAGAGAGCCAGATTCTGACCTGAATTACACTTAGGAAATCCAACCGAGCACCACTAAAGTCAAAGCACTTGCCTAGAATGTAGCCCAGCATGATAATTTTCAGAATCTGCCCCAGTCTCAGAAAACTGATTATTAACAAGTGATAATATAACTAGCAACTCTACAACTAAGCTACTAATGAACCGTGTTTACTGGTTGCCAGGCCTCATGCCAGTCCTTTGGCTTTTCCTGACATACAGCAGTGCAGCCCTACCCAGAGGCAGTCTCAAAGCTTTGTTAGTCTGTAACTGGAAAAACCCACTTCTTCAGAGGAACTTCTTCTTCCATTCATCCGAAGAAGGGGGCTGTGCCCACGAAAGCTCACGATACCATCTACATGTTTTGTTAGTTTCTTAGGTGCTGCAGGACCATTCATTGTTTTTTAAGTTTTTCCATGGGCAGTGTCTTGCCTTTCTTCTGCTATTATATTACCTTTGGTCAGAGCCTCCAGTACATTTCCCTCGGATCATGGTGGCAAGATATGCAGTAAGGATACATTTTCCTCATCTTTGAAGGATACCTGGAACCTTCAGGCTGGCCAGCAGTTTGGAAGGCCATGAACCCTCTTTTTGGTGCATGATTTATCCACTAGTTATTTACTTAATTTACAGATTTACTTGCAATGTTCTTAGAACCCCAACTGTTATTGTACTTTAAAACCTTTTAGTTATTTCACATGCTCGGCTTTTCCCCTTCAACATTAATCTTCTTTCATGAGAACAGAAGTGAACAGAACAAACCAATTATTTGCCAATTTAAATGGGAAGGGGGGAATAGAGGCTAAACAATAATGAAACTAATGATGAATGTCATTCAATTAATATTTATAATGTGCAACAATATTAACAGCAGAAGTACCTTGCTTGCATGTTTGACAGCTCTGCGGTTGCTTAAGAACTGACTGACGATATTTTGCATATTCCCATTGCGCACAGTGTATTATTTTCAGAATTATTTTTACCCTTAATTGAAGTACTGTTTTGAAATTACCGTTTTTTTGCACACTAAAGCTCTGTAAATGATCTCTGGCTAGGGATCTGATTTTGCCTGTCATCTTATCATGCAACTCCTCCACAGGAAGTCAGCCAGCATTTTAGTTGCTATCTATTGGTAGACTCTTCTCTGAAGTATCATGGCTCCCACTAACATGAGAAATCTGTCCCCCTGGAAGACTGGAAGACACATTCTTAACTATGAACATTGCAGTAGTGTCTCTGAGGGCCTGTAGAAGGGGCACCGTGCTTCCTGAATACACCCTTACAGCTGAGTGTTGCCAGTATGGGTTAATCATCCTTAGGTAGCCTAGGCTTAGGAGTCTCTCTAAAAAGTAGGGTGGCCAGCAGTGTTCCTGGTAGGCCGGGCATTTGTGCGGATGCTCAGGAGTGCCACCTAGCTGATTAGTAGAGCACTCACAGCTCTTTTTTTTTTTCTAATAGTAGTGTACGAACACATGCCTGGGTGCAGATAAAAATTTATTCTGCACATGGATGGGAAAGATTAGAGGAAACATTGGTGGCCACATGTCCAGTTTTCAAGTGAACATCTGGTCCAAAAGGGACCATAATTTATTATTTTAGTATATGTCTGAATTTTTCTGAATCAAGTGTCTTTGCACAGACTTGGTCTGAAATATCAAAAGGTGTGAATTAAAACAGATTTACAACTGTCTACATGAGGAATTTACATTGGTCTCTTGCGAGTGTGAAAAATCTACATCCCTGATGGTATGTCTACACTGCAGAGTTTTGTCGGAAAAATGGTCATTTTTCCGACAAAACCTGCATTAGGTCCACACTGCAATTGCATTCTTTCAAAAGTATATTGAAAGAACAGAGGGGTTTTTCCAGCGTTGGTAATCCTCTTTCTACAAGGAAGAAGCCTTTTTCCAAAAGTGCTCCTTTGGAAAAAGGCATGTGTGGACAGGGAGGAAGGGTTGGTTTTTTTTAGAAAGAAGAGGCCTCCAGGAAATAGCACAGGTGCCTGGTGGACATTCGGTCCAAAGGAATCAGGACTCTATAGTTGCTATCTCCTGGCCCCTCTTAAAGCTTCAGGTACCCTGGACAAACCTTGTGGCAGGAAGCCGGCCTGAGAACAGCACCTCACTGTGCAGCTCTCCCTGCCATAGGCCTTGCCACCTGTATCTATACTCTGGGGATTTGTCTACACTACCCCCCTAGTCATACGGAGTTGCAAATGAAGCCCAGGATTTGAATTTCCCGGGCTTCATTTGCATAAAGCCGGCCGGCGCCATTTTAAAATGCCGACTAGTGGAACGAGGTGTACTGCTAGTTCGGATTAGGAAGCCTAATCCGAACTAGCTAGTCCGTGCCGCGTGTAGCCGCACGGCACGGAGTCCGAACTAGCCGGCATTTAAAAATGGCGCCGGCCGGCTTTATGCAAATGAAGCCCGGGAAATTCAAATCCCAGGCTTCATTTGCAACTCCATATGACTACATTACCCCCCCTAGTTCGAACTAGGCGGGTAGTGTAGACATACCCTGGGTTAGGTTTGCATAGCTTTCTTGGTCAGGGGTGCGGATTTCTGACACCTTTTGACCTATTTAGCTATGGTGACTTAAATTCATTTACAAATTTGATGCTATCAATTTGGGCTTAAATTAACTGGTTAATATTAAATTAACCAGTTAATATTAATATTAAGTGAAATATTAACTTGTTAATGCACTACAAAGGCAATTTCCCCCACCTTTGATATTTGCATTTACACATCAAAAGCTATGAATGGGACACATCCAGCCTGAATCAATTAGCATCATTAATACTAGTCCTACAGTTGACAGGTAACTGCTTTTGCTGTTATATATACTCTAGATTCTGTAAATTCCACTTCAACTCATCTGATGAAGAAGGGTTTAACTGTGAAAACTCATGATATAATATATTTACCTTTAAGAGTCCACAGAACTGCGCTTGTTTTTAAATTTTACACATAGACCTAACTGAAGAGTTGTACTAACTATTGCAGCTAAAAAAAATGCATGCTATTAGCCAAAATAGTAATCATAATACAACTTTCAAATGTAGATGAGGCCTTATACAATACCCAAATCAAACAGAAATGAAGAGGCATCTAACTTTCTTATGTAACTCTTCTGCTAGGTGGAGGAACCAGGTCCACATTCAATATCCATGGGTTCCTCTCCATCCATCCAACACAGAACTGGTTCAAGCTCCCACCCAGTAACATCGGATATTCACACATGACCCCCTCATGCCTCTGAGAGGCAATGTTTTCCCACTTGCAAGCAGAGTCTTAGCATAGAAATGAAACTTTTCAGGGAGGGAGGTAACGTGGCATTAATTTGGGAAATCACCACAGAGTTCATACACATAAACCATGAGTAAAAGACCCACCCCAAGTAAGTCCTTTTCCTCTCAGGTTCTTAAGTCCAGCCATGTAAATGTCCCTTTCGCATGCCCAACCCTTCTCTTCACTCTGCCCACAGTTGCTGCCCATGGTCAGAGGTGCATCTACAGAGTTCACCACGCATACTGACTTGGGGGGGTGTGTGTGAGGGGAGATAAAGAAGCATCTTATTCACTCCACTGGTCACTCGCATCTGCCTGCTCACTGCTCTCTGCCGTGCCCTGCTGGCCACTTGTGCTGGCTGCTTGTTGCATCTCTCTGGCCACCCCACCATTCATCCTCTGCCCCTGCCTGCTTGTGGTGGATTTGGCTTTGGACAAAAACCCAGTGATTTCAGCTCTCATTGATTCAATTCTTGGCCCAAAGCATAGTTCAGCCACAAGAAATTTCAACATTTGCTGGATTTAATTTAAAATAATAAGAGACTCCTTATGGAGCCTACCATTGAGACAGCGGGGAGAAACAGGCTGAACTAGTTTTACAGCCAGTGCCTGGAGGGCATGTAGCCTGCTGATTCAAAGTATTGCCTTCCCCTCTTAACCTCACAATAGTCTGGCAGTGGAGCTCTTGTCCATCAAAGGTCTTTTAAAATGACAGTCTCTCTCTCCTTTTGAACTGGGTGAAGCACAGTCTGTATTTCCTGTATTCCTACAATAACTGAAAGCTTTAGTGACCAACTGTCGCCACACAATTCCTGCATTTAGTATGAACATAATTTGTGACCCCCACAACCACCAAATTGAATACAGTGCGCAAAACACCACTGCAACAGTTGAATATCTAGCAAATATAAGCAAGCAGGAGCAAACTGCATTTACATATGCACACCTGGCATCTCATTCTTTAAATTGAGAGTGTCTCCCTCTTTTGAGCCAGATTAAGCACAGTCTTTTTTTTTTTTTTTTGCATTTTCACAATAATTACAGACATTGCAATTAGTATTAACACAACTTGTGACTCCACACCAGACAAGTTGATTACAATGAGCAAAATATCACTCCATCAGCTGAATATTTAACAAACCTAAGCAAAGCAGGAGGAAACTATTTACACACCCAGGGTCTTCCTTCACTTCTAGCTAGATGTAAGGGACACATTCCTTTAGATCCTGCTTGCATCATAGTCTCTACATAGTTTTTATAGGAGTTATATAACTAGCGGAGAGGCATAAGGATCTTGCGCAAAAAGGGGTTTTTGAACAAAAAGGCAACTTCCACACTGCTTGTTTTTGTGCAAAAACCCCTTGCGCAAAAACGTCTTAAATAGATTATACAAAAGCACAACAAAATACTAATCAATGCTTCATTCGCATACCCTCTGCAGGCAAAAGCTGGCAGTGTAGACAAAGCCCTAATGCATGGGTTCCCAAACTGGGGGCATGCCCCCCGGGGGGGATGTGAAGAAATTCCAAGGGGGTCGTGAAGTGACCCAGCCCTTCTCCGCCCCTCCCCCCCCTTGTCCCCTGGTCATTCTTCCCTCTTAAGTTTTCCTGCCATTTTTGTTTTTTGGCCCTGGTTGGTTCCTTTATTTTGGGGGGGGGGGGCTCAACAAGTTTTGCTGCTATTGGGGGGGGAGGGGCGTGAGGGTTTCTCAAAAATCGAAAAGAGGGCATGATGCCGAAAAGTTTGAGAACCACTGCCCTAATGTGAAAGTAAGGACAGATGAGCCAGTTGGAGAGAACAGAATAACTTATCTCATCCTTTTGTGGCAACTCCCCCCAAAACTGCCCCCTTTTTAATGTGTTTTCAGAGTCTGCACTATTTAGTTAAATATTGTTCTTCATTATTTTTCATTTTTGTGTCCCTGATTTCTGACCAGAAGTGGAAGTTCAAAATGCAAAAAAAAAAAAAAAAAAAAAAGCTGCTGCTTTTGGGGATATTGCCCCCAAAACTCTTAGCAGGAAATATTGGACATCTGAAGGGAAAGTTCACCTTCTTTCCAGCTCAGTTTTGTAGATCTGAATAATAAGGAAAAGCGCCCAAACTTTAACCAGTTTATTTGAACTGCCCTAAAGTCCAAACTTTTTAAAGCTCCCCCTATCATAACTCATGGACAGCATAGACTTCTCCTTTATTTTTAGGAGAAGACATGTAGAATGGAATGTGATGACCAGCAAGCTATAACAAAACCAAGAGAAATGCTAGTTTCAATTAATTAACTAAAGAAGTTATATCCCTTTTTGGTCATGTTTTTAAAGCCAACTGGAAGGGGCAACTTTCTGCTTTAAATTGTTTAAGGAAGAAAAAAAAGAATAAGAGTAAGCACACAGTGTATTAAAAAAATCTAAAATTTGCCTGAGTGTAAGTATGCTAACTGGTGCAGAGTTCTCCAAATATGGACTCAATATGTTTCAGAGGGGCATGAGCCAGGTCTCATGAGTAAACAAAATAAAAATATCAGAAGGAATGTTTTAATAGCTACTTTTTGTTCCCAGCCCAAATAGTTTATTTGCTTAATTTGTTAAAGTCTGAAGCACCGTTAGGCTGTTAGTTATTTTGAATACTTCACTCCCGTACACTATCTTTGCACTGTGATATTCCCTTTAAATGCATGGAGTCCAAAACACTAGTATTGGAATTAGACCCATTATTTTCTAATGAACTGTTTAGAAAATAAACTTTTCAACAAATGGAAAATCACTGTTTGTCCAACTTCTGTAATATATATACAAAGTGAGATTTAGTGCTCCGATAGGCCTACATAAATCCCAGTATTCAGAACTTACTCAAAAAATGCATATTAATCACTCAGATGAAAGACTATCTTCTAATTAGAAAAACAACATGGAGACAACACAGGAGAGATTTGTATTCAATTCCCAGCTGCCCCTCTGACTCAGTTTTTCCATCTATAAAATGGAGATGATACTGATCTCTTTTGTAAAGCATTGAGATCTACTAAGGAAAACAGGTAGGTATTATCATTATTACTGAGATTTGTGCTGGAATTCCAAAATTTGTCTCATCTCTGTGGCTCATTTAAGGTACGTCTACACTGCATGGCTATTTCGGGATACTGGAGTTATCCCGAAATAGCTACCCCGCATCTACACAAGTTTCCTAGTATTTCAAAATATTTTTCAAAATAACGGGCATGCTATGTCACCATCCCAGTAACCCTTGTTGCACAAGTGTTAAGGAATGGCTCGAAATAGCGTGTTATTTTGAAATTTGGTGCCAAATTTCAAAATAAGCTATTTTGAAATAGATTTGAAATAAGATATGCAATTTGTGTATAGCAAATTGCTTACAGACGCTTAGGATGCATCTACACAGCACCCTAAACTTGAAATAAGATATGTAAGATACTTCATTTCACTCTGCCTCAGTTTACAGATCTCTAAATTGGGGATACTAATCTTTACCTACCCGAAAGAGGTATCATGATAATCAACCCTGTTTACAAAGGACTTTGAAGATATTAAGTGCTAAGCATGAATATTACAATTAGTAATATGCAAACTGGGCAACAGAATAGAAGTTTGACATAGTTTACATAGGATTCCTAGAATATGGACTCTCATCTGAATTGCTCAAACTTTATTTTTACCTAAGCGTAATTCAGGGGCCAATGTCTAACTTATAATTTATAGCTGCAATTTTGAAATTGCCTGCATTTTTGGAAGACAAGCCCTCTTACTGTATCTCCAACATAAGTGAATTAATGTTAAAAAACTGACTTATTTTTCTACATTTACATATTTAATTATCGGGGAATGTCAATCACTGACCACATAGCTAAGGAACTAAAAGTCCTTCAGAATGGATACTGAAGGAAGGCAGCCAAGCTTCGAAACCACAAGCACTAGACAAATGAAATATAGCAAAGGAAGGGCTCTCTTTAACATCAAAGTAAAGCCATAAGCTTGATTCTACAAGGTACTGGGCATCCTCACCTCCACTGGCTGTAGTGGGAAGGTACCGAGCAGCATAAAGGAACAGTAGGGGTATGTCTAGACTACATGGCTCCATCGATGGAGCCATGTAGATGAGTTTACTAGACATACTGCTCGTCAACTGCTCCGGAAAACCTCATTCCACGAGGCATAATGGAGCGGTCGACAAAGGCTTCCGTTGTCGACCACGGCGCATCCAGACTGCCCCGCTGTGCCGCCAAACAGCTGATCGGCACAGAGCGGCGGCCGTTTTTATGTAAATGAAGCGGCGATTATTTAAATCGCCGCTTCATTTTCCTATGTCTAGTAAACTCATCTACATGGCTCCGTCAATGGAGCCATGTAGTCTAGACATACCCTAACTGCTGCATGGGATGGGACCCTCAGTATGTTTCTATCCACTGTGATGCCTGTGGAGTTGCATGTTTCAGTTAAATGACCGCAAAGATTTCCGGATTTATTATTCCTTTGTTGGCATTCCGCTTGCTAAGCTCCCTGACGGACCAGCCAGTTCTGCAGAAAACACTTTAGTTAGCAGATTCCGTGGTATCTCTGAGGGAGTATAAATAGACAAGGAGAAGCTTGGCCCCCTAATAGAAGCACTGCTTCAAACTCATCAACAACTTCCTCTTCTGAGACTGTACTTTAAACTGGGAGAAGGCTGTTCTGGCCATGAGAGAGTAGCTATAGTAACATATATTGTTTGTTTTCATCCCCTCCCATCAGAAGCAGCTTCTGTGAAATGGACAAAACAGACAAGCAGGTTTTAATGTGAGAAAAGACTCTGTCTATCTCTGGATTTTGCCTTAACAGCTGGGTAAGTGTGATCAGATCCTTTTTCAGCCCTGATTTCCTTTGTTAGCAAATCACCAATATGGCTCAGTTCTGAGTTCCTTGCTCAGTAAACGTTATTCTAGTATGATCTGTAGGTTGGAAGGGAGAGCAGTTTCTTTCTCAGTATAGCTCTACACGATGTAGTCAATATACCCATTTCAGATTAAAAAAATAAAGTTCAGTCCCATGGAAGATAGAACTCCATCTTATTTTTGTTTCCTGAAAGGCTTCTTACACTAACAACATTTTACTTGCGCATAGCCCCTAACACAGTCATCATCAATAGTTTGCTATCAGGAAAACCCTGCACTGGTAGGACAATGAAAGAAACATTAGATCTGAATAAGCCTAAAATACTTGTATTTTTTCTGTCATGACCATTTAATTAAAACTACAAGACTGAGATTATCTAAGGAGGACAGACACTCAGCTCCCATTGACTTTCATGGGAGGTTTGTTTGATTAAGGACTCGATAATTTAGCCAGTTTTCTTCATTATAGCTGAAATGTGTGATTCAAAATTAACCAGACTTCATCTCAGCTTTGTTTAAGAAAAAAATTAGAGTACATTTACAGTCATTTTCTTGGTGTAGCTAGTGGCGACCTCTTTGTTGCTGGCATTCAGTAACTAGACCATAACTTCAAGCCACCAGGCAACTACTGGTTGTCTAGGGAAATAGGAGTGAAGCAAGGCAGCTATTTGCTCTTTGGCTCCCCAGAAAAATAATCTATTACAAATTTTATGGTGAGCATGTTAAACCTGTGGAACACATTGCCTGGAGATGTTGTGAAGGCCAAACCAGAGCTCAAAAAAAGAATTAGATAGGTTCATGGAGGATTGGTCCATCAATAGCTATTGGATAAGATGGTCAGGGATACAACCTCATGATCTGGAAGTCCCTTTCTGCTGACTGACAGAAGCTGGAAGTGAGGGACACAAAATGGGTCATTTGGTGATGGTCTGTTCTGACCTGACTATTCCCTCTGAAGAACCATCATTGGCTGGAGTTGGAAGACAGAGTACTGGGCTAGATGCATGGGTGTCAGATAGCCTAGGCGAGTGAAGGCTTTGCCTTCCCAAACCGCCAGGCACGTCCCTGTCCACACTCCACCCCCAGAATGCCTACTGTAGGCGTTATGGGGACAGAGTGTTGCTGCCCCCCAGCGCTCATCCTCCCTGTGCTCCAGAGCCAGGGAGGCTGGAGCCATGTGGCCTCCTCCTTCCCCAGTGCTCCAGGCTGGGGAGCCTGGGGTATGTGTTCATACACAACTCCTCTCATCTCCTCCCCATGGTGGTGGGGAGTGCACGCGTTCGGCGCACTGCCTTGCTTCCTCCCCTCCCGGTGGTGGGGGCCTCAGCAAGTGGGTGGGGCTGGGGGCCTACCTCCCCCAGCCCTAGCTGCACCAACTGCCCATGGCTAGTTGGACCATTGGTCTGATGCAAAATGGCTGTTCTTATGTAAAGAAAGTTAAGCCCTGAGATCTAAAGCAATTACTTACACTGAGCATCACAGTTTCTCTCTTTGTCTCTGTTTTCTTTCATCATCTTTAGCTAATGTTTCAGAAACCTGGTTCTTTTTCAGGCCACCCAATGACCTTATCATTCAGAACACTATGCAAGTAACCTGCACTACCCAGATGTAAGAAGCTGCTGAACTCGTTTAAAAAAAAAAAAACCCTAGGGTGGAAGAGTCATGAGAACAAGTCATGAAGTTCTTTCAGTCCTAGTTTGAATTATTTCCTGTTTCTTGGCACAAAAATAGCTACAACTGTTCAGGCACATTCATAGATAGAAAGTTGCAACTCCAAGAGCGGTTTCTTGAATAAAGGCTGTCGCTTAATTAACTTATAGTCTTTCTTATTTTTTTGTGTATAAAATGTTGTAAAAGACAAGTCTATGTCATTTTCACCCAGCAATAAATCTATACAATTGATGAGATCTACACCAATTCCTGGTTGATTACATCCTTTATCTGGATGGACTCCAATGAGGTTACATGGGATGCTAATGAGAGAAACGTTTGGCCCCACGTTTTTTGCTACGTGTACTACTCAGTAATGCAACACAAAGCAGAGGATTAAATGTAGCAATTTAAAACAGACTGTCTTTTCTTTAAAGTGATGTTAGCTAAACAAAGTTATAATTGCCCATCACAATATTTACCTTTGCTACTAACTCTTCTGTCTGCAAACTACTTGCTTGTGTGAGATAGTGATGGGAAAGAGAGGAAAGTATATATTTTAGGTCTTTTTTGTAATTTATGAAATATCGGAAGAAAGATTAGGTAGCATTAATTCATCATATAATGTTTTCACAGGGAAAATTACTTGGCAAAAGAGCATATTATGTAAGCTCAGTCAGCCAGCTCCAAGGGTTGCAGTGCTATTTGCCCCAGGCCAATTATATTTTACATGATCAACACACCCAATAATTAAATAATGAACTAGTTTCTTTTGGAAACTCCATAAAATGTCACATAGACCGAAGAATATTTTTCTTGCCTCTGTTATTCCTGCTGAAGAAACAGCTGGTTCTTTTTTCTTCAATCAACATGAAGCCTGAAGGGGCCCAAATTCAAAAGTGATTATATTTTATGTCATTTATGTGCATTACAAGTTGACAAATTCAACTTGTGATCCACCCCGTCAACGTTATGTTGATCTTATTTCCAGACATCCAAAGGAAGATAGTTCTTACAGATTGATAAAAGTTGTTGACTGATCTATTGATTCCCAGACCTCCATCTCCCAGGGGAAGGTTTAGCTTTATAAAGTTCACGTTCATAAGGTTTTTGTTCTGAAATAAAAGCTGCTGCTGGATTGTATTTCCCTTCTATGGTATTGAGCAACAGGGACAAAAAACAGAAAACGTTTCTTTAGTACACACCTTGCAGGTGGTCTTTTGACAGAATTCAACTAACATCTAGGATGCTGCTTATTCCAAAGATAAGAGCATTTACTCCATAAAAAATAACTTAATTTGAGGAGAATAAAAACACTTCAATGGAAATAAACCTACAGTGTTGTAAGTACTGTGCTGCATAACTTTTCATATTTATATATGTAAGCAGGGTCTGAAACAGTGCTTCCATTGCAGCCAGCTGGAATGGGAAAGGAATGCTGGGTGTAGTTATGTTCACTCAGTTTGCTGAGATCTGCCAGGTATTCAACAGTTGTTATGTAAATACAGTTCACGCTGGAATGGGAAAGAAATCCTGAGTGTGGTTATGTAAATACACTTCACTCAGGTTGTTTAGGCCTGCTAGATATTCAATTGTTAGAATGGTGTTTTTCCTGTTGTAACCAATTTGACAGTTCCGGGGTCACAAACTGTGTTAACCCTAAATGCAGGAATTGTAAGATATGGCTGCAATGCTTGCAGTTATTTGGAATGCAGAAAAGTCATACTGTGATTAACTCACTTCAAAGGAGAGAAACTGTGAGTGTAAAGAATCTAAGATGGACAAGGCTTCCTCTGCCAGACTCTGTGAAGTCAACTGGGGGGAAGGGCAAAGCTCTGAATCAGCAGGCTGCATGACCTCCAAGCGTGAGCTATAAGACTGGTTCAACATATTTCTCTCCCTTCCGCCCCCGGTCTAATGATAGAATTAAAACAGACTCCATAAGGATTCTCTTTATTATTTTAACATTTTATTCAAGTGGATGCTGGAATCTTTTGGCTATACTGTGGGCCAAGAGCTGAAATCACTCAGAAGCTGAAACCACAGAAAGCTGAAATCACTAGGTTTGGCCCAGAAACAAATCCATCACAAGGCTGGCAGAGTGTCTGATGGGAGTAGCAACAAGGTTGATAGGTGGCCGATAGGAGCAGTAGCGAGCAGGTGGCCAGGCAGTCAGCAGGAGTAGCTCATAAGTGGCACTGCCACATGTTCAACGAGGAGGGGACGTCATGATGATGTACCTATGAACTCTGGATAGAGCCATGAGTGGGATGTTTGAAGTAGGTGGGAACCACATTATATGAGTTGAGGGTTGGACTAAAGATCTTTAAGCAAAAGACTGCTCTGTGGACTCTTTGCTTGCGGGGTTTCTTTGTTTATGTGTGTTTCTGTAGATTGATACTAGATTACTGTTATTAAACAGACTGTGTCTGTCTCCGACTCAGTGCTTGCAAAAAGGAAAGTATTGCCTCTAAAGGTGCCCAGTGGGTAGGTTGGAATTTTCCCAGTTTACTGGGTGGGAGCACAAGCCAGTTTGGTTACCTTGTTGAGAGAACCTCCCTAGATACTGAACCTGTTCCTTCTGGCTGCTGACTGAAGGCTTACATATATAAATGCCTATTTGGGCATGGTTTGTTTCAAGTTTCACTGCTAAAGCACTGCAGTGGGGGCTGTGTTGGAATAAGAAGCTGAGAGAAAACTGTGAAGCCTGTAGCTTAGTGTCACAAGGAATAGGGCAGGTGTAATGCACCTGAACACACCACTTGACCCATTGTTTCAGATCTCAAAACCTAAGCTGGCTCATTAGTTGGATACTGGATTCCAAGATACCCTGTGCTCAGGGGAGCTGACAGCTTCTGTGGGATTCCAAGCAAGATGTGTGTCGGGGGGGGGGGGGGTCTCCATGCCTGTCAAAGGGATGGAGCTTTGGATGGGAGAAGCAGGACGAGGGGCAGCTAGTCCTCTGTGCCTCCTGGACTGTGGCACTTGGTCCCACCCCCACATCTTCAGAGCTGCACAGAGCAATGCTCTGGCAATAATTTAAAGGGCCTAGCAGTAAGAGCAAGGGAACCTGTCCCCTTTGCTCCCCCTCTTCCCAAGCACACTAAGGAGTGGCACTGGCTTAGTAAACAGAACTATTCCTTCTGTTTCATGTTTGAATCAAAATATCCTGGATGGTGCTAGGAAGCTTAGCTAACACCATGACTGTACTCTTAGAAATACCTGCGGTGGACTGGATATCTTGCTGCTATTGGTATTATAATTTGGATAAATAGTGAAACAAAAGGACTAACATTCTGTTGTCATAAAAGCAGTATTGAGAACTCCAAGCATTCAAAAAGCATGAGATGCTTCCCCAAAACCATGAGGCTGTCTTAAAAAATCACGAGTTAAAAAGAATTTGCCTTCTAAGATTTGAGCTTCTGGGACATGCGTGGGTCATGTTTTGTGACTCTTTTCCTGCAATCATCAGAGCTAAAAACTTACCAAAAATGAAGACTGAGATACTCACCAAATTCCTCTAAGACCTGGGATTATACGAAAACCACCAAATATCCTGAGACACTGAAATAGTGTCACAAGAGTTGGAATCACTGTAAAGATCTCGTAAAAGAATTAGGGGGCTATCTTAGCTCTTCTGACCAAATTCTAGTCAGGGTAATTGCATTCTACTTACTTAGCCTCCTTTTATGTTTCAGATAGGTTTGGGATTCTTCATTTCCTGACTTATACTGTTTTGTACAATGTTAGATGGCTCCTGTTCCACCCCAGAGCAGGTTGCAGTGAATCGATGCCTGGAAGGATATCCAGAAACTTCTTTGATTATTTTGGGAAACATTTGGGGATTCTTTTTCTACCTATCTTCTCCATGCAGTTTGCAGATCACCTCTGTTTACCGATCAAAAAAACCCAGAGATTTTACTATTGTTAGCCCTGCAGAACCAAATTACCTAGGAGGAGTAAACTGGATTCTGTCCTGCTTTGTTAATAAAATCAGCAATAGAGCTCTTATTGAAGAATATTTTTCCTGGTGATTTAAAGAGCACTGACTCCAATTTGTGTCATAGGACATTTCTCTTTCTACTCCTATTTTTACAACCTCCCCTCCACTTTTTATTCCACCATTTGTCTGGCATTGGTCTCTCCTTTCTCTTGGATCATTAGGGCCATCAAGCGATTACAAAATTTAATCGCAATTAATCACGTGGTTACTCGCGTGCACCTCCCCTTTGAAATGCCACGGCGGCGTTTCAATGGGGCAGCACTTCATGGAGCCCAGGATCAGCTGGAGTCCCCAGCTGACCCCGGGCTCCATGCAGCGCTACCCCTTGGAAGTGTCGTAGTGGCGTTTCCAACGGGCAGTGCATTAGGAGCCGGGGATCAGCTTGGGACTCCAGCTGATCCCCGGCTCTGCTGTTGCAAAGCCCCTTTGAAGCACCAGAGCAGTACTTCAAAGGGGCCTTGCAACACAGAGCCGGGGATCAGCTGGGCACTCCATCTGATCCCTGGATCCGCTTGCACTGCCCCTTTGAAGTGCTATTTTGGTGCTTTAAAGGGCCAGTGCATTAGCAGCCTGGGATCAGCTGGGGACTCCAACTGATCCCCAGCTCCACGTTGCAAAGCCCCTTTAAAGAGCTGCTCCAGTGCTTCAAAGGGGCTTTGCAACAGTGAAGCCGGGGATCTGATGGGGACTTCATCTGATTCCAGTCTCCACTTGCGCTGCCCCTTTGAAGCACAGGAGCAGCACTTCAAAGGTGCAGCGCAGCATTAATGCCTGCCATTAGTGAGTTAAAACAATTAATGCATTAATTCTGCCTTGCATTAATTGCAGGCGTTAACACAGGTCGATTGACAGCCCTACAAATCTTAGAGCTTTTTGTGCAAGAACCATCTCCTTCACAGCTCCTACCACCTGGGTCAGCCTTCTTGGATGCCTCCGCCTGACTGACTCTTCCTCTGTTAGAAAACGGCTGGAGATGTTGATTGTCGAAATCAAGGGTGGGGAACCTTTGTTTGATCAGGGGCCACTGAACCACAGAGAAATCAGTTGGAGGCCACACACAGCTGAGAAGCAAAGAAAAAAAAGACACCTCACTCATAGTCAACTTGGGAGTGCTGAGGCACCGGTGGGAGGCATTGAGGCCAAGGTTTGGAGACTTGTCACAGGGCTGGAGTGCAAGCGCTGGCTCACTGCACTGCAGGGGGAAGCCCTAAACCCCACCGTGGGCTGGATCAAAGTAAGCCAGGGATTGGATCCAACAGAACACAGTTACAGCCACATTATTTGTTCTTTCCAACTATTAACAGTACTAAAGGGCAGTTAACAATACACTACATGCTTTCCTAACATCACTTTTCCATGTCTGCAATTTCTGTAGTTTCCACAGGGATGTTACTCCATCTCCCATGGGAGAAAGTGGGCTATCTGTTTTTGTATGTTTGGTGGGGGTTGGAGGGGTGGGGCAGGGAGGACATCCATGCTGTGAAAAGTTTAAAAGCCTTTATATTAGACCATATTATGTTGTGGACTAATCAATTGACAAATTCTTCATTTATAAAATAAGTCTTTCTGTAATTGCGTAAGTGTAAAAGCAAGTTGAAATTCTTCAGTAAAGTTCTGAACTCTCCGATAACTTGAAAACTGCTGACCAGATGAGCTCATAAAAAATCCCTCTCAAAAATACTGTGCAAGAAGTTTTGACAAACAAGCACCTCTGCTTGAGCTTATGTTTTGGCAAAATGTTTCTCGCTGAAGCTAGATCACCAGCATCTTTCTGACCTTTACTTACCATCCTTGACATATTTTCAGTGTCATGAAAAAGTCAAGAATTCACCTTTCAGCAAAGGCAAGCATTTTACACAGGGGGGGAATATATGATGTATAACCAGCATTCTTTACTGCCTGGTCTGTGCTGGCTCCTTTTCGCAGAATGACCCCAACATCCTCCCAGTTCTGAATTTCCCCCAAATCATCCTACAGTATAACAATCTGCAGAGGTTCCCAGATTTATGACTTTCTGTATTACTCATTTCAGGCTTGGCAAGTAAGAGCTTTGCCACTGCTATGCTGTGAGACAACACCCTGACACACTACTTGTCTGCCTCACCAGCATAACTTTCAGGATTCTGCCAATCCAAACCTAGCCTTGCAAGTAACAAATAGCGACCCCTAACTCCCAGGTACCCCAGAGACATCTCCTTGCAGTGCTAGTCCTCTCACTGAACACTGAGGGTATGTCTACACGAAGGCTATGTCTACACTATGTCCAGAGAACGTGTCTGCTCTTCTGCCTTTTTTTTTTTTTGCAAAAGAGTAGACGTGCTCTTTCGGAAGCCCTGTCTTCCTCCTCCAACGAGGAAGAAGGATTGTTCCGAAAGAGGAGGCTTTTCCAAAATTTGGCCCATCTACACGGGTCAAATTTTGGAAAAGCTTCTTCTGAAAAAACTATTGGGAAAAGGAGCACAATTTGCTTACCTTTTTCCAATAGATCATTGTAGTGTAGACATAGCCTAGGAAATTATTTCAAAATAATAACTCCCGAAATAGCATGTCCACACTACAGAGAAGCCTCAAAATTAGTTTGAGGCAGGCTCCCTTAATGTGGTCACGCTACCTCAGTTTAGAGCCCCAGGAAGCATTGCGGAGTAATTACTTTGAATGACTCTGGGGAGTAGTTATTTCGAAATAGCAGCAGTGGAGTGTCCACACTACTGCTATTTTGAAAAAAAACTATTTTGAAAAAGTGTTATTCCTCATGGAAAGCAGGAGTTATTGTGAAATAACCAGGCCATTATTTTGAAATAATGGGCTTGGTGGTGTGGGTGCTCTACTTGTTATTTCAAAATATGTGTAGACCAGGGCTCACAGATTTATTATGTTCCTTGCTCCTTTAGAGAGACAATAAAGTGTAGCTCATTAATTTATCTGGGATTGGACTAGCATTCTTATTTCAATCACAGCATTGAATTGGTTTATAGTAAAACACATTTATGAAACAAAAAAGCATAGGTGTAAGTGATACCCATAAAAATATGCTTGCAGCTGCCTGTGGTCATTCCTCTCTATCAAGCTCAAAGGTAGGCCATTCTGCCTCACTGTATCACATAGCGTAGTCAATTACTAGAGTAGGGCTCTTGTCTAGGCAAAACTCAGCACCCCTCAGTCTATAGGCTGAGCCTCCTGGCAGGGCAATCAGTAATTTACACAGTCTGGGACTTTGGCTAGCTGTACCCCTTTCCTGCTCCCCCCAACCCTGATCTCTCTCCTGGCATCTTGGAGTGCACCTTCCTCAGATCTCAGGCCTTATACTGTCACCATTCAGAGTTGAATCCCATGATTCTCCCACTCTTAGACTAAGTCATGGGCTACTATAGACTATGTATCAACCATGCTCATCCAACGGTTAGGGTTGTGAGGCATCAGATTTTTGATTGGAAGGGACTTGGTCAAAAAGGGACCCTGGCAGTTCTGATCACCACTGCCAACTGGACCATTAAAAATCCAGCTGGCAACTCAGCAGGGGCCTGGGGCTAAGGCAGGCTTCCTCCCTCCCCAGGTTCTCTCTGCCAATGGCCAACACCCTGCATACCAGCTCAGCAGCTCCCATTGGCCAGGAACCATGACCAATGGGAGCTGCAAGGGCAATGTCTATGGATATGAGTGCAGTGCACATAGCCTCCTTGGCTACCAATGCACCTAGGGTCCACAGGGACCTGATGAACACTTCCTGGGAAACATGATAAGCACCACTAGGACCACACACCTCTCAAGCATCCCAACAACCCTGCTCCAGCCTGTTGTTCCCTGTGCCAAGACTCCCTCCTAGGACTTGCACTCCCCTACACCAATGTTCCCTCTAATTTTTCCCATCCATGTGTAGAATAAATTTGCTTAGGTGCACCAAGCCATGTGCAGATGCACACCATCAGTAGAAACACATGCTGCCAGTCAAGGGCACTCTGCTAATGAGCTGGGACCATTTAAATTTCTCCTGGGTGGCCAACCAAGCACTCAGCTTACAGGGAACACTGCCTCCAAGACCCACTCCCTGCCCCAACCTTGAATCCCCTCCTACATGCCAAACCCCTTATTTCCAGTGCTACCCAAAAGTCTGCACCCCTAGTCACAATCCTTACCTCCTACACTCCAAACTACTACCCCAAACCAAAGCCCTCTCTCCCACCCTGAACTCATTTCTGGCCCCACCAGAAGCCCACACCCCAAGCCACAGCCATGACCCTCCCTCCCACGCATCAACCCTCTACCTCAGCCTGGAGTGCCCTCTTCAATCCAAAACCCTCATCCCTGGCCCTACCCCAGAGCCTGCACCTCCAACCAGAGTCCTAATCATCCACAGCATACCAACCCCCTGACACAGTGGAGTCAGGGTGAGGGAGAGCGAGTGATAGAGGGTGGGGTGATAGAGAGAGCAAGGGCCTCAGAGAAGGGGCCTGCAGGCAGGGGCATGGCAATTTTGTGCAATTAGAAAGTTGCCACCAACAATTCCAACTGGGTTTGGTACCTGTGAGCCTTTTCTTTGGGAATCTCGGACCAGCAATGACCCCCCCCCCCCCCAGCAGCCTTTTTAAAATCAAAGCATTGTGTGATCTAAACAGCTAAAACACTGCATAACAGAAAAATGGGTTTACACGCATGTCTGTCTTATATAGAGGTCTAACTTAGCTCAGACCTAACCTCTGGGAGTCTAGGTTTCCCTTAACTCTTTCTCACCATGCCTTTGAGGACCTTTCTTTACAGACAACCAAATGTAGTCTGAGAAATATTTAGGTGCTGAAAGGCCTTTGTTCTCAGTTTCCTGCATCTTCTTTCTCCTGCTGCTCAGTACTACTCCAGAGAGCTTAGCAAGGTATTGAAGGTGGAGGAGAACTAATGGTGCCTGCACTGTTCTTCAAGGGCTGGTAGATGGAAGGCCACCTAAAGTGCTGCTTTTGCCTCCTAACATGCAACAGACTCTTCTTGAATTAACCTCATGGATTTTGTACAATAGCCCTTTACATCAATCACACATGCACCCAACGATTTAGATATTGGCATAGAGAGTACAATTATTAAGTTTGCTGATGATGCCAAGCTGGGAGGAGTTGCAACTGCTTTGGAGGACAGGGTCAAAATTCAATATGATCTGGACAAACTAGAGAAATGGTCTGAGGATGAAGTTTAATAAGGACAAATGCAAAGTACTCCACTTGGGAAGGAACAATCAGTTTCACACATACAGAAAGGGAAGGGATTGTCTAGGAAGAAGTACTGCTGAAAGGGATCTAGGGGTCATAGTGGACCACAAGTTAAACATATGTCAACAGTGTGACACTGTTGCAAAAAAAGCAAACATGATTCTAAGATGCATTAAAAAGAGCGTTGTGAGCAAAACATGAGCAGTCATTCTCCAGCTCTACTCTGCACTGATTAGGCCTCAGTTGGAGTATTGTGTCCAATTCTGGGCACCACATTTCAAGAAAGATGTGGAGAAACTGGAGAAGGTCCAGAAAAGAGCAACAAAAATGATGAAAGGTCTAGAAAACATGACCTATGAGGGAAGACTTAAAGGACTGGGCTTGTATAGTTGAGAAAAGAAAAGACTGAGAGGGAACATGATAGCAATTTTCAAGTATCTAAAAGGGTGTTACAAGTATCCCAGGATACTCAAGGAGCTGATAGAGGAGGTATCTGAGCCTTTAGCTATGATCTTTGAAAAATCATGGAAGACAGGGGAGATTCCAGAAGACTGGAAAAGGGCAAATATTGTGCCCATCTATAAAAAGGGGAATAAGAACAACCCAGGAAACTACAGACCGGTCAGTTTAACGTCTGTCCCAGGGAAGATAATGGAGCAGGTAATTAAGAAAATCATATGCAAACACTTGGAAGGTAATAAAATGATAGGGAATAGCCAGCATGGGTTTGTGAAGAACAAGTCATGCCAAACTAATCTGATAGCTTTCTTTGATAGGATAACGAGCCTTGTGGATAAGGGAGAAGCGGTGCATGTCATATACCTAGACTTTAGTAAGGCATTTGATAAGGTCTCGCATTATATTCTTATTGATAAACTAGGCAAATATAACTTAGATAGGGCCACGATAAGGTGGGTGCATAATTGGCTGGATAACCGTAGTCAGAGAGTTGTTGTTAACGGTGTTAAATCCTGCTGGAAAGGGATAACAAGTGGAGTTCCGTAAGAGTCTGTTTTGGGACCCGTACTGTTCAATATCTTCATCAATGATGTAGATATTGGGATAGAGAGTACGCTTATTAAGTTTGCAGATGATACCAAACTGGGTGGGGTTGCAACTTCTTTGGAGGATAGGGACATAATTCAAAATGACCTTAGCAAGTTAGAGAAATGGTCAGAGGTAAACAGGATGAGGTTTAATAAAGAGAAATGCAAAGTGCTCCACTTAGGAAGGAACAATCAGTTCCATACATACAAGATGGGAAGCGACTGTCTAGGAAGGAGCATGGCGGAAAGGGATCTAGGGGTCATAGTGGACCACAAGTTGAATATGAGTCAACAGTGTGATGCTGTTGCAAAAAAAGCAAATATGATTCTAGATTGTATCAACAGGTGTGTTGTAAGCAAAACTCGTGAAGTCATTCTGCCGCTCTACTCTGCACTAGTTAGGCCTCAGCTGGAGTACTGTGTCCAGTTCTGGATGCCACATTTCAAGTAAGATGTGGAGAAATTGGAAAGGGTACAGAGAAGAGCGACAAGAATGATTAAAGGTCTAGAGAACATGACCTATGAAGCCAGGCTTCATGAACTGGGCTTGTTTAGTTTGGAAAAAAGAAGATTAAGGGGGGACATGATAGCGGTTTTCAAATATCTAAAAGGGTGTCATAAGGAGGAAGGAGAAAATTTGTTCCTCTTGGTTTCTGAGGACAGGACAAGGAGTAATGGGCTTAAAGTGCAGCAAGGGAGGTTTAGATTGGACATTAGGAAAAAATTCCTAACTGTCAGGGTGGTCAAATATTGGAATAAATTGCCAAGGGAGGTGGTGGAATCTCCCTCTCTGGAGATATTTAAGAACAGGTTAGACAGACATCTGTCAGGGATGGTGTAGACGGAGCTTGGGCCTACCTTGAGGGCGGGGAGCTGGACTCGATGACCTCTCGAGGTCCCTTCCAGTCCTATGATTCTATGATTCTAAGGAAGAAGGAGAAAAATTGTTCTCCTTGGCCTCTGATGATAGGACAAGAAGCAATGGCCTTAAATTGCAGCAAGGGAGGTTTAGGTTGGACATTAGGAAAAACTTTCTAATTGTCAGGGTAGAATAAATTGCCTAGGGAGGTTGTGGAATCTCCATCTTTGGAGATATTTAAGAACAGGTTAGACAGATACCTGTCAGGGTGATCTAGACCAGAGGTGGGCAAAAGATCCTCCATTGGCCATATCCAGCTTGCCAACTGGGTTGATCTGGCCCACAAAGGCCCTGCCGCTCCCTCACCCTCAGGCCAATTAGGGGTTGGGGTGGAGGGAAGCGCACAAAGTTTCCTCCACCCTGCCAGGAGCATGCGTGCTCCCCTGCCCTCAAGTCCTGATTGGCTCAAGGGCAGAAGGGGAGAGCATGAAGTCTCTTCCCTCTGTCAGGAGCATGGGCACCTAGAGGGAACCTCTGTGGGGGGCAAAGACTTCATGGTCTGTGGTGGGGAATCAGGGAAGTATTCTGGCCCTGCCCCTTCTGCTTGAGGTCCTGCCCCTTCTGGTGAGCCTTGGGGCCACTTCAAACATTTCTGAAGTGGCCCCTGGCAAAAAATGATTGCCCACCCCTGATCTAGACAGTGGTTGGTCCTGCTGTGAGGGCAGGGGCTGGACTCGAAGACCTGTCAAGGTCCCTTCCAGTTCTAGGAACCTATGATTCTATGATTCAAGTCTAAGTAAATGATTCATAAATTATTACAGAGCAGCTTCATGTTCTTCACAGTAAGGCCCTAATCAAATTCCAGCTTGGGTAATTATACTCTACCTACCCACATTTCCCTTTAGTTTTAATTGCATGCATTTGTCTGTTCCACTTCTGAAAATGTAGTATGATGTTTCTCAGTGTGGTTGTTAATGTATTTCAACCCAGAGGTGGCTGCATTTTATTGGAAGGAAAATGCATCCCAATATGTATATCTACATCTATTGTATCTATTTCCTTCATAATCGATATTAATCACCCCACCAGATATAAATAAAGGCTCATGTGCATGCACACACACACACACACACACTGAAGTGATTGTGGGATAAAGAGCATGAATGCATAAACTTCAAAATGCAAAAGACCTCAAGCCATTGTTTCAACATAATGTATCTGCATCTGATTAATTTCATTTAGTGTGATTTTGAAGTACACAATAACTCTGTCCAGCGAATCTGGACATGGAGAACATTTTCCATTAGACACATGCTCAGCTGGGCCTGATGGTTCTGCCTGTGTGGTCAGTAAATCTAAGGAAGAAGGTGAAGGGTTGTGATGCCACTGCCTCCTCATCACTCCCCTGACCTATCACATTTTTGCCTGCTCACTGTGTGAACACCTGTGGCTTACTGGCACCAGACCAGTAGTTGCAGTGTGTGAGAGCCATCTAGGCTTGGTGCTAATCTTATCCAGCCCAATATATGAGCCCTTCCAAAGGATTTCTTTCTCATGGTCCCCAGACTGCTTCTGTGGACCCAATCCTGCCCTGCTTACCTACAACCTCCACTGTTTTGCTGAAGGACTGGAACTGGTAAATCCTTATGTCAGATTCATCTGTAAGACAAACTGATCACTTCCTACTTTTAAATGTGAGCAAAATAGAAATCCTCATAATATATTACCAATTTTTAAAAATCTCCACTATGTATTCCTTTTGGAATATACTGTTTTTTCAAAAACTTTTCATAACATTACTCTACCTTATCTCCTTATAGGCCCTTCCCTCCATGTACCCTCCCACAAGCACTCACCATTATACAAAAAACAGGATTGTGGCACCCAGCACACACTGAAGGGGAAGACAGCCAGCACTAGGACCCCAGGAAGCAGTGAACGTCAGCCAAGAGAAGCAGCTCTGTACCACTTCCCTCTGAACCCGGTCTGGCCCTCTGTTTGTTGGGGGGTGCAATTCCCCCTCTCGCCCCCTTTCCCAAGCTATACCCATGGCTCCTGTGCCTGTGGGAAGACTTTGGCATCTCTGGTGCTCAACAAGGAAAACAAGTACTCCCAAAAGCAGTGGTGTTTTCTCTGTTAGAAACATGTGTTCATTAGGAAGCGAATCAAGGACAGAACAGATTTCTTATACGTTTTATATATACAAAGAGCACACATATCCTTTTGTCCTATTAAGCTGACCTATATTTGAGAGCAAGAGAACAACCAAACAAGTAAAGAAAAAAAGAAAAGTCTCCATGAGAGAGCACAGCATGGTGTGTCCCATCCATTACAGATTGCTGCAACTGTGAAAGTGGAATGGATATTTCCCAGGACAGAAGCAGAATACTTAGAAGTACAGTCCAAAGAAAGGCATCACAGAGGCGACTGTCAGGGGCAGGAGAGAAAAAAGCGCTGAAGGACAAAATATGACTGTTTAAACTACTCTTTCCTCCTGAAGCATCACTTCCTCTTTCCGTGGCAGTTGATGGGCCTTCTGCATATTTTAACCCACTGTTCTGTGGTAAATATTAAACTGGGGATAGTGCAAAATTGCAAAGGTTATTTTCCTTTTTACAATAGATTGGGTATAGAGATTGGCTGGTGTCTACATGCTGCTACCGGACGGGCAACCCAGCTTCTGAGGGATAAGAGAAAAAAATAGAGGTATAGATGATCTAAGGAACATTTTAAAATAAAGCCAGAAAAATGATGGCAGAAAACATATCAATAAAGGGAAAAGTGGTTACTAACCTTTTCTTCGCTATTTCTCTGATCCTCCTATTAATAATTTTTTTTCTGCTGCAAAGTTATAATGACCTACCCCAAATATTTTAAAGAAATTGGAAAATCAGTAAGCCATATTCCAACAGTAATAAGCAGATTTTCCCCCTCTATGTCCTCCTAAAGCACTTAAGACGAGACTTTCATAAATGGGGACCTACAATTAGGTTCCTAAATCCACACTTAGGCACCTAAATCCAAAAATCCTAGAAGCTCCTATTTGGAGCATGATGCTTTTGAAAAGCAACATAAATGGTACTCAATTAGGAATTTAAGAGCTTAATTTTGGGCCCCTGATTTTTTAACATCTTGGCCTTAAAGTGTAGAGACTAAAAGTTAAATTTTGTCTTCAATTATACCCATTATAGCCTCATTGATTTGGGGGGACGATTTAACTGAGCTGCATGTGTGTAAGTCGATCTTACAAATATGAACTGAAGGCATTTCATATTCCCTCCAGTTGGTGGTTGTAACAGAGCTGTTCTAAGAGCTTAGCCACCACAGGTCCCTGTAGAAAACCTGAAAAGGTACAGCTTTGCATTCAGCTGCAGAAAAAAAAACCCCTATGCACTTTAATAGCCTTTACTTTTATACCTACTCAATGTCAGCACCAAATTAGATGTAGATTTTCAAAATGCAATTAATTGTTTTAATGGTGCTACAAAACCACTTTCTCTATATAATAATGCATTCTAATTTTATCCCATAAAACCCAATGAGAGCTGTTTCTACTGTGTGTGCATTTGGGGAAAATCTCTAGTGAGCATGTACTAGTTGAGTTCTAGAAAGACAGATAATTTCTTTTGCTTAATAATAGTTTTCTTTTCTCTTGGCTGCAGACTCTCATAACTAGCACCATGCCAAACATTCAAAGATTGGATTATGGCCTGTCGTACTTGATTATTTTTGTCAGCATGCTGACCCAGGGTGCCCTTTTCTTGTGTTGTTCCTTCTGTTTCCATTTTTCATGTCATCCAGCTTTTCATCTTGTCAATCAGCTTTTGACTTCCTGATTAAAGTGTCTGTCACAGGAGCAGCCTGGTCTCCAGTCAGTTGTTTAATTTGTTCCTCATGGCATCCAATTGAGTTATTCATCTGGCACAGCTGTTCCCAAGTGCTTCCAGCATCACTTTTTCATGTGTTTGGGTTTAACCTCTATATATGTGTACAACAGTGTGAATTGTTCCATTCATTCTGTTGACTGTGGATTGTTTTGCCTTTGTCTAATGCCTTGACACTGCTATGTTGGTTGCTACCGTATTCTGTGGCTTAACTAGATAGGCAAAGGCAATGTTTCAGCTCGGTGTTACGGTAAAAAGTATAACCAAATGGACTAGTTTTCAAGCATTGTAACAGGCCCAGTTTAGCAAGTAAGAACATGCTGGAATGGAATGAGAAATTCAAGTATTTGAGATTTGAATCCATCCAAAAAAATAACATTGATGATCCATGGTAGAGGGAGAGAAATACTATTTTGCCAGCAGTTGGCCTTCATTCAAAATCAGTTTGCTTCATTATCATGGAGATATTCTCTCTCAGCCAAATCCAGCCTTAGCGTAACCTGACTGTAACTTTCATTGACTTAAGCAGGAGTTTACATGCTTATAGCAGGGCTATATTTAATGCTCTCTAAAATAGTGCAGGTGGCCAATCAGACCAATGGAATTTAAGTCAACTTGGAGATGTGGCAGTTTGAATTGCAATAGCTTGTTGTGTTACTTTATTCAGTGCTATAGCAGGGAGGTAATTGGAGTCGGTGATTTTAGTATTAAATTTTAACTAACATTTGTTCTGTCTGTGAGCGCTCTGCCTCAGTTTCCCCAACCAGAAATTGTTATACACACATCAAAACAGTGCATGAGATTTAATTTTTATCAAGTGATTTGAGATGGAAAGCCCTACATAAATGTTTTGCGTGATAAATTATTATCATTCATAATTATTGGAAGCCGATATAATGCAACAGACCCTTGAAAGATTTAGCAGAAAAAACATTTAAAGAAGAAAAGTAATTTTATGATCATCAACACTTGTAGTTATGTGGGCTAAATTAAAGGTAATCAAAACTCATGTTTCAGGGCACAAAGTGATTACCATTGGGGGTCATAAAGGATTCTGTTGTTAATCCCAAACACAGCATTGCATCGCTGACAACGTGGCATTACATTTTTTTTTCACCTGCAGCATCAAGTATTGGTATTTGCTGAAATCAGGATTACCTCGTAATCTGATCTGATATGGCAATTCTCATGTTTTAGTGTAAAAGAACACATAACCTGGTAGATTTTCTGCAGATTATTGCATCTTCCCTTCCATTTCTCCACAGTCACATCAAAACTTGAAGTGGGGTCACTCCAAAGCAGAGAGTTTTTAGTGGCGTTTTATATACCAGGAGATTTTTTATTGAAATAAAATATTTGCTCAGTCGAGTCCTTGCTGTAAATGTATCTACCTCATAAAACTGCCAACTCCACTGGCGCTCATTGGCACATGCCCTGGAATTCTCAGCTGAGAGGCCAAAGATTCAATGGACAAGGCGACTGAGCTGCCCTTTCATCCCCACAGGTGGTCCTTCCAACTCCGCAGTGAGGCACATTGTTGGAGTAGCGTCGTACCTGTTCCATGGATAAACAAATGACTTCAGTTTCCACCGTCTTCATGCCAAAGCCTCTCAGGACCATTAAACTCTTTATTAAAGAATCTCAACTTTTTATTTAGGAAACTGCATTCTTTCCAGCTCTTGATTTTATAGTTATTAAAGTGTATTAATGCTAAATATAGACAGCATACGATCACAAAGTGTCTCTAACGCAGTTTGGTTGGTGAGCTAGGATGCATCTATACTCCATGAAGCAGTGACCTCTGTTTCCTGCTGCTCTGTCACTGGGAATATAAGCACAGTCATGAGACTGTTTTGAACATAAGCTGGTTTTAACCACTGTTAATTTTTTTCAACCTGTTGTGGATTTGTTTGCAAAGGATTGTTACTGAAAAGTACTGGTGTGAAATCCATGCTCTTCTGGAACAAATGTGAAAGTGCTATACATTTTAGGGTTACTTTTTTTTAAAGTCCAGTCCAGTAGGAGTGCTCACAAAACTGCTCATCTGGCAGGAAATTACTGCATTTACACAAACAGGTGAGCATCTGCAGCCAAGGGTCAATGTGGGAAGACAGAGTGGTAGTACTCATCCAACCACCACCTACAAAATAAATTCTGCCCATGCGAGTCACCAAAATGAGATGCCACTCCAACAAGATTGTGCAGCTATTCAAAACAGGATTGTGTGTGTCGCTTGGCTCAGTTGGGCTCCTTGAGTTTGGCTTTCTAAGCTTTGGACTCTACTAGGCTCCTTGGTTTCAGCAACACTTATGCATTCTCTAATACAGAAGAAGCCATCCTTCACATGCCAACTTGTCGCATAAGAAAGAGACTGCATCCACAGTTACTTGTGCAGCTCTGAATCTACTTCTCCTTTATTATGCGAGGTATGATATTTTAAATTATCATCACAGGTCACCTTTAACACCTTCCTAAGATGAATAGGGCAGTTCATACTTTTCATAGTTATTTTCCAAAGCTTGTTACAGACTCATCTTCACCTGGTTTTACTGAGTTTGTGTTTTTGAGGTTTTCTTTGCAAACAAAATCAGCTAGCCATGTACTTTTTAAAAACCTGAGGTTTTGGAGAACCTCATGGATAATAGAACTAGCTGGCCAACATGCATAGTGGAACTATGCTATACAGAGGAAAATGATTGAGGGTAAGAACTACTTCAAGAGAGGTGATCAGTGTATGGGTGCATGTCAGATATTTCCGAGCCACGGAAAATGAATGGCCAAGCATGCACTTACTAGGGCTGTACAAATAATTTGCACAGAACCCAGCTGAAATCACACTGGAACTTGTGTTCTATGGCATTTGTGAAAATTAGCTCATGTTTATGAGCCTGAACTGATGATGTTTGTACATAGAGTAGGGTGTATTTAGCTGTGTTAGGCTGTGATGCCTTTTGTTTTGTATGCTGCAAGTTTACTGCTGACCTGTGAACAGCTAAGAAGCCACTTTATTCTTCAAGCTCAGTGTGGACTGTAAAAAGAGTCACATAGAGAGTGGTCCCCACTGACTTTTTATTTTTCGTCTTTCTTATGTTGTTGTTTTCAGTGTACAGCAAATGTCATTCCGACAGATAGTATGCATTATGCTCTTTATTCCATTAACAGTACAATTCCTGCCTTCTAAAAATGCGTAAACTCCATACATCTCATCCCTTTACCTTTTGCCATCTTTGGGGAAAGTCTGATATATTAAGATGTTTACTGAACATAGGGAACAAGCTACCTTCCCCAGGGTAACTGAATTTAGGTTGGCTCATGAGACACTAGTCCTATACAAAAGGAAAAGAGCTTCAGGGCACATATAAATATGCAGTATATACACACAGTTACCATTCCAGCCAGAAGAAATACATATGTTTAACAAGCCCATTTAGAATGCAACTAGGTTTAGTTTCTGCTGCATTAATAACCCCTGCAATTAAGTAATGTTGGTAGCCAGATAACTTGCATTCCTTGCAATGCCTAAAGAACAGATATGAGCAGGTACTTAACCCCTTAGCAATCAGCATATATGAGATCAGGGAGGCTGTAGTTGTCAACCTTTGGATGTAGTTTTGCTTCCTCTGTTACATCAGGAGGTGATAAAATGAAACAGTATGGCTGAATATTAAAAAGTCTGGAAAACTTTATGACTATACTTATAATAACCACCTTATGTTTAAATAATTTATTTCATACAATCTATAACTTCACCTTCCGCTGAAATACAGCCACCTATGGGCTGAAATATGGCAGCTGTTTAAGCAAGAATTTAAAATGGAAGATATAGAAGAATGCCATATCCCTCTGAAATGCTGGGGCAATAATTTAAAGTGGGAGGTATAGAAGACTATATATGGGGCACTTTATGTAGCAAGAACCTGAGTTGGAATTTGGTCATTGTGTTCTATTCACTGACTTTTAATTTATTGTATCCTAAAATAAGGATAATTATTATTCACTATTTGTTTTACAGTAGTGGCTGGAGGCCACAATTTCACCACGTGCTTGGCGCTGAATAAATATAATGAAAGACGCATTAACCCCCTCTTCCCAGAGAGTTTCCATTGTATAGCCATGACCCTGTCATCTTTTTAATGTTAGGCCAAATTCTGGAGTCCTTACGACTGTTCCCTCACCCACAACAGCAGTGTTATCCTGAGTAAGGGATGGGAGGCCACTAATATAGACAGGACGCTGATTTCACGGGTGGAGTAGGTTGTACAGAAGGTGGAGGACAGGCGCAAAGATTCAGGCACAGAACTATATGATTACTGGAACTGGAACTAGAGGACTAACATGGATAGTGGAACTAAGATCTACCAAGAGAAAGGGTTGAGAGTAAGACCTAGCCCTGATCCACTTGGCACCAGTCATAGGAGTTGGGCTGGCAGAGGGAAAACACGCTGCACTCTCAAAAAAGACTGCATGCAGGGCCGACTTATCCATTAGGCACAGTAGGCACAGTGCCTAGGGCCCACGGTACTTTTAGGGGCCCACAAAAATGTTTTAATTTCTTTTAAAATCAGAAGAAAAAAAATGAACTCTTAGGATCGAAGAAAATGTTTTTCGACTGCGTTGGTATAAAGACGAATATAATCCAGCCTGGATTATATTTGTCTTTATACCAATGCAATTGTAAAATATAATTTTTAATATTTTTTTTTTTTATGGAGGAAGGGGCCCACAAAGGCCAAAGTGCCTAGGGCCCACGAAAGTCATAATGCGGCCCTGGCTGCATGACTGGCTTCTTTAGGTAATGTCCCCCCAGAACTAATGGAGATGCTATCCCTCCTATAAGTACAGTGCCTCTGGGTGCAGTCATTATGCAGAGCTTTGTGGCCCCTCATGCCGCTGAAAATGCAGGCATTGGCTTAAGGCCACAATCTCACCCTTGCACCTAATGCATTCACTTCATATTGCAAAATACTGGCACTCTTCTATGCTCATAATGATTTTTCATACAAATGTTTGATCGCCTCACCCTCTTGTATCCCCATGGCTATGAGACACAGTGCTGGACTGGGTAATATTTTAATGCATTCAATTCCATTTAGAATTCTACAGGAAAAGTGAGAAATACTCTTGTTCCTTTTTTCTTGCAGCCCCTCCCCCCCTTGTGAATAGAGCCTTTAATGAATGCTCAAGTTTAAATGAATGGTGTATTTCTTGGCTGGATGTCAAAGGCTTAACAGAACTTGCACTATAGTCTTCTCACAGGAAAAAACAAATAGTTTCACACTGAGGTATTTGGAAACAGGTGTGCTGAACAATTATAGAACATTATGGCTCTTGGGGGTACCCTTCCAAGAAATTGAGATCTAAAAACGTAAAGGAACACTGTCACATTGATAAAATAACCACTCCTGAATCCCACTAGTAAGGGAGAAGTTGACTGAAGCACGGAGAGAAGATGTGATTACTATTATGTCAGGGCATGAAGCAGCTAGAATTGTTGCCAATAGCCATGGAGAGAAAACAATACATAAACTTCAGTCAGAACTTAGTTTGGAAGAACTGGAAGACATCCTCAGCTTAGCTGTTAACTATCACTGCCCTGTGTCAAGTGAGCCCTCCTGACACACACTCCACTGGCCAGCCAAGTGCTTGACAGAGTGATCTCTCCTTGTTTAACATCAACATCTGCTTCACACCTCTGCAGAATTAAGCAAGAGCCTTCTTTCCTGCAGCTCTTCTTACATAGAAAAACCTTCCCATAGCTCCATCTCACCAGCCCTCCATCTGATTTCCAAATTCAGGGGAAGATTTATCTTTTCCCCTTTGATTATGCACATAAACCCTAAGTTTATAGATTCCTATCTTATATAATTCTTATTAATGCAACATTTTACTCCCCCCTCATTTGTAACAAGTTGCCAGACGCAGTTCTAAGAACTTCCAAATACTATGAAAAAGGCACATAGGACAAGGCCCCCCCAAGCCATCATGTCCATCAAACTGGCTTATTCTCCCTTCCCCCTGCTTTTGCAAAAGTTTTTTTATCCCTTGAAATGTCTGGATAGACAACATTTACCAGTGCCTTTTAATTTCTCTGATGCCTGCTTCTTTGAAACCAATATTTTTGGAAATATGCAATTGCAGTACTATTGCAATTTTCAGACCACAGGTCCGTTAAATCAATAACTGATACCTCAGTGTAAAGTGAGCCCACTGTCTTATTCTCCATAATCCACAAGTCTAATTATGTAAAGCTATACATGGATAATTCCTTCCTGAATCTTACCTGCAATTGGAGTATGTCCTTATTATGTTAGCATATATGCCTACAAATTTTATTACTGGTCATGAAATTATTCATATGTCCCTATTTGCCTCTATGACGTCATGTGGCAGTGGATTTGTGGGACAGTTCTAACGTTGAAGGATGAAAACACCTTATGCCATTTTTGAAGTTTTAGGAGATGGGAGATACCTCAAGACTGTCCTATGAATTCTACAGTGTAAGACATTTATATATTTCTGAAGAGTTGTGTGTCTTATTCAAAGTCAGTTCTGCTCAACAGTCTGGCTCAACAACATCCCTCCTTAAGATTTCCTATCTTAGCTTCACCTTTGCTTGTGTAATTGTGAAACCAGTGCCAGGAATTAAATACCAGATGTAATCAAGCATAATTCTTCACTCTTCTATAGTGCCTTTCACAGTGCTTCCTTTCCATGGTGACATTCATTCAAGGAGTTCAAAAAGCTCTCTAAAGCAGGTGAATACTACTCATTTTTACAAACAGGGGACCAGCCTGCACACTCATTTACAGCACAGCAAGTCAGGAGTAACTCCACTGATGACAATGTAAGTTCACCTGTGTGAGTGGTGGAAGAATTGGGCAGAAGGCATCTGAGCCAAAGAGAGATGAATTGGGCTGAACAATAGTAACAGAGGAAGTCAGCATCAGCTAAAGTAATGCAATGTAGGTATCCTGACCTTTAGTCTCCCCTTCTTTAACTCTTAGGCAATAATGCCACTCTGTTTATACTAGGTGTACTGTGAGATGAGTAAATGGTATGAATGCTAACAAAATGCAAGCTAGCTCTTGGGGTCCAGCCAGCCCTTCCTCACCTCCTGCAAGCCTCCAACAAACCAAAATTAGATCATCAGCCACATGAAATGCCTAAGTAGCAAAATAATACATGATTAACACCAAGACAGTCTCCTGTTCTCTCTGTGATCCTACTTAGACTCATCAGGGTCTGATGACCAGACATACATTTTTAGGGCTTTACTGATCCTGCTAACTTGTCCAATGGGTCTGGGCCTCATTAATGATTAGTTTGCATTTTGAGTTCTAACAAGAGCTATCCAGAAGAAAGTTTTTTGTAAGAAATTTCTCAAAAGCTGTATATTTTCCCCACTGAAACCCTCCCCTCCAAAAAAAGTCTTCAATCATCTCTAGTTCCCTCTATAAACAAAACGTTATTGCTAAGCAGAATAGCAAGATACAATTCTCTTTAAAATGTAGGTCTCCATCAGGCTTCCTGCTCTTTCCCCTGAGCTCATCAGTGCCAAAAGGCTATTCCACTACTCCTATTGGAAAATCTTAACTTTTAAAATTAGACTTTAACCAGATAAATTTTGATCATGTTCACGAGACTTCAATTAGCATAGTCCAGTAAGCTAAATTTTAACTCCCTCTCTTTGTTTTGCAATGTAAAAAAAAACCAAAAAAACAAAAAGCACAGAACCATTAGACTTTTTCTAAACTCTGGCGAACACTTCTTCTAGGAGACATGGTGATACTTAAGTGTTTTGTAAAGTGCTTTGAGATCGACTGATAATAGCATTATCTAAATAAAAGGTATCAATACTAGAGTGTAATGATTCAGGAAACCCTAGTTCAATGGAATCCAAATTTGATTGGAAAAGTCTACCTCCTCCCCAGACCTACTCTACCAATTTTAACAACATGAATCCTTGCTTATGGATATTAGAGGATGGACAAAGGCTTGCATACAGTGGAAATTGCAACCTTAACTATGGGACATATATTGTCACTCTATAACATTAAATTATCCATACAGACACACATAAATATACACTCTTGCTCTCTCACACATATTACACAAGTTCTTTAGGATTCTTTGTGCAGAAAGAGGCTATATATATGCAAGTCGTTATCTCTGAATACTAAATTCATTACAATCAGAAATTCCCCCACACACATTTTCAGAGGGTTACCAGATATGCTTTTAATTTGGGTCCTTCTGGCTTGTCAAAATAAAAGCTCTTTTCCTAACTTTTATTGAGGCCCTATGCTTAATTGTATTCATTATTATCAAGTCTAGAAATTGACTGATATATTTAAATTAGCTGAAATAAAAAGGTTTGAAGCAACTGAAGTCTCTTCGACAAACTGAAGGGAAAAAATCTCCAAAAGAATACGAAAGCAATAGTGAGCAAAGCAATAAAGAAGAAAGATTTTTAAACTAATAAAGTTGTGAATTGAATCTTTTTCTTAATTAGTCTTCCTTTCAAAGAATTAGTGCATAAAAGACTTAAATAAGATAAAGTAAAATTTAAATATAACAAATTCATTATAAATAAGATTTAAATTAGTCTTTCCTTTGGACCACGGTAATTTTGTTATATATGTTTGAATATTCTCATTTTCTTGTTTGCCTCCTCTTATATCATCTCCATCAGGAGATCTGATTTTGAATATTGTTCAATGTTATTAAGTACAATCCAGGTACAGTAATGCATTGCCCTAATTGTTTCATGACAGAAATTCACTGATACTGACCTGAAGATGGGTGTTCCAAGGCAGGCAGGCAAGAAAGAAGGAAGGTTGATCCTCTGACTGGGATTCAGGAGATTTGGATTCAGTTACACTGACCTCCTAAAAATCGTAAGTTTCCATTAGAAATTAATTTATGCCTAGATCTTCAAAGGCATTTAGATACCTCGTGTCTATTGATTTCAATGGGAGTGAGGTGCCTACCTAGCTTTGAGGATCTAGGCCTTAGTCTCTCTGTGCCTCAACTCTCTATCCTTTCCCCCCATTGTTTTTCTTGCTGTTTAAATTATTAACTGGTTAGGGCAGGACATTGTTACTTTGTGTTTCCAGAGTAATTAGAACAATGGGGACCTGATTATATTTTTTTATTTTATTTTGATAAGTAGTTCACTGTCTCAGTACTCCTTGCTTCTTCATACAGTTCCACACACAACCCAATACTTTGAGGGGGAGATACACCCTTGACAAGATACACCTGTATAGGCTTGCTTCACAAATTCTCAACTGTTTCCCACAGACCACTTTCCCTCCCTCAGCAACCATCTTCTTCTGTCTCCTTGGAATTTTCCCTCTAGTGAATCCTAGAATGGGGTAGGGCTGGTTCTGAGGGCATTCCTAACCACCTCTATTTTGTTAATCTATTGGCGCACAGCAAGCTGTGTGTCAATTTCTTAATTTATTAGGGTTTTTTTAAATGCCATTGTCTATTACACAGGCTGTACTGTATTCAAGCCTGTGAAAATGATTTGATACAACTTTAAAAACTGTGATGTCACAGAAAGAGGTGATGTCATAAAGAACCACCCCTTTTGCACATGACAAGTTTAGTAAGGAACATAAATGATTCTCTGGTGGATGGATCAATGGGCTAGATAATGTGATGACCCTAGTCTTAATCTGACTGAGGCACCACAGACTGTGTGACTGTGGATGTTGTATCAACAAAGCGATAAAATTATCCAGTAGACGTTAAAAAAAAAAGTCAAAAGCCACCGCTCAGATCTATTTTCTTGGGTGAATAAATTACTAAAACAACACAACTAACCATGGGGGTAAACACACTGTGCTGATATGGAGAAAGCAGAAAAGAAGAAAAGAAAGAACAAAATGAGATCTGTAAGTATATTGGTAATACAAAAAATACACTGAGTTATACTAAAAGAAGCAAGTCCAGCTAGAACAAAGGAAAGTCAAGATGCCCCAAAGATGGTAAGCAGAAAGGAGTACTCAAAAAGAAAAACAAAATCATCTAATGCTCTTTTCCTCTCAAAGTGCTTTAAAGGCTATATAGATTTTACCTCATGCTCCGTAAGAGTGCAATGTTGCAATTATTTAAGAGTGCACAGCAACACTCTGGAACAAATCTTAATTGAATACGTGAAGAACGGCATAGACAATATAAACTGGATGCGGGGATTTAGGGAGTCTGATTTGGTTCTTTATAACAGACTTAATACCTCCTATTTTTCCAAAAAGCATGTGTGACCAACTATAGTTAGAGCCTCACCTTTATATATCATCTAAAAAAAATACCTGCAGCTGTACAGTCCCTGTTAACCTTTGCTGGGCCATCGTTTCACAGTGACTAATGGCATCTCCACTTAGGGATAAGAAACCCACAGCTAGCCCAGGTCAGCTAATTTGGGCTCTTGAAACTCAGACTCTGGGGCTTAAAAATGACTGTAGAGATGTTTGGGCTGGAGCCTAAACTCTGAGGCTATCAGGGTCCACCTTGAGCCTGAACATCTATATAACAATATTTCAGCCCTGTGGATTTTTTTTTACCCCATATTCTAAGGGTATGTCTACACAGTAGGACTTAACTCAAAATATGCTATGCAAATTGAGCTACATCAATTGCATAGCTTATTTCGAAATAACTTATTTTGAAATTGAGAGCGTCTACACAGCACTTATTTCAAAATAGAGCACTCTTCCTTTGACTTCCCTTACTCCTCGTACAATGAGGGTTACAGGAATCAGAGTAAAAAGCCCTCCAGCTTGACAGTATTTCAACATTATTTCAAAATAACTGCCTGCCGTGTAGACGCAAACTAAGTTATTTGCAATAACGCTAGTGTGACGGCGCGTTGTGGACCCCCCCGATCCTGCACCCCTGTAGCAGCAAGATGAGATTCTGCCAGCCAGTAGAATAGAGAGGGTTTATTGCTTCTCCAGGATACGGAACAGCATAGACATGATGTGGTTACAGGAGTCAGGGCCAGACAGCCTCAGACTCCTTGGGGGTAGGGGTCCACTGCCCCCCTCAACCTCCAGTACTCAGCTTAGTCTCTTTTCTCCATGTTTTTCCAGACAAGACTGCCCAGCTCCCAGGCCCTGCCCCGCAGCCAGGTGGCTGTCTCCACCTCCCTTCCTTTGTCTCTCCTTCAGGGAAGAGCCTTGTTATCTGATCAGGCTGGGACTAGGTGTCTGGGCCAATACACATGTGGGTGAGTCAGTGGGAATCACACATCTCAGCATAGGGGAACCTCAGGTTACAAAGCAGACAGCACCCCTACTACTAGTTATTTCAAAATAAAGTTGCTGTGTAGACATATGCTAAGAGAGGAGAATGATACTTGTTGAGTCATCAGATCACTTTCTGCTGCCTTCTTTGTTTCTTATCCATATTGGCCATACCATGCCTGGCTTAGCTTGACAGACAGAATAAGATTGCAAGCCAAGATGGCATTGTTTGGAATGTTCTTCTGGAAGAGAGAGGGATGACACCACAACAGTGGCAAGAGGACTAGCCAAGTGGCTATTGTGGGAGGAAATGAAAGGGAAAACAATGCACAGCAAAGTCAATGTTAGGTGTGACGCAAGAGAGAGGAGAAAGTAGCTCCAAAGTGCTTTCTGAGCAAAAAATAAAAAGAAGCATTGAACGCACATATTAATGAACCAGAAACAATACTTAAGAACAACCCATTATCATTATCCAGCTCAAAAGAACATACAGTATTAACACGTCAGATTTCTCTATGACAAGAGTGAGCTTGCTCCCTCCCCTGCCCTGTTCTCAGTTTACTTTTGTGACTAGGACTGGAAAAAGAGAGTGTTTAAAGAAAATGAACTCTGAGAAAACTATAATTGCGGTTCTAAAAAAAAATCCAGCAACTGTACCAAAGAAGTTTAAAGAAACAAGAGTTAAAAACCAAGCAATGAAGACTCAATAAAATTGACAGGAGGAGAAGATAACAAGGAAGAATTTTAAAAATCCCACTTGCTGGGCAAGAGAGGACAATATTTACAGATCTGCCTTCCTTTAGGGGCATATTGAAATGCTCGAGGAGGACTTCATATTCTTATGGAATTGCCAGGAGGCTTCCTGGTGACTATCCATTTTCCTCCTAATATATAATCCTTTTTTCCTGGGGAAGCACCTAAGGCTTTGTGTTCGGAAGGAAAGAAGGAAGGACGGAAGGAATCTCTTTACTGTGAATGAGATATTAGTTTAAAATGGGATACATTCTTTACTGAGTATTGTATCCTGTATGTAGATGGAGGTGGTTTGTTGATCCAAGAAGTCTTTTCCATCTTTAACTACCATGACTGACAAAATGGCAATCCAGCCAAATTACATTTTTCTTTTAATACATTGCCAGAATATAAACTGTTATTTAGTAACTCCTGCATGGTACATGAAACCAATTCTGCATGATGAGATTATCTATGCTAATAAAGTTAAAGTAGCCCCAGAAGTAGTTACAGTCAAAAAAGTGCCTCTAAAAATGACAGTATCAGGGTGCTCCATTAATTCTTGCTCAGTGACTTCATATCAAATTTACTCATTTTACAAGTGAAAGGATGTTGTTTTATTTTCTAAATGTCAGCACTACAATTCACCCTGAGATTTGAACATTAGGCTGGGTTTCTTTTTGTCACCACTGGATAGATAGATAGATAGATAGATAGATAGATAGATAGATAGATAGATAGATAGATAGATAGAATATGACAATTAATGTTATAGATGATGCAAGGGTCAAAAGAGGAACACAGCCCTTTTGATTCTGCAGGCCTTACAGGAGTAAAAACCTTTTGTCAGAGAAGTGAATGGGTGACATTCCAGTCCTATTGAAGTCAATGGGGGATTTGATTCCAAGGGAGTCGGGATTTCACCCAATATATGCATAGGACTAGTTATACCGGTAGCAGTTTTTGACAGTCACTTTTTGGATTCTAATCATGTGTTAAAAAAGAAAAAGTATATGTATGCAAAGTACAATAATGTATATATTTATACAATATTTAATGGGCCTTGACCAGCTTTGCCTGTAAGCACTACAACAAAACAAATGTTAAACAATAACAAAGCCAAGGTCAGATTTATTGTAGTTTTGCAACTCTAGGAAATCGTGCCCACTTACATACCAAGTCTAAATTTGGCCCTACATACTGATTTAGTCAGAGAAATGTTATGTTGTTACTAATGATGCTTAGCATACCTATTTGGCAAAGACAAATATATATTACTAAAAGCCGACATGCGTATTTTGGAAGCACTCTGGTCTTTTATTTAACAATTAGTGATAGGCTCATAGAAAGGTTTAGCTCAGTTTGATTATTCAAAATTAATTTGATTTTTGAGTCAAAGTCTGTGTGGACTTACACTCATTGCAACTCCAAAAGGGAATGGGATTGTACAAATTGTAAGACAATATAGAATTTGTCCTGTATGTTTATCCAAATTCATAAAGCTTCTTGGTTGAGAGACTGCGCTGGAATTCATGCAAGAACATGCTGACTCTTGAGGTTTCCAATATTTCCTGCTTATGGCTTAATCTGAAACACCATGATATTTTGTACTTCAGTTTCCAATTCAGGGAGAGGCAATAGGGAGGGAGAATAGCAGAGGGACACAAAAATGGGGAGGGAGTGTGCCACAGAATTAACAATTGTTTTCAAATCTTACTCCTGCTGGATTCAGATCTGTTCTTTTATACGTATTATCATTTCACTCTTCCTGTAGCCGTAAACCCACTCAAACCTCGGGAACTTTCAAGGGCTTGCCTTTCACAAATTACAATTCATTCAATTGTGAATAATTTCAAGCAAAAAAATAGTAACTGGATGATATGAAATCATTAAGGCATAATTAGGCAGATTTGTCATTATACATCAGTGTTTCACAAAGTGTGGACATACCCATATAGGGGCTCAAAGAACTAGCAGGAGTCATTATGGAAGACAAGAACACATTAAGATAGGTATCTATTTAACAATACATGTTGGTTGTGCAGGGGAAGCATGGCTATTTTCATTTTCCTGACAGGCAGTTTAATTTTCAAAAGTATGGGAAGATATTGTCATACATCATGAACCCATGCAGAAGAATGCTGCTACCTGCCACAGATGCAAAGGTCTGTAGAATTTAATTTGCATATCGTCAGTTATCCTGTCATGCGTGACATTGCAAGACCTACAAGCACTTTCTAATTTGTTACACTTCTCTAGGGCAAGTTACTAGCTTTCTGTGAGGTAACTAAAGGAGGACTGGAGTAGACCTATGCTGAGCATGGTTATATGCAGGGGCAGATGACTGTTTTGCGGGGCCCCGGGCAGCATAACTCTGCGGGGCCCCCCCTTTGCCACGGCGCATGCACCGTGACGCCATGCGCGGTGGCGCCACGGCACATGCACAGGGCTTTTTTAAGCGCGGGGCCCAGGGCGGCCGCCCCGTTCGCCCTGCCCTATATCCGCCCCTGGTTATATGTTCAGAGCCACCCTGCCAGTATACTCTAGGAGGGCTATAGAAGTGTGAGGAATGCATTCCCATTCCTCTGAAAAGATGCAACAGTCACTTCCAGATAGTGCATGCTGCACAGAAACCAGCTGGCTGAATGCCTGACTATGACTCCATGCTTTAGCCACTAGCCAACCCAGCATCCCATCCTAACCTTCTCCAAAATATTACATAAAGATCCTGCTCATGTGGGAGGAAGAAAGCTCTCTACACCATTTCCTTTCCAATCTTCTTGTGCACTCGAACAAGGCAGACTCTGAACCCTAGTATCGTGTAGGTGATTAGGTTTCTGACTAGGTATGAACTACAGAACAAGTAAACATTGCTTTTTTACTAGAACAGAGCTTGGCCACTTTGTGGAGGTTCTGTAATGTTCAGTTATATTGGTACTACTTTTTGTGCACCTCTGCTCTACCTCGTTTTGACCTGCACAGGTTGTAATCTGCTCCACTAGATTTAACAAGGAGGCCTGTTCTTGTAAAAAGCTCCAGACAAACTTTTGCAAATTCCAGGGGTTTAATAAATTCCTTGGCACTTGGAATAATGGGCCAAACATCTGGGTGCTCTCATCTGAGCCAGCTTGAAGCTCAGCTCTGAACTACTTGAGATTAAACCTTCTCGAGCTTGAGATTTGGTTTTGCTGGTGGTTTTTGTTTTGGGAGAACATTTTTTTCCCCCCAGAAGTTAGGGACAAAGACTTGAGAAGTTTGTTTCAGGCCAGTTCTGAAAGTAGAACATGGAGATGGTTATTACATCAAAGGCAACATAATGTACACCAAAAGGGAACAATGTACAAAAGTAGAAAACAACTACAGGTTGGTCCTCCCTGGTCCAACACCCTTGGGACCTGACCGGTCCCATATGAGGGATTTTGCTGGATCAGGGGAGGTCATATCTGCCCCGCTCTCCCCCACCGGTCCCCTAGCCCTGCACCCATCAAAGGCCCCACTGACCTGCTGGTCCCCATCCCCCATTGCCAAACTCCTGGCCCCACCAAGAAGCCCTTCAGGGCTCCTAAACACCAATGCTCTATCAGGACTCTCTCTGGTCCTGGAACATCAGTGGCCCTTCTGGACCATGGATGTTGCAAGACAAGAGAGTATCAGTTTACAGATTTTTCATCCAGTACTTGGAAAATTGAATACAATGAAAATAACTGCATTGGGCTAGGAAGGACAGGAGAAGAATAATGGTACTAGCTAATTTGACACATAGATGGTAGGGGCCAAGACCTGGTCCCACTGAAGTCAAAAGGAATTTTGCCTTTGACCTCTATGGGATCAGGATTTCACCCTATATTTAACATATATATCAAGGGGCAAAGTTCAAAACTGTCTCATCGGGCCAGATTTTGAAAAGAGCTCAGCCCTCAGAATCAGGACTCCCTTTCATAAACCAAAACAAGTAGTCAGATTTTCAATGGAACTGAGCATCTCGGGGGGGGGGGGGGGGGGGAATCAGCCGTAAGTGTCACAGTGGGAGCTGCTCAGTGCGAAGGACTTTTGCAAATCTCTCCCTTCTTCAGGCACCCACATGGGAGCTAAACTCTTTTGAAACTACTTCTCAATTATGGGCGCTTGGCATTTGAAAATCTGATCCTGAGCTCATCTGAAAAATATGGCCCATCTGGCTTTAGAACCATTAGCTTCATTTTTTTCTCCGGTAAATAAACCATGTTCTCCATATTCCATGTGAGGAAAAGCAATAGTTGGTTTTTTATTTCCTTACATTTATTTATACATGCATGCACATGACCCTCTCTTGATCTTATCCCTTACCAGCATAAGGGACAGCCTTCTGCTCTTACTGTTATCTATGTAAGCATGGCAGATGCAGTTTCATAAGCTTCCAAATCATCTATGGTTTAGAAAACACATGGGGGCTACGTTCTGCCCTTTGGTACACATGCTTATGCCTTATTTACTTCAATGGGAGTTCCATATGCACATCAAAAGTCTACATTTGGCCTAGAGCACAGTTCTCAAAATGTGGTCTATAACCCACTGGGAGTCTGCAGACAGTGTCTGGTCACACGGTATTAGTGTTCTTTCCTCTCTCCAGTTATTAAGTCCTTTTAAAAGGCTGCAAAAAATACATGAAATATTTTCTTAAATGTTACTTTTCCATTTAAGCAATTGAGGTCAGAGCAGAAGCATGGTCCTGTGAGTAGGACACTTAGGTTCCACTCCTGACTTTGTCACAGACCTGCTGTGTGGTGTTGGACACATCATTGTAACTGCTCTGTGCCTTGGTTTCCCCTTCTATCTTTTGGTGATATATGGAAACATTCCTACTCCCAGGCCTTTACTTAGGGACTGTATTTTAGGCTATGTCTATAATGCGCTGGTTTTGCGCAAGAAATATGAAAATGAGGTGAAGCGTGGAATATCGCTGAGCCTCATTTGCATAATTAATGAGCAGCTGCTTTTTGCGCAAGAAGGTTTTGTGCAAAAAGGAGCCGTCTACACTACTCCTTGCGCAAAACCTCCCTCTTGCACAAGAGCCATTCTTCCGCATTTTTTTTAGGAAGAACGGCTCTTGCATAAGAGGGGGGTTTTGCACAAGAAGGAGCCATGTAGATGGCTCCTTTTTGCACAAAAGCCTCTTGTGCAAAAAGCGGCAGCTCATTAATTATGTAAATGAGGCTCAGTGATATTCCACGCTTTGCCTCATTTGCATATTTCTTGCGCAAAACCAGTGCAGTGTAGACATAGCCTAGGTCTGTGTTTGCACATTGCCTTGGCAACTGGTTGGAACCCTTAGGTACTGCTATAATAAAAATAAATAATATTGTAGTTGCCAGAGACATCTTACATGTAAAAGAGTGGTAGGTTTTTCACACAGTCATCAGTGGGAATGGAGATGATATTAACATATGGTCCACACTATGAAAATTCCTGGTCTAGAAGATACAGTTTATGTAGCAAAGGACTTTGGCATGTTAGTTGCGCACGCTCTTCAGTCTATCAGAATCGAGTCTTGGTGGTCACAAAATGAGGTGTGGTGCTTCTTAATTGGCAAAACATTCCTTGCTCCCCGTTTTCTTCAGAAGAGAAGACATTGTGTGTTTGTAGGTCAGGCATTTTATAAGCTTGTCTATTCTCCACAAAAAAAGGCCAACATCCAAATCAGGGCAAATAGTGTCACATGTTCTCACATCAGTGTCAGAAATATTTCCTTTCAATTCTTGTAAGCATTTTAAAGGCTGTCATTTAGTTTCAACTTCTAAAAGCTAACAGACTCCATTTCTTGCAAGTCATCTGCTTCCATGACTCTCTTCATTGATGTGAGTGTGTTTTACTTCCTGGATCCCCTCCCCTTAATTGTCCAGAACTAACCATAAAAGTTACTTGGTTATTGCTGTTCACTATAACTGGTATTTCACCTCAAAATTATCATCTCCTCCATCAACTAGTGTCTTCTGTTTCTCATATTATTTAGATTGTATCTTTGTATGCCTTGTCTTCTCCCTCCATAACTCAGGGCCACTAATCAATTTTCTGAAACCATAATCCATGATCTTAAATACTCTCAATCATGTTGGCAGAGAAGCCAAGGTTTGAATGAACATGGAGACCGAAATGTCTTCTTAACTTGAGTTGATGCTTTAGGGGAAATTGAAGTATATTGGCAGGATAGCATGGGGAAACATGCATTCCACATCTTGTAATTGTTCTGTGGATAAAGGATTTAAAGTCTCCCACGCAGAAGGTATAATTATTTAGTTGTTTTGATCATTTCAGTCCTACATTAGACACAGACACTGACATTGTTCCTGCTTTAAGAAGCTTGCCGTCTAAGGAGACAGACAGCACAATGTGCATGAGGAAACACAGAGGATGATGCAAACAAAGGCTCCAATTTTATAATCAGATTAATACAAGTAGGGGTACGTCTACACTACAACGTTAATTTGAACTAACTTAGTTCGAATTAGTTAATTCGAACTAAGCTAATTCGAACTAACGGATCTAGACTAAAAAACTAGTTCGAATTAGGGTTTTGCTAATTCGAACTAGCATGTCTACACATAGTGGACCCTGAACTGGGCTTAAGGATGGCCGGAAGCAGTGCCGGCAGGGCATCAGAGGAGGACTTAGAGCGTGGAGATGCTGCCTCAGGCTAGCCCAGGGCTGCGCTTAAAGGGACCCGATCCCCACCCTGGACAGACAGTTCTCAGGGGTGCCCCACTTGCAAAGCAGTCCTGGCTTGGAGTGCCCGGACTACCCACACTGGGCACATCACACCACTCGGCCATCAGCCCGGATGCACGTGCCGCAGGCTGCCATCTGGGGAGAGGGGGCAATTGGGGGGCTGCAGGAGAGCTTCCACCCCCAGAAGCCCGCAGAGCCAGCCCAGTCCTCCCCATCGGGGGCTCGTGCCCCAGTCCTCCCTCACCTCCTTCCACTTACCCTTCCCTAGCCCCTCTTCTTGATGTACAAAATAAAGGACACGTGTGTTCAAAAATAGAAACTCTGTTTATTTAACAAAACTCGGGGAAACTGGGAAAAGGAGGTGGGAGAGGGGAAGAGAGAGGGTGGGAGAGGGGAGGGGGAAAACTGGGAGGAGGGAGCTGAAAGGGGGAAGCAAGGGAAAGGAGGGGGTGGGGAAACTGAAGGATCAGGGGTGGGGGTCTCGCCGGGCCAACCGCCTCCCAGCACGGCGAGGGAGGGGGCCTCGGCGTCCCCAGGGGGATGGGGTGGAGGGTGCGGAGGTTGAGGTGGGGGGGTGGACATTGAGGAAGAGGTTGTGGGGGTTGAGGAGGGAGAGGTGGGAGAGGGAGCAGGAGTGGGAGGAGGGACAGCAGTTGGGGGGGCAGCAGGTGCAGGACCAGCACGGGGCACCATGCTCTGCAGCAGGAGCTGCAGGTTGGTGCTCAGCCCTCGGAGCTCAGCCAGCAGCTCGTGGTGGACCTGCAGGTCTTCCCTCATCCACGCCTGTAGTGTGCGGTGCACGGCTCGCAGGGCCCCAAGGTGCTGGTCCCAGTATTCCTGCTCCGTGCTGGCGGTCCGGAGCAGGCCGCGGGTGCGGGAGCATGTCCCGGGCGGGGTGGTGCGCCCTGCACGAGCAGCTGGTGCAGCTGTAGAGAAAGAAGAGAAGTGGTCAGTTCTCCCTGGGGACGCAGAGGATGATGCCCAGCCCCCTCCCCAACTCCGCAACGTGAGGGTGACCATGTCCTGCACCGTCACAGCCGCTGTGCTTGTACAGAGGCCATGGTCAGGATGTCTGGCTCTCCCCGGGACTGGGAGCTGCCCCAAGACCGCACCCATGTCCCTGTGCCATGTATAGTGTGGCCGGGGCGGTGGGGGGGAAGGGGAGATGTCCCCTGCCTCCGTGTAGAGGGAACATGTGAAGGGAAATCATCCTGTTGGGTCCTGTCCCGGGGTCGGGAGCATGTCACGTCTCTTTGCACAAGCATGTGCCTATTGGGCAATGCCCCCTGGGTGTCACGCAGCTGGAGCCACCTGCCCAAGGGTGGCATGGCACGTGCTCGCACGTGCACAGGTGTCTGCGTGATCCGTGGAAGGCATGGCCCACGCGCGCGGTCTCTGGTCTCCCTCCCACCTCCCCCCCCGGACTACTTAATTCAAACTACTTACCCGGTACGGTCTCCCTGGACGACCCTGCTGGAGCTGCTGGCGGTGGCCCCTCTGGTGCGCCCAGGTCAGGGCCCTCTGGTCCCGGCTCGATGTCCCCCGGGCTGGCACGGACCGCCCCTCCCCCCAATAGTTGGTGGAGGGCAGCGAAATAGGGGCAGGTGGCAGCCCCTGCAGCGGTGCCGCCCCTTGTGGCCCTGGCGTACCCCTGCCGCAGCTGTTTCACCTTAATGCGCACCTGCTCCTGGGTGCGCCTGTGTCCCCTGCTGGCCATGGCGGCTGCTATGCGGCCATAGACGGCCGCATTCCTCCTCCTAGTGCGGAGATCATGGACATTGGAGGCCTGCCCCCAAACCTCAATGAGGTCCATGACCTCCGCACTAGACCAGGAGGCCGCGCGCCGTCTACGGCCCCTGGCTGGCCCCTGGGTGCTTGGGGACTGGGCAGGGGACGTCTCGCTGCCACTGGCTGCCTGGCTCATCATGCAGCCACTGGCTCAGGGGCAGAGACTGCTGGCAGGGCTGGCTGACTCTAGTGCCGTCTGGCCAGAGTCTACCCCTTTAAGGGCCCGGGACTGGGGGAGAGGAGAAGAGTTTTCCTGGTTGTGCCCAGAGAGGCCACCAGGGGGAACCTGGGAAGGGCTAGCCTCCCACTAGTTCGAACTAAAGGGCTACACAGCCCTTAGTTCGAACTAGCTAGTTCAAACTAGGCTTAATCCTCGTAAAATGAGGTTTATCTAGTTCGAACTAAGCGCTCCGTTAGTTCGAATTAAGTTCGAACTAACAGAGCGCTAGTGTAGCGCCTAGGAAAGTTAGTTCGAACTAACGTCTGTTAGTTCGAACTAACTTTGTAGTGTAGACATACCCCAGATGCCTACACTTTTTGAGACCCACTGAAGACAATGGATGCATGCAACTGCATCCATGCAACCAAATGCAGAATCGAATTCTTAGAACAAATACCTATATCTATATAGAGGTAAGAGATAGCAATTCGGTCACAGTAATGGATAACAGACAGGGTTGTAGTTTATGGTCTTTGTGGGAGGACGGAGTATCATAAATTTACTGTTTTTTAAAATTATTCTTACTCCAATTTCACTTACTATACATGAAAAGAAGAATTAAATTGCTCTTTAGGAATTTGTGAAATAGAGGTTTGACTATCATCTACCTGGGTTAACAGTCATCACACAACTACAAACAGATTTCTGACCTTCAGACAGCCACATAATGTATACATGCCTATAATATAGCTATTTTAGTTGGGGCAGAGATAAATATTTAAATAACATCATACTAAAATAAGAACAGTATTTGTATTTTATAGCTCTATTTTCTAAACAACTCAAAAATGGACGATGCTTGAAATGCTTCATTAATATCTACAACATGCTCAAAGATTCAGATCTGATTGTTAAGTTACTCCACTCAAGGAGATGTAGATTTTCTTGGCAACATCTGCTGTGTAAAATATTCTGAGATAGAATTTTTTATCATAATTAATAATAGATGAAAATTTCTGTGGTTTTGATGTTCTAAACTCTATGCTGTTTGATTTACAATGTCTTTATAGTTGTTTTTCTGGTAATTCTATGCCTCTTTCTGTTGGTATAAGGCTGGTTGTCTCTTGTTTCCCTAGTGGAGTTGATACAGTACTCTTTTCTTCCTTCTCTTACTCTCTGCTCTGTAAATATATTTCATAAAGTTCCTCTTTCTTCCTTAATGAGACTGATCTGTAAATTTGTAACTTGCTTTTTAAACTCTGCACAGTGGCATTAGTAATCATCCTACTATTGAAGTTCTGTGTCCATTCTAATAACTGTCTCTGCAATGCATGTTTTAAACTGGATGTGACTGAAAGTGTACCATTAGACTTGGAAAAAAAGCAGGCTGGTGTCACTTACAAAAAAGTTATTGGATCATGCTTGATAATTATTAGCTTAAAAGAAAGTTCAGTATTGGTGCTTTCAGGGTATTATTACTGCATCAGCACTTTTAGCTCCTGTGATAACAGAGGGAGCATGTGTTATAGCTGGATCATTAGCAACTACTATAGCTGTGGTTGCCAAAGTATTTTCAGAATAACCCCCTTGTTTTCTCTCTTTCCTAACTTTTGCAAAGTTTCACCTACCCAGTTCAAATTTTCCAGGCTTCATCTCTGCCTGAAAGTGAATTGTCTTGGAAAATTTGAGTAAATTTTCTCAGCTATTTTGGTGTATGTGGAAAGTCTAACAAGCAAACCAAAAAACAATAATAAAACCAAAAATATTGCAACTTGTCTCCCTTTTGACTTGCGCTACATATGGAAGTAGAAAGCTGGCAGGGCATTTTCCTCACTTGAGTGCTCCAACGAAAACTAGTTGAAATTTGACTGAGTTAGGAAGCACTAATTGTTGCACTTGGCACAGGAGGGGCAGCAATACCAAAGATGGTTATGCAACAAACTGCCCATCTTCAGAAGGCAGGCTGTGCTCTGGGTGTGCACAGCTTCTTTTTCTTATGGCCTATCTATACAGCAGGGTTATTTCGAAATAACTGGCATTATTTTGAAATAGCAAAGTGAGGAGCTACACAGCAAGCCTGTTATTTTGAAATAATTTTAAAATAACAGGCTTCTTATTCCGCATTCTAAAATCCTCATTTTACGAGGAATAACGCCTATTTTGAAATGGAGTGTATGTAGACAGCACAGTTGAAGTTATTTCGAAATAAGTGGCCTCCAGGGCTTCCCACAGATGCCCTGCTGGACACTCGGTGCCACACTCATCAAAACTCTATAGTCCCCCTTCCCCTGCAGCCCTTAAAGCTGCAGCCACAGAGGAAAGCGCTTGTGGCACTCAGCAGGCCCAGCTCACAACGTGCCACACAGCAGAGCCCTGACAGCTACTGCCGCTGCCGTGGCAGATCTCTGTGCTCCCACCGAGCCCCTCATTGCTACAAGGGAGCAGGCAGCCACCTCCCAAGCCCATGCCTGGGGCTGAAAGAAGAGGGCGCCCTCATGGACTGATGCAGAAATCCTGGAATCCTCCAACATTCAGGATCTCTGCGTCAGATGGCAAAATGCCGATGTCTATGCCTGGATGGCTGACAGCCTGTTCCAGAGGGGGCACAGCTGCACTCTGGACCAGGTCAGAATGAAAATAAAAGAACTCCTCCAGGCCTATCCCAAGGCCAGGGAAAGAAGTTCCCAATCGGGAGCAGCCCCCGAGACCTGCTGCTTCTTCACCCAGCTTGATGGCATCCTGGGAGGGGAAGAGGTCGCCTCCCCTCCCTCATTGTCGACTCCGGCCTGGACACACCTGTCATCAGCTTCCTGGAGGGCATGGCAGTGGAGGACAAGGAGGAGGAGGCCAGCACAGACACCATGTCTGCTAACCTGGAGGTCAGCCTGTCCCTGGAGCCAGTACCCCCCTCACAGGACGTCGCCCAGGTCTTGGATGAGGCCGGGGAAGGACCATCAGCTGAGTTGCATAATTCCCCTGGACACAGGCGGGGGAAGGCAGTGGGTGGTGAGGGGCTGGGTGCTCCTCATCTGGCCTTCTTGGATTGGGGATCACACAACAGCAGGAGTGCCAGTCTGGAGCATACAGCCGCAATGAGGCAGCCATTCAGGAATCTTGCGCTCCTGCTCACAGGGGTTCTGGGGAGGCCAGCCTTACTCCTGACTCAGGTAGGTAGGATGGGGTCATGGAGACACACACAGCAGTGCCGCAAACGACATTCAGGCATTCTCGCACTCTCGGAGCAGCATGTGCTCCCAGCAAGCGTGGTGAGGCGGAGGACACTAGTCCCCTGCCAGGGGAGCCTGCCAGGAGGGCGAGGAGGAGCAAGTGGAGGGAACTCCAGCAGCACCCTCCCTAGCAAGCAGTGTCTGCTGCTCTCACACACCTCCCCTAACACCCTCTCCCCTCTCCAGAGGGTAGGGGTACAAGTCCTCTCCTTCTGGGACACCGCCATTGCCGGACTTGTCATGTGCATGGCATGGAGGGAAGCTGAGCCTCCCCATCACCCCTCTCCCACCTGCAGGCTTCTGGCCTGGCTGGCACCTTCCCATGCCTGCTTGTCCCCATGGTGACAGGGTAGCAAGGCTCCCCATTTAGACTTCTGTGCCACTGCAGAAAACAGCCCGCTGTCTAGGCCACAGATGGCCTTGCTTGAAGCACAATACCCTCATCTGACCTGAGACCTTTCAGTGTCGGCGCAGAAATGAGGGCTGGACTTTAGACACCCTGTCTCCTGGGATGGCTGCCCTTCTCACTTTTCTTCAAAGCTGGACCATTTGTGAGTGAGGTGTGAGCCCCACCTGCTGTACCTGCCTCCAGACCTTGCGTGACCTGCAATGGTAATCCAAGAAGACCTAGACAGGCAGGACAGCAGACTGGAGGTAGACCTGGAGCTGCGCTGCAATACCTGGCAGGAGCTGTTGCACCAGGCCCGGAGCATATGTGCGGCTTACACTGTCATGTTGACTGAATGGTGGCTGCTTTCGTGGCCACTCCCGCCCTAGCTCCCACCCCTCCAGCTTCTCCCCCTAGCCCTCCTGCCTGCCAAGGGCCTCCTTAATCGGTGTTAACTTTTGATGCTAACATTCCAAAACACCTCCAAGAGGGTCATCCTGTCCTGGATTGAGTTAATCAATTGTCTTTAGGCGTGATAGCCTCCAGCTTAGGGTTGTCAATCTGCCCCTCCTTAATCATGGATGCGGGTTGATGGTTCTTTACATTTCCTCACTCCTCTTCTCTTGACCATCTGGTTTTAACAATGACCTTCCCACATTATCTTTTTCTGATGCATACATTCCTCATACATTCCTCATTCACACAAACAGACTTTTACAGAGACCTTCAAAGATATACAAACAACGGTGTTTTATATTGAGCAATAAAAAAGTATTGTAAATTAAACCTTACTAAATCTTATAATCAAAGCAGAGAAAGGCGATTCCGAAATAACCCCCTTCCTTCGAATTACTAGTTAAACCATTCCATGAGGTTTAACTGTTAATTCGAAGTAAGGGGTTTATTTCAGAATCGCCCTTCTCTGCCGCATGTAGACGTGGGCAGTTCTTCTGGGCTTGTCAATTTCCAAAATGGCGACTGCCCGGGAACATGCTAATGAAACGTGGGATATTTAAATCCCGTGCTTCATTTGCAATTTCGGTCGCCCTCATTAGCCTCCCTAGTTCGAACTAGGGGGCTAATGTAGACATACCCTTACTTACTAAACCTTAAAATAAAGAAATGTATATTTAACTAAAGGGCCTAATGGTCTGTTCCTGCCTTAACATCAGTACAGACACTGGCAGTCTGTCAGATGCGTTTCTACCAATGCCCCAACGGTGCACAAAAAAGGGTGGCTGGCAGGATGAAATCAAGTCATACATTACTACATTATTAAACCTGAAATATAAATATAAAATCCCACTCCTACAGTTCCACTTGCCAAGGTCCGGGTGGGTGAGGAGGCAGTAGTACCTCTCTTTCAATGAGCCAAAGGTGCTTTCCACCACAACGTGGGCTCTGTTGAAACATTCCTTGCTTTGGTCAAGGTGTCCAGAGTAGGGCTTCATAAACCAGGGGAGCAGAGAGTAGGCTGTGTGCCCTATGATACAGCTCGGCATGTCTACTTCCCCATCCCTGATGCAGCAGCTGAGGAAAAATGTACCAGAATGCTGCTCCTAGTAGAGGCTGGAGTTGCAGAATATGTGGGTGTTGTGCACCTTTGCTGACTACCTGACCTTGATGCTGGTGAACCTACCTCAGTGGTCCACAAGGGCCTTCAGCACAACTGAAATTACCCCTTCCTGTTGATACATTTGTAGGCACAGTGGTTGGGGGCCCAGATGGAGACATGGGTGCTGTCAGTGCCCACCCATAGTTGGAGAAGCCCATGACGGCAAAGCTGGTAATGACGGGGTCCACGTCACCAAAGGATGATAACCCTGCACTGCAGGATGGTGTTTATGATCCTCACCACATGTAGAAGGAGACAAACAGAATCACAGGATTGCCAGGGCCCTCAGGAGGTTCCTGAGCAAAACCCTCCCCTCCCACACACATACCAGGCCCAATCCCAATCAACCTCATTCTCAGCAGGTCTTTGTGAAGGCAGGACTGAAAAACCTTCCAGGGAGGGAGCTTCCCCCACTCCGTAGGGAACCCCATTCCAGCAGTTCACCGCCCTCCTGGGACAGTAGCCCAAGAGCACCCTATTTGCATGACCATGGCCCCGACGGTCAACTTCCTCACTCTGATCTGGTTCCCCATGGAGCAGTAGTTGTCTGGTGTGGTGAGGCTTCCAAATAACGATGGCGACATGCTTCTGAGGGGAAGCAGCTCCAGGAAATGATTGCTGTTCTGATGCCCTGCCCAAAGTGCTTCTGGGGGGCTTTAAATGTGTTTCAGGCTCCAATCAGTGAGGATGCTGTATTTCAAAATAGCTCAGCACTATTTCAATGGGCATTTGCTGTGTAGATGCGCTATTTCGAAATAAGCTATTTCGGAGGTTGTATTGCAAAATAACGCTGCAGTGTAGATGAACCCTTAGTGGGAAGCGTGCACATCTCTAAAGGTAACCACGCCAACTATGTCATATCCATAGCAGCTTTTCTCCATGTAACACAATTTGGGGAAGGCACATTCTGCTAGGCTGTTTCCAAATTTTACAGCCTTTGGGGAGGCAGGAATTAACCTGGGCATCACTCCAATGCACAGAGCCATCCCATTCCTTCATTAGCATATACAGAACCCTGGTACAATTGCAAAGAACAGTAGAGGGAATGCCAAGTGCCTAGAAGGAAGTCCACTTCCAGCTGTCACCATTTTGACTGCCCTTCTTCTAGCCCTAGCAACTTGGCTCTGGATTAAGCCATTCCTTCCATTTGGGCAGTGGCCCATTGTTACATGTGGGGCATATTCTTAAGATGCTAGTTCACACGCTGCCCCTGGGCCTGTCCTTTGCCTCAGGCTCAAACTGTCAGCCCTTGTGTCTCCGCATCACATCTGTACATGTCCTCTCCTTCTCCAACAGCAATCTCATCTTCCAGTCACAGGAGAAGGGGAGAAGGGACCAGATTTCCTGCCAGCTCTAGCGGACCAAGGTTCTGTGTGTGTGGTGGGGGGGTGGGAAGGTCTGAAGAGTCTGATTTCTCCTCTCTGTCCCTCCTCCCAGCCACTCAGGCCTGGGGCTCAGGGCAAGCCTGGAGAGCACAGCTGTGGAGTAGGGGCAGTAGGTAGTCTTTAAGGTACAGTGAAGTGCCCATTCAGGGCCTGATTCTGGCCCCTATCCTCACAGTGGGTGAAATATCTCTTTGGGAAAAGGGTGAACAAAGGCCATGCACCTTTTAAAGCCCCCTCACACTTTGTTTTGAGGACTGAAGTGGTGACTAAGCCTTGGGCTGGCCCTCTTCACAGGAGTGTTTCACCCCCAGAGTGTGGGCCGTGAATGCAGATCAGAAGGCTCAATGACTCACATTTGTACTCACAGATAGGCGGTGTGCACATTTCACGTGGCAGCAGTAAGAGGTCTGGTGAGAGGCAAAACCCCTTCTTGATACAGTGCCTCAAAGCATCAACCCCTCCTTGCAGTTCTGCCTCCTTTGAGGCCCTGTGCACTCCCCCTCTCCCAGGAGTAAGAATGAGGAAGTAGCTGCACTTCCTTCTGCACCAGGAATGGAGTTCTGCTCAAACCTTATATGGATCAAATAAGAAGAGAGCTAGCTCTGTCCTGTCCCATATCAGAGCTAGAAAAAGACAATGGCCCTCAATAAGGCAGAGCCCATGACTCACTGTGTGTGAACTTCATGCGTGATAATGCCTTTTAGTGGTGTTTAACCAAATAGTTCCAGATGATGGAATTGTATTTATTTCTTCTTTTACACTGTATGCTCTTTCTCTTTTCAGGACTTTACACTTTTAAAATAGCTGCTTCTATCCTTGTTCTATTATCTCTGCAGTATGACTGTTTGTGCAAGACTGCTATCAGATTGTCATTTTACACCTCTGTGATTGGATGAATGACTACATGGTTTAGATGTCCAGTTATCAATTTGTACCTATAAAAATGTGTGAGTTTTGTCACTTAAATTGTTCTGCTTCTGTGTTTTTCAACAACATCTCTATATTTGCCTATATTGCAACATGCCATATGGGCGTAGTCATGGCAGTGTGGGTTTTTCTCATATCTGCCTTTTTATTTTTAACACTGTGCTTTCCATAAAATACTTTAGCAAAAGGGACAGGGAAATGTAGTTTAAATATACTAATATTAAAATGATTTACCATTACCATCTTTTTTTTCAGTTATAACTTCCTCTAGTGCACAGACACTAATTTCTTCCTTGATAACCGCAGGATTCTTAGTAAATTGGACCTTGTAAAATCTATGCTTGGGTGGTCCTGGATTATCTCTGTAGAACCAGGCTGTTCCCAGTCAGTAAATTTTTTTAACAATTAGGAGAATGCTTACTGAGAAACATGCCTCTTGCAAACTGATGCATTTTTGAACGCTTGCTGGGAAATAATAATTAGACTTACTGTAAACGATGGCATTTTCATTCTCAGACTATAATTATAATTGTCTTGGAAGCCTGAAACCTTTGAGTAAAGCTCAATATTATTTTATTATGTTGTATTTATATACCTACTTTCACCCCCAAGGGATCTCCTAATGCTGCCCAGAATTGTGGCCACAGCCTTGAAATTAAGACTGTTTTGTGGTCCTCCTGACTAAGATCTTCCCATGTAGGTCCACACACATATACCAATGCCCAATTAATATTTCATGACAATGGCGGCTGTGCATGAAGAAGAGGAGACTAGAAAATAAAAATTCAACAAAAGTGTTTGATAACGATATGAAGCATTGCTGAATATGTGACAACCCAGATTACTTAAAACCAGGGCCAAGAAGATTGCATTGCTAGAACTCAGGTCTCAACATCTGTAGTAACAGTTGAACAAGGCTGGGATGGTTATATGACTGCCCCCATCATAGTTAGTACCACACAAAAGCACATCTAACAGAGGCAATTAAATATGGCAGACAAGGATATGGCCTCACCCTTTCAGGATGGGAAAATGCACCCATACCTTTGTGTGAATGTGGTGAGAGAATCTTCATTTTGCATCTGAACAAAATAGTCTAATACTCCTAGCAATGATGTGTTCAACAAAGCTTGACTAAAGTAACCTGCAAAAGAAGAGTTTTAAAATATATTCAACTTTCCCTAAACTGGCAGACCTAACTCATTAATTCCACAAACTTTTCCCCATCCTTTCAAAGGCACAGCAATCTGATCATGTCTTTCCCTTCTTCATACAGTATTGCTCAAACAATTAGAGAATAGAAACAGTACCTTGTAACTCAAGTGACTGATCATATAGCAGTTAGAAGGAATACACATACAGCAACCTCTGTGTGAGCAGTCCAGAGGATGAAACTGATTATGGATTAATGGATTAATGGAATAATTTTGAATAATGAACACCTCTGTAAAAATGTAAGTCTGTTTACAGAAACTGGATACATTTGAGTAAAAATGAATATATTAATCACTCTGACTAGTTCACTCACCACAAAATACAATTACCTGTGAGATAGAACACAACTACTACTACTAACCAGTATCAGAGCAACAAAACAGCCGAGGACAAGAATTAAAGAATACTAAAAGAATTTAGCCAGAATGGTGGCATTAACTATTTTCTTGTCAAAGGGCTATGAGATATTTTATAGCCACAAATGATCCGAGCCCTAATATTATCTTTGAAAGTTTAAATGCCCATCAATAGGGTATCCATTAACATCATTTGCTTACCAACAACATTTGCTCAGAATTGATTCAGAGGGCAGTTTGACATTTAGGGCCATGTCTACACTACAAATAAGATCAAAACAGCTGCAGTCAATCTTCCGGGGTTCGAATTAGTGGCTCTAGGGAAGACACACTAATTCAAATTGAGAGAGTGCCCCTGTCAATGCCATTAGTCCTGCTTCTATGAGAAGTAAGGGAAGTCGAAGGGAGACTTCCTGCAGTGTGGATGGTGCCAAAATTTGAGTTAAGCTACTTTGACTTAAGCTACAAAATTAACGTAGTTGCATAGCTTAATTCTAACTTATCCCCTAGAGCAGACCAAGGGCATAGAGTTATCAGGTGAATTATTTTGGAGGTGCCCTATCCAAGTCCTAGCCAGATTCCAAAATGCCCAGCTTATGAGATCAGATGAGAATCTAACCTGAGGTAACGTGACTTATCACCTAATTATAGTCTCCCTTATTAAGAATGTAGGCTATGTGCATTTAGGAGAACTTTTTAGATTCATATCATTGTACAGATTCTGTGGATTCATAGCATTCCAACAGCAAAGGATATGAAAATATACATCCACAAAAGATTGTTTCCAATAAACAAAAATGCATTTATTTTTATTTGCCCTGTTCTCATGTTACTCAGAGTGGAATGCATTTTACAAGAAATATATATTTATTGTATATTTTTATTAACTAGAAGACTTACCCAGTGTTGCTCAGGTCCTTTGAGGCAGGGGGTTGGCAGTGTAGGGGGTGCAGGAATCAGGGCTGGGGCTTGGGAATGTGGTGGACTCAGGGCAGGAAGCTCTGGGCATGGGGGCTGAAGGAATAAGAGCTGGATGTTGAGGAGGGGCTCAGAGCAGGGCACTAGGGATATGGGGAGGTGCGTGAGTTAGGGTTGAGGAGTGAGAAGGGGCTCAGGACAGGAGGTGGGCGTGCAGGAATCAGGGCAGAGGATTAAGAGGAGGAGCTCAGGGAATCCCAGGGGTATGAGAGTTCAGGAGAGGGAGTGAGGGGCTTAGGGAAGGGGAGAGGGGAGGTCATCAGTTTTTCCCCTGGGAGGGGGAGCACACACCCTGCCACAGGCTTCTTCCTGGGGGAGGGAGGCTGTGCACCCTGGCTGCCGATTTCTTCCTAGGGCAGCTTGGGATGTGGGGGCACCCTGCCTGCTGACACTCTCTAGGCCAAGCCTAGGTGGGGGAGGCATACAGGCTGTCCTCCAGTGCTCCCCGGGGCTGGCCTGGGGTGACAGGTTGTGCCATGCTGGCATGGACTCACAGACAGACAGACAGACAGATGTACATTTCCTTTGTATAGGTAGTGGGGGCTGTCACAGGGCAGACTCACCACCACAGCGCTTCATGCCAGTAGCCCTGGGAATTAGCTCATTAGCCTGCAGGGTGCCTCCTCCTGGCTGGTGTCTCCCCGGATCCACAATCCATTCCCCAGTGTCGGACCCGCACTGCTCCCAGACCATGGTGTTCTCTTCAGGACAGCGCTCTCTGGCAGTGCCCACTCCAATGTCTTTCAGTCTCCTTCCGGGGCATGTGTGTGTTTATCAGTCTCTGCACTCTGGGGTCCTCCCCTCCCAGGGAATCCCCAATTAACCCTGTACCCACCTTGCCTCAGTGACCCACTGCCAGTCTTCATCTAGCCCCTGCCTCAGGAGCACTGCTCTGTCTTGGGAATCCTCTCACCTTAGCAGATAGGTCCCTCCTGCTCCCCAGCTAGAGCAAGAGTGTCTCTCTCCGCTTCTCCCCCCCTCCCCCCACTCCATCTGGGCCCTAATTGGCAGGATCTGCCTCAGCTGCGGGTTTTGCTGTCAGCCCTCTCCCAGGGCTGGATTTTACCTTTAAAGGGCCAGTGAGGGGAGATATCCTGTCACAGGAGCTCACTCTATACAGGCTCTGTCCATCTTCCAGCCTAGCCAGGGGCAGGATCTCTAGGGTTGCCAGATGGTTTAACCAAAAATACCGAACCCCCCAACCCCAAGAGTTAAGCAAAAAAAAGTACAACTTTTTTTAAAAAAAACCCAGCATGGCCCCTTTAAGAAATGCCTTTGAGGCTTTTTGGCTTTAACAGGCTGCTGGTGGCCATTTTGTTTTCCTGCTCCGAGCCAGAAGACAGCTCCCCTGCAGAACCAGGTAAGTGGTGGGCGAGGGAACATTTGCTGAGTGTGTGTAGGGTTGCCAAGTGTCCAGTATTTTCACCTCCTGACAGGGAAAAAAAATCAGAAAATACCAGACATTTCAAGTGTCTGGTATTTTCTGAATTTTTTTTACCGGACAGGAGGTGAAAATACCGGACTGTCTGGGTCAATACCAGACACCTGGCAACCCTAAAGACATCATGGGGAATAGGAAGAGTGTGGGGGTGGAGGAAAGGAAAGGACCAGTAGGGCACAGGCCCCATCTGCCCATACAGTAATCCCCCACTGATTATCGCTGCCTATCACAAAGGTGCACTGTGATAGTAGGCTCACCTTCTTGGTCTCTCCTAAGTATAAAAACTTATAATTGGGAATGAACTATTTAATCTCAATGGTTAAATATAGTTAAATCTCCTGGTTAAATATTCTGACACTATAAATATGAAGATAACTTTGTTGTCAGCTATGCTGCACAACAAAGCTGTGTAATCCCAATGAAGTAAGTAAAGCCATTTGCTTCCCATACCCCAGTGAACAGAAGACCTTAGCAGGGAGGAGTACATCCAGTCAATCAGTTCAATCAGTTTGTGCTACTTCTATGATACCCTTCATGCATAATGATCACAAGGAGCGTCACTTAAACAAACTTCAAACACGTACTAAACTACAACAGAGGGAAGGCAGAATAAAACAAACTAGTCTTCAAAACTAAGGCTTAAAACTGCCAAGGGCCCTATTAACTATAAACAGGGTACAGCATCTCTCTCATGCTTTCAAGCACGTACATATATAGAGAGAAAATATATATGTACATGAAAAAAAGCCAGAAATTAGCAATCCATGCTGCCGAACAGAGATTGTGCACTTCACCCTTGATTGACAAAGAAAATTTGACTTGCAAGGACCCACATATGAAGATTTGAGCCCCCCTAAGGCCAACACTCAGATTAACATAGATACCAGGGATAGCCAGGGAAACAAAAACCCATCTGGACGATAAAATCATTACATAGTACAGAATCCTATATCTTAGTGCAAGACCTTACACATACAGATAGAAAGACACAGCATTCCATATGCTTATAAAGACTGTAAAGATGTGAAATACAAATTAGCGGAAATTGCCAGGAATCTTATCTCCAGCTCAGTAGCAAATTTAAAGTCTGCAACTGCTGTCAATTTTACATCGTAGTGGGTTAACATTTTGTTAATGTGTTGATGGGGGAAAGTAACAATAAGACTTAATAGGGTTTGGGGGGGGGGGAACAACACCATAACAATAGATAAATAGTCTTCTCACAAATAAATGACAATGGTATATGCTCAGGGCCCAGGCTCAAGTGACTGGTCGGCCCATGCTGGGACCTAATAGATCAATAAGCTGCAGCAAGGGTGATTTAGGTTTCACATTAGGAAAAACTTCCTGTCAGGGTGGTTAAACATGAATAAATCACCTAGGGAGGTTGTGGACTCTCCATCACTGGAGATATTTAAGAGCAGGTTAGATAGACACCAATCTGGGATGATCTAGATGATGTTTGGTACTGTCATGAGAGCAGGGGACTGGACTTGATGACATCTCAAGGTCCCTTCCAGTTCTAGTGTTCTATGATTCCATGATTTTATGAAAAAATTCCTTCATAGAAAATGTTAATCCGGTTAATAGCAACTGCCAGTTTTTAAAGCCAGAAAAAACCGTTTATGTCATTTAGACTATCCTTTGCATAGCCATGGGCCATCACATTTCACTTAGTAATTCCGCATCAAATCTAATAATGTATAGCTGAACCTAAGCATATCTGTAGAAAGACACCTATCTTGATTTAAAGACTTCATGTGATGGAGAAACCAGCACTGCTTTTTGGTAAACTGTTCAATGATCAATCACCCTCACTGTTCAAATATGCCTCTGAATTAACAACTCAACAAAATGAAATGTAGTTATTTGAAAACCCTGCTTAGGAATCTGGAGGGAAAAATCATCAGGACATTGCACAATAGAGTTCTAGTGTGAGGGGAAATAGACGAATCATAAAAACGTAGGACTGGAAGGGATCTCCAGAGGTCATCACGTCCAGCCTCATCGCTGAGGCAGGACCAGGTAAACTTTGTCCATCTCAGACAGATGTTCATTCAACCTGTTCTTTAAAATCTCCAGTAATGGTGAGTCCACAATCTTCCTTGGGAGCCTTTTCCAGAACTTAACTACCCCTATAACTAGATAGTTTTTTCCTAATCTCTAACCTAAATCTCCCTTGCTGCAGATTAAGCCTATTACATCTTATTCTACCGTCTGTGCACCATCCACTTTTGGACTCTTGAAACAGAAAAACAGGAGTACAGTATGAAAGGATCTGTAGTAGGAAATCCAGAGCTAAGATGCCTTGGGATATCTTGAAAGTGAAATGTTTGTTGCTTTGAATTCCCATAATGGGAAGAGAATGAAAACATGTTTTGAACATAAGCTCTCTTTGTTCCCATCACATCATATGAACACAATTTGGAAAAGTATTGCTTCGTGGTTATTAAAAACCATGATAAAAATGAAATATTTTCTCACACTGCAACTATACAGTTGACAATTGTTTGCTCATTCCTGAAGCCAAACAGGCAGACTCAGTGACATAATGCTTTAATGGGGTGTCTACTTGTTCTTAGGCAGAAGACATAGTGTACTTTATTATGACTGAAGTTACATTAAACAAGACATGCCCAATGATTTTAAACTAATGAACAATTTGGGGACTTGTGTCATGCCCTTGGCAAACACTGGCTATCAGTGAGAGGCAACTACTGAGGTATATGTGAAGGGTGAAAAGGAGCATAATTCCCCAAAGACTTCCCTAACAAATTATGTCTCCCTTTCCATGAAACTTGGTTGAAAATCAGCAATGTTAACTTTTCCCAACTTTTATATATTTTAAATAAGGTTACACCCCACAGCCAAACCCAGAACTGAAAACAACAAAGTGAGAGGTGGTAATGCAGAACCCAGTCTTCTGACATCCAGGAAGTTGCAGAATATGTGTACCAGTCGTGTGGAGTCAGTTTCAGTATCAGAGCTGCTTTTGCTCTTTTAATCTACTTGGGAATGGATGTAAAACATAGACATTAGAGATGGAAAAGAAGACTTATTACCCTGTCAAGCCAGGGAAGAATATAGTCCTGAAGACAGAAGGCACATCAGATAATAAACGTGTACCTTGTTTGATAAATAAACAAAACAAAGCCTTAGAAAAACTGGTAAAAGTAACTCTGTGGCCTCAGTAATAATGAAAGCCACAGTTTACCTAATGATTTGTATACTCATTTTATTCACTGAGAGTTTTATAGAACTTGTCAGGTATTTCTGATTAATTTTTTTCATTAGAAACTGCCAGTTTGTCAAAACTGAAACTGTTCATGTGACAGGGTCAGTTTCAATGCATTTTATTTACCTTTTCTTTTTGAAAAAATAAAGGCTTGCAATTGTCAAAACATCCCATTTAACATTTCCAAACTGAAAAGTTCCATTATTCAGTTCAAAACAACCTTTCGTTTTTGATATTTAAGTTAATGATAGTAAAAACAAAAAGTAAAAAATGGTCAATACATTTAGAAATTATGAGAATACAATGTTTCAACTGCTCTGATCTGAGTAATTATTTTTCCAGATTTTCTGCTTGTGAAAATTTCTTAAATTTGACTTTTTGTCTTTTTTTGGGCAAGAGTTTTTTTTTTTTTTTTTTTTTTTTTTTTTTTTTTTCAAAATCTTTAAAATACTCACGGAATGGAAAAACTTTAGTCTTTTAGTGTTAATAGCTAAGCAGTATTCTGGCTTGTTTGTTTACAGTTTAAGTATTGTTTCTGCTGTTTATCATTCCTTTATGCAGAACTAGTCCAATTTCTACCAGAAAGATTTCAGAACTAGAAAGTGAGGCATTCTAACTGAAGCTAACATTATCAATCATAGAAAATATCTGCTGTGAAATTTGCTTGGTTTTTATCCATTCCTTCACAGCAAATCAATCCATTTGCCTCCTGGTAAAATTGGCATGTTCATAGCCTTAAGCTTTAAATGGGAGACTTTGGTTTTCTGGAGGCTTTTCTTTATAAGGAGGAATCTGGCACCAGTTTTTGGAGTGTGTGCTGTCTCCACATAGGAAAATAGTTTTCTGCCCCTTGCCTGTAGTCTTTACTTCTGGGAAATTTTATTGGGAAGCCAAGAACAATACATTTGCATGATTGGGAGCAATGTATAATCTTAAGGAGTCAGTGAACACACAAAACTGGAAAGCAACATTCATAGAATCATAGAGCTGGAAGAGACCTCAGGAGGTCATCGAGTCCAGCCCCCTACCCAAAACAGGACCAACCCCAACTAAAACATCTCCGCCAGGGCTTTGTCAACCCCGGACTTAAAAACCTTTAGGGATGGAGATTCCACCACCTCCCTAAGTAACCCATTCCAGGGCTTCACCACCTTCCTAGTGAAATAGTTTCCCCTAATATCCAACCTAGAGCTCCCCCCACTGCAACTTGAGATCATTGCTCCTCATTCTGCCCTCTGTCACTACTGAGAACAGCCTCTCTCCATCCTCTTTGTTACTCTCTTTCAAGGAGTTAAAGGATGCTATTATTAGGGGGTAGGAAAACCAAAAATGGAAAGCTGTAAAAAAAAAGGCTGGTTGTACGAACAGAATACTGTAAAAATCACTGAATAGTTCCCCATTCCGTTCAGGTTAATTCACAAACCACACAAGTTACTTAAAAATGCTGAGTATTTTTGAGGCAAACACCTCAGTGTAAGCGTTCAAATGCTGGCCAGCTTGTAGATGATGGAGGCAGTCCCACAAATAAAGGGATCCTAATCATGGGACAGGAGCTAAGGCAAACAAAGCAGTAATAGCTTGTTGGTATAATTCACAACAAACCATATTAGACGTTAATACTTCATCCTGCTGATGTTTAGTGTTAAGTTGTAATTTTTATTTTGATGATATGAAGACCAGGACTTTAACAGGATTCAAAAAAGAATGAGATACATTCATGGAGGTTAGGTCCATCCATACTTATTAGCCAGGATGGGTAAGAATGGTGTCCCCAGCCTCTGTTTGTCAGGGGCTGAAAATGGATGACAGGAGAGAGATCACTTGATGATTGCCTGTTCTGTTCATTCCCTCTGTGGTATTGGGCATTGGCCACTGTTAGAAGACAGGAAACTGGGCTAGATGGACCTTTAGTCTGACTCAGTATGGCCATTCATATGTTCTTATTTTTATTTATTATCTTTGTGCTGAGGATGTCTGATTGACCAAAATATAGGCATCTGAAATAATTTCCACCAAACATATGGGGAGGGGAGACAGGCAGGAAGCTGGAAGAAATGAGAGAAGAGGAATACCAAGTTTAATCACTTCAAGGTCTACTCACTGGATCTTGTAATTAGACCTTGAATCTGATCTTTACCTACTAGAGTGCTCATTCACATGTGTATGTATACATCATGATCAAATTACATCTTACCCTTCTTTCTCATAAGTTTCTTGTAATAGTGTTGTGAATAAAAACATCTTGCTACTGGCACAAATTGTGCAAGTAAAATTTTGTAAAGCAAAATATTAGTGGCATTCACATAATGATGAGAGGCAATGGTTTGTTTTCACAGGTTGCTCTGGCCAGATCCAGGCACAGTAAGGGTGCATCTACACTGCACTCTTACCTCGAAATAACCTACACAACTTGAGCTGTGCAAATTGCGTAGCCACGAGGCGTACAGATAGTTCGGAATAATTACGTAGTTCGAACTATCTAGCCCGTGCTGCGTGTAGCCGCGTGGCACGGGGTTCAAACAAGCCGGCTTTTAAAAATGGCGGAGCCGGCTTTATGCTAATGAAGCCCGGGAAATTCAAATCACGGGCTTCATTAGCAAGTTTGGTATGCATACATTACCCCCCTAGTTCGAACTAGGGGGGTAGTGTAGACATACCCTATCTCAGGATACCGGAAGTATCCCAAAATAGTGCCGCTGTCTAGACGCACCCTGAGAGAAGATGTTGGCTCTGCCAATGCATCTTAATCTACAACTTGCAAAAAAGATCTATTATTCTTCTAGCCCTGTGCTGTCAGTCATGGTGAACTGTGACAAGCAGTGCAGCCGTTAGTGATGTGGACAAAAGTCCACCAGAGACCAACTCATTTGCACTTGTGACCTAATACAAATTTGAAATTCTAGTCTCCAGAGGTAAAAGGTTAATGGAATAACCCAGTTTTTCCACCTAGATCGCTGTTGCATAAGACTATTTTAATTATTACTATTATTTATTGATTTATAAGTCACCTTTGACATGTAACAAAGGGTGCTGTACAATCAAATTGTGTAACATAGAACAGAATTAAAATAGTCCGAGAAAAGGAAGAGTTTAAGTTTTGTCTTAAAAGAGGTGTAATGGTAACATGGAAAGGCATTCCCCCAGCTTGGAGACAAATGCAAGACAATCCTGGATATTTCATTCAATGCAGATAATAACAATCAACTGTAGTTCTGTAAAGCAAAACCCAGAAACCTTAAAAACACACGCTAAGTTACACAGATGTGAAGAGACGGCAATATGAGGACTCTGAAAAACAAAGAACAAATCTCTTAATTCTCACCCATAATTTAAATGATGAAGCACAGGTGAGCCCCAGCTATGAAGTTCAGATTTGGATCCAATCTTCTTTGTGGTTTAAAAGAGATGTAGATCCAGTGTTTTAATTCAGATACATTTTACTCAGATTGACCTTAAATGTTGAGTACAGATCCAGATCCACACCTTCCCCAAGTTACGCTGGGTTTGGCTGTATCTGCTGTTTCAGAGGTACATGTGTGAGTGCCTAAATAAGGGTGCAATGGGAGCTTTAAGGAGTGAAAAACATTATGCCCACTGATGCATTCTGAATAAATTACCAGTAGGTGATTGAGGATAGTGTTCTGCAAAAAACAAGTGAATCTGCCACAATGTGGGACTTGCTATTATGGTCCCTAGCATTTGCTACCTTGTAAACAGTAAGTGCTCATGCAGCTCAGTATGCAACCACTACAGGTTACCAGCTTCCACGCTCACTGCTAAGGCTACATTTGATGCTTCTCTAATGCAGCCTCAAGCCAGTAACTTCAAAAGAGCACATCAAAGCTTCTAGTCACAACAGAAAGAGTAGGGAGCTGGGTGGCACTTTTTTTCTCCTCCCTAGTGAATATGAAACTCTAGGGGGCTTCCCAAAAGACATGTGAGTGATTAAATAAAATAAAATTCTGCTGTGTATCCTGTGGAAAGGAGGGTAAAGCACCATGGAGCCAGATGGAAGAAGAAATGAAAATTCCTCTTTATTAATATGTCTCCTTGATGGCCTGCTATGCTGCAATGGGGGAAGGGGGAGAAGGTTGAAGGAGGATGGAGGAGAATAAAAGAGTTTCATCTTTGTTTCATTGGGTCTTTTTTAAATCCAAGTCACAAAAGCTTAAAATGATGAAATGAGCATGTGTAGTCTGACTGAGATAGGAGACAGGCAATTAATGAAACTGGGCCATAATATCAGCTGCCTGCTGAGTTCTGCGATTGAATTAAAACTATCATAAGAATAATGCAAGGACTTGCCCTTGTCCTGCTTGTCTATGTGTTTATTTAATTTTCTGTCCAACTGACTCTCAAATAAATTGGAAACAGCTGCCATTTTTTTTGATTCAGTAGCTCCATTACCCCCCAATGACATCATTCTGGGCACGCTCACTAACAATAGGTCATTATGCAGCAATTACTTTATTGATTTATGGAAGTTTTTAAGCTACACCAGGAACATTCACATTCAAGGGGGAAAAAAGGAATTCTCCTTCTGTGCTCTTGCAAAGAAGTAAGTTGCTGTACCAGGGTTAGGATAATATTACTAGCACAAAATTGGAAGTTAAATTACAAAAGAAGAAGGAGGAAACCTATTTATTATAACATTTTGAAGGAAAAAAAATTTTTTTTCAGAGAAGATCCTGTTGTGAACAGCTGTCTAAGAACCATAATTTTATGTAGTAATTAGAGAGATGATGCAAGTAAAACTGCTACGTAATAAGATGGCTGTAATAGTATGTAGCATTTGCTAAAATCCATCATAATGAAAGCTCTGATGCATGATCTCTTTGAGCTAGCACATAACAGATTTAAGAATTATTACCACATGGAAGCATTTTCTTTCTTCTGTTTCTATCAATATAATAGATTTGCCAGCATTTATACATTATACACAATGTTCAAATAATATACAAACATAGTATTGAGATGATTTGATTAATAATGGCCTTTCAGGTTTTAATCACACTTTCTGTTTGAAAACATGGGATTTTACACAAGATTGATCTACATTGCTAATTAAGACAAATTACCACTTTTTGTTCTAGCAAACTTCCATTCAGTCAACAATAGTGCTGCACTAAATAAAGTAGTATTGTGCAATTAGGTACATTAGGGGAGTTTTGCACTTCAGTGAAAGAGGATGGATGCCAGAATATATTGATCATTGGTCTGTTTTAGAGTAGTAACCTCTGTGATTTTATGCAAAGACTAGAACTGGTTGAATACCTGCAAAAATCAGGGTCGTGCACTTTGTCCACTCCAGGAAAACTTCAGGAACCAATGGATGTAGTTCAATTAGGCTGCAACTTTATTCACTTAAAATATCTGGGAGTACCTGGAAATAAATTGTACAGTGTAGGTCATCATAATTTCCTTGCTTCCATATAATCCAACCCCAACTTAGTTCCAATCATCCCATTGCTGAGACCCCACTCATCATCATCATCAACAACCATGGGCTCAGCGCCCGTTGGTGTTCAGTGCCTCCCTCACTATTTCCTTCCATCTTTCCCTGTCCAGCGCAGAGTGCCTTAGTTTCTGTAGACTAGCTCCGCACCAATCTACTATATCATCTGCCCATTCTCTTTGGAGTCTGTCTCTCCTATTCCGACCATCCATTATGTCGAATACCGGGGTCTTAACTTTTTGCTCATCGTTTATTCTTCAGATACTTCCAAATAGCTGTATCTTCTGTTGCATAATCTTCTGCAGTAGGTTCTCTTTCAGCTGTATCTTCCTATATAATTCCTTGTTAAATCATTTCCTTGTTTCCATATAATCCCATCCCAATTTAATTCCATTCATTCCATTGCTGGGACCCCACTGCCTTCCCTCGTAAGAGGGCTGAAAGAGGCTAAAGAAGGAAGAGAGGGTTGACATCTTGCTGTACCAAATAAAGGCACCCCCTGCCCTCTGAACAACAGCTTTCCTAAGGGATGTTTTCCTTCAAATCTTTTTACCCAATAACCATATCTTTTCATACCAGACACCTGCCAAAATGGTGCTTACTAAATATTGATATTAGAACCTTAACACAGTGGAAAAGAACCCCATCCTGCATCATCCAATCATGCAGTGGGGAGAAAAATTCCTTCTTAGCTCCCAAGGAGAAAAGGTAACTAACAATGCTTACAGTGGATCATGAAGGGTGCTTTCTTAGCTACTAAGGCCAAGTCTACAGCAGACCTGGAAGGTTGGCTTAGGGTATGCAACTCCAGCAGTGTGGAACACATAGCTAGAGTCAGCTTACCTTAAACTGAGTGTGACGGTGACCACACAGCAGGAGGCTGACAGGAGCAAATGCTCCCCTCAGCTTCCCTCCTTGCAATTACGAGGAGTATAGGTGCTTGCTGGAGCTGCCCTCAGTGTTCAATTTATGGGTCTAAATCAAACCCGCTAAATCGAATGTTGATTTCCAGTGCGGTGAGTGTAGATGTGCCTTAAGGATGAGATGGTGGTTGCTGCCAGCCCATTCATAGTAACAGAGAGTTTCTACATTACTGCCTAGGATATAAATAACCCCATCCCCTTCCGGTTAGCTGGAAGGGCAATGTTCTTTTCCCTGATGCTTACATGGCCCAATTCTAACAAAGGGGGCAGCAGCTAAAGGGAGGGCCGTGACCCTTCCTATGACCTGCACATTAAAGATAGCTACATTATTCAGTGGCATCACTCCCATTGATGACTAGAGATTATGAAGTAGGGATGTAAAAGTATCACCGTTTAAATGGACAACCAATAAGCCTGGGCTTATCCGTTACTGTTAATATGCAGGCTCCTGACCCACCCGGCTCTGGGAATAAATGATCCAGCAGCCAGAAGTGCAGGCGGCTCCCTGAGAGCAGAGCAGCAGGCAGGAGATGGTGTGTGCTGGGAGCTGTCTTAAAAGCCGGCTTCCGGCACACAACAGATCCCAGGGAGCTGGCAGCCACCCCGTCGTGTGGCTGCATGTAATGGTGTAACTGCTGAGCGTTACATGGTTACACAATTATCCACTTTTTAACATCCCTATTATGAAGCTTGAGAATGAATTCAGGATAATACAGGCACAATGAGAAGAATTCTTATATATTTGTATCTGGAAGCACTATCTTTCCAGAGAACTGAAAATGATTCCAACATCTCTTTCTTGATGAGTAACAGCTAATGTGTAGTAGCTAATTTAGGCACCATTGTTTTGTATGTATTGTTGGGATCATATTTTACCATGTGCATTACTTGGCATTTAACACTGAATTTCATCTGCCATTTTGTTGCCAAGTCACCCAGTTTTGTGAGATCCCTTTTTAACTCTTTGCAGTCGGTTTTGGACTTACCTATCTTGAGTAATTTCATATCATCTGTACACTTTGCCACCTCACTGTTTACCCCTTTTTGCAGATCATTTGGGAATAGCAGGATCCCAAACCAGTACAGACCCTGAGGGACAACTCATTTACTTCTCTCCAGCCTTAAAATAGATCATTTATTCCTACTCTTTGTTTCCTCATCTTGTAACTCAGGGGTTCCCACACTTTTTGACACGGGGACCAGTAAATCCATTCACAAACTTTTGGAGGACCGGTAATGTTCATTTGCATATTTGTATATTCATTAAGCAAATGATGAATATTCAAATAAGTTGGTTTTGGTCCTCCCAAAACCCCCAGTTCCAGGTTTAGCAAAGCTTTTGATATGGTCACCCACAATATTCTTGCCAGCAAGTTAAGGAATATGGATTGGATAAATGGACTGTAAGACAGACAGAAAGCTGGTTAGACCAGGGTTTCCCAAAATTTTTACTTTAGTTGGAATCCTTTTATTTCAGTACTGTTTTTTGCAGCCCAAAAATATAAACACATAAAAAACAAACTGAGAAAATACCAGACATATAACATGTCTGGTATTTTCTCATTAGGTAAGTTGTATTATTACTAGATGTATCAGTTTGTAGTTTCGAACAGCCTGGCTGATAAATGTGCTCAGGCTGCATGAGTGTGTCTACCAGCCAGACAATTCGTAACTACTCGAGGGTGTGTGTGTGTGGGGGGGGGGGGAACAATAGAATCCCTGAGCCGGACTAACTCGTGCTTTGCCGGGGGGGAGGGGACACCGCCCCGAGATCTGCCTATGGCCGGGCCAGTCCTGTTCCCTGCCAGCTGATTCACTCCCTTCCCCCCTCCCCCGCTCCCTCTGCTGCGCCTCTGGCCAGCCCCACTTCCCCCAACCCCCTCCTGGACAGCCAGTTCTCCCCCCACTTCTCCTTCCAATCTCCCTTGGCTAGCCCCGCTGCCCATGTCCAGCCCTGCTTCCGGCAGCTGCTTCTTCCCACTCTCCCCCATCTTCCCCGGCCAGCTCCCTACCCCCGACCTCATGACCTCCAGCAGCCCTGCTTCCACTGGCCCCCCAATCTCTCCGGCCTGCCCCGCCCCGATTCCCCCGTCCAGTGCTGCTTCTGGTGGCCAGCTCTCCCCTCTTTCTCCCCCCACAGCCCCTAGCTAGGACTCTGCCGGGAGCCGGAACATCTGGCTGCAGACTCCGCCCAGGCTGGCCGAGGGCTTGGGGGACCCGGCGCCACATGGGCACTCCGGGAGCGCAGAACACCCTGGCAACCATGCTACGGCTTGGTACTGGGTCACGGCCCTTAGTTTGGGAAACACTGTTGTAACTGGATGCCTGGGAATATTTTCAAGAGCATCTAATGATCTTTAATTTAATGACAAGCCTTTTAATCACCTTGCCTTTGTTTATAAACAAACTCCCAGCTAAAGGTGGAAGTTGTTTACAGCACACAACTCAGCATATTCCACACTCAAGCTCTGACTCCTGCATGCTGGTGGGTCCTTCTTCCACCCAGGCTATAAGAGAGGGACAAGCAACCCTTTTGGCTTTCCCACAGGTCTCCCCTGCCTGTTCCTCCCCTGTTCTGTATAGGTAAACTTTCCATCTTCTTCCCCTTTACTACAAGTAGGGTTTGTGAAATATAGGTCCTGTCACACACACTTGATATTTGTATGAGATTACAAGTGTGATCAATAGAGGTAACAGTGCTCATGTCATGTAATTAGATTTCTGAATGGTACCAACTGAGTCCAGCATGACATTTAGCTTAAAAAACTAGAAAGATATAAAATTAACATGGCAAACGTTAAATGGATAAAAATATAGTAGGTCACAAAATGTAAATGGGGAAACATCATCAAGTGGGTCTTTTCTAGTGGGGTCCTGCAGGGATCAGCTCTTGGCTTTATGCTATTTAACATTTTTATGAAGGAAAAACCCAAATCAGCACAGATGAAGTGTGTACATGACACAAAAATTGGGAGGAGTAGTAAATAATGAAGACAGATCATTATTTCAGAGCAATAAGGATCGCCTGGTAAGATGGGTGCAAGCTAACAATATGCATTTTCATACAAATACATCTAAATGTATGTAGGCCATACTTACAGGATGGCGGACTCTATTCTGGGAAGCAGTGCCTTTCAAAAAAAGTTGTGGCAGATAATCAGCTGAATATGACCCCCCTATGTGACACTATGGCCAAAAGGAGCTAATGTGATCCTTAGATGCATAAACAGCAAAATCTTGAGGTTATTTTATCTCTGCCTGTTGGCACAGATGTGACCACTACTAAATCCAATTCTGATGTCCACAAACCAGGAAGAATGTTTATTAATGGAACAAAATTCAGAGAAGAACCATGAGAGTGAAAACCTGTCTTATAATGATTGAGCTCCTAGTCAGGCCCAGCCCTAGAGCAAGGCAAGCAAGGCAGTTTTGTCTTGGGCCCCACACCTCAGGACCCTGCACTGCCCGACACCTGCCCACCTGCTCACTGCCCTGGCTGGGAGCTGCCCAGCCGTGCAGTACAGTCAACCACAGAGCCAAACTTTGCCAGCTCCCTACCCCAAACTCCAGCATTCCCTTCCTCAGGTACCAGGGGGAGGTGCTGGGCTCCAGCCCCCGCAAAGGGGAAGACACAGAGATGGCCACTGGCCCATCCTGCAACTGCTTGTAACAGACCCTCACTTACAGCCAGACCCTGCCCCGTGGAGGGGGTGTCCTGTCCAGGCAAAAGAGATTTCCAGTCTGGGATCATCCCCGCCTAGGGGGGTGCCCTGGTCAGAGTGAGGGGAAGAGAAACCCTGCTCCATTGAGAGAACCACCCCCCATATCCTGTAACATGATTGGGGGGGTCTCCCATATAAGGAACAGGAATGGGGAGAGGGAACCTGGGGTCTCACACATGGTGTAAACTTATACCAGCTTACTGAAACACGAAGTTGACATGATCATCTACAATCATATTCAGAGGGGTAGCCGTGTTAGTCTGAATCTGCAAAAGCGACGAGGAGTCCTGTGGCACCTTATAGACTAACTGAAGTGTAGGAGCATAAGCTTTCGTGGGCAAAGACCCACTTCGTCAGATGCACTTTCCACTACATGCATCTGACGAAGTGGGTCTTTGCCCACGGAAGCTTATGCTCCTACACTTCAGTTAGTCTATAAGGTGCCACAGGACTCCTCGTCGCTTTTACAATCATATTGAAAATGGTCACAAGTTACAGAAAATCATACAATAACCTCCAAAACAAAAACATTTACCTTCAATATGAATCTTTTACTCTGTTAGACTCTGGCAGTACTGACCAGATGTTTTAATAGACACCGGATCTGTCAAATAAACTCCGGTTCTCTAATACAAGCTGGGGGTCTCACATGGTTTGGACTAATACACACTGGGGGCTTCTGTTGGAAATTTTATGGTAGTGTATAAAGACATCATAGTGAACTGTAAAAGCATGGCAGATGACACTGAAATAAATGCCAGTTGAAATTTTTCTTAAATCTAGAGGTGTTGTAGAATATATCCAGTGAGTGATTTGTGCTGCCTGGACTGGTCTCTGCAACCCTTCAACTGGATTTGAGTTAAACTAGAGCATCCACCAACTGGGTGCCACCATCAGCATGCCGCCTTAGGCCCCACAAACTCTTTGGCCAGGCCTGCTCCTATCTGGCTTAATAGATAGAAGGTTAAGAGGTGACTTGATGACAAACTGTAAGTATCTACATGAGGAACAAATATTTAATAATACATAGTAGAGGCAGGTATAACAGGATCCAATGGCTGAGAGTTGAAGCAAGACAAATTCAAACTGGAAATAATTTTTAGTAATGAGAACAATTAACCATTGGAACATAGTGGAGTCTCCATCCCTGACCATTTTTACATTGGCTTCAGGGGGTATCTAACTTAGTCTGTACAGGATAAACTTTAAAAACAACAAATGGTCTGGTAGCACTTAATAGACTAAAAAAACATGTCGATGGTATCATGAGTTTCCGTGGGCACAGCCCACTCCTTCAGATCACCGGAGTTTTGAGTTGAGGGTATGCAGACCCAAAATAAATAGGGGAGAAGGGAGAGGCAAGAAGGAAAAGAAATGGAAGGGAGAGAGAAACAAGGAGCAGAGGGTATGAAAATATCAAAGGGAAAACAAAATAGGCAAAACTGGTAATCTATAAGCACCTAAAGATTGGATAGTTAAAAGAAACAGATAAGGATCAAAGGATAGCAATTAGAGAAGAAGGGTACTAAGGCAAGAATCTACACAGAAAAAGAGCTTCTTCGAATGTTAGGTTGATAATGTCCCAGCCATCAGTTATCTCAATTGAGGAGACCATCAGTGTGAGAACTGAATTTGTGGATGAATTGTAATTCCAACAACTCTGATACCACCTACATGTTTTGTTAGTCTATAAAGTGCTACCAGACCATTTGTAATTTTTACATCAACATTGGATGTTGTTCTAAAAGATATGCTTTGGGAATTATTTTAGGGATGTTCTATGTCCATGATTATATAGGAGGATCAGACTGGATGATCACAATAATCCCTTTGTGATCTGGAAATCCATAAATTTATAAAAGAAACCACAACCCCTTTTCTTCCAGACAACTAGATAAGGACCCACCACATAAAGCTGTGGTGAGCACATTTGTTTGAATACTGAACAACTGACGTCTGTTCCCTTAAAAGTCATTATTTCTGAACATTCATGCATATTTTTCTTCCATATGAACATCTGGGGGGGTGGCTTTCTGTCATATTAACTGTGGCTGGGATTTTCAGAGGCCTAAGTTAATTAATGGCCAACAATCATTGTCTCTCAACGGAAGGATCAGAGGGATTTGAGTTAGGGATGTTAAATTTTGATTAATTATCTAATCGAGTGGTTGATGGAATTTCCATTGACTACTCAATTAGTTGATAAGGGGGAGGTGGGACACTTGTTATCCTAGCTGTGCCTCTGTCTTTTAAAAGTAGTAAGAGCTGCTTGTGAAAGGCAGAAAGGCAGAAGAGCAGAGGGCAACCCGGGGTGAGCAGGGGACTCAAGCAGTTCCCTCTTGCCCTAGTTCCCGACTGCTGTGCCTTTGCCTTTGAATTGTAGCAAGAGCCCCGGGGGACTCCTGCTACATTTCAAAGGCAGAGGTGCAGCAGTCGGGACCCAGCATGAGTGGGGGAATGTTTAAGTCCCTGCTCGTGCCATTTCCCCACTGTCCTCTGTCTTCCCTGCTCCCCCACAGAGATGGTGCTGGGGGGAATGGGTGTTTAATAGAGGCAGCAAGGGGGAGGAACAACTAGATGAGTCACTACTCGATTACCTGGTACTTATGCTTATTGGGTTGTTGACTAGTCGACTAGTCACTTACATCCTTAATTTGAACAAGGAATACCTAGCAACCAACATCCTCACACTGTCAACTGACAGCAACTTTAATATGGTCACTCCCGGAGACCCACAATTCACAGAGGCTTCATGCCAGAGGAAGTTCTTCCAAGAGTTATCCGATTACTAGTTATTTTAGTGATCCCTGATTGTCTCCTTGATCCTATATAAGCCCATGGTGCATACCAGGACATTTCCAGGCAATAAAATGGATCTCCAGTTAGTTGTCATGATTGCCTTTCTTCTCTGTCTTTGAACTCCTGGTATTGACATTGGTCCCAACTTGGACCCTTACTCTAGATTGACTCCTGGAACCCCAGCACAGACTCTGATATTTGCTATTGACCTTATGCTTGATTCCTGACTCTGGCTCTGATGCTCAGCTTGACTCCAACACTGACCCCTGGCTTCAGTTCCTAGCTCCTGCAACTAGCCCTGCTCACCTTCACCCAAGATCCTGACACAATGGGAGTTGGGCACCTAACTTGCTTAGGTCCCTTTGATAATCCCAACCTGTATTAATCATTGCATGAAGGTATTCACTGTTCATTGTTCAAGCTTGATTTTTATTTTTATTCCTAATTCTCCTGCTTAAACAATTTCAATCATTCTCTAAGGAAGCAGAAACTATGTCATGTTATTTAGCTGGACAATCACATTCTGTGAACATCACACACAGTGAGCTAGTAAAGTGCACCACTTATAAACAACATGTGTAGGCTGCAATTTCTTCCCATTAACTATCTGTAGACTTCTTGCAAACCACAGGTAGAGTCACAGACATTAGGCAGAGTTTAGAAATGATTCACAAGTATAAAAAAACCCAGAAGTAATTGGATAACTTAATCACAATGAATAATTTTGACCAATTCTAGAAAGTTCTCCAATCCTGCAATCAGTTCCATGTGGGATAATTACTTCACCCAGCAGAATCTTACTGAAGTCAATTGCAGGTAGGAACTGCAGTGTTGGGACTTACCTGTGGACCCTCTATATTACAACTGTTGGAAAGCATCACACCAATTTATGTGAATTTTTGCCTAATTTTATTTCTTCATTTTGGCAACCTAGACATTTCATTTGTTATGGCATTCTGTCCAGTGTCCATTTCCACTTCAAATATATGTTAAATTTGAAATAGTACATTTTTGATGCAAAATTATTTCTGGATAAAAAAGTCGTAATATTAATAAGCCATACTTTGAACTAAAAAAACCCCCTAAAAAGCCCAAGAGATCTATTGATATCACATTACAGAGAACTGCAAAAAAACACAGTAAGCGGGTTTTGATTAAGATATAACATATTTAGTATTTGATCATATTATTGCATTTCCCACATTAAAATATACATAATTGGGAAATTCCAGTAGATTGTGTTTCATTCGTTTATTCTGCTCAGTGTATGGTACTATTTTCATTTTAATTTGAGAATACAGAAGGATATGAGCTGTGTTTTTTCTGATAGGATCTTCAATTTGAATTTCTCTAATGTGATTCCCTATATCTTGCTTGTATCTGTATTAATAGGATTTGATGATTCCCAATAATACAGTCTTAATATGAGTTTGTAAAGCACTTTGATTATATAATAGCACAATACATCTTAAATATTGTTAATTATGTTATGAGAATAGGTTACATGTTTATGCCACTTTTTATTATGTTTAGCACAAAATTGAAACATTTGGGTGCCTCAGAGGTTGTGTGAAAGAAACTGTATCAACCGTACTGTTGTGACCTCTTCAATTTTCCTTAACTTTGTTGGGCTCTCTTGTATACAGACGCACCCTAGGAGCAAAGGCCTATCAAAATGGACAAATCAGTTATTTCATTTACATTTAATTCATGGATATACCACTTTCAATAAACACAGCAATGCAGATAAGTTAAAAAATGAAATTACTACAGTGAGTGTCTTTCACACAACCAGGCACCCAAATCCTGCACTCCTATTTCGTACTTAAGCCCAACTCCTATTGATTTTGAGGGAGTTTTCTGAGTATGGAGCTTATGGTTAGGCCTCATATATTGGAATTTAAATTACTCATTCTAGACACAAAGTTAGTCGGGGGAACAGAAAATGGTGCTGCAGGATCTTCATTTTGACTGTGATGAATAAAATAAGAATGAGAAATCATACAAATTGACCCTCTCTAACAATTCTACTTCACGGTTCTCCTAGGATTGTCATTCCTAGACCCCTAAAACATAACTTTCTTGCCGACATGGGGGAAGTAGTACCCTGGCTACGGGTGCTGGATGTACATGGTCATCCATGCCAAACTACTGTAGAACTGACAAGTTAATGAGGTTTGAAGGAAGATTGGAGAGAACATCTTCCCAATGACCCACATAACTGGGGCAAAATAGGGCCCTAAAAATTTCCTTTGCTGCTGGAAACCCTTCAAAGCCAATAAACTGGCATAATTCCAAAGCCAATCTCTAGTGCCAAAATATATTTCTAAAATAAACTGGTTGACAGATTGTGCATGAACATATACAATGAATCAGATCATCAGCTGGTGTCAATTGCTGCAGCTAAAGTCAATGGACCTATGCTAATTTACATCAACTGGGAATCTGGCCCAGTATGTTGCTTTCCAATCTATGACCCTTCCTCTGTTCCACTTTTCCCTTAGTTTTAAAATTCCAGTCTCAGTCATGCCCATACAAGTCCACTGAAACTAATGGGCTTGTGTAGTTTAAATACATTCAGGCTGCATCTAGTCTGGCATAACTTTGTGGAAATACTTTTCACAGAAAAGTTTTTCCTTTAAAAGTATTTCCACAAAAGCGCATCTAGATTGGCACGGATGCTTTTGCGCAAAAAGTGCTTTTGCGCAAAAGCATCCGTGGCCAGTCTAGACGTGATTTTGCACAAGAAAGCCCCGATCACCATTTTAGTCATTGGGTTTTTTTGCGCAAAATAGTTCTTCCCTGTCTACACTGGCCCTCTTGAGCAAGTATTCTTGCGCAAGAAGGCTTTTTCCCGAGTGGGAGCATGAAAGTATTTGCGCAAGAAGCACTGATTTTGTACATTATAAAGTCAGTGCTCTTGCGCAAATTCAAGCGGCCAGTGTAGAAAGCTGGCAAGCTTTTGCGCAAAAGCAGACGCTTTTGTGCAAAATCTTCCCCATCTAGACGCACCCTCAGGCTTTGTATCCTAAACATTGCTCCTTGTGAAGTTGATGGCATTCTCTGAATAGCAAGGTGGGAGCTGCCTTTGAAATCCTACATTTAGCCAATGACACAAATATCTTCAAGAAAGTGATACAAATAATAATGCTTTGCACTCATACAGCACTTTTCCCTCTCCCACCGTTAACTAAACAATCTTCATAATATCCCAGTATAATAAGTAGTTCTCTAGTGTACAGTTTTGGGAACCAAGGCAAAGAGGTTAAGTCAGAATGCCTCAGAAAATCAGTGTCAGAGCCCAAATGAGAACTTAGAAACTCCTAGGGCTCAGAACAAGCCTCCCTCTTTCTCAGTGTAACTACATTTATCATTTCCAGACATTAAAGCCACATTATAAGTGAAAACTGTCAGGGAAAAAATAGCCATTTCATATCCCAATTTGTCCTGTAGTAATATTAAATGTTTCCAATGAAAATATAGCCAAGGAACATGTTTGCATGAATCAGGGGTGAATATAGGGCAGGGCGAGCGGGGTGGCCACCCTGGGCCTCACGCTTCACGAAGCCCTGCGCATGCACCGTGGCAAAGTGGGGCCCCGTGAAATTGTGCTGCCCTGAGCCCCGCAAAATGGTCATCTGCCCCTTTGCACAAAAAGCGGCTGCTCATTAATTATGCAAATGAGGCTCAGCGATATTTCACACAGCCTCATTTGCATATTTCTTGCACAAAACCAGCACAGTGTTAACTTAGCCTATGTTTCATACCCAAGGCACTGCCCTGGGAATTCCATAATGTTAGGTTGAGCAACATTTGGTATCAGAATTGAGATCTGCCTTGCATGTGTGAGAGTAGAATCTTGCCTTAGCATTCCCCATTCTTCTTTGGATGTAAGGCAATACTGTACAAAGGAGCCATATCACAGCTATATTTTGTGGGCTGGCAAAGTAAAATTGAGTCTCAAAAGTGTGGACGGTGAAACTATGCTATTCTGAACTAGAAGTACCAGGTTATTTGCTCACATTTAGAAAGGCTACTACATAGTTTTTCAAAAAGACCATTTTTTTACTACTGTGTCTTGTCAATTCCCTCACTGGGATGCACATTCAAAACCCATTCTAAACATAACTGACAGTTTGGCTCTTAACTGCTTGAACTACTACCACAGAGCATCCATTTTAGGGGTTGATACATCTTGGATGCCACAATAAAACCTGATATATGCAGATTGGCTCACCTTCAGAGTATTTGCTTTTTACCTTAAATATAGATTTTCTGATGAATACTGCATTCTGTGGAGACACATTTTTGAAAGCCAGAACTGAGCATAAAATGCCATTATTTAAGTGGGCTGTACTAGGTAGGTAAGGTCTAAGAAACCTGGCAGTAACTTACTCTATTTGTGGTTTCTACTTTGTTAGACTCTGTGGAGCCATGAATCTATCTTGTCTTTAAAAAACTGAAAAAGGGGGCCTTAAAATGAATATAATGCTAAATTTATGTGCCACAGGAGCAGCATATCAAGGCCTCTGTGCTGATTAGATCCAGATGTTGGTAACAATGTTAGTGTTATGGAACAACTGCAGGTGTGGGAATAAATCCCTTTCCCTGGGACCCTCAGCAATCAGACCAGTGGTTTCTTCTGGCTCTTGGCTCAGAGTTTTCAATTAGCACTACAATGGTATTGTTGTTCTCTAGCATTAGATCATGTGTCATGTAAATGAAGTTGAAAATACAGTTTAACTCGACAAGGTGATTAAGGCCAAGGATACATATGTTCAGTATTATAACTCAATCAAGGTTAAAAATAATAATCAAAAAGAGCTCTGAGATGCTATAAAGAGTTTTTTTTAAACCGGTTTGGCTTATCAGTAGATTTTCACATTTTACTTTCATAAAACAGAACACAATGTAAAGCAGGGCTAGGCTGGATTTATAATAAAAGACAGACATACTCTTTATATATAAAATAACCTTAGCCTGGACTTTTTTGTGTGTGACAATCTGACAATTTGGATTGCATTTTCTGGTTTCACTTTCCAGTTTTATGTCCATCTTCTTTGTCTTTTCCTCATTAGTGTAAATGATCAATACACGTACAGCCACTTCCACTGGAGAAAGAGAAGCTGGGATATTCCTGAAAAGCCATCCACCTCAAAGCAATGAATCCAGCTCATCAGTGCCACAGGCTGTTTCCCCATCTCCTCTGGGGTTCATGATATTTAGAATACCTCTATTGCTCACTAAAACATATTAAGGGCTCTATTAAGTAAAGGGTCCATACTCTTCTTCCAAACATACATAATTCCCATTAGTGTCAATGGGCATTATGTCTGCATATGAAGAGACAGGCCCCTAATATTTTTCTTATATGTTCACTTTCATCAGGTTTTTCTGTGCCGGAGGCGTGGGGCTGCATATTACTCAGTGGTGGAAAATGCAAAATAAAAAAGGAATGTCATGAAAAAAGTAAAGAGAATGTCAGACACTGGCATCCAGGGAGTGTTCTAGAAGAGTAACCTGCTTTCTAATATATTAGCCACTGCTATATTACTGTTTACCGAAAGGCAGGATAACTCTCTCTTCTCTGACAGTACTAGAGACTTACAAACATAAATACATTGTACAATACTTGCAAAAAGGGGGCCTCTTTACAAAGATGTCCTAAGGATTTATGAGGCCCTACCCTACGCAGGACGATTAAACTGGTGCCCCTCTGCCCAATGGTAGCTGAGGGGGAAGGGAGGGCAGAGGGATGACAATTTTTAGAGAGGTGATTTTATACTCTTCAAGAACACATTCATGAAATATTTTTAAAGCAAATTTTAAACCAGGGTCCTGTCAACGAACACAGTAAATTCAGAAACTGACAGGATATACCTGGGGTTGGCAAATGCCTGTTAAATGGCTTCATTACCACTTGGATGGCTCTTTCACAGGTACAATGTCTGCTCATCGGTCTGGCAGGCTTTTTCACTTTTAAGTTAACTAGAACCTCTCCTGAGGAAGCAGAGCCAGAGAGCAGGGATAGGAAGAGGTGGGTGGGTGGACACTAAGGCTCAGTGGTGCTCCAGTTTTTCATTTGACCTATGCAGCTGCATATTCTGTGTAGGGGTAAGACTGTGCTGCCTCTATGAGAAAAGAGGCAGAAGAACTGATAGTTTTCACATTGCAGACTAGAGGGGGTATTTAGGGTTGCTCGTATAACTCCTTCCTGTGCTGTCTCTTCTGAGAATGCAAGAACCTAGTGCCCTTGCCTCGAAGGTTCCTTGACAATGGAATAATATAAACAGTGGTAAAAAAGGAAGTTTTGTATGGAGGGTGGCTAGGAACGGATTCTGCCTCAGAAGGGGAAATTCCTTCCCAAACTCCCTCATGTATGCTGGGGGCTGAAGGGAAAGTTACACACACACATACACACACACCCCTTCTTCTAGCCCTCCTCTCAATAAAAGTTATAGTTGTCCAATAAGGGGATGGAGACCATACCATGTGACTTACGTAACTACTGACAAAAATAAATGTTCAAATTGTGAATACCATATTCATGGTGAATAGCTGCAATATCATTACAGAGTAAAAAAACCATTCACAACCATATTCATTGAGTAATTTTTTATAATGGATACAGCTGAGGAAACTCTGATCCACTTGCAGATATCTGATGAACAGATTAGAGCATAACATGAACAGTTATTTGCTATGCACTATTTGCTCAGCTCTAATTCTTAACCTTTTTCTGTATCCATCTGTCATCTCTTGTTTTAGACTGCAAACTTTTTAGGGCAAGGACTTCTTTTTGGCATATGCATGTACAGTGCTTAGCAAGAGATGGCCCTGATCCTGGAGTTCTACCTCTAAGTGCTCCTGTTAGACAATCATATATATAGTAGCCTAATGTCTGTAACTGTAATGCTGAAATGCTGGCTGTTCCCTCTGGGGGGCACTGTTGCCTCCCGCCATGGCACTCGGCTCACTTTTGCGCTGCTCAGCTGGGCCACTACAGGGGAGCCCAAAACGACCGCTTGCTCTGCTTGTTCCCCCGCAGTGGCCTGGCTGAGTGGCACAGAAGTCAGCTGAGCACCATGGTGGGAGGCGAAGGGGGGGCGGGGCGGTGACGTGTGGCATGATAGCGGCTCCAGGCCCCACACCCTGACCATGAACAGACCCTGGCCGGGAGGAGGGTGGGAGGGGTGGGGGGAAGGGAAGGACAACTGGGAGGCTACAGGATCAGTGCTGGGGTGAAGGGAAATGGTGCAGGGGGCAGCTGGAGCTCATAGGCAGCTGCTCAGCTGGGCTGCCATGCGGGAGCAAGCGGCGCAAACAGCCGTTTGGGCTCCGCGCTCCCCATGCAGGAGGAGGAGGAGAAGAGAAAGAGAGAGTGAGAGGCAGGAGGAGGAGGACAAGACAGAATGAGAGGCAGGAGGGGGAGAAGAGAAAGAGAGACGGAGAGAGAGAAAGGAGATGGAGGAGAACTGGTGGGGGGGAGGCAATAGGAGAAGGGGAGAGAGAGAGAGACAGAGTGAGAGACCTGAGGCTCAGGAGAGAAGACCGAGATAGAAAGGGAATAGGATGTGGAGGAGAGACCTGAAAATCCCGTTTTATGATGGGCTAATTGGCTAGTTAAATAAATAATAGGCTGGGTAATTTAGTTTCCATAGTTGCCTGTTGCTGCTGCCAAGGGTCCCTGGGCCACACCCTGGAGTATAGTGAGCAGGCCCAGGTTCTCCCCAACCTCCCCACAACATCTCAACCTCTGTCTTGAGAAGGGAGATCAGGACTCCAGACTTATGAACTAGCCTGTGAAGTATATGGCTTATCAGGCTGTGACTCCTTACTAGTAGAGGGAAAGAAGCTGTGTGAAGGGCCACAGTGAACCTCTGAGACTAACACTATCAGCCAGTAGTGTGAGACCCATTGGGGAATAGCTGGAGCTTTGCCACAATACATATTGTACTTCTGTTTCAACAGTATTAATGGCAGGAACACACACTGTATATATAGGACAGGGTAACATATAAAGCTTGTTGAATAAACATGATTTGGAACATTTCAGTATTTCAAATTTGGTTTCATTCTGATCTGGAACAAAACTAAAACATTGGAAATTCTCCTTGAAAGGGGATGGACCCTAGCTCCAAGGCTGTCTGTCTGGCAAGCCACTTTGGAGCCACAGACCCTGGAAAACCTATGGTCTCTGACGGAAAGGCAATCTGGCAAGCATACTGCAGAGGAACCAGGTAGGGGAGCTGGCAAGAAATCAAGCAGGTTTCTGATGGAAACCTGCCTGGCTTCCACTGGAATGACATTGAAATTAAACTGTCTCCATGAAATGCTTCAATGTCAATGACTCTGCACATTTGGATATAAAAATGTTTGGTTAGTTTTTCAGACCAGCTTTATAAATAAATCCTGAAAAGTTATTTTGTGCCTATGGAGTAAGCTGGAACCTGATCTAAAACAACTCTGTCCATGTGAAATAAGTCCTGGGATGCAGTAATACACCGGGCTAAGACAGAGTGAGGAGAACACCAGCATGAATGGAGAGGGAAGGGGGATATTGCTTCCATTGATCATTCTGAGAAAGTTCACACATGGATGTGGAACATGAAACAAGGAGCATGCAAATTTTTAAGGAAACTCTTGTTTGATGTTAACACATAGGCGACATGGTGCAAGAACAAGTCATTGTTGTAAACAGTACCCTCGTAATGATGTTAATCCCACTACTGTCCATGTAAACTAACTTCAGCAGAAAAGTGGGTTGGACAATATACGTTAGAGATAATAGGAGAGGCTTTAACTTATAAAAAAAGATTTTTCCAAAAATGTTGGAAGTTCTTTATGAATGAACTGATAAAACATAAAACAAACATTTGTGAGGGGAGGACAGATTTTTCCCCTGCTCTTGGTTTGTTAATATTCCACAAAGTATTGTGTTCTCAATGAAGTTCTAATTGTTCTCCAATGCAATAATCCTGACTGACAAATTTGTTTCAAGTACACACGTGTTTTTCTGTAGAGTTTTCATTATGGTACCCCCAAATTGTCTTATTTCAGTCCTTTGTGTAGAAATAAGTAAGCCATAATAATAAAAATACTTATAACACATAAAACTACTACTATTATTACTTAGTTATTGTATATTGCTTTTTATATAGTCCAAACATTTTATCGGAAAAAAGTAGGAATTTCTTTTTTTTAGGTATCACAAAACCCATCAATATTCTCATTTCAATATGTAAGACAACTCTACCAACAGATACATGTCCAGCAAACAATAGTCCCAGTTATCAAAAGGCCATAGGATAATATTCTGTTGGGATACATAACAAATAATAATACTTTGCGCTAGGGATGTAAGTGACTGGTTGAGTAGTCGACTACCCAATAAACATAGGCTTATCAGGTAGTTGAGTGACTACTTGACTATTCGCTCCCCCGCTCCCACTCCCCACCTGCACTGCCTCTGCTTAGAGGCAGCAAGGGGGGAAAGCAGGAGCTGGTGCTGGGAGGAGCCATCTTAAAAGCTGGTTCCCCCCAGGCCTGTCTCCATGGTGCCGTGGGGACAGAGGAGGCAGAGCCATAGCAGTCCTGGGGACGGTGTGAACCGGGACAGTCCCAGCTTGTGCCAGCTCCAGGACCACTGCAGCTCTGCACTTTAAATGTAGTTAGTTATGTGAAACTGAGTGACCAAGGGTCCTAAAAGAAATTGAACTGAGATTGATGTGCCTAATCCTAGAGGAAAAGGAACAGAAGGTATCCCTCAGGGGGTAGGCTCTGCCTGCTTTAAGATGCTTGATCAGGGTCAGTGAGGTGATACAGAAGGTATGTCAGCAAAAAAATTCACCTCAAATGATGTGAAACCAGTCACAGTACTGTACCAACACCAGAGATGGGAATAAAACTCCCATCTCCTGAGTTCTACAGGTTGCACCACCCAAAACCAGAATTCTCTAGTGGCGCAATATCCATGGTCCAGCAGGGCCATAGAAGTTCCTGGCTCAGAGAACCCTGGCAGCCTAGTGGCAGCAGGGCCATCCAGGAGGGGCTGGACTAAAGCAGTGGGATGGAGCAGAGGCTGGGCCTGGGGCCTGCAGCTGTGGGGCTGGAGCCAGCAACAGTCCCTAGCAGCCTTCAACAGCCTGCAGCACTGAGACCATGTTGGGGCTGCTCCCAGCAGCGCAGGATTGGGCTGGCAATAGCCCGTAGCAGTAGAAGGCTGGGGCAAGAGCCTCAGGCAGACCGCGGAAGAGGGGCCAGAGCTTGTGGGCTGCTACAGGGCAGGAGCCTGTGCTCTTGGCAGGCTGGTGACAGCCCCAGCAACCTGCGGCAGCGTGGGGCCAGAGTAGGCAGTAAGGCCAGGGCAGTGGCAGCAGGGCCAGCAATCCAACAGGCAGCCCAACAGGGGCTGGAAGTAGTCCCCCCATTTTCCATCTCCTGCCCCCAACCGGCAGAGTCCGTCTTGGGGCTGTGGCAGGGAACCATCTCTAGTCTGGCAAATTCCCTGGTTCAAGATTGATCAACTCCTAAGCGGGCCAGATAAGAGATGTCCAACCAGTAGTCATCTGCTCTAACCATGCCACACTCTCCTCATTTTCATTTCAAGGATTTCTTTAAGAGATAAATATTGAACTAAAAACTGCATCTATTTTTTAAACTTATAATGAAAGTAAGAAAAACTCGTTTAACAGCTTCATTGAAATGGGGTAGTGGTATGCATCCTGAGGAAGACCACACCAAGGAAGTGAATTGTAGCAAACATCAGCACCTAGTTGTTACCCACGGTGAATAAAATACAGAGCACCAGATGCTACTTACAGCTGACACACCCATACATTAGGATAACTTAAATCCATGGCACTGGATGTGTTTCCTGGCAATCATGACAAAGATAGTAGAAGAAAGTTCAAAAAAATGTCAATTAAATGGATACTGCTGGTGTCAAAGTCATAGGCTGATCTAAGCATTTTTTATGATAAAGCAATGATATTGTTACCACAACAGATTGATCAATTCAAAAAAAATTGGCTATCTATTATTTATATAATTTGGATTAAGGTGTTTGGCATCATGATGAACATGGACATTGGGATAAGATAAAAAGGAGTGTGATCTGCGCAACTATAATTTACAGACACCTTACTCTTTTAGAAAATAGCAGCACTGAGAACACTTTCATTCTGAGTAACTCAGGATGTTGAAGAATTTGGGAAGGGAGAACTGATCAACAGTTTGTTTCCTGTGGACAGAAGCTGGGTTAGCTCAAAGCAACATCTATAAACACTAACGGTCACTTTTCTCTTCATATAAAAAACCTCTAGCTTCAAAATGTGGTTTAAAATGAAAAATGTAGGAGTGGTTTGGGCACTTAAAGCCTTCCTTTAAATGTAGACAAAATACCTTTCAGGTTGAGTACAAGGATTCAGACACAAGCCACTAACACAGCAAGCAGTGTAAATAGTACTCACACTGAATGGGTTTAATGAGTCATATACCAAAGAAACAGAAATACACACCTCAAAGAGATCCCTTATAGTAATCACTAACTCAGTGTCTGAGTTGTTTGCACTAAGGGTCATTCATTATGCGCGCCCTAGCATGTGCATAATAGGAATATTATGACGAAGAGTTGAGTACATCTACCCTACATTTCATCAATACTTTTATGAATTAAAGATTCCATAGGGATGAATTGCATTAATCTGCAAAGTATTTTTAAAACAAGAGTCATTGTTAATCCCACAATGTAATACTGATAACCAAATAAAGACAAAAAGCACAAGGGTAGAACAACTCACCGTTGCAAATGAAGAAAGGAAGAATAGTGTTCAGCAAACAACCTAAAATGAAAGAATATGATTTTTGTTCTTCTATTTCATAGTTAAAGTATAACTAACTTTTACACTTAAGCAATAGCTTGCTAAATATAGCCATGACTGTGACAAATATCTGTTACTACTTTCCTGAGCCTCTGATTGCACTTGGGAGCTAATTCATACTTATATTAAGATATATAATGAAAAAAATAAACATGATTTAAAAAAAAATCTCTTTTCTAACTAACTACATTAGAAGTACTGTAGGATGGGAGCTGTAGGCTGCAGCCAGTGGAATGTGAGTCTGTGATTGGGTGAGGGTAAAGGCGATGATATTCTAGGCCTTCAAGTGATAGTCTTTTAGTACAAGAGCATCCCTCACTGGTCAAGATGAGGCACTGACCTAGATGATGTTTTGCCTCACTGTTATGGATGAATACTGATGCTGAAGCAACCAAGAACACAACCGTGGGAGAAATGGTGATGCAGTGCTAGAAGTATATCATAAGAGCAGAGCTGATGCCTAAGTGGATTCAGATAAAACTACACCAGTAATCTAGGATTTCTTTTCTTTCTCTCATATTTCTCTTAAACTGCAGCAAGGGAGGTTTAGGTTGGACATTAGGAAAAACTTCCTACCTGTCAGGGTGGTTAAACACTGGAATAAATTGCCTAGGGAGATTGTGGAATCTTCATCTCTGGAAATATTTAAGAGCAGGTTAGACAGACATATATTAGGGATGATCTGGATGGTGGCTGGTCCTGCCATGAGGGCAGGGAACTGGACTTGATGACCTCTTGAGGTCCCTTCCAGTTCAATGATTCTACGATATACAAATGAAGAGCAGAAAGAGACGATAGATAGATAGATAGATAGATAGATAGATAGATAGATAGATAGATAGATAGATAGATAGATAGATAGATAGATACGCAGCTATAGCTAATTAATTCAAATAATGATGGAAACCACTACTAAACTATTAACATGACTAAATTACTAAATCAAATAGGATAGATTGTGGCCTGGATTCTGGCATTTCCCTAGATAAGGATCAGAAAGGAGAGACAGTTGTAACTGAGTCTCCAGTGTAACATTCTACCAGTGCATTCACTTTAGATTTGAACTGTGTGTGCCCTCCAATGGTATGTGTTTCTGAGGCCTAGAAGGCACAGAAGTGGGCCAGTGTAGGTAATGCAGGGCTCCACTGCTCAGCTGTGCTAGACACTGTGCAAACACATGGTAAGACATAACTGCTGCTCTAATGAGTTTCAATCTAATTTAGACCTACCCATAACTTCCAGAGACGTGTATGCAGATGCTTATCATTTACATCTATTGGACACATTTGGTTAAAGTGAACATAAAGTAACCACATCTAACTCAAATGTCAGACACCCCTTAAGTGAAAATTAACTAGACCCTGTGTTTATTATAGCAGAGCTTGCTAGACCTCTTCAGGTTCAGGGTCAGTTAATGTTTCTTTATGAACCCCTTTATGAAAATTTTCAGTGCTTTATAGCTCAACCATTAAATTTAGCTTGAAGGCAAGGCTTCCCACAAAAGGTTTAATTCTGGAAGTGATTTTTTTTTTTGTAATACATTTTCAAAGAAATCTCTGGCCATTTTTAAAATACAAAGAGTATAAAAACAGTTAATTGGTTTAAGCTCTTTTTAGAGCTCACTATAATTCAGAAACAACTTTGGACCAATCTTTTTTGGTATTTGAAGCCTAACTAGCACGTTTATACTGGGAGTTTTTATTGTGCTTTCAATATGCATATCCATGCACATGCCAGTATGTATCTTTTTATAATCATTTTAGTTTGTTTTTCATTCTAGGGGAGTCAAAATCTTGTTTGTTTTACCCATATGAACACAGTGAGATTATATGAAGTTAATGATATTACTCACACAAGTATAAGAATTTGGTCCAGGCCCCCTTTGATATTGGCAATATCATTCTAGAAGATTGAGATGACATTTCATTGAGTTTCATTCATTCATTCATTCATTCATTCATTCTTCTGTTGAATCTTCTTTTTGCACAGCTTTTCAACAGGGGTGAGAATTCTATTGCTCTATTCTGTGTGGGCATGTCTACACTAGGAAATTATTTCACAATTTTTACCTACACAAAATGCCCAAACTCTTTAAGGGCACCCACCCTTACCCTTTCTAGGGCTCAGGCATAACCCTCTCAATATAGGAACCCACCCTAACCTGTTTCTAGGGCTCAGGCAGATGAACTCGTATTGATGGCCAGTCAGAATCAGGTCCATCTGGGGGACTCCAGTTTCAACATGGTGTCATTGGCACAGGGTTAATGTATGAGGATATGTCTACACTACAAAGTTAATTCGAACTAACAGCCGTTAGTTTGAATTAACTTTAATAGGGCTACACATACAAACTGCTAGTTCAAATTTAAATCCAACTAGTGTAGCACTTAAGTCGAACTAGGTAAACCTCATTCTACGAGGACTAACACCTAGTTCGAATTAACTAGTTCGAATTAAGGGCTGTGTACCCACTTAATTCAAACTAGTTGGAGGCTAGCCCTTCCCAGCTTGCCCTGGTGGCCACACTGGGTCAAACCAGGGAAACTCTTCTGCCCCGCTCCCGGCCCCAGAGCCCTTAAAGGGGCACGGTCTGGCTACGGTGCTTGTGCCAGTTGCAAGCCTGCCAGCACCCAGCCAGCAGACCCTGCACCTGGCACAGCATGAGCCAGCCACCCGCTGCCACCCAGCCCTCCGCCCCCTCCCCGGACCAGGCTGGCAGCCCTCAGGAGCCTGCCTGGGGCTACAAGAGGCAGGTGCCTGCCTGGTCTAGTGCGGAGATCGTGGCCCTCATCCAGGTTTGGGGGGAGGCCTCCAATGTCCATGATCTCCACACTAGGCACAGGAAAGCGGTTGTCTAGGGCAGGATAGCTGCCAGCCTGGCCACCAAAGGCCACATGCGAACTCAGGAGCAGGTTTGCATGAAAATCAAGTTGATCCAGTCAGACCCCCGACCCTGAGCCCTGAGCTTAGAACATAAGAACATAAGAACGGCCGTACTGGGTCAGACCAAAGGTCCATCTAGCCCAGTAGCCTGTCTGCCGACAGCGGCCAACACCAGGTACCCCAGAGGGGATGGACCGAAGACAATGACCAAGCGATTTGTCTCATGCCATCCATCTCCAGCCTTCCACAAACAGAGGCCAGGGACACCGTTCCTACCCCCTGGCAAATAGCACTCCATGGACCCAACCTCCATGAATTTATCTAACTTCTCTTTAAACTCTGTTATAGTTCTAACCTTCACAGCATCCTGTGGCAAGGAGTTTCACAGGTTGACTATGTGCTGTGTGAAGAAGAACTTTCTTTTATTAGTTTTAAGCCTGCTACCCATTAATTTCATTTGGTGTCCTCTAGTCCTTCTATTATGTGAACTAATGAAGAACTTTTCTTTATTCATCCTCTCTACACCACTCATGATTTTATAGACCTCTATCATATCCCCCTCAGTCTCCTCTTTTCTAAGCTGAAAAGTCCCAGTCTCTTTAGCCTCTCTTCATATGGGACCTGTTCCAAACCCCTAATCATTTTAGTTGCCCTTTTTTGAACCCTTTCCAAGGCCAAAATATCTCTTTTGAGGTGAGGAGACCACATCTGTACGCAGTACTGAAGATATGGCGTACCATAATTTTATACTTCCCCTCCTCCTTCTTCCCCTGGGTTCCCCCTTCCAGCTCCCTCCTCCCAGGTTTCCCCCTCCCCTCTTCCACCCTCTCTCTTCCCCTCTCCCACCTCCTTTTCCCAGTATCCCCAGAGGTTAATCCCCCCCCCCCAGTTGTTAAATAATGAGAGTTTCTATTTTTGAACACACGTGTCCTTTATTTTTTACATCAGGAAGGGGGGCTAGGAAGGGGTAAGTGGAAGGAGGTGAAGGAGGAATGGGGCACGAGCCCCCAGTGGGGAGGACTGGAGTGGCTCTGCGGACTCCTCGGGGTGAAAGCTCTCCTGCAGGGCCTCCTGGATCCTGACAGCCCCCCGATTGACACCCCCCCCCCCCGGATGGCAGCCTGCAGCAAGTGCAGCTGGGCTGATGGCTGAGTGCTGTGATGTGCCGATTGTGGGCACTCAGGGCATTCCAAGCCAGGACTGCTTTGCTGTCCCTCATCGAGTTAGACAAGCAAGTGGGGAACCCTGAGAACTGTCTGTCCGGGGTGGGTGTCAGGTCCCTTGAAGCACAGCTCTCGGCTAGCCTGAGGCAGCAGCTCCACACTCTAAGTCCTAACCTGATGCCCTGTCGGCACTGGTTCCGGCCAGCCTTAACTTCGGTTCAGGGTCCACTCAATGTGGACATGCTATTTCGAATTAGCACAACACTAATTCGAATTAGTTTTTAGGTCTAGGTGCACTAATTCGAATTATCTTATTTCGAATTAACTAATTCAAATTAAATTAGTTCGAATCAGTGTTGTAGTGTAGACATACCCTAACAGCTTTGATATTGGAGACGTCTCCTAGAGACAGTTCCCCCAAAGAATTTCCTTTTGGGCCCCAGTTTATATAATGAAACCTGAGTCCTGCTTAGCTATACCATAACCAATTATTTTAGTTTAATTTTACTAAACAATTGTAACATACTGTGATAGAATTACCTAATTTGTCATACCTAGCCTTCTTAGTTACTTTGCACCTAACATTACATTATACAGCAGACAGAAACAATTAAAAAAACACAGACCATACAGATAAACAATACGAAAGTGAGGACCATAATTATAGAATGAGGATTCCACAACCTTAACTATTGATAAACAGGAAAAACTTAAAAAACAACAAATAATCTAGTAGCGCCTTAAAGACTAACAAAATATGTAGATGGTATCATGAGCTTTCGTGGGCGCAACCCACTTCTTCAGATGGCAGGTAGTGGGTTGTGCCTACGAAAGCTCATGATACCATCTACATGTTTTGTTAGTCTTTAAGGTTCTACTAGACCAGGGCTTCCCAAACTTTTTGACACAAGAACCAGTAAATCCATTCACAAGCTTTTGGAGGACCAGTAACATTCCTTTGCATATTTGCATATTCATTAAGCAAATGATGAATATTCCAATAAGTTGTTTCTGGTCCTCCCAAAGCCCCCAGTGCCAGCTTTAGCCCCCCCTATCCAGCCCTGCTTCCGCCTGCCTCGCGGGGCTGGACCCAGGCAAGCTACATGCCACATCCGTCCCCTGGGCCTGAGGTTCCCCCTCAACTCCAACCTAAAGGCATAGTTTGCTCATCTGAGTTCATAGAGCCATATTGGTTAACCAGAAAAGGAAATGGAACTAGTAGCCAGATTTGAGACTACCATATAACTATAATTCTGTTGGTAGAAATGAATCAGGTACAAAAGATAAACAAGACTCAGGTGAAGAATTCTTATTTACAAGTTATTTGGCCCCAAATGTCCTAGTGTCACATGCTAGCTTGTACTTGAAAGAATTTCCATTACAGACTGTAATGGCTACTCTGCCCATAGAGACAGCACTGCCAGGTCTGGAGAAACAAGGCATGGGGGAATCACTTAAAATTCAGATATCAGGAGGCATGGACTAAACTTTCCCACATAAGCCCTTCCTTCATATAAGTCCCCTTCTCATAATTCAGGTCTTTCTAACGAAACACTCTCTCTCAAGCATTGATCTTCACCTCTCAGATCCACATAAATCCCTACTCTCTTCCCCTAATTCTCTCATATCCCTTTTATTTTCTCACACACTGCCACTTCATCCTCTCTCCTCTGTCTTGTTCTTTGTAGTGCTGCTTTCTAGTGGTAAGGGCAGGACAGTAAGAAGGTTCTATACTCACTCTCCGGGAAGATACTGAGAGGAGTTAGGGAGAGACAATGTAGATGAGGGGAGAAGGGGAAAGGAGGAAGTAAGGTAAAGTGTGAAATGTACAGATATAGCACCAGAAGAATTTTAACTCTGCTTTGCAGTAACGCCACGAGGAAAACAAATATTTAAAAATGTATTATCTTAACTGCATTTCCATGCCCTTAACATGTTTAAGTTTAACCTTAACTTTCAATGACTTGTTTTTTGGTATGATTACAACATCCCTGTAATGTATTTTAACTTTCAACTACTGATGTATTCTCAATCTTTACTCAATATTATCACCATTTTTTGTCTGATGCTATATATAGCCAGATTCTCAGCTGCTGTAAATCAAGATAGCTACATTGTAGCCAATAGGAGAATGCCAGTTTCGATGAGGTGAGAAGCTGCACCATAATTTTGACTTTTTTTAAACCAATATAAAAAGAATACAAAGATAAGAATAATGCTCTCCTGGCACTCATGATATAACAGTCACAATTGTTAGCATTGCTATGTACATCCTGTGATTTACAAAAATATTAATTCAAAACTACAGCAAAGGTAAGTTCCTCATAAATTATGATAAAAGAAAAGGAAGGAGAAGTATGTAAAAAGATAAGGAAAGAAAGCCAACAAATATGTAGGTTAAGTAATTAAAACGATTTACCTTCACAACCTCTTTTTCTAGGAAACCTCATGAGGAAAGCCCAGACTGTGAGGAGAGAACCCATGTCTGTTACATAGTAAACAAAAGTAAACACAAGAATTTCCACAGGGTGGCCAGCATATATAGACACTTAATATGTGTCTTTAAACCTAAAGTCATATTAAGGGGCACACCTTCGTCTCAAGACTCTTGCTAGGTCCTCTCATCCAGGCTATGTCTAAATTTTGGAAATTCTTTCTGCATAATATCTCTAAGATATGTCCTAAAGGTGTTGTTGAGGTGTTCATCTCCTTGCATCTCAGGTCTTGTCTACATTGTCATGTTTTGTTACCAAAAACTGCCTTTTGTTGACAAAACTGTGAGAGTGTTCACAATACAATGCAACCTTTGTCAAGAAAATCACCCAGTTTTAGCCACAAAAAACTTCTACCTCTGTGACAGACTTTTTGTCTTTTCCCTTCTATTTATTGTTGACAAAGAGCCAGTGTTGACTCTGTTGTTTGTTTTGTCAAGAGAACTGGCTTCCTCCAGTATCCCACAATGCCTGCCCTGATGGCTCTGCTCAGTGTTTTGTTATTTCTGCTGCCCTGCAGGCATGTGCCCTTCCCCATTCAAAGATCCTGGAAGTATCTGACAGCTCAGTGAGCTGCTCTGTTTGGGGAACAAAGAAAAAGAGCAAATAATTGTAGTGAACCTTTTCTGCCCTGCTAGGAATACAGCAGCAGGCAGATGGCTACTGCAGGGGAAAGGCTGGAGAAACTGCTGTGCTGCTTTGACATTTCTTAGCACAGAGAGCTCACAGAACTACTCATAATACTGCTCCCAGAAGCTGAGGATGCTGTAGGAGAACTCTGAGGAGTTCCCAAGAAGTACAGGCATTAGCTCTGCCTTCCTACAACTCTGCATGGTGGGATGCTTACTCACACTGTGTTGCTCTATCTGTCAACAGGTTGCTGGCAATGTGGCCATGAAATGTAACCAATGGGAGGCAGAAACCCCAGTTTGACCAGTTTTCACTTTTGTTAACTTTTGCACGTCGACAGCAGTTTTGTTGCCAAACCTTCTCAGTGTAGACATAGCTTGGGTCACTGCAAGATCCTTTTCTCTGGCCTTGGGCAAATGCCATTTTGCCCTGCACATATCCATTCAGAAAGCCACTGCAAAAATCATTTTCCTAGCCTGTCACTTTGACCACGTCACTCCTCTTTTTGTATCTCTTCACTGACGTCTCCTTTCTCTGTCACATCAAGCACAAGTTATTTGCCTTCCCTCTCGAGGCTCTTCATGGCCTATCCTCTACTTATCTCTCATTCACTACTGAAATGGCAGTTCCAGCCTCTGATCAGCTTATGATGCCAGCCAGTTTCCACCAAGGTCCCCTTTAAGCTGTGTGCCATGGGACCTCTCAGCTGCCTAATACGCCCCACACAGGGGCTCCAGGCTTCTGCTCACAGAGTTGCTGGGCCCGGAGAACTGCGTCTGTGTATTAGCTATGGCAACTCCCAGCAATGACTCATAGGACATGTCTAGACTACCCAGACCTTCCGAAAGAAGATATGCAAATTATGGCTGCATTTGCATATCTTCTTCCGATCCTTTTTTCAGAAGAGTTTAAAAAAAAAAAGCAGTCTAAATGGGGTTTTTCACACGAAAACCTCCTTTATTGAAAGAACCCTGTAAATCTATTTTTTGAAGAATAAGGGTTCTTTTGATTTTTTGTGCGAAAACCCCCATCTAGACTGCCTTTTTTCTGAAAAAAACTCTTCCAAAAAAGGGATTAGAAGAAGATATGCAAATTTGTACCTAATTTGCATATAGTCTTTCGGAAGCCATAGGTAGTTTAGACATAGCCATAGATGGTGGAAGTGGTAAAGTTGTACAACATTCACTGGAATGGCCATTAGTGAACATGGAAGCTGATTAAAGTACAACGTGAGAAATGGAAGATGACGGAACTAGAAAAGCTGCAAAGGTGTAAGATGAAACAATGGTTACCACCATCTCTTTATTTTACACACTCCGATTAGCTGCTTTTACTGCTATACTTCTTCATATCCCTCAGCATATAAATTACACCCATTGATTTAACCTTCATTCTTTAATGTCTGTGGCAAAATTTCCACTGACTTCAAAATGCCCCAAATTCTGACTCCATTGTACAACCACTGAATGCAATGGGACAAATTTTGATTTCACACATGGAAAGGCAGTCACACTACCTACTTTCAGGGCAATCCTTATTCTGCCTTCCTAATGCGGGAGCCAGGTCCATTGTCCATCCCAGTGTCAGCCAGAGCTGGCTTCCCAGCTGCTGCCTGAGTGAGCAGAGGACTGAGCCCGCCACCCTGTGATCCAGAGGCTGACGACACAGCTTAGTTATTCCAGGTTACACCAGTATATCTGAAAACAGGATTTGGCTCTGTGACTGAGTGTCACCATGCTCCTGTCTCATTTCTAACCACAAACTGCACAGAGGCCTTCTTCTGTTCCCCCCTCAAGGCTTACATACTTGTGCAGCTTTGTATTTACAACAGCATGCCTTGCTTAGCTCGCTTAGCCAAGGATGGGGGAGATAGATGGTACCTTCCCCTACAGATTTCTTCTGGCTCTGGCTCTGACTCTGACTCTGAAAAACCTTCCAGGAGAGTGAGTGTGTGAGTTACCATAACCTTCATCTGCTTCACCTCTGACTCCAAACACTTCCTTCCTGTACCTTTTCTACTTTCTCAGCTAGTGATTAATTAGCCTTGTAGCTCTCTCTCACCCTTTCCCAACTATTAATTAGGAAGAGCTTTGTCCCTCACATTTGCTCTTTGGTGATTTCATTGGTGATCAAGTGATGAGAGTGCTGGTACAGCTGCTATTGTCAATTTACATGATTTTATCCTTTGTCATTTTGTCTGTCACCACTTTTTTGGGCCAAAGGACTTCTACTTACCAGCACCTATTCACACCAAGTTTGATTTTGGCCCTACATGTTTAAAACCTACTGCACTGTACACACTTTATGCAGCACTTTGTGACTGACCCAATCAGTACGCTTGTATTCTGGTTATCTGACTTGTGTTCTGTACCAATGTGAGGGGGGCAGGCAGAGGAACTTCACAAGTTTCTGAGATTAACTTAAGTAACCAATCAAGTTCAGATGCTTCCCTGACTCTCCCTGAAATGCTTGAGTCCGCAAAACATAGCACAAACAGGCTCTCATTCAAGATATCTGATACATTCTTTTCATGTTGGGCCGAAATACCATGAGAGCAATTTTCTTGTGCTGCTGCAATATTATGATTCTTGTTCCAGCTGGAACCTGAACATAAAAAGAAATTATTTGAACATTTCAAAACCTGAGAAATAAATAGAGAGGGTCCTAAACCCAGAACCCATGGGCTTTGGGCAAGTTTGCATCAGCTATGAATTGCACAGCTGATTACTATCCACACAACAGACTGAACCAAAATCTTGGCTACAAATAGGCCCAAATTTTGGGAACATTCAGGTCTAGATCTTTGCAGCCTTTTTAAATTGCTCCTTAAAAAACCCTTTAGTTCCCCCAATGGCTGAAGTTTTTTTGAGACAAGGAAAGCTTATTATTTTCTGAACCAGTTCACACAGTCCTGTTTACATTATAAGAGACTACCCTGTAATTACATGTCTTATATTTTATCAAGATGCTAAGCCAATTTATTTGTGCAAAAAACTGTGTCTTTAAATTGTGAAATTCACTCCATAAATCCCTACTTAGAACAGTCAAGGTCTGATACCTTATCTGAGCTCTTACTGTGTACGAGGTCACATCATCAGCATGTAGATGTACAGAATATTTCATGAACTATACAGCGTCGACAGGTCATTAATAAAAACTGAAAAAGTAAAAGCCCTCTAATTAGCTCCTGAGGTAACTTTGTATGTAACATTTTCACCTCAGATTCAACACCATTAAACAAAATGAGTGGGGTTTGCTCACTAATGTAGCCAGAGAACCATTCTACTGTAGTTAAACTCAGCTAAATTGAGGGAAACTTAGATAGCAATATGTTGTGATTTATTGGATCAAAGGCCACAGTCAAATCAATATAGATAGTTCCTGCATAAAAAATTATAATGAATGGCTATAACAATATCATCAAGGTTACCTTGAAAAGAGCAATGGAGCACACCAAAAAACATGGCTAAAAATAGGGTCAATACATTATCTTTGAAAGGAAAGCTCATTAATTTTTGAGTAATTTGGACAAAACAGAGAAAACACAAATAGGTTACAATTAGGGCAATGTAATGGGTTTACTGTACCATCATTTCAAATGGCTGGCCATCTCAAATTAGAAAGGAAATATTATAATAAACACACAGCAACAGGTTTGAGAAAAGATTAATAAAGATATTTAAAGAAGCATGGGATAATTTTTTGCTAATCCTTAGCATCTTCACCGAAATGTGGGACTCCCAGCTTCTATTTCCAGCTGTCAACTGACTCACTGGATGCCAATTTTGTAAGTCAAGATTTGTAGAGGACTTTGAGATCTTCACATGAATGGTATTATGGGCATATAAAGAGCATAGTCTGAAGAGATTCTGCTGTCCTTTCCTTCTTATTCTAACAAATTACATTTAAGACAAAAGTCAATGAAATGACTGGGTTCTATATTAGATTCATAGGTTGGATTGAAATGAAAAAAAATATTTTATTGGTTTCAACCTATTAAGAATCACTTGCTAATCAGAAGTGCCCTGATCTGCAGTGGCCCATAGTGAGTCAGGTAGATCTCAATGGACAGACCCACTGTCCCCACGACATACCCTGAAGTAGGGATGTAAAATCCCATTTAATTAGTTCACCAGTTAAACTTTATGGTTAACAGATTAAATGGGGGTAGGCATGCTGGAGCTCCCCTCCCACCACGGGCAGGGGCTGCTCCAGCCGGGATGTAGTGTCCCCACAGGGCTGGAGCAGCCCCTGTGGTGGGTGGCTCCAGACCTCACCGGTTAACCATAACTGGTAAGCATGACCTGGAAAGGGTGATGCTTACTGGTTAACTGATTAACCATTCAAATCCCTGTCCTGGAGCAAAGAATGTATTCTACACGTTTCATTCTCTGTTTTGTTTGTGAATTATTCACAAACTGATTGCTCACTAGTTCATTTGCTATTTGAAATTGTTTGATAAATGGTTTCTGAAACATATTTTAGCCTGTGGGTTGTTCACAAGGAAACTACTTTGTCTATTTGCTATTCAGTATTTATGGTGTGTGCCTGGTCACCTAAAACACACTGTGTTCCTTCTGCTCAGTGGCAGGATCACTGAAACTTTTGTAAACATGAGACAAAGAGAGAGAGCTCAAAGAGAATTTGAAATGGGCATGTGAACGCTTTTAGTGTGAACAGATTAACACGAACAGTCATGAGATACATTTTGTACATATACTTGTAAACCTAAAATCTTTGCAATGCCTTTTACATCAGACAAGCCATCTAAATGACCAGATCAAACAAGTCTAAAGTCTGGAATTTATTTTAAAATGATTTTAAAGGGCTACTCACCTATATCACTGCAGCTGTAACTGAAGATAATTCAGTTGAAATCAAAGGATTTGGGGATGTTTACATGACTGGTTAATGGGTCCTCTTCTATTACTTAAATTGAGATTTGTTGGCTTGTGTTGTTTTTAAGTTATTAGAAATAATTCTAAAAATTATCCTGAAAAAAGCTCAGGCCTGATATTTTTATGTTATGTTCAAGGAATTATCGAGATATGATTATTGAAACAAGGTCATCTCTGTATTGATGCTTATCCACCAACTAAGTGCCATAATCTTTCTCATCGTCCTGCCTATTCAATAGGTATAGGGAACTGTGTGGGAAAATTAGTGAAGAAGTCGGCATGGTGGTATCTTCAATACCTATCTAGACATAGGCGATAGAGCCTCTGGGTGAGGTTAAAAGGGGTAAAAAACAAGGGTGATGTCATGCAGGGGTCTACTACAGACCACCTATCCAGGCAGAAGAGATGGATGAGGCTTTTTTTAAACAACTCACAAATCATCAAAAGTGCAGGATTTGGTGGTGATGGGGCACTTCAACTATCCAGACATATGTTGGGAAACTAACACAGCAGGGCACAGATTATCCAACAAGTTCTTGGACTGCATTGGAGACCATTTTTTTATTTCAGAAGGTTGAGAAAACTAGTAGGGGGAAAACTGTTCTAGATGTGATTTTAACAAATAGGGAGGAACTGGTTGAAAATCTGAAAGTGGAAGGCAGCTTGGGTGAAAATGATCATGAAATCATAGCTTTCATGATAGTAAGGAATGGTAGAAGGGAGAATAGCAAAATAAAGACAATAGATTCCAGGAAGGCAGATTTTAGTAACCTCAGCGAGCTGGTAGGTAAGGTCCAATGGGAAGCAAGACTAACAGGAAAAACAACTGAGGAGAGTTGGCAGTTTTTCAAATGGACATTACTAAGGGCCCTGAAGCAAACTATTCTGTTGTGTAGGAAAGATAGAAAGTATGGCAAAAGAACTCCTTGGCTTAACCAGGAGATCTTCCATGATCTAAAAATAAAATATGAGTCATTTAAAAAATGGAAATTAGGTCAGATTACAAAGGATGAATATAAGACAACAACACAGGCAAGATTAGAAAAGCAAAGGTGCAAAACGAGCTCAATCTAACTAGAGACACAAAGGATAACAAGAAGACATTCTATAAATATATTAGAAGCAAGAGGAAGATCAAGGACAGGGTAGGCTCATTGCTCAGAGAGGAGGGAGAAACAACAACAGGAAACTTGGAAATGTGAGAGGTGCTTAATGACTTCTTTCTTTGGTCTTCACCAAAAAGTTTGATGATGAAGGGATGCCTAACGTAGTGAATGCTAGTGGAAATGGGGTAGGTTTAGAAGTTGTTTTAAAAAAAGAATGAAGTTAAAAATTAGTTAGAAAAGTTAGATGTCTGCAAGTTACCAGGACCTGATGAAATGGATCCTAGAATACTTAAGAAGCTGATAGAGGAGGTATTTGAGCTTTAGCTATCATCTTTGAAATATCATGGAAATCGGGAGAGATTCGAGAAGACTAGAAAAGGGCAAATGTGGTGCCCATCTATAAAAAGGAAAATAAGAACAACCCAGGAAACTACAGACGAGTCAGTTTAACTTTTGTCCAGGGAAGATAATAAAGCAGGTAATTAAGGAATTCATCTGCAAACATCTGGAAGAAAATAAGGTGATAGGTAACAGCCAGCATGTCAAACCAATTTGATAATTTTCTTTGTTAGGATAACAAGTCTTATAGATATGGGGAAGTGGTGGATGTGGTATACCTACACTTTAGTAAGGTATTTGATATGGTCTCGTATGACCTTATCAATAAACTAGGCAAATACAACTTAGATGGAACTACTGTAAGGTGGGTGCATAACTGGCTGGATAACCATTCTCAGAGAGTAGTTATTAACGGTTCTCAGTCATGCTGGAAGGACATAAGTGGGGTTCTGCAGGGGTCTCTTTTGGGACCTGTTCTGTTCAATATCTTCATCAACAATTTAGATAGTGGCATAGAGAGTACGATTAAAAATTTGCAGATGATACCAAGCTGGGAGAGGTTGCAACTGCTTTGGAGGATAGGTTCATAATTCAAAATGATCTGGACAATCTGGAGAAATGGTCTGAGGAAAATAGGGTGAAGTTTAATAAGGACAAATGCAAAGTACTCCACTTAGAAAAGAACAATCAGTTTCACACATACAGAATGGGAAGCGATTGTCTTGGAAGGAGTACTGCAGAAAGGGATCTAAATTGCCTAGGAGGGTTGTGGAATCTCCATCTCTGGAGATATTTAAGAGCAGGTTAGACAGACATCTGTCAGGGATGATCTAGATGGTGTTTGGTCATGCTGTGAGTGCAGGGACTGGACTTGATGACCTCTCAAGATCCCTTCAAGTTCTAGTGTTCTATGATTCTATCTGTGGATTTGCTGATGACACCTATCTGTGCATTTGCACTTCTTCTGGCCTTGTATGTACAGTGAAGTATAGGTTATTGAGTGAGAGGGATCCAAAAGGACAGACTTCTGGCTCTGAAACATCTCCACCCTGATCTGCTCTGGGATAAGCATCCAGCAAACAACACTCCAGAGTCAGCACATTTAATACTGCTTGACGCAAGCACCAAGCAAAGTTATAATGCAATCTCTTGGAATTTAACAGATAAACTACAGACACCAATAGGAAAATCCAGTAGGAGTTTTACACAGTAAAAAAACTGAGGTCATTGCTTTTAAAACTAGTACCTTCATTTGATGGGAAGAAGGATTTCCCAGAACCTTTCCAGAGCTGTAAAATCGCCATTACTGACTTGGATATATTTGGTCTATGGAGTGATTGCCCATAATCACATTCATAACTTTTAAAATTCTTGTGTATTAGAACAGTAGCACTGAACACAGATGACATCTGTATGTGATTTTTGTGTTAGTTACAGATTTCAAGAGGGTTGGTGCAGCCTTTCTGAATAGTCCAAACTAAATATCTCAAACCAATGGCTAAACTGGGCTACACACTTAGTGAGATTTCCAATACTCCCTGATTCAGGTCAGATCATACATATCAAGAGCAGCCTCTTTTGTAATATTGCAACCCTCCTGTTTTTTCTCAAAAGGTGGCTGCACCAAACATCCTTGGAGAAAAACAATTATTGATATTATCACACTTGGTGCAGTAGCACGTAAGCAGAAAATTACTACTAATAATCTAAGAGTCTGTCTACATGGTGAGCTAAACCACAGTAAAGGGTTGTAAGTGCATTAGTTTGTTGTGAACTAACAGGTCTGTGAGAATCCTACTTAGGTTATGTCTATACTACAGAGTTTTGATGGAAAAACACCCGTTTTTCTGACAAAACTTGAGGAACGTCCACACTGCAATTGCATTCTTCTGCAAGAAAATTGAAAGAACAGAGAGGTTTTTCCAGCATTGATAATACTCATTCTACGAGGAAGAAGTCTTTTCGCAAAAGCTCTTTTGGAAAAAGGTGTGTGTGGACAGGGAAAAGGGAGTTTTTTTCAGAAGAAGAAGAAAGAGAAAAAAGCACAGGTGTCCTAGTGGCCATTCTGTCCATACAATCACAGCTTACATAAGGGTACGTCTAGACTACATGCCTCTGTCGCCAGAGGCATGTAGATTAGGCTACCCAACACAGTAAAATGAAGCGGCAATTTAAATAATTGCCAGTTCATTTAAATTTACATGGCTGCCGCGCTGAGCCGACAAACAGCTGATCAGCTGTTTGTCGGCTCAGCGCGGTAGTCTGGACGCGCGGGTGGCGACATCAAAGGTATTTGTCGACCACCCAGGTAAACCTCATCCCAGGAGGCATACCTGGGTGGTCGACAAATACCTTTGATGTCGACACCCGCGCATCCAGACTATCGCGCTGAGCCGACAAACAGCTGATCAGCTGTTTGTTGGCTCAGCGCGGCAGCCATGTAAATTTAAATGAAGCGGCGATTATTTAAATCGCCACTTCATTTTACTGTGTCGGGTAGCCTAATCTACATGCCTCTGGCGACAGAGGCATGTAGTCTAGACATACCCTAAGAGAGAGTGTCCATTCAGTCTGGACACTCTCTTTTGAGAAAGCAGATTGCTTCTTCAATGTGCTTTTGCAGTGTGGATGCTCTCTTTCAGAAGAAGTTTTTTCGGAACATTTCTTCTGAAAAAAGCTCCTGAAAGAAGCCTGTAGTCTAGACATAGCCTTAATGAGCAACACATGGATGTGGTAGCATTTATACTCCTGTAATGTGGACTAATATACTATGTAGACAATCCCTAAAATAGAAGTGGTGTAGGGTATTAAGCATGTGCCTGGAAGTCAACAGATGTTGGTTTTGTTCTGTACTTTGCCAGTGGCAAGTAGCTCAACAGTTCTTTGCCTTAATTTCCCAATCTGCAAAATGGAAATAATAATATTTACCCAACTATGTCAAGTGGTTTAAGTTCTGTTCACAGAAACTGATACATTTAATTAGCACCAGGGCTTCATCTGGGTCACTCTGTCTTGGCAAAAAGAAAACAAAATCCATATTTATTGATAATGGTACAGACATAATAGGAAGCACTAAATTATAACTCTAAATTAGAAATGTGAGATTTTGATGGCATTTGAAATAATGAACTTTGTCCTTTTACTGTAGAAAATCTATCCAACCCTTTCATAGAGATGCACTTGGAAAATATGTGTAAGTAAAGAGAAATCCATAAAAGACTTAGCACCAATATTACATTGAATGATCAAAGCACTCAAAAAAACAGAAATATTAAAATTAAACTATAACAATCAGAAAATTTTTCCTATATTTTCTACAGATTGATTTTTTTCAGTACTAAGTACTCCATGAAAATCAGAAGAAATATTAACCCCTTAAAAATAATAATAGAAGATACTAAGCAGCAATTATTAAAAATGGCAAATATGATACAATGGAACAGTCAACATTTGACATATAGTAGTCTTTTTTTAACTTTTAATGGTAACCTCAATAAGTCTCACCTACATACTTCTGGAGAAGGATATCATTGGGACTACACCTACCATGCAGAGCCAGCTGCTGGCACTTTTTTAGATATTCACTAAAGAAGCTTGAAAGTACCTATCTACAACTCTAGATCAGTCACATCTCTGCTCAGCCAGTTGCAAAAAAGGAATCAAGGTCAGTCCTAGGAGTTTTGTGAGAAATGACTTTTCTAATTAAAAAAGAGACCTGGCTTAGGTGCCCAACTCCAGGAGAGTATCCATGAAAACCACAGATGGAGGGAGATGCCTTCTCCTTGGCATTTCCTATGGACTTATTTAGGTGTCTCCTCACTCAGATTGCTGACTTCTGGGAATCCTATTCTTGGATGCCTAGCTCTATCTCCATGAGTTGGCATTATGAATTCTAGTAGGTGGCAGAGTGCCTAAAATTTAGACTTACTGCAATCCTAAGTCTAAGGGCTAGTCTACACAATCGTGCTACATCGGCAATGATGCACTAAGACAGCTGTGTTGTTGTAGCTCATCTGGTGAAGATGAGCTATACCAAGAGGAGAGTGCTCCCTGTCAGCATAATTGCTCCATCTAGAGAAGAAACAGAAGCTATGTCAGTGGAAGAGCATCTCCTGCCGACTAGCACTGTGGATGATACTTAGGTCAATGTTACTTGTGTCCCACAGGGTATGGCTTTTCCACACTCTTGAGGGATGTGAATTACATTGGCTTAAGCAGTAGTGTAGACAATGTTAGTTCCCTTCTGGATTTAGCCCTGTGTGACTTGAAGACTAAGGAGGAAACTGAAAAAGAGTTAGCAGGCAACAGTGCTAACTCAAGCTAACTTAAATTTGCTATTTGTACAGTGTATAGCTGAAGGCCCAGCAACTACAAAATCAGCAGTGAAAGTAACTTAAAATTTCTTACAGGTACTGTCCTACTGCAACCCAGGTCCTCAAATAGCTCCCTTCTGGCTTTTGCCACAGCTCATCCAGCTGTGGATCAGACTGCACCCGCTTACTTTCATCGCTGTAATGCAATGAGCCAAATCTCTTTGTCAACAGGAGCTGTGGCTGAATAAAGACCAAAGCATTCAATCCAATAGAAGAGTTCAACTTAGCGATTACATCATCTACAGAAGAAAATATTGTGTTGCTTTCTCCATCCAATTCTAAGCCTTCTTAGAAATCTGATGATCTTATTTAGTCCATAGATTAAGATCTCAGCTAAATGTAATAAAATTGCAATAAAGGTTATATATCAAGTAAGTGTTGGTTGCTCATAAGGATAAAGTATTCTAGTCATAATTAAATTTCAAATTTAATTATAATTTAAGGAGTCCTTTTAATTACATTGCAATATTTTGCTTTCATGGAAAGATGATTGCTATAGCATCTTTTATCTGTAATTTTGTTTTAATTAAAAAAATGTAAATAAATCAAAACCACCTACTTAAAAATATTTACTTTATACATGAAAACAATAAAAAAATGCAGGGATTTCTCTGTGTCTCTACCTGCTGAATCACATTTACATCTATGTTTTGTTGATAAAACAAAGCAGTGCCAGGAATAATATAATTTGCTTTTACATTTTTAGTGTCTTTTGCAGCTGTCGATTTCATCACCATTTTATGGTCAGAACAATTTCCAACTCATGACTTAACTTTCAAAAACAGACTTTCACATAAAAGGAGAATGATGATGGTGAGGATATTGACCAAAGGGAAAAGATGTTCTCACAGTAAAGGCAGAAGGGCAAGGACACAAGGCCCTTCTCCAAAGGTTTTGGGAAGTACAAAGCTGTTGGATGTGTCTCCAAAATGGACTGCTGCAGCTGGGCTATGACATGCCACAGTGATTTTAAGGGTGTCTGGTTTTGAATGTCCTATCTGAGATACCTTAAAGGGTCATGCTTTTCAGAAAGTACTGAGAGCTCTCACCCTTTATAAATCAGGTACCTTCAGTCTGGAAGATCTTGTGCACTGAACTCTTTGATATTCAATAACAATTCAAAAGAAAACAAATACAAGTCTTGCTCCTGGAAAGATTTATGCACAGAATTTTAAATACAAGCTGACCCTCTCTAGTCTGGTACTATCTGGTCCAGCAACATGCATGGTCCAGCATAATTTTGGTTAGTCAGATGTTCACTTATCATGGGTATTCTGCAATCCCATAAAGTTTTTTACAGACACCAGTCCTTTTTCTCAGTGATTCTGTGATGTTGTTAAGGTCTAATTTATCACTAAAAGTCTTCCACGAGTCCAGTCAGCAATGGAAGTATTGGTAATGCTCCTAGACAATATTGACTTTGGTTCAGCAAATTCTCTGGTTTTGCATCAGTCAGAACCAAGGATGCTAAATTAGAGAGGTTCAACCAGTAGTCCCCTTAATTTCAGTTGGATTATGAGCATTTGTAAATTGTTGCAGGATTAGGACAATATTGGTGAACTAATCAAGGCAATCCGTTATACTATTCCTGAATCTGCCAAAAGTGTTTTAAAAAGTGAGAGAAGTTTTACATAGACATTTGCTAGTACATTCAGGAGAATAGTGGTACCTTAAATCCTCCAGGACTAATAAAATGTAATCTGAGTCTCTATAATATTTTTGGTTGCTCATGCTGATAATAGTGTAGCAGATTGTTTTTTTCTCTTGAACATGGCCTATTGCCACCATGCACCATGGGGGGAGAATTCTGGTTTGTAGCAAGCATATATGTTGTCATTTAGCCTGTAAGATTAACAAAAAGGAAATGGGATACTCTGATTCTTATGCCTTCCAATCATCCTAGAGGTACTGTTCAACGAGACCTCTGAGACAGGCATCATGGCAAGGTACAAGGGGCATGCACAAGAAGCAGAGTGTATATTCCACATATGAATCTGTGTGCACTCATGAACCTGGGAATCACTACTATCACAGGAAAAACTTAAAAACAACAAATAGTCGGGTAGCACTTCAAAGACTAACAAAACACGGAGCTGGTATCATGAGCTTTCGTGGGCACAGTACACTTCTGCAGGCTTGCTGCTTTAGCACTGATAATTCTTATCTCTGTAGGAATAAACCATGCACTGTAGCTGCATGTGCTTACCTTTTTAGAGGCTTAGACCTGAATTCACTCCACTCCATGCAGGATGCAAGAGCAGACAAAAATGAGTGTATGTCATCTTTATGCCCCCACCAAATCTTTGGGGTAGGAGGGGGGAAATTCACTTTCCGGTAAAACTGAAGATCTTTATGTGACTGTTCAAAAAGACAGAGATCACTGGAATATAATAACACTGTTTCTAACCTCATCTTTCCCACAGACCATTATCTGAGGCTCAAAAAGAAAGCGATTTACACTAACGAATTCCACCCTCTTCTCAGGTGTCAGAGCCAGTTGGCACAGTGTCTTAATATTCTTCAAAAATCTTCATTAGGATAAGATTACAGAAATTGTTAAAATTCATGTTAGCACCTTAAATGTGTATTTCCCAGACTTTTGGGCAATTAGGCATCTTTAAAATTATTTAAATTATTTAAATTAAACTAAAATTATCTAAATTATTTACCAGTAATTTCCTATATAAGGTTTTTTTTTTAACATTGTCAATTTTCTAGTATTTTCTAACTTTCAAAGAATAACTACACAAAGAATATTCTAATAACATTGTTGCAAATTAATGGTGTACATTCAGAGCCCTAACTTTTCCTTAACAAATTCCTTAACTGGGATTCTTTTAAAAAACAGCTTTCAATTTATGAAAATTCGACATGGGTGAAGTTGCTACATTTTGGAGCAGAGAGAGATCATGGGATTAGCATTCATGAAGAGTATACACTCTGAAGCAATTTCTGAGGTACCAATGAACTACTGGCCCATGTGCGGACTTTAAGAAGCCTGAACTCTTCCCTATCAGACTTTGTGTGGGCTAAGACATTCGTATCCAGCAGCAGCAAAACACCTTAAAAACTGTATGATACATGGGAAGTAGAGTTCCCCAAAATTTGAGGAATAAACTGAATAGCTCAGAAATTAGAAATTAAATTTTAAAAAGTATGTAAGAGCTTGTGACAGGACAACAGAACAAATCTCATGTGGAGTTTCTGGGTCTTTTTTGTTGTTGTTGTTGTTGTTAAATACAACATGGCAAAATAGTATGATACTTTTCAAAAGGGGCAAAATCTGACATTTCACACTGTTCTATCTTGTGACCATCTTTCTGATTTTCCTCACAGGACAACAAAACATCCTTTGGCACAGAACAGCACACAAATACTGTGGTGCAATTTGAGACAGAGGGACTCAAAACAGGACTTTTAACAGAAACAAAACCACTATTATCTCAGTGCGTGGAGAGATTGCTACGTCACCATAAACACTTTTATTCATGCTTTATTATCCAAATAATTTCAAGTGGGATTTTCAAAAGCACTCAATGGTTGGTGTAACTCTGCCATCAAAGTCAGCAGGCAAACACTCCTGTCAATTTCAATGGGAGCAGAATAAGTCCAAAACTGAATGTTTTCATCTTTCATGTACATTGAACTGGGGAGGTCGGAGAGATTCTCGTTTAACACGACCATTTACATTCCTCTTTCCGAATGTGGCTTTTTCTAGCTATCACATCTTTATATGGCAAACTGTTCTTTCTCTAACTTGGCTTACTTTTTTTTTATATGACATTTTTTTGGATCCGACAGTTACCGTAGTGCTCTTTTTCAGCTTGGCTTTAGTCATGATGTGTTTCTCAATGATCACAAAAGCTCGCATTATTTTGTAATACTTCCCCTCCCAATGCACAGTGCTATAGCACAGAGGAGCTCTGGAGTTTCCTACACTAATTGTATCCCAGCCAGTTGCTGCTTTCCCTGCAGCAGCTCAAGCCAGACTTTCTTACAGGCTGTTAATATTTTCCACTCTAGTATCTGGTGCCAAAATTATCCCACAGCTTGAGCCAAGTTTCCTGACAAGATACTTTTTTAGCAAGGTGTACAGTAGATTTACATATGCATCTTAAGGTAGACTGTTTCAGCTCCGTGTGGTTTTCTGTACTGCTTCCGCATCGCTGACACCAGATGTTTGGGGTTTTTTCCCCCCTACGGGAGAGCCAACCAGACTGTCGGTGTACAGTGGGGTGGATTCTGATCTCAATTATTCTGGTGTAAACCACAGTCAATCTGCTGACTTCACTGGCTTTACATCAGTATAACTGAGGTCAGGATCTTACCCAAGGAGAGCTGCAGTATCTTAGCCTGCTATCCCAGGGTATGTCTACACTACCCTCCTAGTTCGAACTAGGAGGGTAATGTAGGCATACCGCACTTGCAAATGAAGCCCGGGATTTGAATTTCCCGGGCTTCATTTGCATAAGCGGGGCTCCGCCATTTTTAAATCCCCGCTTGTTCGAATCCTGTGCCGCGCAGCTACACGCGGCACGAACTAGGTAGTTCGAACTAGGCTTCCTAGTTCGAACTACCGTTACTCCTCATTCCACGCGCCTGGACTGCTCCGCTGCCGGCTTCCCCGCGGCTTTGCAAAGCTGCGGGGGGGCTCGGGCAGCGGGGCACCCCAGGCGCGCCTGGGCTGCTCCGCTGCCGGCTTCCCTGAGGCTTTGCAAAGCCGCGGGGGAAGCCGGCAGCGGGACAGCCCAGACGCCCCACGGCTGTCCTGCTGCCGGCGTCCTCAGAGGCTTTGCTCCCCGTCTCCCTGGTCTGCTGACCAGGGAGATGGGGAGCAAAGCTGCGGAGGACCCAGGTGGCGGGACCGCGGTGTGTCTCGGTCCGCCGCCCATGTCTTCCTGGTCTGCTGGGGTGGGGGGGGGGCGCAGCTAGTATGCCCATCCCCCAGCAGACTAGGCTTTTCTCCGGATGCCTGTGGCAGAGCAGCTGGGGTGCTGCCGGTTGGTCCCGCAGCGCCACTCTGGGCGCTTCTGGTCCAACCCAGCAGCACCCCAGCTGCTCTGGTCCTGATTCAGCTGCTGCTGGTCAGTTTCAGCAGCAGCTGAATCAGGACGCCTGGGGCAGAGCAGATGGGGTGCTGCTGGGTTGGTCCAGTAGTGCCGAGGAGCGGTGCTATTGGAGCAACCCAGCAGCACCCCAGCTGCTCTGCCCCAGGCGTCCTGATTTAGCCGCTGCCTAAACCGACCAGTGCTGACTACAGGAAGCCCGAGGCAGAGTTGCTCTGCCCCGGGCTTCCTGGAATCAGCTGCTGATCAGTTTCAGCAGCAGCTGACTTGGGGACGCTTGGGGTTCTCAAGTTGATTCTGTATGTAAGTCAGAACTGGCAGTCAGTTTCAGCAGCGGCTGAATCTGGACGCCAGTTCCGACTTACATACAGATTCAACTTAAGAACAAACCTACAGTCCCTGTCTTGTACGTAACCCGGGGACTGCCTGTAATAGGCTTTAATATCCTGCAATAAAAATCATTCTGCTCCATTAGTGAGAGAGCTACAGAGAGAAACGATGGCCTTCTATTTGCCAGACCTCACTTGTTGATATCCCTGATCTAGGACCGCAGGATCAGGCCACTGTATCACATTTTTAAAAACTTGATTAACTTTTTAGATCATCCGGATGGAATCTTTTTATTTTTGTGTCTGCACTTTGTGACATGGAATAGCCAGAATGATATATTTACATGATAAACGATCAATTATTGTGTGATGAATGATTACATTTATATGTTCAAAACCTGACTGACTTGCACTGAACTGTTTTGCATTTAAAAACTCATGAGTACACGGTATGCATAAATCAGTGGCCCAATCTTAAAAGTTAATGATTGTAGAACAATAAAATACAACAGCAACATTAATATCACTTACGTTGCCTCTAAGAAAAAACTCTGCATATGCTACAAGTTTATTGAGAAGAATGTGGGAGCCACCTGTGATAATTCATGAATATTATAAATTCTATCTGTCTCATTATTGTGTTGTTTGCCTTATGATTACAAGAGGATAATTCAAGCAGGGGTTAGTTTCAGGTGAGCACAAAAAAAGGAAAGAGCTTCAGACAGCCCCATTTACTAATACTTAAAGGACAATACTAGTATCATTCACTATGAAATTTTACCATCAACCATGCTGAACTCAACAGTATGGCTTGGCATGGGGTGGCAAGGAGCCCCCAGATAGAAAGCAAAAGAGATCCAAGAGGAGAAACCTGGAAGGAAATCTCTGGGCTTGCCTACACTTGTAGCTATACTACTGAAGCACTTCAGAGTAGTCACTACTCATGTTGATGGCAAAGATTCTCCCATCAATACAGATAATCGATTTCCCTACAAGGTGTAGCTAGGTCAATAGAAGAATTGACCTAGTGCTACCTACTCTGGGAATTAGATCTGCATAGCTAAATCTTTTAAGGGTGTGGATTTTTCACACCACTGAGAGATGTACTGTGGTGTCCAAGAAGTGGCTCTCATAGACTCATAGTCTCATAGACTTTAAGGTCAGAAGGGACCATTATGATCATCTAGTCTGACTCCCTGCACAATGCAGGCCACAGAATCTCACCCACCCCCTCCTAGAATAATCCTCTCACCTATATCTCAGATATTGAAGCCTTCAAATAGTTTGAAGACCCCAAGATGCAGAGAATCCTCCAGCTGTGATCTGTACCCCATGCTACAGAGGAAGGCAAAAAACCTCCAGGGCCTCTGCCAATCTACCCTGGAGGAAAATTCCTTCCCGACCCCAAATATGGCGACCAGCTAAACCCTGAGCATGTGAACAAGACTCACCAGCCAGACACCCAGAAAATTCTCTATAGTAACTCCTATCATCCCTCTCCTGTGTGGGGTGGTCCAGGCTAAGGTTGACGGTAGGGTGTAAATTGTTGAAATCCCAGGAAAATTCTTCAAGAGACTTCTTCCTGTGAATCCAAATGATGAAGATGGTATCAATGTAGAGAGAGGGGATTTGGGGACAGGAGCTGAGGAACTGTTGTTCTAAGTCAGCCATAAAAATGTTGGCATACTGTGGGGCCATGAAGGTATCCATATCAGTGTCTCTGACCCAAAGGTATAAATCATCCCCAAATCTGAAATGGGTGTGGGAGACAGAAAAAGCACAAAGTTCACTAACCAGCTGTGCTGTGGCATCACTGGGGATACTGTTCCTGATGGTCTGTAGTCCATCTTTGTGTATAGTGGCTATGATGCAGTTTTGGGAGGGGGGGAGATATCACCAGTGGATATCACTGTAGTTTTTTCAGGAAGCCAGTGGTTTCTCAAAGGCTATGTCTAGACTGCAAGCCTCTTTCGAAAGAGGCTCTTTCAAAAGATACTTTCGAAAGAGCCTCTTTCGAAAGAGAGCGTCTAGACTGCACGCGGAACTTTCGAAAGAGCAAGCCGCTTTTTCGAAAGAAAGCACCCAGTGAGTCTGGATGCTCTCTTTCGAAGAAGCCCTATTTACATTCAAGAACGCCTTCTTTCGAAAGAAGCACTTTCAAAAGAAGGCGTTCTTCCTCGTGAAATGAGGTTTACTGACGTCGAAAGAAAAGCCGCGTTCTTTCGATTTAATTTCGAAAGAACGTGGCTGCAGTCTAGACGCAGGTGAAGTTTTTTCGAAAAAAGGCTACTTTTTTCGAAAAAACCCCTGAGTCTGGACACAGCCAAAGGTAGCTGGGAGCATTGGCAGCAAAAGGCTTGAGAAGGGAGTCAATATAGCAGAACAGTCCTGCTTAAGAGTGCCAATGCCTAAGATAATGGGTCACCTCAGTTTTCCAAGTTTGCAGATCTGGGGTGGCACATAGAATAGTAGTGGCTCTAGGGGTGTGTCTGTGAGAATTTGTTCCTGTGCTTCTTCCGGCAGTTTCTTGAGTAGATGGTGTAGTTTCTTCCGGGACTCCTGAGTGGGATCAGAGGAGAGTGGCCCGTAGAATGCAGTGTTGGAAAGCTGTCTCACAACCTTCCATTCAAAATTTGACATATTCATAATCACTACAGCATTTCCTTTGTCAGCCTCTTTGATTATAATGTCAGAGTTTTGTTTGAGACTGTGGATGGTACGGTGTTCTACATGACTGAGGTTAGGCAAGTGATGCTGCTTGTCCACAATTTCAGCCTGTTCACGTCAGCGGAAGCAATCTATGTAGAAGTTCAGATGGTTGTTGTGACCGTCAGGTGGAGTCCATATAGGATCCTTCTTCTTGTGGCATTGGTATGGTGGTATCTGTGGGTTAGTATGTTGTTCAGTGAAGTGGTGGAAGTATTTCCTTAGTCAGAGATGGTGAAAATAGGTTTCTGGGTCCCCGCAGAACTGTACTGTGTGTGGGAGAGGTAGAGCAGAAAGAGAGTCCCCAAGATAGGATAGACTCTTGTGTCAGGTTAAATGTATAGCTGGATAGATTAACAATGTTGTTGATTGAGTCTGGGGTACCACTGTTCAGGCCCTTGCGATATGTAGGAATTTGGAGAGTTTAATGCCCTTTTTTTCTGTAGAGAAGCAAAATGTGTGTTGTAAACAGCTTGTATTGTTTGAGTAGAGACCAGCCATGTGGGAAATTATGTGGAAGGCTGGTTTTGTAAGAGAATCTGAAGATCTCATTCTTGATCTTCTCCTATTTGCTGACAGGATATGAAATCTCAGTATAGACCAGACATTTGGGTGGATAAAAAGACAGTTCCTGAAGGACAGAAGAAGTGAGGCATAGACTGGTGGACAGAAAGTTAAACCTCCACTCCCTCAAAACTGGCATGCCTGGGATAAGGCAAGTCTTGACTGCACCTGGATCAATGGGCAACTATCAATCCAGTGGGGGTTGAAGTATCACGTCTAGCATAGATGCAATAAATTGACTGCTGAGCACACTCCTGTCAACTCTGATACTACGCCAAAACAAGAAGAGTACGTAGAGTCAATGGAAGAGCGTCAACAGTCAAGTTACCTCTGTGAAGATACTGTGGTAAGCAGACCTAAGTACATTGACTTGAGCTACATTATTCATGTAGCTGAAGATGCATAACTTAGGTTGATGGCCCTGGGTAGTATAGAAAAGGAGTAAGACAGACCTTTGACCATATGTAAAATAGATCTGTGTGTAGACCTTAAACTCCTTTTCTCTTGTCCTGCTTTGCTTTTGCTCTTAAACGTAAACAATACTTCCCTTTGAAAAGGTTGTTTGGGCTCACTGCATTCACACACTGATCACAGCTCCTGAAGGAAAGGATTCAAACCCACCTGGGCCTGCTGGAAAAACATGGTTGAGCACCACTGCCAGTAAGAGGGGGGAAATTGTGGGATTACTGCCCAAGACAGTTGAAGGCATAAGGTCTAATACATGAGAGGGCATTTGAGAGACCAGAAAGAAGTCAAAGGTGTTGATGGCCCTAGAAAGCAACATTGGTTATGGATTTCAACAGTCCACGAGCACAAAGGTCATAGATGTGCCATTTTCTCTGCAGTTTTCTGCAGGGTGCTTTACCCTTACAGTTGCAAAGAAAGCTGGAAACCTGTCAATTAAGCATAACCAATGTTGCAGTGTGTCTGAGTCTGCCAGGAGCCTGAAACAATAGCTCTGAGTGCTGCAAACTGCCTCATGCAACAGTGGAGTGTTAGCTCCAAGACTCACTGTTCTGGTGCACTTCACCACCATTATCTCAGCAGAGGACTTTATGGGTGAAAGAGTGAAGAGAACCTGAACCACTAACCTAGGAAGACCCACTCAGCAGCTGGAGTAAGTACCAACATCCTCTGTATTGCCTCTGCTTTTCTGTTGAAGGAGAAGCCTACTTCCCCTGCTACTCCCAAAGGGGAGACAAGACCCCTGGTGCTACTCCTGGAGAAGAGAGTAAGGAGTCCCCACGCTACTGTGTCTGCTTCTCAGTGAGGCTGACTAACATGCCAATTCAGAGCCATGGCCACAGGTTAGAAACATGGCTGCAGATACAGTTCTCCATGCTGCACTGTATCTAGGGCCTCTAACTGCCTTAATAGTACTGCATGGGCTTAAATTGCAGCAAGGGAGGTTTAGGCTGGACGTTAGGAAATACTCCCTAACTGTCAGGGTGATTAAACACTGGAATAAATTGCCTAGGGAGGTTGTGAAATCTTCATCACTGGAGATATCTAAGAGCAGGTTGGATAGACACCTGTCAGGGATCATTCTAGACAGTGCTTGGTCCTGCCGTGAGGGCAGCGGACTGGATTCAATGACCTCTCGAGGTCCCTTCCAGTTCTAATAGTCTGTGATTCTATTATTATGATTCTATGAATGCAAATTACCAGAGACCCGATCCTGGAGTGGTGTTTCAGGCTTTATTCAGATAAAGCTTTCCTGGATTTGAAGGACTGCAGTGTTCTTGGACCCAATGACAGTGATGGAAGTAACTCAAGTGCCATGAGAGAAGAACTTGGCTTATTTGATCATATCAATTGCTAATTTGGCAAACTTATTCCTGAACTTAAGCAGCCAACTTTAGTAATGGAAAAGTACAGCCAAAAACCAATTTGGCATAAGTAGGAATAGGTGAATTAGTTCAGATAAAATAAGAACTGATCTGAACTTAATCGTGAAGTTTTCTAAGATTTTTTTTTTAAGTGGGTATGTCTCTGCACTGTAGCTGTAGATACCATTATTTTGGCAGTTTTCGAAATACCAGTATGATAGACAGTGTCTCCTTTTGGCTAGGACAAAAAAGAGAAATACAAACATATTCTCAGAAGGGCTTGAGCGTAAAGCCTGTCTCCAAACCCTGGTCCCCTAATGGCTTGAGGAGCATCCAGTTTCAGGTTTGGATCTCTGTTGTAGACAAAGACTATTCTCACAGCTTTGCTATCCCTGCCAAATCCAGAATGGATTGGAAATCTCTTGAAAACTGATCTTCTCTCTAGATTTTTGACTTCCCACTTCCTTTCTAGAATGCACTGATGTCCTACTTCAACACAGGAAGTTCATTCAACTTGTTCAAGAGAAATGAGTTAAGCCACAGACTTGTTAAAAATTATGGGAGCAGGGAGGAGGCACCCATCTCTTCTGAATAACTCTAGCAAGGCATAGACTTGGAAAATAAAATAGGTATATCTCCTCATTCTAGGACAAATTCTGTTCCCAGATAAACCCATTTGTAATTGAGAGAAGCCTTTTTCTTCTACTTCCAGCCCCACTCAATAGATTTGGGCTCCCCCCATTACTGAGTGTGTGCAAATGAATGTCCATCCTCTTCTAAAACCTGTTTTTTAAGTTGTTGCCATGTCATTTTTAGGTCAGCCTACATATTTCAACTCAAGGGATCATTACTGTATTTTAAACAGATGGTTTCAACATAATCCACATAAATAGTACATTGGCACTACCACTCTATGACGGCATGTGTAGAAAAGAGCTGGCTGATGCAACAATATTTATGGATTAGCAATTTGGAGCACTTAAATGTCAGTCTTCTTGTCATTGCACCTAATGCTGGGGCTACAGCATTCAAGCAGAGCCATGGTGGCTGTCCAGTCAGGGATCCACTGCCACAGCTACCAAAGAGCTAAGGGCTAACTTTGACTTCAGATGCCCATAGAATGCCTCAGAGGAAGGTGAACATCCCCTGTGTGGTGGTGAAGTGTGAAAGCCACTGTGTATTCCCTGCTCTGGGACCAACTGATGTACTGTGTCATGGCTCCCTCCATCGCAGTGTCCTCTTGCCTGGCATGGCTTGGAAGCTCTCTGAGAGAGGCCTGTTATCAGCTGCAGCTGATTAGTGGGAATGTGACATCACTCCAAACAATGACTTATGGAACTAAGCTTTGTTAAAATGTCCTCTTAGCTGCCCAGGCTCCTGTGCCCAGGCCAGCTCCTTCTAACAAGGTGAGGATGCCAATTTGTCTACTATTGTCTGCCCTGCTCCTCCAGCTCACTAACTTAGATAACTCTCTTCTTGGAGTCACCCTGTTGGGGGTGGCCCAGCTGGCCCATTCTAGGACCGAGTCCAGTTCTTTTGAAGCTGCAGGGTCATCCAAAACTGGCGTGGGTTCACCATCGGAAGCAGAAGCTGGTCCTGATGGACACTTAGGCCCACAGGTCCTAACGTAGGCACCTAACACAAAACTCCCATTGACTCCAGGGGGAGTATGACTAGATCCATGCAGCACCCCATAAATACTAAATAATATTAACGAGGAGGCTGTCAGTGTGGCTTCCATTACAGCTTTAAGGGAATGGATATTGTTCAGGTTCAAATAACAGGTTTAATAAAGGACATGTTTTAAATTTCAGGAGCTAGCTGAAAGGCTTAGAGCTTCAAGGGTACTAACAACCTTTTGAGGATTAACAGGTGATGCACACTCACAAGTCATGAAGTCTGTCTACAATGCCTGTCTGACCACATGACTCATCAATAGAGCAACCAGCCACATGTTTAAAACACCAGTGCTGACTTTCTGGCTGTGCACTGAAATGCCCCTAGGGTACTGAAGTAGTTTATCCAGGACCAAGAAAGAAAAGAAATCAGTTAAAGTCTTAGCATCTGGACTCCTAAGGCCACTACTGACTATGTGGAAATGTAAAGAATTTCTTGAGCAAGCTGTTACACACTTAAAAAAAAGCCACTTAAAACATCTTCAAACCATCAAAGTCAGAGATGATTTGATAGAACCTTACAAATCCCATAATCTACTGTAAGTAGCAGCTAAACCTTGGCTTTACCCACATGTCTGCAAATGGGAAGGAATCAAGAGGATAATTTATCCAAGTCCAGGGTAATGAAGTGTTAACAAAAACCATATGAAGTTATTACTACAACCACAGGCCACAAAATGCAAAGGGGGAATGATCTCAGGAGACCTACCTATTTTCATCTTCTACTTCATGGTTCACCTACAGGCATTCACCAAAATAGGAGGCACATCAACTGAAATAAAGTGATTAATTACCCCTAATGAACAAAGCTGATCATATTGTCTCTAAAATATAGTTGGCTGACAGTGATATATACATACTTCAACTCATTCTTCCCAACTTTATTAGGTACATATGTCTACAGCAGACACAAATGAAACATTCTACAACTAGGCTCCAAGCCAAAAACTAATTTATTCTTTAATGTGGTAGTGATTACTTGGTGGTTCCTTGAGCAGAGATGACAGGTCTGAGCTAATGGAGTTGTACTGTAAGTTAATATAAATCATGACAGAACAATTAATTACAGAAACCACTGCAAATCCCTTTGTTAGTTTTCCCCATCACCAGAAGGATTTAATAATGTTCATTTTGCTAAGTTCCTGTGACATTTACAAGTCTTAAACCATTTTTAATCAAATCAATATCACTGGCTGCTAAATTTAGTTGTGCTTCGCTAGCAAGTCCTGGAATGCATCAATACTAATGTTTCCTACCTTCTGTTCAAATGAATCATACTGAAACCACACACTTCCTCTTTATTTGTTTATACTGAGTAATTGGGACTTTTAAAAAATTAACACCATAAGAAATAAGTATGTCAGAAAGAGTTAGGCAATAGTAAAGCCAGTCCATAGACAGATGCAATTTAGTGACTATGGGCGCATAGCTTAGTCTAAAAAAATCTTGAAACTGTCAAATTTGCCTTAATTTGCTGAGAAAAAAATATCTCACAACGCAGAAACAGGGCCAATTTGGAAACTGAGGCAGCTAAAAAGGAGATGGGAGCAAATTTACGTGATTAGTACAAAGTATTGGTGGCAATGAGCACTGACTTTTAATCCTAGCTTTGTCACCCTGGTTAGTTATGTGCTCTGAGACAAATCACCTAGGATCTTCAAAAGTATTTAGCCCCTACCTCCCATTAATTAGAAACCTAAATTCCTCTGAGAACTGAACATAAGGTCTTATCTGTACTTGGGATTCAGCAAGTGTAGACAAGGAAAGCCAGAATTTTCGCCCCTGCTTGAAATCAGGGCACATGACAGGTATTGCAGCAGTGCATAGAAGCCATGGCTGCTGATCGCTACACAAGCACCTTGGCTTTCAATGGGAGTTGGGCACTTAGCTCTCTTGGGGCCTCTTTACACTGCTATGCAGTTTGAACAATTGGGGTGAGAATAGCAGTGCATACCAAAGTGCCACACACTGTCACTCCCCAGTGTGGAAGCAGCAGACACAAATTAAACAGTTCCAAGTCTGCATTAACCTAGTCCTCTTCAAACAGAATTCCCTGAATGCAAACTAGATACCTTTCAATTCATGTCCATAGAATCCAGGTAGGACGACACAGAGTAGTAGTTTGCTGTGCACCCCTACAATGTGAACTGCAGGGTAGTGTAGCCATGGCCTGACATGCTTTTGAAAATACCACTCACAATAAATATTTTCATACGCTGACTCATGCCCTCCTAATATTTTGGTGGGATTATGCCATGGCACTTTCTATACTCCCTGCCTTGGAGAAAAGCTGAAAAGTCTCAGACTAGGCTTCCTAGTCCGAATTACCGTTACTCCTCGTGGAATGAGGAGTAACGGTAGTTCGGACTAGGAAGCCTAGTCCGAACTACCTAGTTCGTGCCGCGTGTAGACGCGCGGCACGGGGTTCAAATGAGCGGGGATTTAAAAATGGTGGCGCCCAGTTTATGCAAATGAAGCCCGGGAAATTCAAATCCCGGGCTTCATTTGCAAGTGCGGTATGCCTACATTACCCTCCTAGTTCGGACTAGGAGGGTAGTGTAGACATACCCATATAGACATAGGACCTAACTTCTTTTGTGCATCCAGAGCTAAATCTCAGTTTTGGGACCAATGAGATGTGCAAAAACTCCCACAAAATGCTGCGGGCACCTTAACATAGTTGTTGCGTATAATTTCAGGGTAAAAGTTTCCTGGGCGTCTACATTTCAGTATCTGTGCATGGCCATCTCACTCTACATGCCTAGACACCTAACTCCTGGATGAACACTGTCTTACTGAAGGGCTGCGTCTAGATTGGCATGATTTTACGGAAATGCTTTTAACGGAAAAGTTTTCCGTTAAAAGCATTTTCGGAACAGAGCGTCTAGATTGGCACGGACGATTTTCCGCAAAAGCACTTTTTGCGGAAAAGTATCCGTGGCCAATCTAGACGCGCTTTTCTGCAAAAAAGCCCTGATCGCCATTTTCGCGATCGGGGCTTTTCTGTGGAAAACAAATCTGAGCTGTCTACACTGGGGACTTTTGCCTGAACAGGAGCAGAATAGTATTTCCTCAAGAAGCACTGATTTCTTACAGTAGGAAGTCAGTGCTCTTACGGAAATTCAAGCGGCCAGTGTAGACAGCTGGCAAGTTTTTCTGGAAAAGCGGCTGAGGTGTCTGGATGCCTGTCTCACACCTGACACCCAGAACAATTCACAGACCAGATCAAGATAGGCATTTAACTGCCAAAATTGCATGTGAGGTCCAATCTGGTAAGCGTGCTGAGAGGCTGCCTGTCAGATTGCTTCCCATTTAAAATCCAGCAAGAGGAGGAGGGGGAAATGGAGGGAATGCAGATGTAAAGAAAAGGCCTTTTCATGTAGCCATATTATAAAGTCAGAGGCCTTTTTCCCATAGCCATATTGGGAGAGGAGCAGCCATAAGCCAAGAAACAGAACATCACATACACACATTTCATCTAAATTACATGCAATACCAGACTGTTAAGAAGGCAGTCCTGTCCTAATGATACTCATCATCACCAAATAAAGAACCAGATCTTAAGATGGTTAAAGAAAACTTTGTTGGGGCATGTCTACACTAGGAAAGTATTTCAAAATAACTAAATTCAAAATAAATACTCCTGAAATAAGCTTATTCCCCAAGGAAAGCAGGAGTACAGATTTCAAAATAATCAGCCCATTATTTTGAAATAATGGGCTTGGTAGTGTGGACACTTGGCTTATTATTGAAATAGGGGGGGAGGAAGGGTTGAAATAACTCTCTAATGTAGACCAGGGCTTGGATAGCATTCTGTCTGACCGGAAATCACTTAACAGTTGTGGTTGTGAAAATCCTATTCTTTATGGTTTTTTCTTTATGGTTCTCACTTCTCTATTATTTCTTTGGTCTCTGGTTCTTTATTGTTTCTGTCTGTTGCATAATTAACTTTGCTAGTTGAATATCAATTATGATGATGCTGGTCATGGCTGATTAAAGAATTGTTTTATCATATGTTAGGGTCGGTTAGAAAATTGTGTAGTAATATTTTTAGTAAAATGATTGGTTAAGTACAGCTAAGTAAGACTCAAGTTTCATTATATCAACTGGGGTCCAAAAAGGAAATTCTCTAGAACCAACTTCATCACACAGCCTGAACACCGAAGCTGCCAGACCTCAATACCCTGCCAGTCACAGCATGCAGAAGTTGGAGTTTCCCAGATGACCTGAGGCTGACTGGCCATCATAAAAAGTTAATCTGACTTATTGGGAGTAGGGAGCGTTGTGTACTTAGCATATGCATTCTGTTTTGGCAAGAGTTAATAACCAGAGGTTAGTTAGAGTATTAGGGTATGTCTACACTACCACCCTAGTTCGAACTAGGGTGGTTAATGTAGGCAACCGAAGTTGCAAATGAAGCCCGGGATTTGAATTTCCCGGGCTTGATTTGCATCTTGCCGGGGGCCGCCATTTTTAAATGTCTGCTAGTTCGGACTCCGTGCCCGCGGCTACACGCGGCACGGACTAGGTAGTTCGGATTAGGCTTCCTATTCCGAACTACCGGTACAACTCGTTCCACGAGGAGTAACGGTAGTTCGGAATAGGAAGCCTAATCCGAACTACCTAGTCCATGCCGCATGTAGCCACGGGCACGGAGTCCGAACTAGCGGACATTTAAAAATGGCGGCGCCCGGCAAGATGCAAATCAAGCCCGGGAAATTCAAATCCCGGGCTTCATTTGCAACTTCGGTTGCCTACATTAACCACCCTAGTTCGAACTAGGGTGGTAGTGTAGACATACCCTTACTGTGTAAGGTAAAAGATCTGATAAACTCACAAAAGATTAAGTCCTGAGTCCAGAGGGAATGGGTGAGACCATGGACAAGTACAGCCCAGAGTCCACAGAGGAGTAAAGTTAGGTGCCTGTCACCTAGAGCCCTAGGAACTGCAAAAGGGTGGGGGTGCTTAAATCAGCCGGGTTACGCCTTAAGCCCTAGGAACTAGGTAGGGTGGTATGTCCTAGAGCAGGGGTGGGCAAAGGGGACTAAGTGGGCCAGATCCAGCCCACCAAGCGAGTGGATCTGGCCTGTGGAGTCCCTGCCACTCCCCCGCCCTCAGGGCAATTAGGGCCTGGGGCGGGGGGAAGCTCACAAAGTTTCCTCCTCCCTGCCAGGAGCATGCAGTGCTTAGAAGCATCAAGAGCTCCTGGAAGGGCGGGAGGAGACTTTGCGCACTCCCCCACCCCCAGGCCCTGGTTGGCCTGGGTTGGAGGAGCTCGTGAAGTCTTCTCCCACTGCAGGGGCATGGGCACTTAGGGGGAACAGGGGAAGAGGGGGCCCTTGTGGTGTGGCCTGGGGCCACTTCAAAAATTTCTGAAGTGGCCCCCGGCAAAAAATTCTTGCCCAACCCTGTCCTAGGCTATGTCTAGACTGCAAGCCTCTTTCGAAAGAGGCTCTTTCGAAAGATACTTTCGAAAGAGCCTCTTTCGAAAGAGAGCATCTAGACTGCACGTTGAACTTTCGAAAAAGCGGCTTGCTTTTTCAAAAGAAAGCATCCAGTGAGTCTGGATGCTCTCTTTCGAAGAAGCCCTATTTACATTGAAGAACGCCTTCTTTCGAAAGAGGAACTTTTGAAAGAAGGCGTTCTTCCTCGTGAAATGAGGTTTACCGCCATCGAAAGAAAAGCTGCGTTCTTTCGATTTAATTTCGAAAGAACGCGGCTGCAGTCTAGACGCAGGTGAGGTTTTTTCGAAAAAAGGCTACTTTTTTCGAAAAAAACCCTGAGTCTGGACACAGCCCTAGAGTGTACAGGCAACACATTTAAAGTAAAGTTAGGTGCCTTATACCTGGAGCCAAAGGAACTGGGAAAGAATGGGGGGTGCATGCCTACATTAACAGGGTTACACTTGAGCCCACAGAAGAATAAAGGTGGGTGCCTTAGAGTCTGTGTAACAGAGAATTTTGTGAAGGAAATGGGTGCCCACAAACTTTTAACCAAGTGACTGGAACCCTGATCTAGGATGCCAACAGGGGAGAAAGTATTTACACAGGGGTCTCCCACTTCTCAGGACTGCAGATTCTTACACAGCGTCTACGTCTACACTGGCATGATTTTCCGAAAATGCTTTTAATGGAAAAGTTTTCCGTTAAAAGCATTTTCGGAAAAGCACGTCTAGATTGGCAAGATGCTTTTCCGCAAAAGCACTTTTTGCAGAAAAGCGTCCGTGGCCAATCTAGACGCGGTTTTCCGCAAAAAAGCCCCGATTGCCATTTTCGTGATCGGGGCTTTTTTGCGGAAAACAGTACTGTGCTGTTTATACTGGCCCTCTTGCGCAAACAATTTGCGCAAGAGGGCTTTTGCCCGAATGCGAGCAGAACAGTATTTCCACAAGAACACTGACGATCTTATATAAGATCATCAGTGTTCTTGCGGAAATTCAAATGGCCAGTATAGACAGCTGGCAAGTTTTTCCGCAAAAGCAGATGATTTTGCGGAAAAACTTGCCAGTCTAGACACAGCCAGTTAGTTCCACTGCAGATTCTTACACAGTCAGTGAACCAGAAAGAGAAGGCAGACAGAGAAGTACTCTGTAGTCCAGTTGTTAGGGGATTGAACCTGTGTTTCCCATGTCCCAGGTGCAGGGGCAGATGACCATTTTGCGGGGTCCAGGGCAGCCCAATTTCGCGGGGACCCTCTTTGCCACAGCGCATGCACGGTGGCGCCATGGTGCATGCACGGGGCTTCTTGAAGCATGGGACCCGGGGTGGCTGCCCCGCTCGCCCTGCCCTATATCCGCCCCTGCCCAGGTGAGTGCGCTAATGGCTGGGCTGAAAGTTCCAAGTTAGGAATTATCTCCACCACCACCATCTCATCCTCCTATCCAAATTCTTTCTAAAACAGCATAAGGCATCTCACTCCAGGAAAGGGTTCCTATCTGAGAACAGGTAGCATAGATGCAGGCCTTCCTAATGCCTGGATTTATGAACCTCTCTCCCTGATGGAATGAGCCTACCATTCTCCCCACTTCTGGCTGGTATCTCCTGTGGGCTAACTTAAGCAAGAAGCTGGTTGGTTGGTTGGTTGGTTTGTTTGAAGGAGTGTGTGCTGTGGCCTGCAGCTGGAAGCTGTGAGCTTCTAAAGGTTTGAAATCTAGAAGCCTCTGTTAATTGGCTGAGCCTTAGTCGGGGGGCGGGGCTACCAGAGTTTTACAAAGCTGTGAGTCAGCAACCAGGGAGCTTGTGAACAGGAGCAGCAAAAAGGGAGTTTTGAAAGGCAGTTTGGAAGGGGCGTGGGAAGGAGCCAAGGTACTCTTGCCAGTCTTTATAGTTGAGTTTAAAGGTTTTAATAAAAACTCCGTGTTTTAAGTAGAAACCTTATCAATCAAACTCATTCATAGGAAAAAATGCAGACAGAAGCCCAACAGCAGAGTGGGGACTATCATGTTTATTGTGTTTAGTGTAACATGTATGATTACCTGCCCTGTGGGTGGGTGGCATATGTGTGCACCCGTTGAAAGGAGCTCCTGACCCTCAGAGTCCGAGTTTGAGCTTTGGAGGCCAGGGTGGCTGAACAGCTAAGGGAGTCAGAGAGCTATGTTGAGACTTTCCAGGACATTGTAGTACTGTCCCACCTCCAGTCTGAGGGCCCCAGTGCTCTTAAGGGGGATGAAAGTCTCAGGGGAACAGAGCATTCAATGGGAGCAGAGGGAAACCATCCCATAGTCGGGACCCTCCTTCCAAAGGATGTTGCGGTATCCTCTCGCACTGAGGATACCTCTGAGGGGGAGGGAACGCCAGTTGTTAGGAAGAGGCAGGTGTTAGTAGTGGGTGATTCGATTGTTGGAAACATAGATAGTTGGGTTTGTGATAACCAGGAGAACCGTATGATCACTTGCCTGCCTGGTGTGAAGGATGCGGATCTCTCGAGGTATCTAGATAGACTTATGTGTAGTGCTGGGGAGATGGTGCTCGTGGTACATGTAGATACCAATGACGTAGGGAAGGGTAAGAGAGATGTCCTGGAGGCCAAATTTAGGTTGCTAGGAAAGAGATTGAAATCCAGGACCTCTATGGTGGCATTCTCGGAAATGCTCCCAGTTCCACGCGCAGCGCCAGGTAGGCAGGCAGAGCTTCAGAGTCTCAATGCGTGGATAAGACGATGGTGTAGGGAAGAGGGGTTTAGATTTATTAGGAACTGGTGACACTTTTGGGAGAGGGGGAGCCTATAAAGGAAGGATGGGCTCCATCTAAACCAGGGTGGAATCAGACTGCTGGCACTAAACATTAAAAAGGCCGTAGAGCAGTTTTTAAGCTAAGAGATGGGAGAAAGCCGATTGGTGCGGAGAAGCACGTAAATCAGATGTAGACTTCTCTTAGAGGAGAATCCATTGATAGAGATTCTCTAGGCTGTAGTCAGAAAGAGAGGAAGGGAGAGAACAAACCACGGGCCAGTTCAGGCAAATAACCGCATATAAAGAAATCCAATGCATCAGGGAAGGGCAGACAAATAAACAGTGGCAAATTTTTAAAGTGCTTGTACACAAATGCTAGGAGTCTGACTAATAAGATGGGTGAACTAGAGTACCTCGTATTAAAGGAGGAGATTGACATAATAAGCATCACTGAAACCTGATGGAATGAGGAAAATTTGTGGGACACAATCATACCGGGATACAAAATATATCGGAAGGATAGAGCAGGCCATGTGGGTGGTGGAGTGGCACTGTATGTGAAAGATAATGTAGAATCAAATTAAATAAAAATATTAAATGAATCAACATGTTCAATAGAATCATTATGGATAGTAATTCCATGCTCCAATAATAAGAATTTAGCAGTAGGGATATATTATTGACCACCTGACCAGGACAGTGATACTGACATTGAAATGGTGAGGGAGATTAGAGAGGCTACCAAAATAAAAAAAACTCTATAATAATGGGGGATTTTAATTAACCCCATATTGACTGGGTACATGTCACCTCAGGAAGAGAAGCAGAGAGAAAATTTCTCTATGGCTTGGAGCAGCTGGTACAGGTACCCAAAACGGGAGAAGCAATTCTCGATTTAGTCCTGAGTGGAGCGCAGGATCTGGTCCCTGAGATAACCTTTACCGGACCGCTTGGGAATAGTGACCATAATATAATAACATTTATCATTCCTGTGGTGGGAAGAACACCTCAGCAGTCCAGCACCCTGGCATTTAATTTCAGAAAGGGGAATTACACAAAAATGAGGGGGTTAAACAGAAATTAAAAGGCACAGTAACTAGAGCCAAATCCATGCAAGCTGCATGGAAACTTTTTAAAGACACCATAATAGAATTCCAACTTAAATGTATATCCCAAATTAAAAAACATAGAAGAGTCCTAAAAAAGAGTCAGTGTGGCTTAATCACCATGTAAAAGAAGCAGTGAGGGACAAAAAGGCATCTTTCAAGAAGTGGAAGTCCAATCCCAGTGAGATAAAAAGAAAGGAACATAAACACTGTCAAATCAAGTGTAAAACTGTAATAAGAAAAGCAAAAAAAGATTTTGAGGAACAGCTAGCCAAAAACTCAAAAAGAAATAGCAAAATGTTTTTTTAAGTACATTAGAAGCAGGAAGCCTGCTAAAAAACCAGTGGGTCCCTTAGACGATCGAGATATAAAAGGAGCAATCAAGAACGGTAATGCCATTGCGGGGAAACTAAGGGTACGTCTAGACTACATGCCTCTGGCGACAGAGGCATGTAGATTAGGCTACCCGACACAGTAAAATGAAGCGGCGATTTAAATAATCGCCGCTTCATTTAAATTTACATGGCTGCCGCGCTGAGTCGACAAACAGCTGATTAGCTGTTTGTCGGCTCAGCGCGATAGTCTGGACGCTCCCCCGCCGACATCAAAGGTATTTGTCGACCACCCAGGCATGCCTCATCCCAGGAGGCATACCTGGGTGGTCGACAAATACCTTTGATGTCGACACCCGTGCGTCCAGACTATCGCGCTGAGCCGACAAACAGCTAATCAGCTGTTTGTCGGCTCACCACGGCAGCCATGTAAATTTAAATGAAGCGGCGATTATTTAAATCGCCGCTTCATTTTACTGTGTCGGGTAGCCTAATCTACATGCCTCTGTCGCCAGAGGCATGTAGTCTAGACGTACCCTAAATGATTTCTTTGCTTCAGTCTTCACGGCTAAGGATGTTGGGAGATTCCCAAATCTGTACCGTCCTTTGTGGGTGATGAATATGAGAAGCTGTCCTGGATTGAAGTGTCATTAGAGGAGGTTTTGGAATAAATAGAAAAATTCATCATTAACAAATCACTGGGACTGGATGGCATTCATCCAAGGGCTCTAGAGGCGATCCTGGCAATTACAGACCAGTAAGGCTAACTTCAGTACCGGGCAAATTAGTTGAAACAATAGTAAAGAATAAAATTGTGAGGCATGTAGAAGAACATAATTTGTTGGCCAAAAGTCAACATGGTTTCTGTAAAGAGAAATCATGTTTAACTAATCTATTAGAGTTCTTTGAAGGGGTTAACAAACATGCAGACAAGGAGGATCCAGTCGATACAGTATACTTAGATTTTCAGAAAGCCTTTGACAAGGTCCCTCACCAAAGGCTCTTGTGTAAATTACATTGTCATGGGATAAGAGGGAAGGTCCTTTCATGGATTGAGAACTGGTTAAAAGACAGGAAACAAAGGGTAGGAATAAATGGTAAATTTTCAGAATGGAGAGGGGTAACTAGTGGTGTCCCCCAAGGATCAGTCCTGGGACCAATCCTTTTCAACTTATTTATTAATGATCTGGAGAAAGAGGTAAGCAGTGAGGTGGTAAAGTTTGCAGATGATACTAAACTGTTTAAGATAGTCAAGACAGAAGCAGACTATGAAGAACTTCAAAAAGATCTCACCAAACTGAGTGATTGGGCAACAAAACAGCAAATGAACTTTAATGTTGATAAATGTAAAGTAATGCACATTGGAAAAAATAACCCCAACTATACCTACAGTATGACGGGGGCTAATTTGGCTACGACAAATCAGGAAAGAAATCTTGGCGTTATCGTGGATAGTTCTCTGAAAACTTCCACATAGTGTGCAGTGGCGGTCAAAAAGGCAAATAGCATGTTAGGAATTATTAAGAAAGGGATAGAAAATAAGACACCGAATATCTTACTGCCCTTCTATAAAACTATGGTACGCCCACATCTTGAATACTGTGTACAGATGTGGTCTCCTCACCTCAAAAAAGATATTTTGGCCTTGGAAAGGGTTCAGAAAAGGGCAACTAAAATTATTAGGGGTTTGGAACGGGTCCCATATGAAGAGAGGCTAAAGTGACTGGAACTTTTCAGTTTAGAAAAGAGGAGACTAAGGGGGGATATGCTAGAGATATATAAAATCATGAGTGGTGTGGAGAGGGTGAATAAAGAAAAGTTATTTATTAGTTCCCATAATAGAAGAACTAGTGGACACCAAATGAAATTAATGGGTAGCAGGTTTAAAACTAATAAAAGAAAGTTCTTCTTCACACAGTGCATAGTCAACCTGTGGAACTCCTTGCCAGAGGAGGCTGTGAAGGCTAGGACTATAACAGAGTTTAAAGAGAAGCAAGATAATTTCATGGAGGTTGGGTGCATAAAAGGCTATTAGCCAGGGGATAGAAATGGTGTCCCTGGCCTCTGTTTGTCAGAGGCTGGAGAAGGATGGCACGAGACAAATCGCTTGATCGTTGTCTTCGGTCCACCCCCTCTGGGGCACTTGGTGCTGGCCACTGTTGGTAGACAGGCTACTGGGCTAGATGGACCTTTGGTCTGACCCAGTATGGTCATTCTTATGTTCTTATGTTCTTAGCATGCTGGCTTTTGTGCACTGTAGACTAAGGTGCCTGTCTCACCCCATTCATTTCATAGAGCTCCTTCACTCTCAGTGAAGCTTTGTGAATCTCAATGATTTTCTTGGTGCCTGAAAGTTTGGGGCTCTGACTCTCATTGTCACCTATCTTCTTTTGTATATCTAGTTCTTAGTATTGCTGTGGAGTTTTGTCTATTTAAGACTGTAAGACCTTTGGGGCAGTCTGTCTATGCGCACATACAGTGCCTAGCACATGGGGGCTCAGACCTTGGTAGGGGTTTCTTGGTCCTATTGTACTACAATAATAGCAGGAACAACAGTAACAACCCCTGGGTGTCCATATCTAGCAATTTTTACAGACAGTGGCAGCCCATCCATAGGTGCAAACTAGGCATTCGCCTAGGGTGACAAATTAAACAGCCGTTGAGGGGTTTGGTGGCGGGGGCACCGATCGCGTGCCGATCACGCGTTTCGCCTAGGGCACCAGTTGCTGGCATCTCGTCTAGGTCCGCTCTTGTTTACAGATAAGGAGGTAAGTAACAATACCCGTAAAACAGTTTGAAATGACAACTGTCATTTTCCATCTCTTTTTGTAGGAAATGGCAGTTTGGAAACTGATTTGAATGAAAGCAGGATTGGGGCAATTATCTTTTAAGGTGAAAAGATTCCTTTTAGTATTAACTGCTATCAAATCCAAAATAATTCAGTTATTTTCTGAATTCTTCAGTGAATTAATGCAACAGAAACATTTATTTCCACTGTGTAAAAATTCAAGTGTGGGAATGTATCATTTCATGGTTGTTATTTTACTCTGTCCTCAACAACAACTACTGAATCTGAAGAGGTTTGACATTTTGTTTCATCTATATCAGTCTCTTTTTCTTCATACCTAATGATCACACTCACAACAATGCCTCTCTGGTCTCTGTCATCCTCAAGGGAGTGCACTTAGGTCTTGGACCCAGAATACTACTGCATCAGCACTGAATAATAATAAACAATAAATAAATAAATAGATAAATAAATACATGTAAAACTTCAAACACATTGCTACCTCAAAGGGCTTATGCTTTAGAAACCTCATGGCAAGTTTCTCCCTATTTATTTAATTTTATTTCATTAATTACTTTAGGTGCTATTGCATGATCAAGTTGCATGTAGCTCCTCAGTCTGTGACCTATGTGCAGTTCCCTATAATGCAGATGGGAAAACACTATAAGCATTTTTTGCTTCTCCCTGTAAGCATTAAAACAAGACATCTAGAGCTGAAGAAAGAAAGGGGGAAGAAAAATCCAGCTTTAAAAAATAAAATTATTCCCACCAAAGTTCAAAGTCTGGACTTAGCCAGAGTCGCTCATCTGTACTTCCCATTAATGTTGGTTTGTTATGTAACGAGTATAGCTTGATAATTAGAGATTCATTTCTTTTGTCCTTCCTCTGGACAATTATTTTCCATTTTACCTTAGATGACACCAAGTCATTGTGGCAGAATCCCCCGAGATCTTGCTGTGATTCTGTAATGCCTTAAAATTCCCCACTTTCCCAGAGTGCCCTAAGACGTCAGGCTTTTATGTCTTGTGCCATTGCATTATGTCCTAATGGAAAATTTCTCTCCTAACTTAAGAGCTACCCTACCCCATGAATAAACAATGACAATATATGGATCAAGAATGACCCAATACATTTGTCTTTAATGGAGGAATCACTGTAAAAATTGATTTCCTTTCACCCTATAGCAAAAAGATCTTCTCTGTGCAGAATTAAACACACACAAAGCATAAGTCATATTCAAATGTGGAACAGTAAGTAAAGACACTTCATTTAACATGCAGCTATGCTGGAGGCTCAGACCAATTTGGAATTCAATTTGCATGATAATGCTAAAAATAATAATGCCCTTATTAGGGTGTATGTGTTTGTATATTTGCAGTTATAAAATTTGTTACAAAAATCATCAAACATTTTCTGTATTTAATAAGAAGTTATGAGCTTCCTCACTTAAAGGAAATCATAAACTGACCTCTAATAAAATTAGTTTTGTTAACTGTACTTTGAAAAACATAAAACACCAAGGAACATCTGCTCATGAACTATATTCCTTCTTTTTAGTGAAAAGCCATCTTCACTTTATTCCTTTCACTAACACATATAAGATACAGTTTTTTGATGCCCTGCAGTCACTGTAGACCCAGAAAAAAAAATCAGCTTCTTGTCTGCTAACAATAATGAAACCTAAAGATTTAATCATGATTAACTGACAATATGGTGAACATTTTTCCTAGTGCATGCTTATAGCAAGGTCATGCTCCGCATTGTGTCAGCTAACTTCTTCACAACTGTGTTCAGACTTAGCACATTCATTCTGTGTGAGGCAACCCATGATCTGATTCAAAAATATATTTATTAATGCACATTTATTTCTTTCACTCAATTCTTGGTTATTATGTATCGCTAAGAACCCAATGACTTTTTAGATTAGTTCTAACACTGTAAATCAATTTATTATCATTATTATTATTAATGTTTCTTTTAGTTAGAAAAGGTACATTTTATTTGGAAAAAATTAGTAATTCAAATCTCAGACTATTCATCAAACCATTCATCATCTGTAATTCCTTGTGAATGGAAAAAGAACTGAGAGGCAAAAATTGCCTTTAAATCTTTCAACTATAGCCAACAAATGAAAATAAACTAAAATCACTTTGTCTTATTGGATGGCTACTTTATCCTAGTGTTGCTCATTCACATGGTGTCACTCCACTACATTTAAAAAATCAAAGTATTGATCAGTGAACTCTGAGCACTGCTGCTTTTTACATATTTTGCCAAGATTGGCCCTTCAAAGAATTCCAGAAAAAAAGGATGGGCAATACTATTAGTTCTTTTATATCATAGTAGGTGCATAGATTTATCTATGCTTGAGTTACTTTGAAATTGAAGCTTCCACGTAAATACAAGAAGGAAAACATTATGTACAAGCTAAACAATAAGATAAAAGTTTGTATCTTTTTGGATAAGCTGAAACTGAAGAACTTCTCCCAAAACAGTGTTGTTATTCTTTCAGCATTTCAGTTTTTCAAAGTGCTCTCTTTTTCTCTCTCTGTCTCTTTCTCTCTGTATATAGAACTTGCTAATCCAGGTATGGGCGTGCCAAGTAGTGTGGGTGCATTGCCCTTTTAGCTTTCCAAATGGCACATACAATTTTAAAATAATTTTTAAAATAAAAAATGAAGCCCATATATACTGCTGTATAAACAACAAACTAAAAGTCAATTATTTCCATAGATAGGATTTTTTTTTTAAATGATGATCTCTCCACCTTCCTGAGGAACAAGGAGCATACCAGGAAAATCAGCTTTTTTCCAAAAGCTGGATTTATGCTCTCGGTAAGGCACTCAGATATTATTGGGATGGGAGCAGTATAAATACTTAAATGACTATAAACTGTTTGAGGCAGGACCTGTCCTTTTTCCAGCTGTATATATAGCATGTAGCCCAGTGGGGTCCCAACCTTGTTGACACCTCTATGTGCTATCGCAATAGAGATGACAAAGACACATATAGCTTGCCAATATACTGCTGTTGAAACACACCTATTGTTAGGTGAGAGCTCAATATTGGTGCATTGAATTTCACTATAGAACTGTGTGACAGAGCTCCAGGGCTCCACACTCCCATGGTCCCAACCATGCCGCAGGGGGAAGGGGATGCGAGCGCGCCGCAGGCTGTCGGCACTGCAGTCGCCGGCACCATCCCGGCTGAACATGCCTCAGCACCGGGACATGATGTCACGTGATGCAACCTGATAGCCAGGATGGGTGCAGCACAGGGGGTGGGACTGGTGCGTAACGCCGGGCAGGCCAGCCATGTCACGTGGCAGTGCGGCACACGATTCAAAAGGGCGTCACCGACCAGATGAGGGGGGGAGGAGTTGACGACCTAGACCAGCAGCGTAAAGAGGGAGGAGGCAGACAGGAGGGACCGAGAGGGAAGGAAGGACCCCCCCCTTCCACACCCGTAATACAGGTGAACTGAGGGTAGGAAGTGACCCAGGGCAGAGTGGGATGGACACCCGTGGATCAGCGTGTTATGAGCAGCAGCGTCGAGAATAGGGGAGCAAGCAGGGGTGCTCTCCCCCCTTAGGGCCCTGGGTCGGGACCCAGTTGTGAGGGTGGGCCTGGGTCCCCCTACCCCCCTCTTGGTGCTAACCAGCAACCTAAGCAGCAAGAAGGGTCGAGCACAAGGATGAGGCGGGTGCGGGACGCTTGTGATATACATTAAAACTGTGTTTGCAGAGTCTAGCAGATTGTATGAGCTTTGTACGGAAAGATTGGACCGGGGCGGGGGGGGGGGGGGTACAGTGGACTCCGTTTGCTCTGGAACAAACTGTAATGGATGAAACATACTGTCAGCACACATTGACTTCAGTGGGAGTTAAGGACATGCACCAATGGCACTAAGCACCTGGCAGGAGTGAGCCCTAAGTTACTGTAGGCCTTTTCCAAAGCCTATTAAAGTCAAGGGAAAGACTCCCCCTAGTTTCAATGGGCTTTGGATCAGCTCCCATATGTAACTTCCAGCAAAGTGAACAGTAAGAAAGATACAAATTGAAAACTGTAAAGGAGAAAATAAACAGTCTCAGGAGGACACATGGATGACCAGGTCAAACAGATTAGCTGTTTCACAACATAGTCTCTTTCCTAATGTTGAAAAGGACCATTTATAAATCCAAAACTGTTTTGTCACTCCTACTAATAGTAAGTTTCACGTTTGAATAAGTTGCTTTAAAAAGGTCTTACATCTTAATTTGACAATGCCTTTTTTTTTTATTCAAATTGCACTGGCCATTAGAGAAAGTTAAAGAATTCACCTCTCCTAGAAGATGGTTTGATTAAAATTGGTTATTAAAATTTTAAGATCAGAGTGATTTCCTTTGCTCTTTGCTCACTCCCTGCTTGTATGCATTCTAGCTTTATAGTGGGCTCGTTAATAGATCCACTTACCCAGTTTGTCATCTGACTGTTTCATTATGCAAAATATATATGTTTCATTTACCTTTCCTGTGGAAAAATCAGTTATCTTCAACCAGATGTAATTATTTCTTTGGGTTTCTTCTCAACTCCTGAATGGTTCAGAAGCCCTAAAATCTCTACTGGTGGTAAACTATTCCAGAACCCTGATGGGTGCCAATTTTAATCTAATGAACCTTAATATCCATATGTAACAACTTAGAATGCAGATGAGGCAAACTTAAACATGGAGCCAAAAGGAAAATGAAATAGTTTAAAAACTCTCTGAACATCATTAAAAGATCTATTTGACATGAAAGTTAAGGAAGGAATTCCTAAAGTGGAGCTTTAGTTCCCATGTCCTTGGGTTTTTTATATCTACGTGAATGAAGTGAAAAAAGTGCAAAAAGTTCTCTCATCGTTTGACTTTTCTACGTGGAGTATTTAATGTCAATGAATGGACGAGACCTGAGCTGCAAACTACATCTCTTTCTGAATCTCCTCAAAGTAAAGGAGGTTTGCATCAGGCATACAACTACATACATACCTACAGGCTTTGTCTACACTGAAGGGTTTTTGTGCAAGAAGCTTTTTGCAGAAGAGATCTTCCGCAAAAACTTCTTGAGCAAAAGCACGTCCACACCTCAAAAGCACATTGCAAAAGTGATGCGCTTTTGCGCAAGAAAGTGTCCACACTGCATGGACACTCTTGTGCAAGAAAGTTCTGATTGCCATTCACAGAATGGCCATCAGAGCACCTGTGCTTTTTGTGACAAGAACTCTTGCGCGAAAAGGAGTTATGCCTCGTAGAAGGAGGTATACCTACACCGCAAAAAGTCTTCTGTTCTGTCGATTGACTGTAGATTTTCTTGTGCAAAAACGTGCTTGAGATGTGGACGCTCCACAGGTTTTTGTGCAAAAACCCTATAGTGTAGACATAGCCATAATGTATTATGTAAAACACATGCACTGAAGCTAATCCAAATATTATAGTTGCTGTTATTTCTTACATATATATGTGGGGAACCATAAACATGCATGGTGCCATAAAATACAGATGATGACAGTGGGACTGATATAGCAATTCCCTGCAATATCCATGAAAAACTGTACTGAATTCAATGTGTTTTTGGAGTGCGTTGTATCAAATGGAAAGATTATGTATTATTGTGCACCTGGATTATATATAACCTTGCTGAGTGACAACATGATGTGAACCCCAGGGAGTGTTATGAATTCCAAAGGACTGTCTTGAACAATATACCAGAGAAGAATGGACTATTGGGACAAATAATGTCAAGTGGTCTATTCGGGGAATCTTTAGGGAGTGATGAATGCAAATTCTTCACTTTTGGTATCCAGAAACTCAGGCTTTTGAGGAGAGGACTATTATCTGTGGATTGCCTGTTCTTGGGGTCTCAGTCAAAGACCCATGCTATATAAAGGACAGATTTACTTACTTATGTGTGTGCTATTTCTGAGCTATGGCTTTTAGGAACTCACAACCACAGAAAAAACCAATTGTGTAGCTGAAGCCAGAGCCCTTGTTGGAGTTGGGGGTGGTCACTAGTATGTCTATTACCATACCTACAGTTTCTGGGGTTGTTTTTAATATGTGTTCTCTGTAATCATTTCAATTGAATTGTGGCTTAAATTCAGCCAGAGCTGTCCGAATTGGAACTCTGGCATATATTTGCTAACCCTTAAGAGCCCCAGTTCCTCCCACAGAGTTGAAGTCCTGAGCCATGGTGCACCCCAAAGGGCTGAAGATCTGAGCACTGTCACCGGCTGAGAAGCTCAGGCCTCCAACTGGGAATCTCCCGCACAGCTAGAGTCTGGAACCCAGGTGCCATTTGTGGGGCTGAATCCCTTAGCCCAGGGCTCTAGGAAATACTCGATCAGAATGTAAGACCTGACTTGAAGAATAAATTTGGTTGGCTATAAATAACTGTGTGATCATTTGTAATGGCTGCCAATTCCCGCTGTTCATAGCTTTTGGAGAGAAAACAAAGTGCAGACACTGCCCTGTTTAGGAAGTCAGACTTGCTGAGAACATCATAGTGTAAGTAGGATTCTGAGCAGGCTGGAAAACCCCCCATCAGGAGGGAGAGAGAGGCAAGTCTGTACCCAAGGGAGAGGATGGCTGAGGAGACGAGAGCCTAAAAGGGTGTCCCTGCTGGGCCATGAAGGGAGAATACAGGTGCAGTTACCCCGAACTGTGGCAGACAGATATCTTGCCTCAGATCAGTTAAAATTTAGATCTTCAATTCAGTAAATAAACCTTAAGCACATGTATACTTTTAAACATATGTCTCTGCTCTATTGATCACCATTCCAAGAAATGGTGAAAATGAGAAGGGTTACGCTTAAGTATGTGCTTGAAATTCAACCCATGCAAGTGCTTTATTGAATTGAGGCCTAAAGCCTCTATCCTGCAAATAATTATGCATGTGAGTAACTTTATACTCATGAGTAGTTCCTCTGAATTTAGTTGAGTTCCTCCATTTGCAAGATTGAGGGCTAAATTAATGTGACAAATGTAAGGCTACAGTGACAAGGGGGAAAGGTAGAAGAGAGGAAGGACAAAGAGAGGACAGTGTGATTATATGATCACTTGGGAGATTAGTGAATGTATCTCTAAGATAATACATATTTTTCTGCTACAAGCTTAGACAGGAATGGCAGTTGAATAAAGCCCCTCTTGGCTTCAAATCCTTGTCTTATTGCCCGAGTGAGAATGGGGAACCATGGATTTCAAGGGATCCCTGTTGTGAGATGCACAGTGCAATATTTCCAAGAAAATTCAAGTACAAAGGAGATTGAAAATCTAGTGGAATGCAAACTGAAATATGCTGCTCCAGCCAAACAACAATTCTGTGCACTGAGAAAATATTACTATAATCTCCCACCTCCTCCATGCCTCCTTTTCCAACCTTCCTTCCCTCAATTTCATGTATTATTTGCTGCACCGTAAAAACTCTTTTTTATGCTTTGTTGAGTGTTGTTCTGCAAAACCAAACAAGCAAACAAAAACACCTTCCCTGCTCTAAGAGGCTTACAGCAGAATTCAGCACCTACATCAACAGCAACTCGGATGTGAAACTATTTGGATGTGAATCTATCCATCTATGTATCAGCGTATATGGTCCTTATTACTATAATATCTGAGCACCTCATAGATTGGTAGGAAAAACACCACCACTTCTCCCACCCACCCCCTGATGCTTTTTCTATTTTCAGGAAATACCTTGAAGGGTAGATTTCCCTCTCTCTCATCCCTCTCCACACCCATCTCTTAGATGATGACCAATTCAAGAGTGCAGATCCCAATGCAATGCCCAAATGCAGGAAACACTTAAACACATTAAACACATGTCCAGCTACAGTCACAATCCCAATTCCATTCAGAGACCCAGAAAAGAATTTAAGGACACGCTTATATTTAAGACAGTGCTTAAATAGGATTTACGCAAGAGTTTAAATGCTTTCCTGAATAGAGGTCTGTGTGAACAGGTTATTTGATTTTTTTTACCCACAGAAAATGTCCTTCATGGCTGCATAGTTAATTCTCAATTATCACTCACATGCTTTTGTTTACATTTTTTATCCACTCTGTTTTGATCATGATTGTTTGCAGCTTTGAGAAATTGGCCTTTTAAAAGCCTCGGGAATATATAACACTAGTCATGGCTGTGTTTTATTTACACAAATAAGAGTAGACCATGATTGCTTGCACCTTAGCAATTATCAATTTTCACTTCAGTAATCAATTCATCTTTATCATTTAGAATGAAGTCTAATTTAGGAACATCGGACATATAACTGGAAAGCACCTCCTGGGTTGAGTCCAATCTCCTGCTCTTCAGCAACCCCATCACATAATCCTGTTTACAAACTTCTCAAGCATCATCTTAAAACTAGTGAGGTTGCTCCTCCACGTGACAGATAAAGCAATTTTCTGCAATATCCCTGGAAGACCTTATTGTATTAAGTGTATGTATTATTGTAGGCTGGGATTGCATGTAACTCTGTAAGGGGGAGATGTGACAGATGTGAGACCTGGGAGTTCAAAGACTACACTGAAAATGTGCTAGGTAAGCATGGGCTTAGGTGACAATAAATGTTAAGTGGATTTCCTGGAAAATCACGAAGGAGAGGTTAATGCAAATACCCAACCTTTTAAAACTACGCCCTGAGGGTAATTGTCTGCTGATTACCTGTGTGAGAAGACCAATATCAAAAGATCACACTGCATAAAGAAATAACTGATCTGCACAATCTTTGTTCTGGTTGAGAATCTAAGACCAATGGACTCATAACAATGGAGAAAGCCCAGTTGTAGGTTTTAAAGCACTAAAACCTACCCGGGTACGTCTACACTAGCCCCTAGTTCAAACTAGCGAGGCTAGTGTAGGCATTCGAACTTGCAAATGAAGCCCGGGATTAAGTCCACACTAACTGCCCGCGACTACACGTGGCAGTTAAACGGTAATTTGAACTAAGTCCTTAGTTTGAATTACTTGTTACTTCTCCTGGAATGAGGTGTAACAGGTAATTAGAACTAAGGACTTAGTTTGAATTACCTTTAACTGCCGCGTGTAGCCGCAGGCAGTTAGTCCGGACTAGTGGCATTTAAAAATGGCGGCTGGATGGGAACATGCAAATAAAGCCCAGGATATTTAAATCCTGGGCTTCATTTGCAAGTTTGAATGCCTACATTAGCCTCTCTAGTTCGAACTAGGGGGCTAGTGTAAACATACCCCCAGAGTGCTAGGTTGGAGTGGGGAGGCCTCCAGTAGATTTTTCTTTGTATGTTTAGGTTCTTTTGTTGTTCTAAATGCTTTCTCTGCAATGCTTTTAAGAATAAATATGCTTTCTTAGAAAGAACTGTGTGGTAAGTTATAACTGGAGCGAATACTCTGGTCACAGCCTTTTGAGAGAAAACAACCACAGGCTTTGGTCTTTTAAGAAATTCAAACTTGCTGGGGATATCAATGTGTAAATCAGGGGGCTGCAGCTGCGTAGCCTTAAAATCTCTGGTCAGGAAGAAAGATGTAGGTCTCTGCCCAGGAGATATAATGGTTCAAAGCCAAAAGCCTAAAGTGGATATCCTTTGGTAGACCACAAAGGAGGAATGCTCGTATAATTACCTGAAATTGTAATAGCCCTTATCAGTTCTATTGGAAGGCTGTTCCAAGACCTCACTTCTCTGGCTAGAAACCTTCTTCTAATTTACACTTACATTTATTCATGGCCAGCGTGACATTGCATCTCCATATTCTTTATGGAAATAAGTTTTTTAATATGAATATTCCTAACTTAAATATGCTCTCTGCAAAATGTGGCATGTAACCCTGTCATTGAAAAGCTTGTCATCGACTGAATGTGCACATCCTATTTGTGTGCATGTATAATTTCTATATTTGCAGTTAGAAATACGAAGTATAAATTTATTTATGTGTCTAGATGTGTTAATGAAGGCCATTAACAGTACTCAGGGATCTTAAGGGCCTGGTACTCATGAAAATGATCTGTGAATAGTCTTGCTTTTCCTGTAAACCTGGACTGTGGAGACATGGATGCCTGCCAAGACATGGATGGTCACCTAATGCTGGAACCCATTTTGGATGTGGGATTTTTTCATGGGGGTATGAAATGATTGGAACAGAACAAAAAGTAGTCCCACCTTGAGCAAAATTTATGTATATGCAGGAAACCAAACAATAGGGAGAGTTGTTGGACACTAAGACACCCCCTGCTTAGCATCTAGATGATGTATGGAAACATTTAAGACTTAAGATGTAGAAGGATCATGCTCAAGTTAGGAGGCTGCCTAGGTTATGAGAAAAGAAGATTAAAACTAGTGTTAGGGAAAGAAATTGAATGCAATAAATTTGTTAGAGTATTAAGGTTAGCTGCAGTGTTTTATTTTAGTTTAGTTTAGTAACTTGGATCTGTTATCACTTAAATCCATTTAAATTCTACTTTTTACATTTAGTAAAATCACTTTTATTTATTATAAAACGCAGTGTAAATAATTGTAACTTGGGGTAACAGCTGTGCATATCTGTCTTTCATGGATTAAGGGAGCAAACAATTTATGAGCTTCCTCTATATAAACATTTTATGCAGAGCAAGATGGATTCTTCTGTGGTACTGGTCCCACTGGGGTTGTGCACTCAGGATGTGGTGGGTGTGTCAGTGGAGTCCCTGTAACTAAGCTATCACAGAGCTGAGCTGTTCTCAGCATGTGTGTTACTTTGCTAGCAGGCTGTGATCCCAACTCTGTGCCTTTGCTGGGGGATACCAGAGCTTCTGGCTCAGCAGGACTGGGTGGGTGGTGCCACAGAAGGCAGGCAGGCAGGCTCAGTGGTAGGATCAGCCCACCAGGTGACAGTCTCAAGGAGATCTCTGTGATCAAACTCATTACAGCCAATTTATACCCATTTGATCTCATGCCAAATGTGTCCTTTAGCTTAAACAGCTCTTCTCCTTCCCTGGTATTTACCCTCCTGTTGTGTTTATAGTGAGTAATCATCTCTGTCCTCAGCCTTTGCTTTGCTAAGCTAATTCTTACAGTCTCCCCTGTATTCCCCTGGTAATCCTAGTAGCCCTTCTCTGCAGTAGTTCCAGTTTGAATTCATCTTTCTGATTTCACCACATTAAATACCTGAGTTTCTTGGTTGTTGTTAAGTTTCTATTTCTACACACTCATTCCCGTTAGCCATCCGACATTTTCCTCCATGTTTTACATTATCCTCTTTATTGAAAATGAAAGCAAAATATTCATTTAGTTTTTGGGCCAAACAAAGCTTATCTTTAATCTTAATCCCAGCTTCCCAGCAACCAGCTTCCTGCCTTAAAAGATTGCCCCAAAATATCTACAAATGTACTGAAGATTTTTATTGATTTATTTTCAGAACAGGAAACTGAGGTTTTAAATAAAAATATTGCAAATTATCTGCTTTCCTCTAAAATTTTTTACTTTCCGTCACTGAACCAAAAATTTGTGGCTAAAAATGAAAATAAACGTTTTCCACAGAAAATTAAAAATTCTGACCAGCACTAATACTGTATATAATTCTGCTTATCGCTTAGCAAAAGACCACTTTCATTTTGCAAACAATTATAGCAAGTTCACTGAGTGCTGGCTTTAAGTCAAGTTTCACTGAATGCTGGGTAATTTACATTCAGTAAAAGAAATATATCATCACAAGATGTGATTATTTCAAAAATTCATTAGGAGTGCACATTTTTAGGTGATAAAAAAGGATGTTATGTGAGGCAATATTTTAGCTGATGTTGTATTCAGTTCTTGACCTTTTTCTAATTTATTCTCCACAATGACTGATTTGTTAATAAGGAAACCATATAGCTAACCAAAAAACTGAATATTTCTTCAGTGGAAAAAAAGTTTTCAAGGTTTTTTTCATGCTGACTCAGGTCTAAAAGCCAAAAAATTGCAATTTTTCACAGAACTGAAAGTCAGTATAGCTCATTTGAGGAACAGCAGCAGGAAAATTCTAGTAAACCAGTTTTATTAACAGGAATGACAGATTATCTATTTAAAATGTTTGGAGAGTGAAACTTCTGTCAATGTGGACATCGTGGGATCCTTTGAAACTCTGGTATAGTTTTCTTCAACAGAATTTATACTGTCTTATAAAATGTAGTGCCAGAATCACCAGTGATGCAAAGAAGCCATAAACCTGGTACATCTGATCTATCTAATATATTGGTTTTTTTTTTTACAAGAACTAGGTAAATACCACAAACATTTGTTCAAATATAAAATGTAAATTACTTTTGATAGTACTTGCAACCTCTCTCACTCTTTTTTTTTCAAACACTTGCACAACACAAGTAGATTTTTGTCAGGTATCATGTTAAAGGAATAAGAATATTTTGAAGTATTTGTACTAGAAATGTTTGGTAGCCATCATGAAAGCTTTTTGTGTCATCCAATCAGAAATCAAACAATGCTATGCAACTTGCTTAACCAAACAGTATAGATACTCAAAAAGATATACTCACTGTTTATAGTCCCAAACTACAGGCTGATATGTAATCATATAATTAATTAGTAAATAATAAATTCATGAAAATTTAGATCTGATTGTGAATAAATCACAAGTAGAAGAGGAGCTATGTTCACCCGATAAATTGTTCTCTGTGAATAACTCACTACATGTCATTTTTAAGATAGCTTTTTTTCCCCAACATACTGGTATGTAGATAGCTTCACATCATACAGTGCTGCAGCATTTGACATTTCCCTGTGATATATTTATTATTTATATATAGGTGCACACAGAACTTGTGCTTACAACAATCTGTCTTCATGTCTGTCATCCTCTCAAATGAATTTTTGTCCTAGAAATTCCTTGGAGTTCATTACTGTTAGGGGGTCCTGTTCATTGAAACTCATTATTGTTCTAATCAATTACACACAAGAGCTGTAAGTGATCGCATTATAATAGTCAGACCCAGCCATTCAATGAAAATTTAATTACACAGCACAGAGACATGACAAAAAATTCATGTCTATGTTCAGGAATGCAACTTCCCCAATAGCAGTTGGTTACTGAATGTTTTCATGCTACTATATCTTCTCTTAATCACACCCATTTTTTTAAAATGAAGCTGCAACTGATCTATACAACGGTTTTAACGGCTCCTTGCCTCATCCCTAATTCTGGAATTTTAAAGTTCTTTTGTTAGCTCTTTGTGATACCAGACACCCTAAATGATATGTCCATTTCCTAAAAGCACTCAACAGCTAACAAAAACAGTCTGATTCCAAGGCTGGTATAAAATCAGCGCACCCCAGTTGACTTCAATGGGGCTGTACCAATTTACACCAACTGAGGATCTGGTCCTGTTATGTGATTACCTTATGACTCCAGGAGATATGCAGGAACCCCTACTGACCATATTGTGAAAAATCTGGCGCAAATACCTTCTCTTAGGTGTACTGTGCTGCTGTAAACAGCCTGTATATCAACAGCTCAATGTAAATAATTAATAGGCTGCTTTTATTATCATACAATAAAACCTCTCTTGGGAATCACTCCCCAATACAGATGAGCACATAATGGTTAGTGGGTGACTCCTCAGCTTCCTCCAGCGGGTTCTGTCCCTTGTTTCCCCAACTCCATTTTGAACCATTGAACCAAGGGTCTGAGCACTTGCTTCCGTGGCTCATCCTCTCAATAGCTGGCACTGCTGCAGTGGAGGGGAGAAGAGGATTGCTGGAATGGGATTGCTTCTCATAACACCAAACCGAAAAGAGACAGAATCACCAAGCAGGTGAAAAGGGCTGGTTGGGGGCATTCCCTGCCATTTGGAACAACCCCATCCCCAAACCTTCCACCCCACAGGTGTCCTTTAGGGAGAGGGGCTGAAGCTTTCCTCCCCACTCCGCAATTCATACAGGGACATTGCTGACTGCTTCCCTTCTTCAGGGAGCAAGGGGAAAGTGCAGTTTCCTGCATTCCTCACTCTGGCTGGGGAGTGCAGAGCTCAGATGAACCTGGACCTGTCTCAACTAGGGGACATGAACTCCTCCCCCAACTGTGCCTGCTGAAGCTGCAGCAGCTATGGACAGGCGTGTCTCACCTGTTCCACTAGAGTAGTCCTCTCTCCCCAGGGCAGCCTTCATACTGAACACCCAATCCCCAGACCCACCCCAGAGAGATGATTTAAATGCAGAAAAACAAAAATGAATTGAGTTAAGGACCCAGACAATGCCAGGTAAATCTTCTAGTAAAGAAATAAATAATAAAGTTATTCATCTTTGTCAACAGTCAAGATAATTATTAATGGCCACCTTGTGTACAGTCACTTTCCAGATCATTGCTTTCTTCTCTCTCTCTCTCTCTCTCTTTATTGCCTGTGCTACAGAATAAAGGTTTTAAGGAGTTGTCTTGAAGTTCTCTAGCTATTTTTAAAGGCCCTTTATGGAAATACGTTAATGATGAAAATGTAGATATTTAAAGATAATTATTGAATATTTACTGGCTCTTCTTGAACATTTGTAGTGTATCTTCTCTTTAATTGGTTTTGACAGATATGGAACAATTTTATTTTGCACATGAATTGCTTATGGCACAAGCAAAAACTATTTTGGGGACAGGAGGAAGGAATTGGTAATATTACTGTGGCCAAAGTGTTTTCTTATTCCTTTCAATAAATCATCAAATAAACCAATATTCACTCATTTCGTTTTATTTTCTTAAAGACCTTTCCCAGAGCTTGAATTGTGGCTAAAGTTATATGCCTATGCTAATTTAAAGTAAATGATATAATGTACTGCTGGCATATGCCTGCTCTTCCAGTCTAATGAAATATGGTGACTAAAGCAATATACATTGCACGAGGTGCACGGTGGAGTGTGTGTTTGATATTAGTAGGGAGACATTACTAAAATAGAATAGGAAATACTGCCGGTATGCTATCTTCAGTGCTTTTGAAGCTTATTCTCTTCATATATAGATATACATGCTTCACATATAAAAGCTTTTGAAGTGTATTCTATTCACTTACACATACACACACACAGGCTCTTTTTTGAGCACTTGATTAAATAGGCATTTGACAAAATACAAGTGGATTTGTAACAGAAGTATTTCCCAGTAACGTATTAATTATGTTCAGGATTGAATCACATACATTTAATGCTACATTTGTCAATAGTGGACTGATCTGCAAAGACAAATGTACTGACTTACAATGATCGACACCAAAAATGTGCATATCAGAAAGTATTTATAATGGTGACTGACAAAATAGGCAGCATGTGGAAATAGGGAAGGTGTTACCAATGTGCTTTATCATCAGATCCCCATGGAAAGGATTTCAATAAGCTGCATTAGAGTAGCTGAAAGGTTCTGTCTGACTCTTGATTCTACCTGATGCGTAATTATAAATAGGGTGTTGTGTTACTCTAAATAGCATGGTTAAATAAAGACCTAGTTTTACAAATTAGCTTCCTGTACTTGCTGGCTGTCAGTGCTGTGAAAAGAACCTCTTTAGCCTCTAAATAGCAAAACCCACAGCAGCGCTAACTCAGATAAGAGCTACTTGATAACAAGAGCAGGGGAAACCAAGGAAGTTTGCTTCAGTTTTACTGTTGCCATTTACTAAACCTGAATCTGAATGTGTCCAGAAGGAAGGTAACTCCCCCTCCCCATTCAAGAAAAAAAAATCAAAATATTGATACTAGAGGTTCCAGCAGGACAACACCATCCTCTTCAAGGACAGGTGTGCTAAATTGTGGGTAAGCCATCAACAGAGATTACAGGGACAGAGGCGCAAACACTTTAGGGCACCAGAGAGCAGCAGGAAATTAATCACCAGGAATGGACAGTCCACCATGAGGTACAGAAGAAGATAGATGTCTGTGCAGATGCTGGAGAGGGGAGCTGCAACTAGGGGGCTGTAGGAAAGAAGACTACCAAAAGACAGTTTTTCAAGGGGAGGTGTTGGTGCTCCAGTCAGTCAAGCAGATGGCTCAACATGGGACATGGGAACTGAACTGATAAACCATCACCTCACAGCTGAGTATACAGTGCAGGAGTACACAGTGGATGTGCGTGTGTGGCAGTGTATGCATACCATAGGGTATCCCTACCCTTCGAGCTGGCAGTGTAATTTCCAGGTCAGGTAGCAGTACACATCTTTGCCATCCACATCCTTACCTCTCTTTATTACATAAAAGTCACTTAAATGCTTCTGCCTGTGTTTTGTTGGGCTGTCCATCTTTCTACCCTCAGAGGGTGGGATTAGCCTGCAAGTAACTTCTGTAGCACTCACTTGACATGACCATCTAAAATCTTAGACAGCCCGTAATGTGCCTTAACTATTGTTAGGTTCCTTCCCATGCTATTAAAAAAACCCTCTGTACAGCACCTAACCACATAGATATCCCCACAATGCCCAAACAAACACGCAACACCTTCCCAAGGGGCACAGGTACCTAACGCCTTTTTGTAAAACCCATGGGCACATAAACACCCTTTTTCAGGTTGGTTAGGCATGAAACTCCATGTTTCACGGAGCTTTGATGCTTTGACAGCATACGTGAGGTACAGAATTAAGGTCCAATCTTATGAAGTGCTGGGTGTGCTCAACACACAGGAAAGTCATGAAACTACAGCCTGTGCCATATTTCTGTATCAGACAGTACCACAAAATGAAGATTGATAAGGGATGGGGCACTTTCTGCATGACAAAAAAACCCCTTCTTATATCAATCTATATAGCAAGCTATCCAATCATGTTACTTGAAGGAAAACAAAGGGACCTGGACATTTAACATGTTATTTTCCACCTATGAGGGAGTTCTAAGCTTGGATTATTTTAACATCATAACATATTGTAACCTGGTTAGGCTCCAGAATAGAGTATTTTAGTAAGTGAACCACTTCACTTTATCTATTACAGCAATTAATTATCCTTTTAACAAAACTGATTGTAGCAAGAACACATTTTTTTTCCTGAAGGAAAAAAGAAACTACAAAATTTTAACCAATTAAAATCAAGTAGCTAATAAAACTCAGTAGCCATTAACATGCAAAATGTTTTGTTCCTTTAATATGATTTGCTCTAACTAAAAGCAACACTGAGAAAATAAGCTCTTCAGCAAATGTGGCAGATGAACTGGAGGGAGGAGGAATAAAAAAGGAAAAAAAGGGGTGAATAAAAACATTTTTAAGTGTAGATTTGATACAGCAGTGGTAATTTAAATTAGTTTTAAGTACATTGGGCAATAAATGGCCTCATAAATGTGCAAGGTAAACTCTGAGGGTACAGAAGAGAACCATTTATTGCCCTGTGCAAACTAAAATTATCTCCTAAATAATAGATTTTCTAGTTGGGCTGAATTATTGTGCAACAGAGGGACAGTAACTTCCACTGAATCTCTCCCTGGGTTAACAGTAAAATGAACGATATGAATTAGATCAAGGTAATGTTAGATGTCACCAGTTTTAGCTAATTCAACCTTAGAAACTTTTCCCAGGAAAAGTAAGTCAAGCTAAGATCGGATCTTGAGTTCATGCTTTTAATAAGCTGTTCAGTCTGTACAGGAAAGAATTTGCTTGAAGCTCTGCATAATACCATATCTGTATATTTTCTTTGCTTACTATCATGTTAGCCATTTGTGCCATAAAAAAATACTAAAACAATAGATGATGGAGATGAGTGATGTTGAAACAGCCAAGAGGCACAAAGGTTCAGTTCAAATGACTACTACCAAGATACATTTTAATTAAAGTTGAAGTAAATATATTTCATGACCAGTGTTCCCTATAAGCTGTGCATGTGTGTGGCCTCTCAGGAGAGATTCCAATGATGTCCAGTTGATTAGCAGAGCGCTCACAGCTAGGTGGTACATATTTGCACATGCCTCCTTGAACATAATTAAATTTATTCCACACATGGATGGAAAAATTTAGAGGGAACATTGCTCATGAGTCTACCACTTTAGGTTGAACATTTCATCAGAACATGTTTTCTCAAGAGATTTTTACCATTTCCTGCTTGTATCAGACTGGAAACACAGCATGAAGTCTCTAGGGTGATATACATTATGTGTATATATTAGGTAGATTTGCGAATGAGTGCCTATGTTTAAGGTTGGCCACACATAAATACATCTAATTTTATGAACCTCCAACCAAATTTAGTTCAAGTTTTGAGAGAAGGTTTGGGCCAGTTTTTATCTTATTTAAGCCATCTTGCCCATCATTACTGATGCTGGACTACTAGCCATTAAAAACTGTTAGATACCTGTATCTGCAGGTATTGCCACTATTCGCAGATAAAGGTTTCTCTCTCTGTTACTGTATACTGGACTCTTTCTCTTCTCCTAGCCTTGGTCTCCTAGCCTATGGAATTGATTCTTTCAGTCTTTTTTTTCCATTCCAGACTATCTTGAAGTAGTTGCTTGGAAATTCTGCAGCTAATCACATCCTTTTATATACATCTATCCATCCATTTAATTTTAGGTCTTGCAACCTTTCTCTTACCTTCCACTTCTGAGTTTAACATTCTGTTTCCGGTGTAATCTACCAATATTCTTTTCTCATGCCCAAAATGTCTAAGCCTGGATTTTCTGTTGTGGGTACCATCTTCACACTTTGTCTAATTTCTTCTTTCCAAAAATGGTCCATCCTTGTCAGTTCAAGCACTCATGTGAAGAAATTTATTTCGGCTGTATTCAAAATCTCTTCCTGTTTCTTCTTCAGTGCCCAGGATTTGGAGCCATACCAAAGTGCAGGACTAATTCGTCTTGGAGATATTATTTTTCAATTGGATAGGTATTCTCCTATTGCAGATCATTTTGCCCCCTTCTCTCCATTTAGTTCACACCTTTCCACTTCTGCTTGAGTTTGTCACTGAGTTCATCATTTTCCTGTGCTATTGAACCTAGGTACTCATATCCTGGCCTGTTTCATTTTCTAAGTAACATTTTATTGGCTTTGCAATTTTTTGGCTCATGAAAAATAGCAACACAGAGAATAAAGCAGTAGGACAAAATCCTCTTTGTTGAGCACACATTCAAACTTGTATCAGCAGTGTATAAGAATCCATACTTGATCTAGTATCATAGGGTATGTCAACACTACAGCACTAATTCGAACTAACTTAATCTAGACCTAAAAACTAGCTCGAATTAGCATTTTGCTAATTCGAACTAGCATGTCCACATTGAGTGGACCCTGAACTGAGGTTAAGGATGGCCGGAAGCAGTGCCGGCAGGGCATCAGATTAGGACTTAGAGCGTGGAGCTGCTGTCTCAGGCTAGCCGAGGGCTGTGCTTCAAGGGACCTGACCCCTGCCCCGGACAGACAGTTCTCAGGGTTCCCCGCTTGCTTGTCTAACTCGATGAGGGGCAGCAAAGCAGTCCTGTCTTGGAGCGCCCTGAATGCCCACACTCAGCACATCACAGCACTCGGCCATCAGCCTGGCTGCACTTGCCGCAGGCTGCCATGCGGGGGGGTCAATCGGGGAGCTGCAAGACAGCTTCCACCCCGAGGAGCCCGCAGAGCCACCCCAGTCCTCCCTATCAGGGGCTTGTACCCCATTCCTCCCTCACCTCCTTCCACTTATCCCTCCCTAGTCCCCATTCCTGATGTACAAAATAAAGGACATGTGTGTTCAAAAATACAAACTCTCTTTATTGAACAAAACTGGGGGAGACTGGGAAAAGGAGGTGGGAGAGGGAAAGAGAGAGAGTGGGAGAAGGGAGGGGGAAACCTGGGAGGAGGGAAAGTATCAAACTTTGGTATGCCATATCTTCAGTACTGTGTACAGATGTGATCTCCTCACTCCAGAAAAGATATTTTGGCCTTGGAAAGCGTTCAGAAAAGGGCAACTAAAATGATCAGGGGTTTGGAACAAGTCCCATATGAAGAGAGGCGAAAGAGACTGGGACTTTTCAGCTTACAAAAGAGGAGACTGAGGGGGAATATGATAGAGGTCTCTAAAAGCATGAGTGATGTGGAGAGGGTGCATAAAGAAAAGTTCTTCATTAGTTCCCATAATAGAAGGACTAGAGGACACCAAATTAAATGAATGGGTAGCAGGCTTCAAACTAATAAAAGAAAGTTCTTCTTCACAAAGCAAATAGTCAACCTGTGGAACTCCTTGCCGCAAGAGGCTGTGAAGGCTAGGACTATAACAGAGTTTAAAGAGAAGTTAGATAAAGTCATGGAGGTTGGGTCCATGGAGTGGTATTAGCCAGGGGGTAGAAATGGTGTCCCTGACCTCTGTTTGTGGAAGACTGGAGATGGATGGCACGAGACAAATGGCTTGGTCATTATCTTCGGTCCACCCACTCTGGGGCACCTGGTGTTTGCCGCTGTCAGCAGACAGGCTACTGGGATAGATGGACCTTTGGTCTGACCCAGTACAGCCATTCTTATGTTCTAAGCTCAGGGTCGGGGGTCTCACTGGACCACCTTGATTTTCATGCAAACCTGCTCCTGGGTGGCCAGGCTGGCAGCTATCCTGCCCTAGACGGCCACTTTCCTGTGCCTAGTGCGGAGGTCATGGATGAGATCCACGATCTCCGCACTAGACCAGGCGGGCGCCCGCCTCTTGCGGCCCCGGGCAGGCTCCTGCGAGCCGCCAGCCTGGTCCCGGGAAGAGGCGGAGGACTGGGTGGCAGCGGGTGGCTGGCTCATGCCGTGCCAGGTGCAGGGTCTGCTGGCTGGGTGCTGGCAGGCTTGCACCTGGCACGGGCACTGTAGCCAGACCGTGCCCCTTTAAGGGCTCCGGGGCCGGGAGGGGGACAGACAAGTTTCCCTCGTGGTGCCCAGAGTGGCCACCAGGGAAAGCTGGGGAGGGCTAGCCTCCCACTGGTTTGAATTAAGTGGCTACACAGCCCTTAATTTGAACTACTTAATTCGAACTAGATGTTAGTCCTCGTAGAATGAGGTTTACCTAGTTCGAACTAAGAGCTCCGCTAGTTCGAATTAAGTTCGAACTAGCAGTTTGTATGTGTAGCGCCTATTAAAGTTAATTCGAACTAACATCTGTTAGTTTGAATTAACTTTGTAGTGTAGACATACCCATAGATACTTTTACAATTAAAGGAATAAAGATAAAATGACTGCAAAGATAAAAGGTTAAAACAATCAACATTAGTATAAAATCATACTTAAAGTTGTAATACTAAAATGCTTCTGAAATAGAAAGGCTTTTATTAACATTTGAAACAAAATGCTAGTTCAGTGGTGAGCTTCAGATCGAAAGGGAAGTCTCCCAATAGCCATGCAGCCAGAGAAACAAAAACAAAGGCAATGTCTCATGCCTGTGCAAGCTCAAATAGCTGCATCCTTTCATACCTATGTGCATGGGATGGTATTTTTATGAAAGGTATTAATGACTCACAACGAAGGGACTGTCTACACAGGCACTTTGTAATGACAGATTTGGGCTAGCTGGGCTTGTGCTAACATTCTCAAAACAGCTGTGTAAGCAACACTTAGAAGCTGGAGCTTAAGCTGAAGCTCACACTCTGAAGCTCATCTACCTCTCTACACTTCAGAGCCCAAATTAATTAGTCTGGGCTGCAATGTCTGCACAGCAGGGCTTCCCGGGGGGGGGGGGGGGGGGGACAAGTGGGGCAATTTGACCCAGGCTCCGGGCTCTGCAGAGGCCCCCACGAGAATATCTGAAGTCTGAGGTCTGAGACAGGGAATGCCAGGAAGGGGCCCCCAAAATTGCTTTGTCCCAGGCCCCCGAATCCTCTGGGTGGCCCTGCTGCACAGCTATTTTTGGCACGGTAGCATGTGCCCTGTGATCCTGAGCCAGTTGGCCCCGGCTGGCGGCCATGTGTCAAAATACCTTAAGGGTCTTGGCAGCAAAGGTGATCACAGGCCTCCTTCAAGTGAACAGGTCACTTAAGCACTCAGCAGAAGCTCCTTTGTGCAGGAAAAAGCAAGCCGCAGACAAGCAGAGGAGTGTGGCACTTGATGGGTTGTCTCATGTTTCAGATTCAGGGGCAGGAGCTGAGACAAAAGGATTCTATAGACAAGCAGCAGAGAGTCTGTGCAGGTCCCTGGAGAGAACTAGAAATGTTCCATGGGACTGGACCATAGTGACTGGCCTGAGGATTGTGCAGCTCCAGAGTGGTCCAGATGCTACCACTCGAGGAATAAGGACCTCAGAGTACGTCTACACTACAACGTTAATTTGAACTAACGGATCCAGACTAAAAAACTAGTTCGAATTAGCGTTTTGCTAATTCGAACTAGCATGTCCACATTAAGTGGACCCTGAACCAGGCTTAAGGATGGCTGGAAGCAGTGCCGGCAGGGCATCAGAGGAGGACTTAGAGCGTGGAGATGCTGTCTCAGGCTAGCCGAGGGCTGTGCTTAAAGGGTCCCGACCCCCACCCCGGACAGACAGTTCTCAGGGGTGCCCCACTTGCAAAGCAGTCCTGGCTTGGAGTGCCCGGAGTACCCACACTGGGCACATCACAGCACTCGGCCATCAGCCCAGCTGCACTTGCCGCAGGCTGCCATCTGGGGAGAGCGGGGTAATTGGGGGGCTGCAGGAGAGCTTCCACCCCCAGAAGCCCACAGAGCCAGCCCACTCCTCCCCATCTGGGGCGCGTACCCCATTCCTCCCTCACCTCCTGCCACTTACCCTTCCCTAGCCCCTCTTCTTGATGTACAAAATAAAGGACAATTGTGTTCAAAAATGGAATCTGTCTTTATTGAACAAAACTGGGGGAGACTGGGAAAAGGAGGTGGGAGAGGAGAAGAGAGAGGGTGGGAGAGGGGAGGGCAACTAAAATGATCAGGGGTTGGGAACAGGTCCCATATGAAGAGAGACTAAAGAGACTGGGACTGTTCAGCTTAGAAAAGAGGAGACGGAGGGGGGGACAGAATAGAGGTCTCTAAAAGCAGGAGTTGGGTGGAGAGGGTGCATACAGAAAAGTTCTTCATTAGTTCCCATAAAGAAGGACTAGAGTACACCAAAGGAAAGGAATGGGTAGCAGGCTTCAAACTAGTAACAGAAAGTTCTTCTTCACAAAGCAAAGAGTCAACCTGTGGAACTCCTTGCTGCAGGAGGCTGTGAAGGCTACAACTAGAACAGAGTTTAAAGGGACGTGAGATCAAGTCATGGAGGTTGGGTCCATGGAGTGCTATTAGCCAGGGGGTAGGAGTGGTGTCCCTGGTGTTCCAAGGTTTGTGGAAGGCTGGAGAGGGATGGCACGAGACAAATGGCTTGGTCACTGTCTTCGGTCCATCCCCTCCGGGGTCCCTAGGGTTGGCCGCTGTCGGCAGACAGGCTACTGGTGTAGATGGACCTTTGCTCTGACCCAGGACGGCCATTGTAAGCTCAGGGCTCAGAGTCAGGGGTCTCAGTGGACCACTTTGATTTTCATACACACCTGCTCTTGGGTGGCCAGGCTGGCAGCTATCCTGCCCTAGCCGGCCACTTTCCTGTGCCTAGTGTGGAGGTCATGGACGAGATCCACAATGTCCGCACTAGCCCAGGCAGGTGCCCGCCTCTTGCGGTCCCGGGCAAGCTCCTGGGAGCCGCCAGCCTGGTCCCGGGAAGAGGGGGAGGGGTGGGGGGCATCGGGTGGGTGGCTCGATCCGTGCCAGGTGCAGGGTCTGCTGGCTGGGTGCTGGCAGGCTTGCACCTGGCACGGGCACAGTAGCCAGCCCATGCTCCTTTAAGGGGTCCGGGGCCGGGAGGGGGGCAGACGAGTTTCCCTGGTGTTCGCCAGAGTGGCCACCAGGGAAAGCTGGGGAGGGCTAGCCTCCCACTAGTTCGAATTAAGGGGCTACACAGCCCTTAATTCGAACTAGTAAGTTCGAACTAGGCTTAATCCTCGTGGAATGAGGTCCGTTAGTTCGAACTAACTTTGTAGTGTAGACATGCCCTCAGGGACATACTGTAAATAAACAAATTACACTCTGTAAATACTTTGACTCTGTGCCACTGATTTCTCATCCATAGGGTAACTATCTTCCAAGGCCCAAATTTTGTCAGCCACTTGGTCAAAGGAACAACGGTATAAAAGGAGACAGAATCTCTGAACGGAAACTGAGAAACAGTCCTTTGGAGGCCTTCTGGTTAAAGCCAACATCTCATAGTCAGCAAGTGGTGTTATGTTTTCAGCTCAGAAAACTGAATTCCAGCTTTAGTGGAACTACATGACATTTCCCTTGACATACAGGACCTTCTTTTAGAGATGGCGACTAAAGATGTACCTTGTCCCCATTCAAAAACAGTAAAAAAGCTCCTTTGATAGCCAGTGACATTCAGTTTTTTTTCTCTTGGCAGCGGGACTTGTCAGGGGAATCCAAAGAGACAGCGTAGAAGTAAGAACTTCCAAAAGATGAGAAGCCTAATAAAAGTAAAAGTTTAGGCTCAAAGTAAATGAGATTATTAATTATGTTGGACATGCTCTGCCAGAAAAATATTTGATCTAGAGAGAAAGGCACAGAACATAGAGAGAAGAGACACTACCATCCTGGAGACACCCTGCCAGCATCCACCAGAGGGAATCATGCTATAGCCAGATTGGCTGTAGTCCAGTGCCATCTGTGTAATATTATAGACAGTGAGAAGTGGAGAGCCAAACACAGATGCTTTTCTTCAGTTAATGTGGGAGCTCTCCACCCCACCTCCAAAATTCCAAAACAGCTCCATTTCCAGAGCAGCCCTAAAAAAGCTCAGACAAGCAGAACAGTGGAAAATGGCTAGAAGGCTCTTTCATCAAGATGAAGATTCTGAAGTCAATAACTTAAGGAAATCTTTTGGTCATACTTCCATAAAATGTTCAAAGAAGGGACTGCAAAAATGCTTTCAGCTGATTAAAAGAGAAAAACACTTCTGTTTTGGTGGATTGTTTAAGCCACTGAAATTAAGGGCATCTTCTCTGATTGGCTAACATGTTCATAAGTGGGTGGTTTCAGTATTTTCAAAGCACTTTTTCCCCCCTGTATGGAACAGCAGGAAGACCTGGAGTCAATGGAGTTACACCCAGGATGGATTTGGATTGTTGTGTTGCATGTAGCAAGCTTTTCTCTCCTTTCTCTATGCTTGCAAAACTTGACTGAACACATAGGTGCTGGAGCTAGGGATGATGAGGGTGCTGTGTACTCCCTGGCTTGAAGTGGTTTCCATGATACACAGGATTTACAGTTTGAGTTAATGGATCTCAGCACCCCCACTATACAAATTATTCCAGCACCCCCTGAATGAACACAGCTCCAGGATGACCAAAGACTGACTCTTTTCAAAGACAGACAAAGAATAAACAGTGGACTGCTTTTTAATGGGGGGGGCAATGATCTAGTAGGAATTGGGACTGCATACAGCCTGCATCAGGGTTATATTTTCTTCTGTACAGTTGATGGAGCATAAATGGTTTCCTGCATGCCTTATAAAAACCAGGATTTTGGCCTGAGCCTTAAGGTTCTGGCAGTTTCTTCAGAAGCTTTCCAAAGTCTCAGGATATTTAGTGATTCTGAAGCTACACCCATGAAAATTATACTGTATTGAGAGAAATGTTTGCATATGCATTTGACACACATTGTTGGAAAAACTAGCCTATTATATTTTTGTGGCACCTGACCCTGCGAGGTACTGGAAAAAACATCACTTAAGGGCCATGTAGGTTGGTTATACGTTTGCCACATGCATGCTTCTAGTGGCATATTTGGTCACAACATCTAATAAAGTAAGAGATTACAGGAGAACAGAGAGTTTGAAGCCATGATAGAAGATAGAGTACTTGCAGTTTCTCCACATTGCATTCCTCCACTTCTTTACTCCATTTATCGGGATCTACCTAGCACTTCTAAACTGTCTCATAGAGAGAGAAGCAATCAAATAGCGGTGTCATTACTTTGTGGAAGATTGTAGTGGCTTTGTTTTCACCTGCTGTGGACTGGTATTTTCCCAATGAAATGGGTGACCTGCTAGGATGTACCTGGGTACATTCTGTATTACAGCAGGTATGTTGTATGCACCTAAATCGCTCACCATCAGCCATGCCGTTAGTATTGTGCTGAGCTCTTTCAACAGTGATGTGAGCAGCATAAGTACAGAACATCAGCTGGTGGTTTTAAATAGTACCAAAACAATGGAATCATTTGATCAGCCTCTATCATTAGGCCGCTATTCAAATCTGTTTCAAACCAAATTATTTCCCTTTAAAATGTAGAAAATTTAATACATTTTGGCTTGGGCATCCAGGTGCTGCAAATACTTTCAATGTTCATCTTGTAATTTGCATTCAGGGAGGTTTAATTAAGATTTTCTGAACGCAGGTGTCCATATTAGCCAGAGCCTTAGTCCTCGTCTGAAGCCAAGAATCTAAGGAGCATTTCTTTTACCTTGGCTGGAGGTGTACATAGATCAGTGCAGCTGGAGTCTGCCAATTTTCCAATTAATTCTGTGCAATTCTGCACTATCAATTAAATGAGTGACTTGAATAATCCCTACTTAGAATGAAAATCATTTCCTCAGGGAGAGCTATATAAGGGAGTCTGAACAGTGTCTTCCACAGAGGGGGTGAGTATCATCCTTCAAAGATATTCTAACTGCATGCATATTTCTTAGCCCCCAGACTATCACGTTATCATCATGTGCATCCAGAACCTGATCCAAAATCTACTGAAATCAATGAAAAGTCTTCAGAGTGAGTCCAATTCAGACCTGCTCTAACCAGGTGCAATAATTCCACTGATTTTAGATACATCAGCCTACAATTGAACATGCCCATATATATTGAATTTTGAAGCACCATTTCATGGGAATTAATAATAATCTATACTGGGAAAAATTCCAGTATCAGGAATGGATGATACAAGGGTAACTAGTCATGCTTTTGTGCAAGGATTTTTCCTAGATGCTCTTACAAAACCCACGCATAGTTCAAGGATCATGCTGGATTGCCGTTACAATTTTCCTGTATATTGGGAGTCACTCATGACTGAAGGAAAACCATGCAGTCATTGCTATTTTTTAATTACCAATCAAAATGAAGTAGCTAAGTAAACAAATACACAGGTGGGTCAGTCAACTAATATGAATCAGATGATATAGTGCCAATTTCAAAATACTCTCAATGTTTTTCTCTGCCAGTGACATTTCACCCAAATATATTTATCTCCTCTTATAACCTTATCTGAAGGTTCAAATCACAATGTCATTTCCTGTTCTTATTACAATTTTATTCACAAGAATGAGGTTTTTAAATCCATTATACATTCTGTGAAAATCAGTACTGTACCTCATTCATTTTGACCTTTTCCATGTTCCTCATCGACTAGGCTGGCCAATTTCCTTCCAACTTTTCTATCCCCCAAGCAACCTGTGAACAAGAATTGAAAATGGTTAGCCTATCAAAAATGTCAGCATTTTAAAAGTTAGTATATTGCCTACATGATGGCCAAGATCAGTATCATCATCATCAAGACACCACAAATGTACAATTTTGATTACCTCTTAACAAAGGTTAAAGGAAAAAATCCAATAATGGGGTTATACATAAAACAATCTCCTATCAGCTATATTGTCATAGGAAAGATATATTGATAACTACATTGAACTAGAGAGGGAGTAAAGTATTGACATAAATCAAAGCATGCCTTAAATATGCTAAAAAAGAATGAAAACTAGAAAGTGTGATGCTCTAGTTTAGAACACAGGAAATGCTATTAGTCATTAAAAATCATGGGAAAATCAGAAATTTTTAACATTGAAAAGGTAAATATAATTTTTAAATGAAACAGACTCTCACACACTGTTAAAGCCACTGTTTAAATAAGCAATGTTTAAAAAGTGAATGATCAGAAATTAAATTGCAGCTCTGACTATCTTCTTTCCCCTGCATTCCAAAGGCAATCTCGACTGGATGGGAGTGTTTTCTAATCTAATACCTAGCACAAGATCCAGGCTGATGAAATAGCAATAATTTCATCATGAACCCAAATGAACTCTTCTATTCACAACCTAAACATCAATGTAATGATCTTTGTTCAGGATATGCCTTGTAAGCTGTCATTTGAAAATGCATAACTCATGGGTCATTAATATGTATATAGCAACATTACATTTAAAGTTATGAACAAAGATGAAGTTGACTAAAATGTGCTTAGTGGACTAGTTCAGGAGTGAGTAAACAATTTTCTTAAAGACAAAGGATGAGCTGATTTCTCTAGCCAGGTTTCGTCAAAGTTGATTGGCAATAACCAGTCAAGCGGCCATTCTTCGGCAGTTAAAGGGGCGGGAATAGATCAGTTTGGCTGTGTCCAGACTCAGGGGTTTTTTCGAAAAAAGTAGCCTTTTTTCGAAAAAACATCACCTGCGTCTAGACTACAGCCGTGTTCTTTCAAAATTAAATCGAAAGAACGTGGCTTTTCTTTTGACAGCGGTAAACCTCATTTCACGAGGAAGAACGCCTTTTTTTCAAAAGTGCTCTTTCAAAAAAAGGCGTTCTTGAATGCCAACAGGACTTTTTAGAAAGAGAGCATCCAGACTCACTCGCTGCTTTCTTTCGAAAAAGCGGCTTGCTTTTTCGAAAGTTCCACTTGCAGTCTATATGCTCTTTTTCGAAAGAGGCTTTTTCGAAAGTATCTTTCGAAAAAGCCTCTTTCAAAAGAGGCTTGCAGTCTAGACATAGCCTTTGTGTTTTAACAAACAATGACGTGGAACCTTTTTCACCATGAAACTCCATATATCCATCCTCAAAGCAGGAAGGAACTTTATCTAGCTATAACCCCTCAAGAAAATGCATTTCGAAGGGTGGCTGGACTATAAAAGGTGAGGTGAAAACACCTTAGATTTTCATTCTCTTTTTTTCTCTCTCACCTGAGAAAACAATGGAACTAGCCCTTTGGACTGTGAGGGCAGATCCTGACTTAAGAATTTGGTCAGCCCTATTGCTGGGATAACGATTTCACCTTGAAGTAAGTCAAGTTTACAGTTACTAGAAAGTGTTTTATTTTTATTTCTGTTGTAACTATTTCTGAGTTTAAAGTTTCCTTTCATTTGTACTAACTCAAAATCTCTTTCTCTTTGTAGTTAAATAAACTTGTTTTATTCTTTAATCAAAACTAATCCAGTGTTGTTTTTAAAGGGTATGTCTACACAGCAAAGTTATTTTGAAATAACAGCCATTATTTTGAAATAACTTTACTAGCGTCTAATCAGCCAAACCACTATTTCAATATAAATTTGAAATAGCAGAGTGCTTATTTTGAATTTGGTAAACCTCATTTCATGAGGAAGAACACCAAATTCGAAATAGCTAAATCAAAATAATCGCTGTGTAGACGCTTATTTCGAAATAGGGGGCCTCCAGTCCTTCCTAGGGTGCCCTGGTGGCCACTCTAGGCCAAAACAGGCAAACTCTTCTGCTCCCTCCCCAGCCTCAGAGCTCTTAAAGGGGTAGACTCCGGCAACAGTGCCTGTGCCAGCTGCAAGCCTGCCAGCACAGAGCCAGCAGTTGCTGCCCCAGCCCAGCATAAACCAGCAACCCACTGGAACCCAGCCCTCCACCGCTCCCCAGGATCAGGCTGGCATCTCCCGGGAGCCTGCCAGGGGCCACAAAAGGCAGGCACCTTCCTGGTCCAGTGCGGATATCATGGACCTCATTGAGGTTTGGAGGGAGGCCTCCAATGTCCATGATCTCCGCACTAGACACAGGAACATGGCTGTCTACAGGCGGATGGCTGCCAGCCTAGCCACCAAAGGCCACATGCGCACCCAGGAGCAGGTGTGCATCAAGATAAAGGAGCTGCGGCAGGCTCCTATTATGATGCCCCGGACTGAATCTTGGGGGGGTCAGACTATCTGTGCCCCCCAGGGGGTCATCGACCCTGGGGCAGAAGGCCCTGATCAGGGCATGAAGGAAGAGGAGGAGGAGGAGGACAACGATGGCCAGGAGTCGCAGGAGTCTGGAGGGAGCGTGGCACTCACCCAGGACCCCCAAGGCATTACAGCAGCCATGTCATCAGTGTTATCCGAGGCTGGAGAGGCCTCGACATGTGAGTGCCATCACTGTCCCCTTATGCAGGGCAGGGTGGGGGAGGAAGAGGGAGACAAGGGACCACGGAGCACACAGCAACCTGTGCATGTTCCGTGCCACCCTGGGCATGTGGGCCCGGCTGGCTGCCACACGGGGGCCCTGGCCTGTTACCCAAATGTGTATGTATAAAGGCACATGACATGCTCCTGACCCCAGGGAGGGACACTGCATGATGCCCTCCCCCCACATGGCCTCCCTCTGACCTGGAAGAGAAAGGTCCCTTTAAGACCTCTTGGTGGGTGGGTCCTGCCTCCTCCAGCCCCGCCCACAGGAAGCTGAAGGAGGAACTAGGCGTATGAGAGCTGGGAACTCAGTCAGAACTTGTCAGCTGAATAGGCCAGATGCTTGGCCCCAGCTCCAAGGTAGTGAAAGGTTCAGCCATGCCACACGCGATGGGAGGACTAGGTTGGGCTGCCAGGACCCCTGCTGGCCTCTGACGCCTGGCCTGGGCTGCTGAGACCGCTGCCACGGCCGGAAGAGACGCTGAGACCTCTGGGACCCCGGCTGGGCTGGGCTGGGCTGGTCCACCTGGGCCCCTGCCTGAGCTGGAATCCATGGATACCCTGCCAACATCTCCATCCCCAGCTGACCCTGAGGAGCAGCAGCTGACCCTGGTAGGCAAGTTGAGTGGCAAGTTCCCCCTGTGGGGCAAAACCCCTGTGCTTGTCAGCTCTCTGCCAGTGAGGAGACTTGACCCCTGCCCAGCTGGGACCTACCCGGAGCTTTAAACTGCTATCACACCGTTTGTGTTAAACTTTTGCTTGCCCGCCCTGCCCTGTATAAACTGTTTGCCCAGGCTGGACCCTTGACTTTAGCCTGCAGCTCTGCCTGAACAGAAGGCCGGGCCTGGTCAGCCACCTCTCAGCCTACTGGGAGGCTTGGACCCTTAAGTACTTGTATATTGAGACACAGCAACTGTCCTTTAACTGGACAGTAAAGGGGGTCAGTGTGGCCTCCCACTGACGTGGACCCCTGACATTGGGTAACTCCATCTGAAGTAGCAAACTATTGTCCATTGATTCCCTACAGGGGGATCCTCTAAATATTCTTTCAATATTTGGACTGTTCAAAAGAGGATTGGATAGGACAGCACTTACATTTGTTGAGAAAACCTGGGACTGGAAGTAGGTTGGAGTCATCCTGCAAGTGGCAACCAAAGTTGGTGAAAGTCAGAGTGTGACTGGAGTGTGCTAGCAAGCAGGAGCTATTCAGACACTCCTGGTATGACCTCCATGCTGTTTGGCTGTTTGCAAGTGGCCTAGGTTGGGATTTACCACATCATAACATTGTAAAGTATCCCCATATTGCAGAACAGATGGTAACATAGTCCTAGAATGCACCCTGGAATATCATACATTATATATATGATAAGTAGATTATAGAACTGATAATATGCTGGACTCAAATCTGTAAATCAGGGGTAAACTCTGCCTCTAAATACAGGAAGATAATTCCCATCATAACAGCTATTGTTTGCATAAGGAACTTCATGAAAATTTGAGGATGATACAAGATGCACACAAACTATATGTTTAAGGAAGGATAATCATTATTTATTTATGGGCCTGATCAATACTTAGTGAAGTCCTTCTGTTGATTTCATATCCAATAGGCACTTGATATGAAAAAAATGGGCACAGGAGATGAAAAAAATTGAAGAAACAGTAGTAAGGATTTCTAACAACTCTTTTTATATGTTTTAATATATTTTGCTACTAGCAGATTTACCTGGCATTGCTCAGGTCCTTAACTCAATTCATTTTTTAAATAAAAGGAAAATGTACACACTTCATTGGAATGATTATATTTTTCAAAAATACTACCGGTAATGTTACTTTTATGAAAGTAATTTTAGTAATTTTTTTTTAAATGGGAATTCCATCAAGGGTATTTTTTCTTCATCCCTATAAACTCTTATTCACTATGTTTTAGCAAAATGGGTGATAGCCAATTTGGTTTCCAATAATACTATCTTCTAGTTTTCAAACCTTAAGCACTGATTTAACTGTGCTACAACAGAGCACTACTCCAAATTTCTCCATTTTATCTAGTTTCAGTAAAATTTATTGAGAAGAAATCCTATTCCAGGTTCATCCTATTTTTCTGGATCATCTTGGTTCAGTCTCTTTCAACATTTGCTCAGCTATGTCAATTTTGAGGAATGTACTTGATTTGGGGGTTCTGTCTCTTTTCTGTTTGCTTTTATGAGAAGCCGTCCCATTCTAGGCACATACCATTTTCCTGGCCAACCAAGTCCTCATGTTGCTTTAAGGTATGATAAAAGGAAGTTGTATACAGAATTTAGTGGTCCTAGATCTAACTGTTTAAGGAGAAGTTCTCAATCAGACAGACATACTCTCTAAAATATATAGTAGATTACTTAGCATACAATTCTTTGAAATAAAACCCTTGTTCTTTGGCTGCCTTAAATAGCAAAACTAGTCACTATCGTTTCCTCTCTGTTCCTTTCCTGTTACATTTTCAGGTTCTTCCTCTTGGGATGCTCTGGAGATGACGTTTTCAAACTGCTATGGGTGATGCTTAAAGGATTGTTCAGTAAGGCATATACAATAGCATAGCATGTAAGCATTGCAGCTGTCACCTTCCTTCCTGAGGCCGATTATCTCTGTAACAGCCTAGGGCTTACAAGCAGAAGTTTACAAAGTGTGCAACTCCCACTTGACAACAAGCACCCTGAGTCTTCTGCGCTGCTTCAGAAAGCGCCTACTTGTTTAGTATGACATATTCCTTTTTAAATGCATAACAGAATTCAGATTTCTAAATAGAGTTCTTCCTTTGTGGCCAGAAGTAAATATTCCTCCTGATGTTCCATGAGGTAAATGCCAAGCTCCAATACATTTTTGTATGAAAAAAAAGACATTTTTGACAAGGCTCTACAGTAAGCAAGTTTCCAGATGAAAAAAGTCTGCCATAATAAAATTTGCCACTAAAATGCTTCAGAGTTGTGTTCAGGAATTTGAACTATAATACATATATTTCAATGACTCCTTTATCTAGTGTAAAAAGAAGTTTTGATAATTATAATTGTGCCCCTTTTGGTGTTTTTAATCACTCATCCCCCATGAACAATAAATCGGAACAGTAATTTTAATACAAATCATGATCAAATCCAGTTTTATTCCCCTCAAATGTAAATAGAGATAGGATATTCTACCAATCTACTTAAGTAAATGTTCTTTCAGGCCTTGTGTTCATTTATACAATATGGGTATGTCTACACTAGCCACCCTAGTTCAGACTACAGTGGCTAATGTAGTCATTCGAACTTGCAAATGAAGCCCGGGATTTAAATATCTCGGGCTTCATTTGCATGTTCCCGGGCGCCGCCATTTTTAAATGCCCGGTAGTTCAAACTACCTGCCCGTGGCTACACGTGGCACAGGCTAGGTAGTTTGAACTAAAGCTCCTAATTTGAACTACTGCTACTCCTCCTGCAACGAGGAGTAACGGTAGTTCGAATTAAGAGCTTTAGTTCGAACTATCTAGCCTGTGCCGCGTGTAGCCGCGGGCAGGTAGTTCGAACTACCAGGCATTTAAAAATGGCAGCGCCCGGGAACATGCAAATGAAGCCCGGGATATTAAAATCCCGGGCTTCATTTGCAAGTTCGAATGACTACATTAGCCACCCTAGTCCGAACTAGGGTACTTGTGTAGACATACCCTAAGTGAAGTTAAATTACGTGACCAAGATTTTCCAGTATTTTTGTTCCTTAATTTTTGTGGTGCCTAACACAAGACACCTAAAAGAGACCTGACTTACAGGGGCGGGGGAACGTAGGAATGCTCAGCACTTTCTGAAATGTGGACCTTTTTAGGATGTCCCATGTCAGGCAACCAAAAGTCAAGTCACTTAGGCCTGTGATAATAAAAGGAAGAAAGAAAGCCCTTTGGCTATCTAACATTAAAATTTTTCCCTGCAGGAAGTCAAGAATTCTGTGCCATGGCTCATATGGTGTGTGCTCACCTATACTCGAGTTCCTTTGATTGTTATAACATTATAGACAGGGGTCAGATTAAGCCAGTATTTAGGGAATTTTTCACTAATAACTCTTGAATGCCTCCCCAGAACGTGTCCTAGAAAAATAGTAAGATTTAATTTGACAAAGTTAACTTTCTGTCCCTTACAGCTGAAAATAAAACTTTCCAAACTTATCCCAATGACGTGCTGTCCTCATAAGTCTGCAGCAAGAGAGCTGAAACATTAGCTCAGAGAAGTGTGAGCTGACAAGTTTATCTTGATTGGGGGTGGATTTTGAATATAATCACAGTTGACAATATTGTTATTTACATTATTTCATCTCTCATAATGTTATCAGAAACACACACATGTATAAGTACTCTTGGACTGGGGATAGCATTGCTGGGTTGAATAACTTTACCCCTTTTGGCCCAAATAGCTAGCCAAAAGTGTGTGTGTGGGGGGGGGGGGGATTGCAGGTTGGCCCAGCTGGGAAAAGAAATTGATGATGAAGTCAGGTCTCTCTGATGCAAGCTTGTATATTCACAAGTAATGTACAAAGGCCTGTTTTCCAGAACACAGAAAGAGCCAAATAGGCTGACAGCCCCAAGCCACTTTTAGGCAGCATAATACTGTGCTTGCCTAGAATCTATCTGTAACTTCCTTCCCAGTTTGTTTCTGTGTGCCTCTTTCTGAGTTTGTTCCTGTCTCTTTCCTTTCCCCTCCCCTCCATAAATCTTTCCCCAAAACAAAATCTTCTATTCAAAAAATGAGGAGTACAGGATCTTTCGAAAAAGCACCCCGATGTTGAAAAACCACATCTAAACCACGGTTTCAGTTTCAAAATGGCGCTTGTTCAAAACAGTACCATGACACGATTATGCAAATGAAGCATGGAATATTTAAATCCCCACTTCATTTGCACTTTTGAAACGTCTAATTTACATCCCTCTGCCAACAGAGGGGTGTAGTTTAGATGTAGTCTTAGTTCTAATTCTGAGTGGACTTGCATATGTTTTTGGAAGGTTTTTTGGGGGTGGGGAAGTGGACTGATCCTTGCAGCTATTTTAGGTGAAGGGTAACAGTTACCCAACATCTTCAAGGATGTTTTCCACAACCCAGAGCCATAACAAAAATTTCCACTCAACCAATCCGATACCTTATCCAAGATCTTTTTTTAAAATTAACTACACATGAATTCAGGCAGATCTAACACATAAAAGTACTAAACGTCTATACGAAGGTAGTGTAGGCTCTCATCTAAAATAGACAGAAGTAACGAATTAAGACTGTAACTAGCTTTATCTACATTGTGGACCGATCGCAGGAGGGTAAGCAATAAACACAGTCACATTGTTCATGCCCTCAGTCAGGGGAGGAGTGTGTGCTTGGAGTCTAGGGCTTGGGCCTGTGGTTAGGGCTGAGCAGCAAATAAGGTTAGATGTCCCAGACCCTCAGTCAGGGTGGAGCAATAGGGGTCTATAGCTTTTGCCTATAGTCAGGGATGGGCAACAAACCCATCCTTCATAAGCTCAAGCCTTCAATCAGGGTGGGCAGCAAGAGTCTATGGTTCAGGCCTGGACCCTATCTTGGCCCAGAGAGGAGGAGATTGCTACCCCAGAGTTTGAAGCAGCAGGGGAGATGCAGGCCCACCCACTCCACTGCATCGCGGTCCAGGCCCTACCAGTGACAGAGTGATGTGCCACTGGGTCAGTGGGGATCCTTACCACCACACACTGACCTAACCTCAGGCAGTGCTGCAGCCACACTGGGGTCAGCTGCCCCAGGCTACTTCCTAACTGCCCTCGGGGTGTACTGGGGCTGATAGAGGGCCCTCCAAATCATTGTGGTAGAAGGGCTGCGGAACTCCTAGCAACCCTTCCATAGTCTGGGTAGGTTATAGCTCCAGCAACCTTGGCCAGTCCTCAGCTCCACAGGGGTCTGAGACAGTCTCCCAGCTTGCGAGTGGGCAGAAGTGCCCTCTCCAGCCATGACTATAGCTCCCAGACTTGCCTTTTATATTTCCTGTCCCACACCCTGGCTTCCAGCAGGAGGAGTGAGTATGGCTTGTCTCCGTCCACCAGGGCCCAGTGTGAGGTTCCTCTCCCTCTGGTTCTGTTGGAGGCCTCACCACCTCACTACAGTGCAAAGATAGGGACATACAGAAAGAGCCATCCTTCTCCTAACATCCTTGCACTGGGCATAGCTACCATCCAATGGGCAGTGCATATCTAGCAGTGCTGGTGCATGTGAACACGCCAGAGGGGCAGAGCAGGGGGAAACTGGGGCTCAAACAGCTGAAGACGCATGAAGGTTACACCTGGGTACATGGTATACCTGGAAAAGATAGCAGAATGCCCTCATTGGCGTTCCTCTGGTGACTCCCACCACTGTCAGGCCCCTCCTCATCTTGACCCTGCATCCCTCCGAAGAAGACAGATTTAAATCACAGAGCAGCCCTACATGTATACAGTGGCTGTTCTAGCAAGACACGAGTAACAATGATACTTAGCAATTGCTAGTTCCTGGTAAAGGAAGAAGGAGAAAGCGAACTTACATTAAGAACTAAGAGGAATAATGCCGCTAAGGATGGACCTCCATACACCGCTATGGAGCTAGGAACCCAGCAACAACGAGGAGGCTGAAACACAGATCCAGATCCAAATTTAGCAGCTTTTGCTCATCTCTAATAGAGAGGAGAAGCAAAAAGAAACAACAAGAGGAATATTGATGCTGGCAGAAAACATACAGGAGGGGGTATACAGATGCAATTAAAAAGGAGAATTTGTCATGGTATACTTCTGTCAATATTTCTAAAATACAAATTTACTGTATAAGGGTGGTAATTAGTTTTCAGATATTGGGATGATGGAAGATCTGAAAACAACACAGGACAAAGTCTTCTGACTGAAACACTTGCCCTAATTAAAGTTTATTATTCCAAACCAGCATTTCTCTTTTCTGCCCCTTGAAAGTTACATTAATTTGATAAAACAACCAGCAGAATTTCTAATGTTAATCAAAGAGATAACAGTTTCACAGGACAGATCTCCTTTGCATTCTCCCTCTTGTACTTTCACAGAGGAGATGACTGTAGCTGAAAGAAACCCTGAAGGAATGTTTTCTTATTATTGCTTAACAAGAAATAGTCAGCTAATCAAAAGGAGACACAACAAACACACACACACACACACACACACACCCTGCACATCTGCTATCTATATGAACTATCAGAGGAATCCTCTTCACTTCTGTATAATGAGGCAGCATAGTTTAAAAAACTAAGAGGTAAATTTTCACAGGGACACGGTGATCTAACTACATGTCTCCTATTGACTCCAACATGGGCTGTGCAGCTAATCCCTACTGAAGCTTTGACAGCGTGTCCCTAAAGAAGATTAAAGGTGCCAGATGATCTTGGTATTATAGATTATGCCTTCTTCCTGGAAACCCAGTTGGGAGTAAAAATTCATTTTCATCCAAATGGTACCCCAGACACTGTGGTTTGTGACAAACTGGATTTTGTAGCTAATAATTTTAGAGTTATATGTTCAATATTATATACCAAGGAGCTTTGCAGGCGCTGCCATAGCCGGTGCTGATGCTGGAATGCTGCCAGAAGATACTACTTAAGCTCTGTTGGTCCATTTATGGAGGCACAGTTTGTTAACAACACTTGGATGCACAGAAGATGAAAGAGTGACTTTCTGAATGAAGGTCCAGGGCTGAACAATCCTAGGAGAGGAACCTTAGGAAGAGCCAAGCCTTGGGACTAACTTTGGGCTGGAGGGGTTGTATGTGTTGTGCTAAATTAATAATTAAGCCAAATCCTGGGAAGTGGGGCAAGGGGAGAGTTCACAACATATCTTAGCAAAAGAGAGCTATGATATGGCTTAGAACAAACCAAATGTTGACAAAATCCATGCACTGAAACTGGCTATCGTTTTGTTTATTTTTTTCCCTTACATCTTTCTCGTGATTTATTTATATAGTATCCAAAGTTCTCCTCATAGACTTAGGAGAAAAAGACAGAGCTTCTGCCCCTTTCCAGTCCAAAAGACAAAGAAATAAGCAAAGTGACAGAAAGTGATGACTGGAATAAAAATGTATGTTAAAAAAAATCAGACACACAAACCAAAGACATGAGAGTTCTCCTAGGTGTTTTTTGTTGTTGTTGTTGGGGTTTTAGTTTTTAGGAGGTTTTTTGGTTCAAGGTGTGAGAAGACACATCTTATCCTTGACTGTTCACAGAGTCCTAAAAAAGTCCAATTTCAGATAATAGAGAGAGCTATATAAATATTTTCATCCGTTTCAGTTTGTGAATGACTTCTTGCTCTTCTTGAATGTTAGTTTGAGTTTGGGGTTTGACAAACGTAGAGTAAAATTCAATTGCTGCCACCCTGGGTCACTTAATCTCATGTGAAGCCACAAGTGTTGAAACAAATCCAAAGCTGGGCCACAGTTCATAGTGTGTGTAAACATTTCAAAGAGTCTGGTTGAGTTTTGATTTTGTATTTGAGACAGGTGTGTTGTGTGTGATTTCTGGTTTGGTTGTGAATGTTTTACATGGAAACAAACAAGAAAAATGAATAGGAATAAAATTTTTATATAAATGTCAGAAATTTTTGAAAAATGAAAAACAAATGTACTTGAGAGATGAATGGAATAAAAGTAGGGGTATGGTAGGACCGTGCTTCTGCCAGCTTTGTTGACCATCGTGGGTTTGCTTAGTATATTGTTTAATGCATGTACCTTGTAGCTCACACAGTACGTGGTGCTAGAATCACCACCATAGATATGAAAGCTTCACATTTCTAATTAGGGTTAATTAAATTATTTTGCTGGTCATTGTATCTGCAGATAAACAGATATACAATAGATCTGTCTAGGGTTAGAGTATACACATGAAAGGTTTACTGATTTTTTACACCCTGGAGGGAAAGGTCCGTGGCTGCCCAGAGAAATTGTATATTCAAACAATATATGAAAAAAAACCACTTAAAGTCAGTGACATCAGTGTTTTTATGTTGTAGTTCAGTAAATTCTTGCCCCTCTGCCTCCCAGACTCCCTTTTGCTGAAGTGACTATCTGGAACACAAAGTGACAAAATCACTACTGCTTTATATGGCATTACCCAAAGCATAAATTAGTGATAAATCTGGCCCAGGGAGCCCTTCTCTATTATTTTTATTAGCTTGCTCAGTGGTTCTCAGATTATTCTTTGAGATGATCCTCATCTCAGATCAGCTGTTGGTGAGTCTGGTCTGCATCTATATAAACAACTAATCTTTCTCTTTAGCACAGAGCTCTTGCAACTTCTTAGTCTTCCTCCTGAGCACAAATAATTCCCTCTACCCTGCACAAATAACACTTGCCCATCCATACAAAGTGCAGCTGCTAGGGTCACCTTTGGTGCCTAATGTTCTGACAATACTGTTCCTATCTTTAAACCCTTGAATCAGAAGAGCACTTAGACACAGGCCTAACTTTTAAGCATGTGCTTAAGTCTACATTGCATTATCCAATGAGGGAGCCAATTTTTTTTTCTTACTGGATCCATGAAAAACTAAACTAAAGTTTGTAATGAGGGAGGAATGACAATGTTTTCTTATTCTTTAATGCCGGCAGCTGTACCACATCAGGCTATGAGAGATTGAACTTTCACAAAACAAAGCTGGGTCTTGGTAAAAATAATTGGAAAGGAGATCAGCAAGTTAAAAACAAAGTTTTGCAGTAAATGGCATTCTTGCCTCTAAGCAGGATCCTGGGTCCATCTCATTGTTTGAAATACCATCTTTTGGAAAAGATGTAAAATGAGAAGAGAATCAGGACCTATGTATATTGCATTGGTCAGAGATCTGCTAGTAGTGATGGGGTGCTGAATTTATTTGCTCTTTCCCCCCCCCCCCCAAAAAATAGGAAGCCCCTCCTCCCTCACCCCCCCACCCCAGTCAGTCAAGGATCTCTTTATCTCAATATTAGTCAAGGAGCTCCCAGGAGTTCTATTGCAAGTGAAGTAGATGCTTTCCCATAACTTTTCTCTTCATTAACATTCTTCATCTGTAAATCTTAGTTTGTGGAGGATGCAGGCTAGTAATATTGCACACCAGCAACTCCTCTTCAAGCTTCTCAGTGTTTTAAAGATGAATTTAGAGCAGTAACAAAGTAGGGCATCCAAATAATGCATGGTGGGATAAAAAGAAGCAAAAGTAAAACCCTCTGAAGAGAAAACATTTTTTAAAAGGCTCACACACTACCATTTGGGAATGCTAAGCTTTGAAAGTAATGCAAAGAGATGGAGTTTGTTTTCTTTTTCTTCTGCAAAACTACAATGAAGAGATAATGACCTCAGAAGTATATATGTGTGTGTTTATTCCATCTTTGGCCCATTTGATGTGGTTTTGGCCTAAGGAAAAGCTAAAGGCTAAATGTATTTTTAAGTGAGCTAAAACCAAGATAAACACATGTCCCTGAGGTCATTATTTCCATTAGATGGCAGCTTGCATAAAATATCAAAAGTATTGTAACAACAGTGGCAACAAACTTTTTCAGAATTACTCTTTGGTAAGTCAGCACTTCTTTGAGAGGGTACACTGTTTCCCAGCAATTGTTCCTCCCATTATGAAAGCTGCTTCTTCAGGAACAGATAAACCAGCATGGATTTGCATAGCACAGTCATTGTGAATCTCGTTCAGAGCAACATAGAATGCCCACAAACTGTATGAGCAATAATCACACACATTATATTCATGCCAGTCATATATGCAAAAATATCAACTAGCTGCACTGCAAAGAAGTTATCCCTCTATACGGCTAATTGCTGAAACCATTTTCAAACGTGATTAAGGATGTGCACATTCAGTGACGAGGCTTATTTTCACATTCAGCATGGATACAAATTCAGCACTTATCTTAACACCTTAGTAAGAGAGTGATCTACAACATAGTTTTCTCTAGGATTTGGGGTTGGGAAGAACTACAGTGGACACACAGAACCCATGATACCTACAACTGTACTCTTCTATTTGTGGGCCAGTGGTTCAGACTTTTGCCTTATGTTAGCAGAACTCCCCAACAGTAACTCAGCTTTACTGTAGCTCTCACTGCTTTTTTAAAAAAAACTCTGGCCTTCTATTTTGTCAGTATTTCCCCAGCTCCTTCCCCCAATCATTCTTCTGCACTGGGCATAATATAACAGAGAGGAAAGAGAATTTATCTCTTTTTTTACCCAAAAAGTGCCTCCGTTCAGTCCAATGCTCAGTTAAAACAGTATTAGCTTTGTCCGACATTTACAGTTCACCCCAGCTGAACCATCTGGGAGGCACAGTTTTGCTGCTCTTATTATAGGACTTCTGTTTCATGATCACTCCGAGGGGAAAGAGTGGAATGTAGCAAGCTATAGATCAGCAGGAGAACCTCAATGCTCATGACACCCAGCTCCAGACTGCTCCATCCCCAGCTCCAACTCCACTCTGCCTCAGCACTGATGCTGCTCTGTCTTCAGCCTCCTGGACTGCTTCTCTGGCCCTTCTGGCTCTGGTTGCTGCAGCTCTGCTCCTAGCATAGCTCTGCTCTCCGGGCTGCTTCTGCAACAATGCCCCCAACACTGATGTGCTTCCTGGCCTGTTTCTTCAGCTTTTGTTGCTATAGCCCTGCTCTGAATATGGATCTGCTCCCCAGGCTACTTCTCTGATTCTCTCTGGCTGGCTCAGCTCAGCTCGGCTCCTGCTCTCTCCTTAGTTCAGCCCCACTGTGTCCAATTCAGGTGATTTCGAATCACGTGGAGGATGGGACCAGCCACAGCCTCCCTGTCAATCAGGCTGACCTGGAATACTGGCCTCTCCACATTGCTCCTGGGGACTGTCAGTCTCAGGATCCTGATTTCCAATAGACCCTTCTCCTTTCTTTTGGTACTAGGAGCTAGCCAACCCATGAAAAGCCACTGCGTTTTAGTAAGGAGCCAACAGACCTCTTATAGAAAGCTACAGTGAAGTGGTGATGCATGACTCAGTAAATCTCTCCCTCCAAATTCTCAAAGAAGATTCCTCTCAGGGTGCAACTGGCACATTATAAACCAGGCCCTCTCATTATTATAGCTGGACCAAAAATATTGGCAAATCGCATGTCAGCAAAAATGCATTTTTGGAGGAACGGACACTGAAACTATTCACAAATTTGAGTTGAATTCTGTATATATTGATGGCCAACTGCTATCCCACCCTAAAAACTTGAAAACACGACTTTCAGAACAACTTGTTTTGACACTTCATTTCAAATCAACATTTCTGAAATAACATTTCGTTTTGAATCAATATTCAAAACTTTTTGTTTGACCAAAACAAAATTTTGTTTTCTCAGTGAGAAAACCCAAAACATTCTGTTTCAGTTTGAAACAATTTTTTTTCTTCCCAGTTCAGCCACAGACTCAAAAAATCAATTATTCATGCAGCTCTGCTCATTGTTACCGCTACAGACTAGTCAGTATTTTTCAGGGAGAGAGAATGCTGGGCTCTGTAAGAAAGTTTTACTCCTGTTAGTAAATGGAAGCAGTCAGCAGATACTTGCCAACAGTAGTGGCAAAGACTGATACTTTGTACTGTACTTATTAACTAGAAAATACAAAGAGGATAAAAGAATGGGAAGGGCAGGAGATAGGGAAAAAAAGGGAAGAGACAACATAACTTGAGAGAGAGAGATGGGTAGATAGAGAACAGAGTAAACAGGAAAGGAGAAAAAAAATTGAAATATAAATGAGATTTGGTTCCTCAGTTATACTGTCATGACTCCAATAACTTCAGTGAGTTACTGCCGATTGACATCAGACCTATTGTTTTCAAGACAAAAAAGAAGAGAGATGCAGAGAAAGGAGAGAACACTAAAAAGCATAGGGCAGTATGAATGGAAAAGCCACAAGAAAACTGCCTGGAGATGGTTTGCAACATGGCCATATGTTACCAGCCAGCACATGCTGTTAGATGCCTTTCCTTGTGCTCAGCTCCAATGGTTTATTTAAAACAGAAGCAGGCCTGCCAATAGAGGAAAGGGCAAAGGGGCAGTTGCCCAAGGACCCAGTGATTCAAAAGGGCACAAGACTCTAAGCCATCAGTCCTCGGTATTTCACATGGCTCCCCTGGCTGCCTGGGGTGGGGGCACAGTGCACTCCAGGCAGCTCTGAGGGCTAGCTGCCAGCTCCGCCTCTTCTACCTGCAGCCTTGCCCCTTCCAGGAGTGCAAAGCCACCCCCTTCCAACATTGCCCCAGGTGCTGGCAGCTCTGTTGCCCGCAAAGAGAAGCTGATATAGCCGGTGGAATTCCATTAAATCTGCCCCCTCCCCCTCAATCTTGTTGGCTTTCCCAAAAAAAAAAAAATCACACGGGCCGCTCTGCACGCAAAAATATTGCAAATATTTTTGCATTGACTGCAGGTTCAGGTAGTGTAGCAAGTCATGTGTGAACATACTGTGCCATTCGGTATGAAAATGCAGTTGTGAGTCTAGCTTTTTTTTTAAAAAACTATTTTACATTTGTAATCTTTTTGCTTCTGCGGTGTTTTGGTTGCTAGGTTTCCTGCCTTCTCCTCACTATATTTTGAATTATACCAAAAAGAAAAGAAGGAAGGAGCGATAGCCTTATAACTTCTCTCGTGTCTTCCATTCTCTTCTTTCCACGTCTAGATCCCTATGTATAGCAATGACAAAGACAGACTTTTACTCCTCAGCAAATAATTCTCATACTGTATATTTTCAGTGGGAACAGTATCTTTATTTTTATTACCGCTTGTCTAATTTCTCAGTTTCTTTTTACAATCTAATGTGTATGGTATTTTTCTCTGACTTTTTGCAGAGAATGTATACAGTTCTATTGATTTAAATAGAAAGAAAGAAAGAAAGAAAGAAAGAAAGAAAGAAAGAAAGAAAGAAAGAAAGAAAGAAAGAAAGAAAGAAAGAAAGAAAGAAAGAAAGAAAGAAAGAAAGAAAGAAAGAAAGAAAGAAAGAAAGAAAGAAAGAAAGAAAGAAAAACTCCTTTGACTAAGCGGTCCATTACACTTATCTTACATTACATTTCCTGTATTGAATTTGCATACTGCATCAATAGCTTTCAGAAGACTTCCAAGAAATAACAAAGAAAGGAACAAGAACCATCTATGCCAAGAACATCCCTAATGGAAAAAAACTTGCCATTCTTCCCAAGCACTAAGAAAACAGTGTTTTACCACTCAGAGCTCACGATATCCTCCCTCATTAGAGAAATATCTGCAAGCTGTAAAGTATCCGCCCTGGCAAAGGATTCATGCATCACAACAATTACCTGCTTCTTTTTGATACTGAATCTGCTAATTACCCAGCAAAGTTTGTATTGGACATCTGCTACCTGACTTATTTTAGTAACCACCACAGAGTGCTTTTTGGCAAAGGCTTTCAGTTTTTCCCCTGGCTCACTCCCCCCCAATAGGAAAATGGAAAATGAGTCCGTAGCTATTGGTAAGCATTAAGTAACACTTGAAAACCATTGGCTTTAGGTGTCTGTTCCCGGGATGAACTATAAAATTTCTCCATCCTTTGGGCCAAAGTGAGTATGAAAGCAGGGTAGAGAGAAGCAGATGAGCTAGAGAGGAAGAGTAATACAGGAGGTGGAGAAATAGGCAATTAGGAATTCTACTGTGCGAAAAATAAATAACCAGTAGCCCCTGATGTAATAGGCAGTACAGTTTGGCAAGTATTAGGGATAAATCACAACATCTGGTATCTTAGGTGTTACTATTTATCTAAACTACCAATAGCATCTGTGTAAGCTAGTCTTGCCAGTATTGTTGTCTAATGTAATCTTTTGTGTTAGAAAATAAGCATGTTAGACAAGACATATGTTAGATCACACCCCATTTTTGACACAACAATTCAGTCTATGCTTCTTCCATTGGGAGAAAATTCAACCTAGTCTACGCAACAGGCACCCCTCACTAAAATTATAGAGTTCTGCCTACTCTTGCCCAGGCAGCTGGGATATCTGCAATCTATAAAGGAGACAGCTGCATAATTTAAACATACATAGAATCAGCAAGTCAGTGGTGGAGCTGGGAACAGAACCCAGGAGTCCTAATTCCTAGTCTCCCGCTCTAAACTCTTTCTGGCATTCTGAATGGACATATAATATTTAAATTCCATTGATATTTGTTCTCCAAATTTTAGCTCTAAAGCCAATAAAGAGTAAGGGGAAATATGAAGAAAATTAAACATTTGTTTCTCTAAACAAAGTCCATGGATACTGTAAAGGTATTTTTTGCATTGGAGAGGATGGACTGCATGCCCTAATCTGTCTTTTATAGCTCAAGCTTCTATGATATTACAAAATGTAGAACAACAAACCTTAACATAACATGGGTAATTTACTTTGGCACATGAATTAGGCCCAGGATAGCATTTGTCTACTGTTACACAAGGTCAAGACAAAACACAGAAAGTGTAACCAGGATTGGGATGTTCGGCTTTTATGTTTCATTGAACTCTTACGTTTACATTAAAGGAGGATTCAAAATTATGCTTTAGGCATCAGAGATCTCAAGCTGAATTTTTGTGAATTCAACCAGTCGTGGATGTTTTATTATCCAGAAAGAAAATGATAGGCCATTATGAAGTCCTGGAAAGGTTTAATTAATTTGATGGACACCCATGAGGCTAACAAAATCGTAAATAGTTATTCAGTTATGAAACATTCAGAGCATAACCTTCAGTAGCCATAATTGTTAGCCATATGTAGGGCCCCCGTTTATTTTGCTATTTTACAGCTGCAGAATTTGCTCTAGAATCTATCCCTTACTGAAGAACTGTAGAGAAGAATTCAACTTTTCAAAAAAAATTTAGTTCTTACCTGTCATAATTTCGAAGAAATCAAGATGTGGATGTGTCACTCAGCTGCGAGTCAGATGCCTGGCTTCTTATTCTGGTTCTTGGGAAATCGTTTTCTCTCTGTGTGCCTCTGTTACCCCTCCCACTCTTTCTCTGACCTGCTTACTTAAACTGTGGCTGCTTTTTTACCTTGTGTTTGTACACCACCACGCACAATAGGGCGCTCCCTCTCCCCGCTCACTTAGCTGCTTTGGGTGCTACCACTGGCAAATAACAAAAATTAACTGAATACAGGTGCCCCACTCCACTCAGCTCTAGTGAGGCCTAAGCTAAAGTACAGCGTCCAATTCTAGGCACCACAAAAAAGCCTAGAAATTGGAAAAAGGCCAGAGGAGAGCAACAAAAATGATAAAAAAAAAGTTTAGAAAACTTGGCTTATGAGGAAAGGTTAAAAAAACTGGGCATGTTTAGTTTTGAAGGGGAAAACGCCTGAGGGGGACCTGTTTTCCAATATGTTAAAGGGATATTATAAAAAGATGAATATTATAAAAAGATGAATAAAAAGAATTGTGATCAATTGTTCTTGTCCACTGAAGGTGGGACAGGAAGTAATAGGCTTTATCTGTAGCAAAGAAGATTTAGTTCAGTTATTAGGCAAAACTTTTTAACCCTCAGGGTAGTTTAGCATCTCTGGAAGGGGCTTTCAAGGGAGGCTACAGAATCCCCATCATTGGAAACTTTTAAGAACAAGTTTGACAAATCCCTGTCAGGGATGGTCTAAGTTTATGTGGTCCTGGGGCTAGACTTGATGACTTCTCAGGTCTCTGCCAATTCTATATTTCCTGTAAACTAGGGACGGAGAATCTAAGGCCCAGTGGTCCCTGGCTTGCCTGTATTGAGCCTCTAGGGCTCAGGGCTCCACCCCTCAGCACTGGGGAACCAGTACTATCACTCCAGTCTCCACTTCCCCTCACCCAGTTGATTTCCCTACCCCTGCTGCAAACGAATGAAGTGTCATTTTCCTGGGAATATCTCTGAGATGTGTGAAAAGCTCCATTTATCCCAGTGGGAGGCTAAATCTGAAAGCTCGTTATGACAATGTTAACTATTTCCAGCTGTGACTGGCATTGCAGAATTGTTTAAGTAATGTGTTGATCCAAGATACACTGACCTATCTTGTGGCAGTGACAGTGGTACAGTCAGGGTATGTCTACACTGTAAAATAGTGACAAAATTAATGTCCGCACGCAAAAGTTTTCCAAAAAAGTGTGGACAAAGTCTGTTTACACTGCCTCCCTCCGTTGACAAACCATGGCCACATTTCTAGCTCTGCCGTTGACAGACTACTGTGGGTAGGCATCCCACAGTGCCTGGAGACACTGTCTTTCACTAGGCACTGTGGGAATGCAGAACAGAGCACAGTGCATCTTGGGAATGTGAACCCCTTTAGGGGTTCTGGCAATCTTGTGCGCCATTTGTGAAACAGCCAGTCCTTACAGTGCACTCCAGCCTGTACTGTGAGAAAGCATGGATCCCACACTTCTCTCCTATGTGGTGTTCAGTGTCATGAGGACACCATGCATTGCAGAGTTACCGCTGAAGTTACTGACAGAGGGAGAAGAGTCGCAGGCAGACGACACCATGAGTGAGATGGACAGCAGCAATTTGGCATTGAATTGGGCTGTCACAGAGTTGCTGTGCAGAGTGGAGCATCACAGTAGAGCTAAGGAAACCTGCACTGGTTTGGGGTAACATTACCATGCAAGTGTGCAATGAAGAGCAGTAGCTACAGAACTTTAGGATGCACAAAGCAACTTTCCTAGAGCTGAGTGCTGAGCTCCACCTCCCCCCAACTATAGCGCCAAGACACCCGAATGAGAGCTGCCCTCTTGGTGGAGAAGCATGTGGGCAATTGCTGTGTGGAAGCTGGTGGCTCCCGATTGCTACCGTTGGGTTGCAAATCAGTTTGGAGTGGGTGAAGTCTACCCTTGGGCTGTACTTCTATAAGTGTGCAGGGCAATACACTGCATTTTGCGGAAGATGACTGTGACTGTGGGAAATATGGATGACAGAGGCTGGCTTTGTAAACATGGGATTTCCTAACTGTGGTGAGGCAATCAGTGGCACACACATTCCCTTTATGGTGCCACCCCACCTTGCTACAGAGCACATCAACCAGAAGGAGTACTTCCCGGTGCTTGTGGATCACCATGGGCATTTCACAGATGTATCTGCAAGGCGGTCTGGAAATGTGCATGACACACTGAACAAAGGTTCAGGAACACTGCCCTGTGCAGAAAGATGCAGATGGGGACTTTCTTCCCCGATAACACGATTACAGTGGGGAATGTGGAAATGCTCATAGTGATTCTGGGTGACCAGGTTTATCCCTTCCAGTCCTGGCTCATGAAACCTTACACAGGGCACCTGTCCAGCAGTAAGGAATGGTTCAACAAGAGGCTGAGACAATGCCACATGGTAGCTGAACGTGCCTTTACCAGATCAAAAGGTAGATGGTAGTGTCTCTATGGCAGGCTAGTCCTTATGGAAGATCATATCCCCATGGCTATAGCCGCATGCTGGTCCTTACATAATATGTGTGAACATAAGGATGAAGTGTTTGCTCATGAGTGGAGCACTTGGGCGCACAGTGTGAATAGCCAGACACTAGGGCTGTCAGAGCAGCTCATAGGGCTGCCATTAATATCAGGGAGGCTTTGGCAAAGAATCACTGTGACAAGGAGGGACACTTTTGGGGTTGCTTCCCTGCTGCATCCCACTATTCATCCTGAATAACACAGTTCCACAAAAGCAAGTGTGCCTCCCGATTGCTACCCTGCCCCGCACCCTCATCTCAGCCTTCAACTAGGGCCCGAGTGATCGGCATGGGCTGTGGAACAAAAAATAAAGTCATTGTACCATTCAACAGGTTTGCCTTTATTGATCACTGCAAATCAGGATCACACACCGAGGAGGGACGTTTGCTGGAAAGGGATGGTTAGGGGTTAAGGAAAAGCCTCACAACTGTGTGTAGGTCCAGGGGTCATAATCACAACTGTGATGTGGAGTGCAGTGAGAAATGAGCATTCTCAGACAGTGAAAAGGAGTGTGTGGGCATAGAAGGTAGGTTGCTGGACAAAGAATTTTGTATCTGCTGCAAGGGAGGCCGATGCCAGTTCTGTTCACACTGCATCTTGATTAAATATTTCAACATCTGTTTGGTCCTCTGTGACCTTGATCATATGGTCAGCGACATCTTTTCTAGCTTTCATCTCCCCCTCCTCCCTTCTCTGCACTCGCACTAAAAAACGTTGCGAAACCTCCCCCACAATGTCTTCCCATTCCTCCTCGGTCTCCTCCTCAGCTGACGCATTCTGTCAGCAGGTGTTTTCTGAGTCGTCAAGGTCTTCTCTGCAAGGCAGAATGTAACAAAAGAGGAATTGTAAAATTCCTGCTCAAGGTTTCCTGAAAAGCACCTTTTATCAACACAAGCGGCTGCTTTTCCACTGACCCTTGAGCAAAACAAACATCTCTGCAGGCAATTGTTAATATGGTGGGCTTTAGGGAAGGGCACAGGGAAAATGAGGGGTGTGCATAGGGGCATAAGAAAGTACAGACCTGGCTTGGGCAGCAGGTTTGCATGGAAATAATTCTAATGATGCCCCACATGTCCATAGGCTGGCATCACTCTTATGCAGGGGTGGGCAATAATTTTTGATGGGGGAACCATTCCAAGGTTTTGGAAAGTGATCGAAGGCCTCACTCTTCCATGACATTAATGGAGGAGATGCGGGGTCTGGGATGGAGGTTGAGTGCAGAAGTGAGCTTGGGGTAAAGGATTAGGGTGCAGGAGGGAGACTGGAGTCTGGGAGGGAGTTTGGGTGAAGGAGGAAGTTGTGACCTAGGACTGGGGACTGGAGTGCAGGGGTTTGAGAGGTTACCTAGGGTAGGAGGGGATTGTGATCAGGGACAGGAGATTGTGGTGCCAGATCTGGAAGGGGGTATGGGCAAAGAGGGGGGCAAAGGTTTTGGTATATTGATTGGGGGGCAGAAGGTTGGGGAAGGGAGGAGTTGGGGTGGTAGAGGCAGACTCTGGCCAGGAGACTTACCAGCCAGCAGCCAAACCAGCCTGCCTACCTGCCGAGCTAAGGCTTGCACAGCTTAAAACATTTCCCAGCCAGCCTGCCTGATGGGCCATGTGATTGTGTGAATAACTGAGCCAAGGAGAGGGGATATGGTTCTTCTTGGCTGCCTGTCAGTCCAACAGGCAGCTCCCAATGACCAGTTTCTGGCCAGATACCGGCCAGTTGGTTGTGCTGGGGGTGAGGGCCCTGCAGCTGCATTCCTGAGTGGCGTGCAGGGCTGCAGGGCACTGCCTGGGGCTCTCCACTGCCTCTGTGGGCCGGATCCAGTGGCTTGGTGGTCCAGATTCGGCCTGTGGGCTGTATTTTGCCCAGGCCTGGTTTTATGGATCTCTCAGTCCTGAGGGTAAACAGGGAAACCTGGGCTCTAATTCTGGATGCAAACGGGGTCACCTCGCTTCTTATGCAGGACAACTCTGTGCTGCTTTGGTTCCTGCAGTACAGACTGAAGAATGGTATGGGAGAGTATTGTACCATGGGGATGGGAAAACGGCAGCCCTGCCATGGGATCTCTGTGAGAAAAGGACCTGAGGCAAAGTTTCCATCACATTTCTCTGCAGGATTCAATTGGCATCTCCATGTACATCAACACCTTGCTTGGACACAACATCTAGCAATGCAAGGCTGTGTCACAGAAATATAATCACCCTCCTTCATTGCTGTGACTCGCCCTGCTTCCCCCCACCCACCCATTGCACCTACCCTGTGTCTCTTCCACTGTGGCATACTCCATGCCCAGCTGCTGCTGAGACTTGGGATTTGAGACCAGTTCCTGGCTGCCTGCCACATCGGGAAACCTCACTGTGAGCCCCATGTCCTCGTTTAGCTCTACTTCTTCATCTAGAACGTCATCCTCTGGGTGAAGTCCTCTTCCTGCTGACCCAGTGCCTTTGGAAGTATCCACAGTGTTCTTGGCCATGGATGTGAGGTCACCACCCAGAACTGTGTTCAAAGTTCTTTATAAGTCTTGGGTGCAGCATCGGAATGGCAGTTTGCCTTCCTCACCGTAGGGTATGACTGGCTCAGCTCCTTAATTTTTTATCGCACTAAAGTGTGTCCTGAGCATACCCCTTCTCACACAAGCCTCAAGAAGGGTGGCCATACATGTCCCAGTTCCTTCGGGTCACTCGAAACCTTGATTACATTGATTTCTCTCCCCACACTCTGATAAGATCCAAAAGCCCCGCAATGGTCCAAGTGAGAGAGTGCTTGGAGTCCACTATGGTCAGCTGAGAAGATGCCATGAGAACAGTTCAGTGCTGAGCCAAATAGCAGGACATGGCATTTAATGTCTTGCAAGGGGGATGGGTGGATTGCTGGTTACCTGGCTGCAGAGCAGTGGAACTCAAAACACTGCCCAGGGTAGCGACTTGGGCATTCTGGAAAACATCCTGGAGTTCAGTAAAGGCAATAAAAAAAAAAAGCTTCCTGTGGTCTATGTTCCCTCTAATAATTTTCATTCATGTGCAGATTTATTTTCCATTAATGCATGGAATAAATTTTGTCTGTCTGCCACCAGTAGAAACAAAACCTCACTGTGGGAGGTCTGCTAATCACCTGGGTGGCATTTGAGCCTCTCCAGAGTGGCTGCACAAGCACACAACTTACAGGAAACGCTGCTTGTAGCACACATGGCATGAATGTCAACGGTAAAGGGAGGGGGAGACAAAAAAAGTCCCTCCTGGAGGTGGAAGTTTTTTGCCACCAAAACTGAAGTTTTTTGCCACCGTTTCACTACTTTTATCACATTGCAATGTGAACGCTATCGGAGTGGTACTACCAAAAACAGGTTTTTGGCAACAAAACTTGCCAGTGTAGACATACACTCAGATCCTGTCAAATAATGATAGAGATGTAGCCATGTTAGTCTGGTCCAGCTGTAACAAAAGGCAGGACTATGTAGCACTTTAAAGACTAACAAGATGGTTTATTAGGTGATGAGCTTTCGTGGACCAGACCCACTTCCTCAGATCAATTTGTGGAAGAAAATTGGCACGACCATATATACCAAAGTGATACAATCAAAAAAAGTGAACACATATAAAACTGACAAATCAGATTTTAGAACAGAAGGAGGGTGAGGGGGGAAGGTTAGTGTCTGTGAGGTAATGATATTAGGGGTGATAATTGGGGAAGCTATCTTTGTAATAGGTGAGATAATTAGCTTCTTTGTTAAGGCCTATACGTAAAGTGTCAAATTTAAGCATGAATGGCAGAGAACCAGAGAACAGATCTTCAATGGGAATGAGATGCCTAAATCTTTGAGGAGCTGGACATAGAAGTTTAAGCCCCTTCAAATAATTACAAGTAACATTTGATCTAAAACAAAAGGGCAAGGATGAGGGCAAATACACACTCTTCCCATTGCTTATGGCATCTGCTGGATGCCTCCAAACCAAAACTGCTTCCCTTCTCGGGGACCATATCTCAACCATCTCCTATACAGTCTTGAGCATTCCCCCCGGCAACTTGGAAAACGCAGCTACAAATTAATAGTACAGAATTCTCTGACACATCAGAAATGTAGTGGAAGCATACAATCAATTGCATTTAATAATAGCATAAACTTCTAGGATTACTGTACTGATTGTATAGCTCATATGCACATTTTTAATTCAATAAAAGCAACTGAACTAGAATTTATTTGAAGCAGCCACAAAGTTCCCATTTTACCACAGAATTCAAGGGCCTTGATGCAAAAACTAGATTCAGCCTCCAAACAGTACACAAGACTTTATCCTGGGTATTGTGCAAAGTGCATATCAAGTGTAAACAATAAAATGGATTCCTCTCTATTTACACAGCAGGACATCTGTGTTACTTTTGAAACATAACAGCCAGTGATAGGCAACAATGAAAAGGATAAAGATGTGAGTTTTGCTTTTTTTTTTTTTTTTTTTTTTGTGTGTCAAGGATGCAAGCCATAAACACAGATGTTTATCTGAAGTTTACCCATATACAGCTTTCTTCTGCTTCTTGGTGCACCTTAGTTTTTAGGTAAAGATGCTGTAACTGGTAGGCACAAAAGACAGATGATCTTCTGGCTAACCGTTTTGTATTCCCAACTTTGCCACAACACTCAATTAATTTCTCTCTACAGTTATCCCATCTATAAAACTCTGTTTTTCTAAGTGAATTCCAGAGGAATGGGGATTCATAACACACACAGGATACGTCTAGACTACATGGCTCCATCGACGGAGCCATGTAGATTAGTTTACTCAACAAAGGGAAATGAAGCAGCGATTTAAATAATTGCCACTTCCTTTAAATCAAAATGACCACCGCGCTGTGCCGATCAGCAGTTTGTCGGCACGGTGCAGCAGTCTAGAGGGGATCTGCCGACCCCAGAACTCTTTGTCGGCAGATCCTGTAAGGGTTCTGGGGTCGGCAGATCTCCGTCTAGACTGCTGCACTGTGCCGACAAACTGCTGATCGGCACAGCACGGCAGCCATTTTGATGTAAAGGAAGCAGCGATTATTTAAATCACCGCTTCATTTCCCTTTGTCGTCCTGCCTCATCTACATGGCTCCGTTGACAGAGCCATGTAGTTTAGACATACACACACACACACACACACACACACAAACACACAGAGGCATGGTGCTTTTTCAGTGCTCCTATTAGTACAATGCAAGGTTGCACCAACAATAACATGGAACAAGACCCTAACGGCATCATCCAATCCTTAATATAGTAAGGTACTTTTAAGACCCTCATTAGAAAAGTTCTATATACAGAGTAAATATAAATGTTATAATTATTATTATTAAAGCTAATAATCAAATGCCCGCCTGGTGTACACATGGGCACATACGAATCCACTGACTTCAATAGTGTCATCCACTTACACTAACAGAAATTACGACTTAATCGATCTACCAGCATTTACCCACTCTTAGTTTATAAGAACAATAAAATAACTATCACACCCACCCTGCTGAAATCTAGATGGTTCTCACATGTGAATACAGGGTGACTTACACTATATATAACTTTTTTAAACATAAAATTAATTCTTCATTACTTTGAGAAAGTATATGAAAAAACTTTGCTCTGAACTTCTTTTTTATACAGCCAGTCCCCGAGTTGCGAACGGTCGACTTATGACCATTCGCAGTTATGACCAAATCTGTCATAAATGGCGGACCCCGAGTTACCAATGCAATCCGCGCTTACGAACAGTGCGGTTGCGTGTAACTCTATGGGGTCCGACTTACGAACAAACCAAGTTACGACCAATTGCTTGGTCCGTAACCGGTTCGTAAGTCGGAGAGAGGCTGTACTAAACCAAAAAAAGACAATTGTTTGAGAACTTATCTCCTCAGAGGGATCAGATGAACTAAATAATTCAACTCACAAACATTTATCCTTCATTAATAAAAACATACTAGAGAAGATTATGAAAAATTAGCCCTAACCTGCTGCTAAGCTTTAACTGTCACCTCAGAACCCTACTGCATTCTCTTTAATCTTCCTAATGACTGGTTCGGAATTCCAGGCCTGGAGTTGGAGTTTAGTTGTATTTTATACAATTAATAGAGAGAATTAATAGACTGCCTCAGAAACCAGCGACTAAAAGGATGGGAGAATTTAATAAAAACCTTGCAAAATAAAGTAGTCGGGTGAATGCATAGCCACATTTCTCCGAAGAAAGTGTTAGGGAATGCTCAGATCTGGGGATGAGGGCTGAAGACTTTTGTTTGTAGATCTACCAGCGATGTATTATGTGGTCTTAAATAAGCTGTATGCAGGCAAATTTTCAAAAGCTAAGGTGCTACTGATTTTGGATGTCCACCTTGAGACATTCTATTTACACTGAACACTCAAGGAGTGTGGTATTCAAAATCAGCAGTCAGTTTGAACATGTTAGCCTGAGCCTTAATGCAATCAGCATATCCATTTGTACAATAGTACACTCCCAGGATTGCTAGGTGTTTTAATTCATTAATATCCTTTTAAGTGCTTCGAATCTTTTGGTGAAAGGTACTGTAGAGATAAAAATGTTTGTATTTTTATGGTTTTCATTAACACTGAAGGTCCCTTTCCCCAGCACCAGGGGGCCCACAGCTTCTGTGGGGCCCCAGCAAGGTGTGGAGGAGTCGGCTCTATGCCTTTGGAAAGGATGGAGCCTCAAGTGGAAAGGGCAGGCTTGGGCAGCCAGCTCTCAGCAATGCCTGGAGTGCAGTGCTGGTCTCCTCCCCAGTCTTCAAAGCTGTGCAGAGTGTGCAACGTGGAGTGCAGGGTGCTGTGGCAGTGATGTAAGGTGACAGCAGCGGTGGCAGCCAGAAGCCATAGGCTTCTTTGAATCACTGGGACCCGGGGCAACTGCCTCCTCCCTCCCCCGCTTGCTCTCCTGTCAGCAGGCCTGCCCTCTCCCAACAAGATGCAACACAAAAACAACATGAAGCACATTATTCCACCAGCACTCCTCAGTCTAGTATGTTCCAGTGCAAAGCGCTTGACTGGTTGGAAAGACTAATATTTTCCCAGAATAACAATGTACGGTCTTACAATGTAACCACAAAATGAAATGGGGTTAGATAACAAGCCCAGGATAATGTATTTCTCCCATTGTCACAAAGATCCTTTAGAGACTCTCACCTCCATCTTCCTCTCATATATGTGGCTCTAATTCAACAAGGTACTTAAGCACTTGCCTGATTCTAAGTACATAACCTTGTGGCATCAGAGGCTACATTCAGCTCCTGTTGACTTAAACACAGCAAGAGATGCGTTTTGGTGTTACCCAGGAAGAAGCATCATGTCATGGACCAGAACAATACTAAGCCATTTCTACATGACATTTTTGAGACCACTCTGAAACTAATGGATTCCGTTGTGAGTACCCCAATATCAGAAAGATGTCACAAAACTGCAGAGAGTCACTTCAGGAGGAGACGTTAAGGAGAAGCGGGGTAGGGGAGGCATGAGGACTAAGGATAGGGAGGGACACAATAATCACAAACATGTATATGAAGGACAAACACCAGTAAGGAAGAGGAATAGTTTAGAGTTCCCAGGGGATGGAGTAGAAGGAATGGGATAAAAATAAGCAAAGGAAAATTTAGAATGAACAGAAGGAAATACCACTTAATGGGGAGGTATGCCAGACTGTGGAAAAGGCTCCCTAGCGAAACTGCAATTGCTTGAGTAAATTAAAACAAGAGAAGACAAAACACTTGAGAATATAATGTAAGGAACAGTCCCACACTGCCATTACCTAATAGGTGTTTTACACATTCAACCTGTATGATTTCACTGACATTAATTGCCATTAGGGTGAGAATCAAAAATACAACCCCTAAATGTTTCCAGAGGCATCATTACATCTAGCGCTCTACTTACTGCTTTTTAACAAGTCATTTTGATGCTATTTTGGGAGAGAGTAACAATAACTTGAGATACCTCAATGTAGTGATCAGTTCCTGCCAATTTGTGCTGAATTAATGAATATTCTTGGAGTAATTGAATGCAGGTGTTATATGTTAACAGCAATAATACCTACTGCTTCTACAAATGCCTTTCTCCTGAGATGCTCAAAGTGCTTTATGAACCTTAATTAAATTCTAGATGAAGAAATCTAGGACTGGAATAAGGATAGTCTTATAGGGAAAAATTCTGGGACGGGATGGGGGTTGTCCTATGATTACAGGGGTGTTAATGGGCCATTTCATTTTGAATGGTCTCTTAGAATGAGACATAAGTACTTACGCTAAACTATCTGATGTTTAATTTGTCCCTGGCATTCTTAGGCTATGTCTACCACTTATACGGCAAATTTATGTCCCTCAAGGATGTGAACATTACAAACCTTGAGACACATACATTATGCCAGCATAAGTGGTAGTGTGAATAGTTCCATGCTGGAGCTGCAGCTGCAGCAGCCATGGAGAGGTGCTTTTCACTTGGGCTATGTCTAGACTGCAGGCTTCTTTCGAAAGAGCCTCTTTCAAAAGATCGCGTCTAGACTGCAGGCGGATCTTTCGAAAGAGAAATCCGCTTTTTCGAAAGAGAGCACCCAGCGAGTCTGGATGCTCTCTTTCGAAGACAGCCTCATTACATTGAAGAACGCCTTCTTTCGAAAGATGGCGTTCTTCCTCGTAAATTGAGGTTTACCGCCATCGAAAGAAAAGCCGCGTTCTTTCGAAATAATTTCGAAAGAATGCGGCTTGAGTCTGGACGCAGGGGAAGTTTTTTCGGGAAAAGGCTACTTTTCCCGAAAAAACCCCTGAGTCTGGACACGGCCTTGGACCCAAACTGCTGCAGTGAGAGGGCTGGGTTAGTCCTCTCTCCCCAGGGCAGCCTGCCTACAGAAACCTTCACTTCTAGCCCCATCCCAGAGTAATAATTTTAAATGTATAAAAACAAAAATTGTGTGTGTTAAGGATCTAAGCAATGCCAGGTAAATCCTCTTGTATAGGTATAAAAACAAAGACTCAAAGTCACAGTTTATCTGCTAGGTTAGACTGAGGCCTTATTCTTAAGCTAAGGCTTTAACTGAGAGATGGGGCAGCCATAAGCTGGGAAACATACAGTTATGTCCTCACACATACCAAATCAGTCACATTGAAATAAGGCCATTTTGGGCTGTAAAAAGGTGATCTAATCTATCACCTTCAGATAATGGGAGGAACCTAAAAGATCTAAAGAAAACTTAGGTTTGGTAGGAACCCACTTATCAATAGTTGAGGTTGTGACACCTTCATGTCTTTAACTGTTTTGTTGTTATGGTCCCCGTTTCCCTATTGTTTGTCTGTATGATCTCTGTCTGGTTCCTTGATTATTTCTGTTTGCTGTAAAATAAATTTTGCAGGGTGTAAACTAATTAAGGTGGTGGGATATAATTGGTTAGATAATCATGTTACAATAGGAACAGCTAACAGGAGAGTTTGGAGAGGGAGTTCTCCAGGTAAAAGAGGAGTAAAAACAAAACTCTTGTGGTAAGTGGCTGTCTGGAGTGTGTGTTTGTGTGTGGGGGAGTTATTTGCAGTGTGCTGAGCTTGTGTTTGTCTGTTTGGTTGGTTGGTTTGTTTGTTTGCTTTGTTTGTTTGAAGGAGCTTCTAAAAGGTTTGAAATCTAGAAGCCTCTGTTAATTGGCTGAGCCTCAGTCAGGGGGAGGGGCTACCAGAGCTATATAAGCCTGTGACTCAGCGACCAGGGAGAGCGCGACAGGAACAGCTAACAGGAGAGTTTGGAGAGGGAGTTTAGAAGGCACTAGTGACTTCTGACCTTCTTTAAAGCATAACTCTTAGAATAATCTATATTCCAGAGGTTTAAAAAGAATCCCAGTTTATACTTAAACTTATTCATAAGAAAAATGGAGACAGAAGCCCAGCAGCAGAGTGGGGGCTATTTTTATAGTGTTTATAGTGTCGAGTGTAACATGTATGATTACCTGTGTGCACCCGTTGCAAGGAGCTCCTGACCCTCGGAGACGGAGTTCGGGCTTTGGAGGCCAGGGTGGCTGAACTGGAGGAACTAAGGGAGGTAGAGAGCTATGTTGATGAGACTTTCCGGGACACTGTAGTACTGTCCCACCTCCAGTCTGAGTGCCCCAGTGCTCTTAAGGAGCATGAAAGTCTCAAGGGAACAGAGCATTCAATGGGAGCAGAGGGAAACCATCCCGTAGTTGGGACCCTCCTCCCAGAGGATGTTGCGGTATCCTCTTGCACTGAGGATACCTCTGATGGGGAGGGAATGCCAGCTAGGAAGAGGCAGGTGTTAGTAGTGGGTGATTCGATCGTTAGAAATATAGATAGTTGGGTTTGTGATGACCGGGAGAACAATATGGCCTGCCTGGTGCGAAGGTTGCGGATCTCTCGAGGCGTCTAGACAGACTTATGTGTAGTGCTGGGGAGGAGCCGGTGGTCGTGGTACATGTAGGTACCAATGACATAGGGAAGGGTAGGAGAAATGTCCTGAAGGCCAAATTTAGGCTGCTAGGAAAGAGACTGAAATCCAGGACCTCTATGGTGGCATTCTCGGAAATGCTTCCAGTTCCACGCGCAGGGCCGGGTAGACAGGCGGAGCTTCAGAGTCTCAATGCGTGGATGAGACGATGGTGTAGGGAAGAGGGGTTTAGATTTATTAGGAACTGGGGACACTTTTGGGAGAGGGGGAGCCTATACAGGAAGGATGGGCTCCACCTAAACCAGGGTGGAACCAGACTGCTGGCACTAAACATTAAAAAGGCCTTAGAGCAGTTTTTAAACTAAGAGATGGGGGAAAGCCGACTGGTGCAGAGATGCACAAAAATCGGAGGGAGACTTCTCTTAGAGGACAATCCATTGATAGAGATTCTCTAAGCTGTAGTCAGAAAGAGAGGAGGGGAGAGGACAAACCATGGGCCAGAGCAGACAAACAACCGCGTACAAAGGAATCCAATGCATCAGGGAAGGGCAGACAAATAAGCAGTGGCAAATTTTTAAAGTGCTTGTACATAAATGCTAGGAGTCTGACTAATAAGATGGGTGAACTAGAGTACCTCGTATTAAATGAGGAGATTGACATAATAGGCATCACCGAAACCTGGTGGAATGAGGAAAATCTGTGGGGGACAATCATACCGGGATATAAAATTTATAGAAAGGATAGAGCAGGCTGGCTGGGTGGCGGAGTGGCACTGTATGTGAAAGATAATGTAGAATCAAACGAAATAAAAATATTAAGTGAATCAACATGTTCAATAGAATCGCTATGGATAGTAATTCCATGCTCCAATAATAAGAAATTAGCAGTAGGGATATATTACCGACCACCTGACCAGGACAGCGATACTGACATTGAAATGCTAAGGGAGATTAGAGAGGCTACCAAAATAAAGAACTCTGTAATAATGGGGGATTTGAATTACCCCCATATTGACTGGATCCATGTCACCTCAGGAAGAGAAGCGGAGATAAAATTTCTCAATGGCTTAAATGACTGCTTCTTGGAGCAGCTGGTGCAGGAATCCACAAGGGGAGAGGCAATTCTCGATTTAGTCCTGAGTGGAGTGCAGGATCAGGTCCAGGATATAACCGTTACAGGACCGCTTGGGAATAGTGACCATAATATAATAACATTCAACATTTCTGTGGTGGGAAGAACACCTCAGCAGTCCAGCACCCTGGCATTTAATTTCAAAAAGGGGAATTACACAAAAATGAGGAGGTTTGTTAAACAGAAATTAAAAGGCACAGTGACTAGAGCCAAATCCCTGAAAGCTGCATGGAAACTTTTTAAAGACACCATAATAGAGGCCCAACTTAAATGTATACCCCAAATTAAAAAGCATAGCAAGAGACCTAAAAAAGAGTCACCGTTGCTTAACCACCATGTAAAAGAAGCAGTGAGGGACAAAAAGGTATCTTTTAAGAAGTGGAAGTCCAATCCTAGTGAGATAAATAGAAAAGAATATAAACACTGTCAAATCAAGTTTAAAAATGTAATAAGAAAAGCAAAAAAAGATTTTGAGGAACAGCTAGCCAAAAACTCAAAAAGAAACAACAAAATGTTTTTTAAGTACATTAGAAGCAGGAAGCCTGCTAAAAAACCTGTGGGTCCCCTAGATGATTGATCAATCAAGGATGATAAAGCCATTGCAGAGAAACTAAATGATTTCTTTGCTTCAGTCTTCACAGCTGAGGACATTGGGGAGATTCCTGAATCTGCACCATCCTTTGTGGGTGATGAATCTGAGGAACTGTCCCAGATTGAAGTGTCATTAGAGGAGGTTTTGGAACAAATGGAAAAACTTTATGTTAACAAATCTCCGGGACCGGATGGCATTCATCCAAGGGTTCTAAAAGAACTCAAATGGGAAATTGCTGAGCTAATATCTGTGGTTTGTAACCTATCCTTTAAATCGGCTTCCGTACCTAATGACTGGAAGGTAGCCAACGTGACACCAATATTTAAAAAGGGCTGTAGAGGCGATCCTGGCAATTACAGACCGGTAAGTCTAACTTCAGTACCGGGCAAATTAGTCGAAACAATAGTAAAGAATAAAATTGTGAAGCATGTAGAAGAACATAATTTGTTGGACAAAAGTCAACATGGTTTCTGTAAAGGGAAATCCTGTCTTACTAATCTGTTAGAGTTCTTTGAAGGGGTTAACAAACATGCGGACAAGGGGGATCCAATAGATATAGTATACTTAGATTTTCAGAAAGCCTTTGACAAGGTCCCTCACCAGAGGCTCTTGTGTAAATTACATGGCCATGGGATAAGAGGGAAGGTCCTTTCTTGGATTGAGAACTGGTTAAAAGACAGGAAACAAAGGGTAGGAATAAATGGTAAATTTTCAGAGTGGAGAGGGGTAACTAGTGGTGTCCCCCAAGGGTCAGTCCTGGGACCAATCCTTTTCAACTTATTCATAAATGATCTGGAGAAAGGGGTAAGCAGTGAGGTAGTAAAGTTTGCAGATGATACCAAACTGTTTAGGATAGTCAAGACAGAAGCAGACTGTGAGGGAGTCCAAAAAGATCTCACCAAACTGAGTGATTGGGCAACAAAATGGCAAATGAAATTTAATGCCGGCTCCGGCACTGTGTATGCGCCACGTGCCCAGGGCCGGGCCAGCCCCGAGCACGTGGCAGGCGCACACGAATGCCCCCACGGGCGCCATGGCGCCCGCGGGCGCCGTGTTGGGGACCACAGGTGTAAAGTAATGCACATCGGGAATAATAAACCCAACTATACGTACAGTATGATGGGGGCTAATTTGGCTACGACAAATCAGGAAAGAGATCTTGGAGTTATCGTGGATAGTTCTCTGAAAACTTCCACGCAGTGTGCAGCGGCGGTGTAGGACAACCCCGTGGCCGAAAGGGGTGGGGGGAACCCTCCTCTAGCCCCTCTGCCTCTGGGTGCGCCCCTCTTGTCCCAAAATAGTACAACAATTGTGACTAGTCCCATCACGCCGCGTAATACACTTGCCACACCGCAGCCTATCCAGCTGCCGGAAAAGGGGGGGGTGAAAAGGGGGCCCGGGCCCGCCCTCGCTCCGGACCCCGACCCAGGGCCCTAGAGTCAGGACACTTGTCCTCACTCACAACGGGGGGGGGGGGGTCTGCGAACCCTAAACTCCCCCGCTCATGGGTTCCGCGGCCCCGCCCTGGGCCGCTTCTTTCCCCCCTAGTCCTGGCCCCCTGGGTTGGACTGCACCCAGGGCCGCCAGTACCTGGTTTGCTCCGTCTCCTCCAGAGCTGCTCCTTCTTCCCTCCGACTCTCCCCCTCCTCGGGCTCAGAGTCCATTTTTAAATCTCCTGCCGGGCGCCGGAAGGTGATGTCCCGCCCTACGTCATTGGCCGGCGCCAGGTCCCCAAGGACGATGACGTCACCCCCGGTGCGGTCCCGCACGAGCGTCTGTCCTCCCTGGTGCACTGGCGGCCGGGCCCTGCTAGCGCCCTTCCTGGCTCGGGATGCTCCCGTGCCACGGCCGCTTCCAGGAGTGGTGGGGCCACCCCGCCACAGGCGGTCAAAAAAAACAAATAGGATGCTAGGAATTATTAGGAAAGGGATAGAAAATAAGACCCAGAATATCTTACTGCCCCTGTATAAAACTATGGTATGCCCACATCTTGAATACTGTGTACAGATGTGGTCTCCTCACCTCAAAAAAGATATTTTGGCCTTGGAAAGGGTTCAGAAAAGGGCAACTAAAATGATTAGGGGTTTGGAACGGGTCCCATATGAGGAGAGGTTAAAGCGACTGGGACTTTTCAGTTTAGAAAAGAGGAGACTGAGGGGGGATATGATAGAGGTTTATAAAATCATGAGTGGTGTGGAGAGGGCCGATAAAGAAAAGTTATTTATTAGTTCCCTAAATAGAAGAACTAGAGGACACCAAATGAAATTAGTGGGGAGCAGGTTTAAAACTAATAAAAGAAAGTTCTTCACACAGCGTGTAGTCAACCTGTGGAACTCCTTGCCAGAAGAGGCTGTGAAGGCTAGGACTATAATAGAGTTTAAAGAGAAGCTAGATAATTTCATGGAGGTTAGGTCCATAAAAGGCTATTAGCCAGGGGATAAAATGGTGTCCTTGGCCTCTGTCTGTCAGAGGCTGGAGAGGAATGGCAGGAGACCAATCGCTTGATCGTTGTCTTCGGTCCACCCTCTCTGGGGCACCTGGTGCTGGCCACTGTCGGTAGACAGGATACTGGGCTAGATGGACCTTTGGTCTGACCCAGTACGGCCGTTCTTATTAGTTCATTAAATTTCAGTAAAATGATTGGTTAAGGTATAGCTGAGAATATGACCTATAAAGTGGAGGCAAAAAGGAAGTAAGTGGGAAATAGAAAGCTGGATTCATGCTGTCTGGGAGGTAACCCCAATAATTTATTATATTGTTTCCATCTATGCACTTCAGGTACTGCCGTTCTCTGTTCACAAGAGAAAAAACAGGAAAGTGGGTGAGTGAAGGGATAATCCTTCTAACAACATCTTCAGCTCTAAGTGTAGCTGTAGCCTAAGTTACTTGCCCCTGGTCATTGGGGAGGTGCGTAGAAGAGCAGGGATTTGAAAACAGGTCTCCCAACTAGGAGGTGCTCTATCGACTAATCCATTGGTCAGCAAAAACGCATCGACTATTCGATTAGTCAGCATACTTAACATCCTTAGTTCACAGATGATCACATTTTCTGCTTATTTTCTAACGAGCTAGACTGAATCCAGTGACATAAAATTAAAAGGTTGTGCAGGTCAGTACATCGGAGCTACCCATTCCTCTGTCTTTAAGTATATTTTTAAAAGCTTTTCCTCATTTTCTCTTGAACGGAATCTTTCAATGCTCTGTCTTAGCCAGCCAGACCATACAGAAGCCCCTGAATTGAAAGTAGACTCTTTGACCTTTTAATCTTAGGCCAGGGAATGAGGCATGCCATGAAGTAATACACTCTGCCCCTGGGCAGTACTCTAAGTAAGTTACTTGGACAGCATCCCTTACCAGCTGATTCCCAGAGTGGAATCTGCATAAGCTCTTGCAAGAAGATGTTCATTAGTATTCCTAGCCAGAGGCAACATGCTACAACTCAGCAAGAGGACGGGTCAGTGGAAGGGGAGGGGGGGAAAAAAGCAAAGAATTGAAGGCCTCATAGAACAAGTCAATACCCCAGGACAAATGGACTCTTTGTTAATGGAAGAAGAACAGGCCATTCTCCACTTGGAAGAACTGTTAAGCTAGAATGAAGACAAGGAGATATTCTCTGTTCTATTTTTATCAATAGCCCAAGAGTATCAGACTAGGATGGCCCTTTCCCCTTGGAAATGAGCACAATTTAATGGTGTCAAACAAAGGGCGCAGGGAATTCCAAGGAAGATCAACCCTCCTGATGCAGATGATGTAATGGTAAAAACTCTCCATTCAGTTCTAAACATTGCAGAGATATATTCTTTTTCTAATCTATGCTCTTTTCCTCTGTCCTTCCCCCTTCTCAAATCCCCTGGACCATCCTCCCTTTTGGCAATGGAAATTTCCGTCCTCTTCACAGCAAGTGAAAGGGTTTTTTTTTAACACTATGATCTTCACGAAGACTACAGTGATGCATATGCTTTTGTCTGAGAGCATGCATCATCTGCCTTTCCCCTCTGCAACTTCTCGTAAAAGAGAAAAAAAAAAAGATAGAGAGGGAGGTGGTTATGTTATAGTTATTCATTTTTCTTTTGATCTAAATGATATATCACTTTTCCTATTAGGATTTAATTTGCTTTAGCATGAAGGGATCAGCCAGTGAGTTCTGTTTTAATTAGACAGGTACTAAACAGTTTGATAGTAATTTGAATACTGACAAGCTGGAGTGTTCACTGGTCCATGAACAAAAATGATATTACAGTATTCAACCTCCTTGAAGAGGAAAAAAAGCCTTTAAATATTTTACATACAGAAAAAAAACAGAAAGGAGTGATGATGAATGGCCAGATGAAATGTGGGCACCATTACACAGAGGTTAAACCTGGTGACATTAAATCTTGTAACCACCAGTTTGTATTGACAGCTATCCACTAGCTGACTTGCAATAGCTGCTGAATTTAGAAGGGGTGAAGTTAAAATTCAAGAAGAGGCTGTGGTTTTAGTAATGTCCAGGCAGTATCCACTCCATATTCATGACCAGGACTTTGGAACAACTAATACAGACACAAAATCCCAAGAGGAATCTACTAGTGTCCTAAAATCCTGTGTGTGGTGAAACTGGAAACTATGGGAGTGCTTGGTTAAGTTTGATGGAACTAATCCAGCCATGCTATTGGTTCCTTAGCCCAACACTCAGTCTTAATATATTCATTCAAGACTTCCATATTAGTTTTCTCTTCCTCGTTCATTCTAATTTTTACTCTTGACCTCAAATATCAGAAAGTGGTTTCCCTACCAGACTTCTTTGCTCTACCTAGTGTTTGTGCCAACTGAGCATTTTTTCAGTTTCTTCAAAATTGCTACTTAAGAATTTTTGCAGGATCAAGTGGAAGTTATCATTTTTCTCTGCTTCCCTGTACCCGTCTGTTCCAGGCAGCTCATCCGCTTGCATCTTGCAGTGCTCACCCTGCCTGGGAAATGCCTCACCATTGTGGAATGTGTTCCCAGTGGAGGTCATGTTCAGAGGATCCCACCCGCGGGCCGCATGTTGAGCCCCACGTAAACCCAAATCGCGCTGCAGGCCCATGGACTGTGTGTTGAATAGCCCTGGTCTAGACCATCCCTGATAGACATCTATCTAACCTGCTCTTAAATATCTCCAGAGATGGAGATTCCACAACCTCCCTAAGCAATTTATTCCAGTGTTTAACCACCCTGTCAGTTAGTTTCTAATGTCCAACTTAAACCTCCCTTGCTGCAGTTTAAGCCCTTGCTTCTTGACCTATCATCAGAGACTAAGGAGAATATTGAGAGGCTGTGTTGTCTAGTGATTACAGTGAGAAACAGAACTCAGTATTGAATTCTGTTCCTAGCTCTATACTTCACTCACAGTGTGACCGTGGTCATTTAACCTCCATGTTTCAGGTTAGACATATATAAATCAGACGAATAATCCTTATTGCACAGAGGTATCATGAAGCTTATTTAATTTCAACTTGTAAAGTGTTGGGAAGTCCCTAGATAAAGAGCACTACAAACACAAATTATTGGTGACTAAAGGCATCTTTCCCTCTGTCCCCCGCTCCTATTCCATAAAATGTGCAAGATTTTCATTTCCAATCACCCCAGCCTTCTGGCCTAAGCAGAACTATAATATATTCTTGAATCCAACGGGGAAAGATATAGTCACATAAGAAAAAATAAATAGGCTACTACAGATTCAGTTCCCCATTGCTTCATGCAGTTTGGTAACTTCATCCAAATAGAAATTACAGGGGGGCATGCTGTTGCTGCTACATCTCCTTCTGCTGTTATGACTAGAGACACTGGAGTTCTGTAGAAAAAACACAACTCCTAAAAAACAACAGGGTTTCATGCTGGTTGTTATAATAAGAGTATGACACATGGGCACGCTGGTAAGAGAGACTTTTATTTATTTCCTGGCTTTAGTAATTTGACATGGATCAGGGTTATACAATAATACACATGGTAAGGCCAGTTTCCACCAACACGACTGCCCCTAACAGTGGGACCGACAGCCAAAGCAGGCAAGGTGGGAGGCGGTTCCATGCCCCTGGAAGGGGTGGAGCCTCTGGCAGAAGGGAAGGGCTGAGAGCATTCAACCCTTAGCACTGCCCAGAGCGTGGCACTGAGCTCCCACTCCAGCCCTCAAAGCCATGGGGAACACCCAGCATGGCACTCCGGCAGCCATTCAAAGGGGCCCAGGACTCCAGCCGCTGCCCCTGCTGCTGAGAGCTCCGGGCCCCTTTGACCCATCAGGCCCCAGAGAAATTGCCCCCTTTCCGTTCCTACCCCCCATATTTGGCCCTGGGCCCTAAGTAGAAAATTGTTCTTATCTAGCAAGGACACTTAACTACATGCTTAATCCTGCTGAAGTTAAGGAAATACAGTGGCTTACAGGCGAAATCCTTGGTGAACTTAAGCACAAAAAGGAAGCTTACAAAAATTGGAAACTTGGACAAATGACCAGGGAGGAGTTTAAATGTATAGCTCGAGAATGCCGGGGGGTTATCAGGAAGGCGAAAGCGCAAATGGAATTGCAACTGGCAAAGGATGTGAAGGATAACAAGAAAGGTTTCTACAGGCATGTTAACAAGAAGAAGGTGATCAGAGAGGGTGCGAGGCCCCTAATGGATGAAGGAGGTAACCTAGTGACAGATGATGTGGAGAAAGCTGAAGTACTCAATGCATTCTTTGCCTCTGTATTCACGGACAAGGTCGGCTCCTGGACTTCTGCGCTAAGTGATGCAAGATGGGATGAAGATGGACAGCCCGTGGTGGGTAAAGAACAAGTTAGGAACTATTTAGAAAAGCTAAACGTACACAAATCCATGGGCCTAGATTTAATGCATCCGAGGGTACTGAGGGATTTGGCAAATGTCATTGCGGAGCCTTTGGCTGCTATCTTTGAAAAGTCGTGGAGATCGGGAGAAATCCCGGATGATTGGAAAAAGGCAAATGTAGTGCCCATCTTCAAAAAAGGGAAGAAGAACAATCCGGGGAACTATAGGCCGGTCAGTCTTACCTCGGTTCCTGGAAAAATCATGGAAGGGATCCTTAAGGAATCCATATTGAGGCACTTGGATGAGAGGAAAGTGATTAGGAATAGTCAGCATGGATTCACAAAGGGCAAGTCATGCCTGACCAATCTGATTAGCTTCTATGAGGAGGTAACTTGGCTCGGTGGACATGGGAAAGTCAGTGGATGTGATATACCTTGACTTTAGCAAGGCTTTTGATACGGTCTCCCACAATATTCTTGCCAGCAAGTTAAGGGAATGTGGATTGGATAAATGGACGGTAAGATGGATAGAAAGATGGCTAGAAGGCCGGGACCAGCGGGTAGTGATCAACGGCTCGATGTCAGGAAGGCAGTCTGTTTCTAGCGGAGTGCTCCAAGGTTCGGTTCTAGGACCAGTTTTGTTCTATATCTTTATTAATGACCTGGATGAGGGGATGGACTGCACCCTCAGCAAGTTTGCGGATGACACTAAGCTAGGGGGAGAGGTAGATATGCTTGAGGGCAGAGATAGGGTCCAGAGTGACTTAGACAAATTGGAGGATTGGGCCACAAGAAGTCTGATGAGGTTCAACAAGGACAAGTGTAGAGTCCTGTGCTTGGGACGGAAGAATCCCGAGCATAGTTACAAGCTGGGGACCAACCAGTTAAGTAGTAGTTCTGCAGAAAAGGACCTGGGGGTTACAGTGGATGAGAAGCTGGATACGAGTCAACAGTGTGCCCTTGTAGCCAAGAAGGCTAATGGCATATTAGGTTGCATTAAGAGGAGTATTGCCTGCAGATCCAGAGATGTCAACCAAAATGATTAGGGGGCTGGAGCATATGACTTATAAGGAGAGGCTGAGGGACTTGGGTCTGTTTAGTCTGCAGAAGCGAAGAGTGAGGGGAGATTTGATAGCAGCCTTCAACTTCCTGAAGGGAGATTCCAAAGAGGATGGAGAAAGGCTGTTCTCAGTAGTGACAGATGGCAGAACAAGGAGCAATGGTCTCAAGTTGTGGTGGGAGAGGTCCAGGTTGGATATTAGGAAAAAGTATTTCACTAGGAGGGTGGTGAAGTACTGGAATGGGTTACCTAGGGAAGTAGTGGAGTCTCCATCCCTAGAGGTGTTTAAGTCTCGGCTTGACAAAGCCCTGTACGGGTTGATTTAGTTGGAATTGGTCCTGCCTAGAGCAGGGGGCTGGACTTGATGACCTTCTGAGGTCTCTTCCAGTTCTATGGTTCTATGATTCTAGTAGTGTAACCACCACCGGGTGGATTTGAGCCTGGAATCTCTGGGGCTTAGTGTAGGAGCCTCTACTACTTGAGCTAAAAGCCAGCTGGCTCTCAAATTAGGCTGTAGAGCTCCCTTGTTTTATCTCTGGTTGTAAGTGGTCTAAATGCCACTATACAGGACAGTGAACCATACTAGGTGTGTGGGTTACATTAGCAGCGAGGATCATGGGGCAGCACTCAAGTTTGCATTTTCGCCATTATAGTTTATTAATTTTGGACAGCACTCTTCCTTACCCCCATCTCTGCCCTGCTGGGCCTTCCCTTCAAATCTCACACCTTTCTCCAATCTCCTCCTTATTGCCTACATGAACATTCCTGAGAGATCAGTAAACGCGGAAAGATCACAGCCAGTCATGTCCTCAGTTCCCTGCTTCTTCCAGCTTGTCCTCACAGAAACCCTTCTGACACTAAAACAGGACTATGTAGCACTTAGTCAGTATGGTCCCTCTCCTGCAGAAACCTCCCATTTTTTCTGTCCATTCCTTCCCTCTGAATTGCACTAAAAAAGCCCACGATGGAGGTACCAGGGATTTTCTTTCCTGATCCTGCTGCTTCTAGTCCCATGTGACTATTTTCTCTTCTTCCCCTCCATCTAAGTATCATCCATGATCATCTGATTTCTTCCCATTCACCTTAATCTTATATTATGACATCTGGTTCTCCTTTCTACCTTCAATCTAATTTCCATGTTGATATCTGCTCAGTTGCTCACTTCTTTCCACTTCAACCTGTTTGGTTTGTTTGTTTGCTTTGTTTGTTTGAAGGAGCTTCTAAAAAGTTTGAAATCTAGAAGCCTCTGTTAATTGGCTGAGCCTCAGTCAGGGGGAGGGGCTACCAGAGCTATATAAGCCTGTGACTCAGCGATCAGGGAGAGCGCGACAGGAACAGCTAACAGGAGAATTTGGAGAGGGAGTTTAGAAGGCACTAGTGACTTCTGACCTTCTTTAAAACATAACTCTTAGAATAATCTATATTCCAGAGGTTTAAAAAGAATCCTAGTTTATACTTAAACTTATTCATTAGAAAAATGGAGACAGAAGCCCAGCAGCAGAGTGGGGGCTATCCTGTTTATAGTGTCAAATGTAACATGTATGATTACCTGCCCTGTGGGCGGGTGGCATGTGTGTGCACCCGTTGCAAGGAGCTCCTGATCCTCAGAGACCGAGTTCGGGCTTTGGAGGACAGGGTGGCTGAACTGGAGGAGCTAAGGGAGGTAGAGAGCTATGTTGATGAGACTTTCCGGGACACTGTAGTACTGTCCCACCTCCAGTCTGAGAGCCCCAGTGCTCTTAAGGAGGATGAAAGTCTCAAGGGAACAGAGCATTCAATGGGAGCAGAGGGAAACCATCCCGTAGTTGGGACCCTCCTCCCAGAGGATGTTGCGGTATCCTCTAGCACTGAGGATACCTCTGAGGGGGGGGAATGCCAGTTAGGAAGAAGCAGGTGTTAATAGTGGGTGATTTGATCGTTAGAAACATAGATAGTTGGGTTTGTGATGACCGGGAGAACCGTATGGTCACTTGCCTGCCTGGTGCGAAGGTTGCGGATCTCTCAAGACATCTAGACAGACTTATGTGTAGTGCTGGGGAGGAGCCGGTGGTCGTGGTACATGTAGGTACCAATGACATAGGGAAGGGTAGGAGAGATGTCTTGGAGGCCAAATTTAGGCTGCTAGGAAAGAGACTGAAATCCAGGACCTCTATAGTGGCATTCTTGGAAATGCTTCTAGTTCCACGCGCAGGGCCGGGTAGGCAGGCGGAGCTTCAGAGTCTCAATGTGTGGATGAGACGATGGTGTAGGGAAGAGGGGTTTAGATTTATTAGGAACTGGGGACACTTTTGGGAGAGGGGGAGCCTATACAGGAAGGATGGGCTCCATCTATACCAGGGTGGAACCAGACTGCTGGCACTAAACATTAAAAAGGCCTTAGAGCAGTTTTTTTAACTAAGAGACGGGGGAAAGCCGATTGGTGCGGAGATGCACGTAAATTGGAGGGAGACTTCTCTTAGAGGACAATCCATTGATAGAGATTCTCTAAGCTGTAGTCAGAAAGAGAGGAGGGGAGAGGACAAACCATGGGCCAGAGCAGACAAACAACCGCATACAAAGGAATCCAATGCATCAGGGAAGGGCAGACAAATAAGCAGTGGCAAATTTTTAAAGTGCTTGTACACAAATGCTAGGGGTCTGACTAATAAGATGGGTGAACTCGTATTAAATGAGGAGATTGACATAATAGGCATCACCAAAACCTGTTGGAATGGGGAAAATCTGTGGGACACAATCATACCGGGATATAAAATATATAGAAAGGATAGAGCAGGCTGGCTGGGTGGCGGAGTGGCACTGTATGTGAAAGATAATGTAGAATCAAATGAAATAAAAATATTAAGTGAATCAACATGTTCAATAGAATCCCTATGGATAGTAATTCCATGCTCCAATAATAAGAAATTAGCAGTAGGGATATATTACCGACCACCTGACCAGGACAGCGATACTGACATTGAAATGCTAAGGGAGATTAGAGAGGCTACCAAAATAAAGAACTCTGTAATAATGGGGGATTTGAATTACCCCCATATTGACTGGATCCATGTCACCTCAGGAAGAGAAGCGGAGATAAAATTTCTCAATGGCTTAAATGACTGCTTCTTGGAGCAGCTGGTGCAGGAACCCACAAGGGGAGAGGCAATTCTCGATTTAGTCCTGAGTGGAGTGCAGGATCAGGTCCAGGAAATAACCGTTACAGGACCGCTTGGGAATAGTGACCATAATATAATAACATTCAACATTCCTGTGGTGGGAAGAACACCTCAGCAGTCCAGCACCCTGGCATTTAATTTCAAAAAGGGGAATTACACAAAAATGAAGAGGTTTGTTAAACAGAAATTAAAAGGCACAGTGACTAGAGCCAAATCCCTGAAAGCTGCATGTAAACTTTTTAAAGACACCATAATAGAGGCCCAACTTAAATGTATACCCCAAATTAAAAAGCATAGCAAGAGACCTAAAAAAGAGTCACCGTGGCTTAACCACCATGTAAAAGAAGCAGTGAGGGACAAAAAGGTATCTTTTAAGAAGTGGAAGTCCAATCCTAGTGACATAAATAGAAAAGAACATAAACACTGTCAAATCAAGTGTAAAAATGTAGTAAGAAAAGCAAAAAAAGATTCTGAGGAACAGCTAGCCAAAAACTCAAAAAGAAATAACAAAATGTTTTTTAAGTACATTAGAAGCAGGAAGCCTGCTAAAATCCTGTGGGTCCCCTAGATGATCAAGCAATCAAGGACGATAAAGCCATTTCAGAGAAACTAAATGATTTCTTTGCTTCAGTCTTCACGGCTGAGGACGTTGGGGAGATTCCTGAATCTTCACTGTCCTTTGTGGATGATGAATCTGAGGAACTGTCCCAGATTGAAGTGTCATTAGAGGAGGTTTTGGAATAGAAAAACTTAATGTTAACAAATCTCCGGGACCGGATGCATTCATCCAAGGGTTCTAAGGGTATGTCTACACTACCCCACTAGTTTGAACTAGTGGGGTAATGTAGGCATACCGCAATTGCAAATGAAGCCCAGGATTTGAATTTCCCGGGCTTCATTTGGATAAGCGGGGCGCCGCCATTTTTAAATCCCCGCTTGTTCGAACCCCGTGCTGCGCGGCTACACGCGGCACGAACTAGGTAGTTCGAACTAGGCTTCCTAGTTCGAACTACCGTTACTCCTCCTCATGGAATGGGAGCTAAAAGAGCTAAAATGGGAAATTGCTGAACTATTAGCTGTGGTTTGTAACCTATCCTTTAAGTCGGCTTCCGTACCTAATGACTGGAAGGTAGCCAACGTGACACCAATATTTAAAAAGGGCTGTAGAGTCGATCCTGGCAATTACAGACCGGTAAATCTAACTTCAGTATCGGGCAAATTAGTCGAAACAATAGTAAAGAATAAAATTGTGAAGCATGTAGAAGAACATAATTTGTTGGACAAAAGTCAACATGGTTTCTGTAAAGGGAAATCCTGTCTTACTAAACTGTTAGAGTTCTTTGAAGGGGTTAAGAAACATGCGGACAAGGGGGATCCAGTAGATATAGTATACTTAGATTTTCAGAAAGCCTTTGACAAGGTCCCTCACCAAAGGCTCTTGTGTAAATTACATGGCCATGGGATAAGAGGAAAGGTCCTTTCTTGGATTGAGAACTGGTTAAAAGACAGGAAACAAAGGGTAGGAATAAATGGTAAATTTTCAGAGTGGAGAGGGGTAACTAGTGGTGTCCCCCAAGGGTCAGTCCTGGGACCAATCCTTTTCAACTTATTCATAAATGATCTGGAGAAAGGGGTAAGCAGTGCGGTAGTAAAGTTTGCAGATGATACCAAACTGTTTAGGATAGTCAAGACAGAAGCAGACTGTGAGGGAGTCCAAAAAGATCTCACCAAACTGAGTGATTGGGCAACAAAATGGCAAATGAAATTTAATGTGGGTAAGTGTAAAGTAATGCACATCGGGAAAAATAACCCCAACTATACGTACAATATGATGGGGGCTAATTTGACTATGACAAATCAGGAAAGAGATCTTGGAGTTATCATGGACAGTTCTCTGAAAACTTCCACACAGTGTGCAGCGGCGGTCAAAAAGGCAAATAGGATGCTAGGAATTATTAGGAAAGGGATAGAAAATAAGACACAGAATATCTTACTGCCCCTATATAAAACTATGGTACGCCCTCATCTTGAATACTGTGTACAGATGTGGTCTCCTCACCTCAAAAAAGATATTTTGGCCTTCGAAAGGGTTCAGAAAAGGGCAACTAAAATGATTAGGGGTTAGGAGCGGGTCCTATATGAGGAGAGGTTAAAGCGACTGGGACTTTTCAGTTTAGAAAAGAGGAGACTGAGGGGGGATATGATAGAGGTTTATAAAATCATGAGTGGTGTGGAGAGGGCCGATATAGAAAAGCTATTTATTAGTTCCCTAAATAGAAGAACTAGAAGACACCAAATTAAATTAATGGGTAGCAGGTTTAAAACTAATAAAAGGAAGTTCTTCTTCACACAGCGTGTAGTCAACCTGTGCAACTCCTTGCCAGAGGAGGCTGTGAAGGCTAGGACTATAATAGAGTTTAAAGAGAAGCTGGATAAATTCATGGAGGTTAGGTCCATAAAAGGCTATTAGCCAGGGGATAAAATGGTGTCCTTGGCCTCTGTCTGTCAGAGGCTGGAGAGGGATGGCAGGAGACAAATCGCTTGATCATTGTCTTCGGTCCACCCTCTCTGGGGCACCTGGTGCTGGCCACTGTTGGTAGACAGGATACTGGGCTAGATGGACCTTTGGTCTGACCCAGTACGGCCGTTCTTATGTTCTAACCTCATGTCCTTTCTGACCTTGAGTGTTAGATTAGCTGTCCCCTCATCAAAAACAGGTCAGCGCTAAGAGCCCACAGCAGCGGGGTCAGCTGCCATGACACCATCAGCGTCTGAGACCCCGCAGTGGCAGGGTTGGCTGCTGGGAGTCTCAGTTCCCAGGAGTCTGCAGTAATAGTGCGGGCTGCCGGGAGCCCATGGTGGCTGGGACCAGCTCTGAGATCCTGTGGTGTCAAGGATGGCGGCCAAGTGCCCGGGGTATGGGTCCAGCTGCTAGGTAGCCTCTGGTTGCCAGGAGCTTGTGACTGCATGACCAGATATCAGGAGCCCATAGCAGCTGAGAGCCCGCGGCAGTGGGGCCAGCTGCTGGAACCCCAGGAGAGGGCAGACCCTGTGTAGAAGGGCGGCACCCAAGACCCCAGGACTGGGGAGACTCCTCCAACATCCTTCCCTCCCTACATCCCGGTTAAAACGTTAACCATGCAATTGATAGAATTTTGATTGGTTACACAGTTAATGTTTTTGTATACTTTACACATCCCTATTGGAAACCTATCCTGGCAGGCAGAGTTCTGCTGTAAGCCTGCCTGTGAACCAGCTAAAGTTTGCTGAGCCGAACTCAGTTTCATAAATTCAGAATTGTCAGCGTTGCCAAACCAGCTTTTGCAGATAGAACTGTTGTGTGGGCCATCTCTAGAAAGGGCTTCAATTATATTTTATGTTGACTAAATACCGAGTAGCAGAATGAGTGGAGGAACTAAATATTAGGAGAGACACACAAATTACTTAGGCTCCAAATAAACTTAGAAGGAGGGATGATGTCATGTAGTAACTGTACAATTATAACAAAGGAATAATATTGTTTGTCTTGGATTTTTAAAGACCTATTGAGTGAAATCCTAGCTCCATTCAAATCAGCACAGCTTCAGCTGGTTTGAATGGGAACCAGGATTATTAAGAACATCAGAATGGCCATACTGAATCAGACCAAAAGTGCATTTAGTCCAGTATTCTGTCTTCCAACACAGAGGCCAATGCCCAGAGGGAACGAATAGAACAGGTGATCACCGCATGATCCATCTTCTGTCACCCATTTCCAGATTCTGGCAAACAGAGTCTAGGGACACCATTCCTGCCCATTGCACTTCTCTGCCCACCCATGATGTCACTACAGACTTAAGATTGTCATGGGTGACTTAAGTGTGGATTTCTGTAGCTCTGTATGTTTAGATTTCTTCTACATTTAACCTGAATTCTGAATTCCTTGGTTTTATAGTACTTGTTTGGGGGATAATTACAACACTGTTATGTGTTTTACCCTAAATCACTGATACATACTCTCAATCCCAACTCCATAAGAACATAATTTTTTCATCTGCAAATAGTTATAAGAACAACAATGACTAGGGGCTTAAATTCAGTTCTAAGACTTGAACTCACAGCTTTCCATAAATCCTTCCTCTGTAGGGTAACAAGTACCCATGAGTCCCATGGAATTAAGTCTTGTTTAATTGACCATGTTATGACCTACTCTCTTGTGACTTGCAATGTTATTTTCTCATATAATGTCTCTGAGAAACATGTGAGGGGTATCTGTGGTGATAGATCAGCTCACACTTGACTGTGTGAAAAATTGTACACAACAGCCTAGTGTACTTGCGTTGAGTGAGTTATTTACTGCCCTTAAGAAGAAATTAAGGAACAAAACAAACAGACAACAACTCCTTTTGTTACTGTTCTTCTTTTCAAGTCTCAGATGTATCATAAGACTCTTCAAATTAAAAACGGGAACAATAAAAGCAGGCCAATGCCAGCAATCCAGTCATATGCTTGTTGCATTTACATAAGCAGATCATGTGTTATCTCCTGCAGTTAGATAGGCTTGAGATTTGTAAGTTCTTCAGATCTTCCTGGGATACTCAATTTGTGGCTGGTACAACTTTTGTGCCTCAAGTGTTTTGACCATTACCAGGATACATGTTGGTATTGTTTGCTACCTCCCAAGGCATTTTTCTATGGCCATTTTAATTTTCCATTCTACTTAATTTTGAATGCAGATTAATCTGGATGAAGATCAATCAATGGGGTAAATTCTACTCCTGTGTTTACACCAGTTTAACTCCATTGACTTTAGGGAAGCAGAAGGAAGTAGAAAAGGACTCAAGCAGTTTCTCCAATGCATCCAATATCAAAAGAGACATCTGTTAGTCTATGTGCCACCGGACTCCTTGTCGCTTTTGGAGATCCAGACTAACACGGCTACCCCTCTGATTCTGAAAATGACCCTTTTGATATTAAGTTAGTGGGCTCACTAATATTAAACTTTATAAGAAAGTGACATTGTTGAACATTTTGATGCAGTCTGGCAGGTCTGTCTTGACTTCTGGAATCAAAGCACTTAAAACACATTTCCTAAATTAAGGGCCTAATCCTGAAAGCAACTATTATTGGATGAAATGGTTACTTGCATGAGTAGTTCCACTAAGTCAATAAGCCCATGTCTACACTGCTATTGAAGGTATGATCTGAAGCAAGTGTGGGTGCCCCAGGGTTAGCTCTAATCTATTTAGCTTGATAAAAATATCCATGAAGATGCAGCACCACTGGTTTCAGTGCACGGTAGAGCCACCAGTAGATACCCAGGGGGACCAACTAAGCTTATATAGCCAATGCTGACGTCTGTCCACAGCCACATTTTCACTGCTATTTTTAGTGAGCTAGCTAGGTTAAACTAGCACGCATATGCCTAGCTGACCTGCAAATCACACCTTCAGCTGCAGTGTAGATGTATCCAGGGTGGTGTATACTAAGCCAGTAGTAAGTGCTTACCAGCTTAAGGCTTAAAAGGAAACACACCAACGTATATCAATCTTGTATCAATGACTGTGTTAGATTGGAATGCATTGGATTTCTTCCCTACCCATGAAAAACATCTCTGTGTATGTCAAGACATTTTTCTTTCATGGATACAGTCAGCCCTTGACTTAATGTTCTGGAAATATCCCTCCTGAATTCCTGACTATGCCTTATTGTATCCATGCTCCTCAAACTGAAGAAGCTTTACATAAATGGGTCTGTTTTCACACCCTCTCTTTCAGCGAGAAAGCAAATACCAAGGTGATTTTTGTGGGTCAAAATCCCATTTTGTGGTGTGGTGTGGTGTGAGGAAGAAGGCATTTTGGAATAATCCCATCAGTGATAGCTCAGATTAAACTCTGAATTTATACCAACCTCCAATGACATCTTAGATAAATCATTCAGTTAGGGGCTCCTAATTTTATTAACATGTGTACATGTATACACACACACTCATGCAAGTGGTGGGGGAAGCCACAGTCTGCAGTCAGCTGTAGCATCCCACTTTTCCCCCTCTCCCCCTAGACTTGGATAATTTTTTTCTTTAAAAACACACTGAAATTTTTTGTTTTATTTTAAACAGATGGGCAGCAGCGCCGCCTTTCCTTAGCCCTTTGTGTACGTACCACAAGAGCAGTTGCCACCTCCGCTGGTGCAGAGACCTCCTCCCCTTGGACTGACAGCCTGTCTCAGTGTTAAAAAACAGTTCAAGGTAGCACTTGAGACCAAACGTGCCATTTTCCTTGTCAAAATGAAAGCTGTAAATTTGAAGCCTAATGCTTAATGTATCCAGATATTGAACACAGGGACTTTTATCCCCAGCTTAATGGTCTGTCTAAAATAATCAAAAAAGATTGCTTAAAAATTCTAGGTCCTCAGAGGTCCTATAAAAATTGTGTGGAACACTGGTTTGGGGGTATTTGGATGGGGGTTTGAAGCAAAAAAAGAAATAATGCCCTGGAAAATATTTGTGGAGAAAGAATAGAATCTCTTATCTTGAACCCATGGGAGCTGCATGTAAATCTGTCTAAATTCAGGAGACCAGATCCTCAGCTGATGTAAATCACCACAAGTTCACTGAGTGTAGTGAAGATTTGATGCTATACCCCAGGAGGGTATCTTTCTTGGGGGCAGGAGGGGGCGGTTCTTTTATAACGCTGGTCACAGTGGTGTGAGAAACTATTGCCTCATCATCCTTTAAGGTACCACTGTTTGCTTTGGGATTTTTGTTGATTTATTAATTTGGGTTAGATGTCTGTCTAAGGATTTGTCGGGTCTGTTAGCTTAGTTTTATGATTTTTTCATTAAGGAAAACGTCTGTAATTTATGGATAAGATTGTCAAAAATGCTTACAAAAATCTTATACTGTTTTTTCCCCCGTGGTGAGAGCCTGAGGTACAGTAGAAATGATTGGTAGAGCTTTCACAAGGGATTTTAACAAACTTTCTCCCTTCTCTCAAGCAACGGTCCCCTACTTCCCACATAATAGCTTCCAAGTACATTATTTCAATGGGCTAGATTCAATAATACTGGAGCAGGGATTGCATCTTGTGCCAATGAGCCCTCTTGTGCTCAAGGTAAGCTCCACCTCAAAGAAGGGCAAGCAGCATTACCGGTATCTGCCCTCAGAAAACGTAGGCTTTTATACATAGTTACTATTACTCACAAACTGAAAATCTGGATCTGTGTAAATGGACAAATATTGGTCACTTATTCTACCCTGCCACAAAAAACAAACAAACAAACAAAAAACAAACACCACCCTTTCCTTATCTAATTTAGTTTAGCATAACTTAAATACTTGTGCATTTTGGACATGTATGTCTAAAAGCTTTTGAAGTGTGCTGTCATTCACTTATACCCGTGAACCCCATTGTAATGCATGCATTCAAATGTCTGTCTGTAGCCTGTAATAAAAGGAACTATTAAAAAAATAAGCGTGCATGGATTATAGACTTCATTTTGAAATGTTGGTAAATACAGTGTTTATATCTCCAGCCATAAGCTGCTATCTGGAATCATCTTTAGGAAAATTTCCTACTTTATTATTTGGTTCTTTGTTGTTATTTCCCCCCTTTTTGGTTAGTTTCTCTTCTAAAACTACAAAAGCAAAAACAAGTACACAGGGAAAAATCTTTTTTCCTCCATTAGTCAAACTACAATAAATTATCAGCCAAAATACATTCATATTTAAACTTGCTGTTGTCTGTCCATAAACAGTCCTTCTAGGGAGCAGTCATTCCAGAAGAGAGATATTTTGGAACCTTGTGAACTTCCAATATCAAGATGACAGTAAGATCAGGTAAGAATGGAGCAGCAATCTTATTTATCCAGGCTTTTGACACCTGGATCGAAATCTTAACATTACTTTAAAAAGTAGCACTAAGCAAACTTCAGGGCCTCACATGATATAAGCATCTCAACGTGTGGACGCTTATCTGAAGCTTAGCTAATGAAACATTCTCAGGGTCTTGACCCCATCTGCTGTAAATCAGAAAAACTTCTTCCAAGTCTGAGCTACACCAGTTTGTATCAGTTGATCTGTCCCTGAGTCTGCAAAACCTTACAAAGCTTCCTTGCAAGATTTCTGGCACCCCCACTTTCAATCCTGGCTAAGAATATCACAAAAGGAACTTTTGTGTAATATTTCAGCCTTTATATTCCATCCAGGAACTCAGAACCATGATGATGTGCCAAAATGGACACACTTACCTGGCTATTTTAGAAGCTTTAAAAGGGTTTGGTTATAGATTAGGTCTAGATCTGAGCACAGGTTCGAGAACCATTGTTTTTTCCAAAACCCCAGTCTAGTTATTCCTACACAAAGGCAGTTCAGTTTGGTTTGATATTGGATGTTTCGGTAACAGATAAAAGTGTTTTTTCCATAGCCTTCCCTCCACAAGTAAAACTGTCTCAAACATAAATCCTAGCTTAAAATCAGATGCAAATAGTACATCCATTATGTAAGCTGTCATTTAAACTCGATAGTTTGTAGATGACATTTTAAAAGGACAATAACTATACAATAACTGTCTGTCTGGACTGTACTTTTTAAAGCCAACTTTCATACACCAGGAAACAAAACAAGTGCAAGACGGTTTAATGTACCTCAGCAAGTCCTACAATAATTCTAATCAGTTGTCAGTTAAGAAGTGTCTTGTAAAGAACTGTGTGGAATTGCTACTGTCTATTACCTGTGTCTATTCCTTTCGGTTCAGTTGAGCATTTAAAAAAAACGATAATAAATGCATTCAATAATTGTTTGAATTGATGCTGTGCATTCTGTCATAAATGGTTTATGGATAACCATCAATTCGTTCTGCTCATCACTCTAACAAGTTCAATGTACTACTCAGAGCAAAGGACGACTATTTATTTAACAGCTCTTGGCAGGAAAATTTGTTGCGTGCCACAACTTTACAAAGAACATTAAAATCAATGACAATTTATAAACCAAAGGCTAGGAATTATGCTTTAGATTCCCATAATTCATCAGAATAAAGCTGTCAGATACCTTTTATTATAAATTAATAGCATGTTGTCTAAAAGCTGTTGGTGGCAATGTTTTGTCAGTTTAGCAGTGACATCTAGTGGACATGTGTATTTATTAACTAGTGGTTTTATTTTACTTCCTAGAGAGAAACTCACTACTGTATCAGCATTCAGTGGCATGGAAAAATGTGTGCAGAACAATGTGTTTGATCATGCAATCATTAACATCTTTTAATGTTATTTAGGTATTTTAATTATAAAGAAATCATACTGATCCTAAATAGTGTATTTCTATTAATTTATAGTTTATATATAGGTTACTGGCAATGAGATCATTTTTTATCTACCTTGCTTGCCTTTCAAACGTGATTTTCTTTTTGTAATTTTTACTCTTCTACTCAAACTTCATTGTAATTTTTACTCTTCTACTCAAAATCATTACGAGATTTCAGAATGACCACTCACACACTCTTTATGATTCCCAATTAAGTGGTGGAAATACATGGGATTTGATCAGATAAATTGTTTTTAAAACTCCATTGCTTTTATAACCCAAGAATTAAGTATTTCAGATTTTATTTTGTATTTGGTAAGAAATCTTTAATCTTTAACAAATCTTGAAAAAAGTGACCTCTTGAATTTTGTCTTTCAAATATTAATTTAAATTAAATACAGAGAAATAAAAGACGACTGGGTGAAATGATGCAGTAGGAAGAATCTAATTTCTCTCACATCCCACAGAGCAGTTACTTTTGTTCTGATGTAAATAAAGTAAAGGAGCAGTCTTCAATACTATACTGTTTTTCACATTTAGTTTTGTCTCCATTTCCTGCAACTGCGGAATAATACATATCTAAACTATATCTGTTTCCAACAGCTTTGTTGGCTTACAATGGTCCTGATGATAAAAAGAAAACATGAAAAGATAATTTGTGAAAATATTCTTTCTACTGTATAATGTCAGAGGATATGGAGCTGATAAGCTTCTAACATAAGGGTGAATAGATGCAGCTGCATTTACAATGATAATCTTTACACGCGCTTATTTTTTAACATACTTGGATTGTATTATATTCTTAAATAGAAAATACCATGTTTATTTCTACATTGAATAAATGATAGCTATCACTGCAATTTCCAAACCATAGTCAACCCAGGAGCACATACTACTGGCAACTGGTAACCTAGGGTATGTCTACAAAGCAGGGCTAAACTCAAAAGAAACCATGCAACTTGAGCTATGCTAATTGCATAGATGAAGTCAAAATAGCTTATTTCCAATTTGGGAATGTCTACACAGCACTTTCAAAATAGAGCACTCTTCCTCCAACTTCCCTTACTCCTCGTACAATCAGGGTTACAGGAGTCGGAGTAAGAAGTCCACCAGCTCAACATTATTTCTACATTATGTCAAACTAACTGCTTGTGTGTAGACGCGGACTAAGTTATTTCCGAATAACGTGAGTTATTCCAAAATAACGCTGCTGTGTTGACATAGCCCTAGTGACATGTTTGCCTCCATTATTCTAGCTGCTATTTTCTATTAGAAGCAGCTAATCAAGTACATCTTCCTAATTGTGCATCTAAGCAGTAGCTGTAGTGTCCACAAGGATGTTCTGTGAATGTGAGGTGAGGTATTCAGGAGACCTTCTCTGTATAAGATGTGGGCCACAGTACAAACAAAATTTCAGATAAGCTTGCTAGTATTTTGTTTTTAGCTCTTATGCCATGTGGCTTTTTTACAACATGTGCCTTTTGTTCCTTCTGATCTAGTTCTTAAGTCTTTCAGAAAGCCCACATGACTGCATACCTCACAATCTTTAACATTTGTATTCTGACAAAACTCCTGTAGAGGAGAGAAACTATATTATCCCTATTTTACAGCAGGGGAACTGAGGCTCAGAGCTGCTAAGTGATCTATCCAAGATCACAAGAAAGTCTGTGGCAGAGCAGAGAATTGACCCCACAGGTTCCCCAAGACTGTGCCAATCCTAACCACTGGATCACCTCTCCTTTCCAACACAATCACTTTTTTTTTTACCCTATTCACTTGTGTGGCTTGATTTTTCCCTGCCTGTCACCTTCCTCAGCAATATTTCCCTTTCCATTCCAACTCTATGGCTCCTTGGCTTCATGTTCCCACTGTAACCATTTCCCTCCTTTAGCCATGTGTGGCCTGAAGGTTGGGTTCAAAGAACCAGTTTTGTAGATGGTGGGTCAGTGGCCCAGCAAAACTTTGTAAATGGTCAGTCTTTAACATCACAAGCACACCATTCAAAGCTAAAAGGTAACATTCACCCCAGTATAGATCTTAGATGACGTCTCCTGCATGAAATAAAACCTACTTGAGCCTCGAGTTTACCCCGTCTCTTTAAAAGCAACCACAACATCCCGTCACAGTGCCTGACCCTGCATTCCTCTTGCACCCACGGAATCTCAAACCCCCAGTACTCCACCGGGATTGTTATCTGCTTCAGTACTGAGGGACCTGATCTCTCATCTGTACAACCTAACCATACATTTTCTAGAAGAGGCCAAACTACTCAGGACAGATGACAGACGGATAGTTCAGTTTCCTTTGTGGTTTTGGTTTGCTATTAGCATGTAGATACATGGCTTACCTGTCCATCATCGGGTGCACCTCGGCCTCAGTTTCTCCATGCTGTGATCTCCCTTTGCTGGCAGGCAGTTTGTGCCTCACTCTCCAGGGATCCAGCCCCCTCTTGGTGATTGGTAGTTTCTCCCTTCAGTCACACACAAAAGTCTGCCCCTTCCAGGGTAACAAAATGTCCACATGAAAAGAAAACACCACCTTTGCCAAGCAACTCTCCATAGTTCTTGTGTCATGCAGGAAAATGAAAGGAGGCTTCCTCCCACCCACTCTGCTCTTGGATCCCTGACTAAGAGCAGATGCCTATACCAGGCCTCAAGCCTGCACCACTCCTATCCAGTGTTCCCTCTAGGGGCAGCACAGCTTCACAGGTGATTGATTAATCAGCCTCCCCCACCCCAGTCAGAGGCTCAGGGCTCTGTGCAGGGAGCTGACTGAAGGGCGGGGCTGATTAATCACCTGTGAAGCTGTGCTGCCCCTTGCTGTTTCTTTCTCCTGTTTCCACTGCTCACCTAAATTTTCATTCCGGTAACAGAGGACACACAGCTGCAAAAAGACAGTTAGCAAAGGACCGAATTCATGCCTCTGGGAACATTTTTCAAACAAATACTCTTAGAAACTAAAATTGCACTTTTTTAAAAAAGAGGCCAGAATATACTCTAACACAAAAAGCTCAAAAAGAAATATTAGATGATAAAAGCATAGATCATATGCAGGATGCACATAAATGAAGTGCCTAAAGAAAGAGAGAGAGAGAGAGAGAGAGAGAGAAAGTCACACTGATAAATATTTACACCATATTCCCAACCATCTACAGTAACTGAGTCTCAGGATTGCCTTACTTCCCAGCTATCCAGAAAAGCGAAACAGACATGGATATACTAAAAGTAAAAGATTCCTGCAGAAAAGAATAGCAGCTCATATGTGCTGAGGGCTACCTGTCCAGGAGGCCACATCAGAATGAAACCTAACATACCAAATTATGTTGCTGATTGTGATAACTCCAAGAAATAGGGCAAGGATTAAACTTGATCTGTGTCCTTTTGGATGTCCAGTCTGGCCCTAGCCTCTACCAGAACAATTTCTCTCTGCTAAGTCCCTTCTCTCTGGCCACACAGTTCACACTGTCAGCAGAGCGAATAAGCATTTAATACCATTTTTCCCCTCCACCACCTTGTTGTTAAGTGAAGGCAGATGAACACATTTTTCAAGGACAGTACAACTTTCATTTCCATAAACATAACTGTCAGATTCAACTCAGATTAGATAATAATAAAAGGGGAACAGTATTTATGTTAAAGTACAGAAAAAAAAATAGAATAGGTTAAACCTTTAAATATGTCAATTATTCCTGCAAAAAGAGTCTGCAAACTGGTTCCTTCTTAATTTACAGAAAGCAAATATAATTTAAGACATTCAGAAATCTAAAGCCTCTGTAACATCTTTTGACTGTTATCTGTCTCAGCATTGTCATTGTGCTCTCAAGATGGAGTCTTGTCTCCTCTAACTTCCAAGAGAGGTTCACATCCCATGCTTCTGAAATTCCCCCTTAGAAAGAGTAACCCATCTTCCTTCAAGCACACTTATGATTAATTTGTGGAAAGAAATTAAGCTAAGCTGTTAGTCAATGGCTTTCCTGAGAAGCTTTAGGAAATTTCTTGACTTGTTACTTGTCCTTAGCATAACTTTTAATGGTTATATTTAGCCAACTGTCCAAATCCTTAGGACCGTGGTCACCAACCAGTAGATCGTGAGCTACTGGTAGATCTCAGGGGCTCTAAGAGTAGCTCTTGAGCCCTCTCTGAACTGCGCACCTGCGCAATACATTTACATTAGATTTCCTCATTTGAGGAGCAGCTACTCACCGAGCAACAAAACAGGTGAGTAGCTGCGAGGAATGGTGGGCGCTGGGAGGTAGGGAGGGCTGAAACTCCCCAGTCAGATGACTGTGGCTTTCAGCTGAAAGAGGCTGCCCCGTGCTCCAGCTGATTGGCAGCTTCTCCTTTGCGCCTGCCCACGTGGAGCTTGGTGCACCCTGGCTGAGTGCCATGGCCAGCTGGCCGGGCAGCCGCTTCTCTTCCCTCCCGCCCGGCTGCCCTGCGCTCAGCCCAGGGAGGCTGCATCTAGCTCCAGCTGTGCTGGAGCAAGCTTCCCAGGCTGAGTGCAGGGCAGCCGGGCGGGAGCGAAGAGAAGCGGCTTCCCGGATAGCTGGCCATGGTGCTCAGCCAGGGTGCACCAAGCTCCACGTGGGCAGGCGCAGAGGGGAAGCCGCCCAATCAGCTGGAGTGCGGTTCAGCCTCCTCCGGGCTGAAGGCCACAGCCAGCTGGCCAGGCAGCTTCTTCTCTGCACCAGCCCACGTGGAGCGTGGTGCACCCTGGTTGAGCACCACTTCCAAATGTTGAAAAACCTTTTTAAAAAAGCAGCAGTATAAGGATTGGGGATAGCAAGTGATGGAGAGGAGGAGAATAGAGAGGGCGGGGCTTCAAGGAAGGGGCGGGGCGGTAGATCTTGGCTTGGTCTGTCATTTAAAAAGTGATCTTGGGTGTAAAAAGGTTGGAGACCACTGCCTTAGGATATACCATGTTTCCACCGGAAGCCCTCTGGCCAGTCAAGCATAGATGCAATTAATATTCAAATAGTCCTGTGGCATGTACATTTCTATAGGTGCTTGTGTCTTCCCAAATGAAGCATGAGTTGAATGTGGGCATCCTCAGTTTTATGCACGGCATGTTCACGGTCCTAATATTATAAAATTAAAAATTGTAAGCACCAATACTGACAAGATTAAAAATTGGATAGAATGGCTATAATCTGTCCCAGAGAGGAAAGCCACTCATGAGACTAGCATACATCTTCTTCAGTCTGCATACATTTCTGAGCGGGGCTGTGACAGCATGTCACAGCAATAGGGCTTAGAAGATTTGGCAGAAAGCACTTTAAAAACAGCACCCACAAGTTATTACTCCAGTGTACTCTGTGTCATATGGTGGGTGGTTTCCAGCATGAGAGAATTAGCCTGTGAGTAGCAATCATTCCTCTTGAAAATCAAAATGTCTCAGCAAAATCCAGAGGGCCAAACTCAGACAGAGATTATGTGTAAAGTGGTGTAAACTAGATTCTTTTTGAACTACTGACATCCACTTATATTTCAATAAATTACTGTAATGGAGTCTACAGAAGTGTAATAGCTCTACCTATTCTCTTCTAGCTGAAAGAAAGTATTAAGAACAACCTACTGCAATAAACTCATTCCTATACTCTGTGTGTTAATTGCTTTTTTTGCTAAACTCCTCTCTTCTGGCTCCCCTTACGATATGAACTAGATCAACTGAGGGATTTTATTTTTTAACCCTCAGAATCAGTATGCCAGAAGTATCGGGTCACTCAGGCTCAGTAGGCCAAATTTATAATTAAGCTGTAAAATAGCAACAATGGGCTAACATCATATCAATTACGGTATGTCTACACTACAGCGTTAACTCAAGTTAACTTAATTCAAAATAGTTAATTTGAATTAAGCTAATTTGAATTAACGCATCTACACACAAAGTCTATTTCGAAATAGGGGTTTGCATGTATAGACTCTATTAAAGTTAATTCGAAATAACAGCTGTTATTTCAAATTAACTTTTCAGTGTAGATATACCCTCAGAGAGTAGCTATGGAAATGGGTGTAGTTCAGTGTGATTCATGCAAAACATTTTTCACCTTTCCAGTTTTAAATCCATCATGATCAGCATTGCTTGAATTTTCAGTCTGGGGTTCATGCTAATCCTAAAATGCCAGAATATCTGAGATGTATCTAGTTTTCACAGATTGGCTCAGGTATCCTTGAAAGTTAGTTCAGGTTAGCCAAGCTTTAGGGACCTTTCAGCCAAGCTGGCTGATGATTCTGACCTTGCATGAAAAAACTTCTCACAACTCTATGCTCTACGTTAAATTCACATTGGCTAAGCATCCAAATATTCAAACTAATAAAAGGAAATAATTTATTTACTTAATTATCCTGTGAAATTCATTGCCACAAAATACCACTGAGGACAAGATTTTAAATAGGAGTATGTATTTTATAGGTAAGGAGAACATCCCTAGCTGTATTTGTTATGTTAAAAACATCTTTATACAAGATATAAACCTTCATACTTCAGGCTATAAGCTAAATCACTAGCAAATTAAAGGGAAAACAATAAATTTCTCATACAGGCAGGTTATTCAACAGTTGTCTGATATTACTTTTGGCAACACTTTCTCTGAAACTTTGCTATTCTCAAATGACAATGTATTAGGTGGGTCACTGATCAGATATGGTATGGAAATTCCTATGTTCCTAAATGTGTTTCTAAAAGCTTAACAAACCATATGCCAGCCTCCATGATCCAGTAATCAAGATGGAAATGTTGCAAAATCAAGCTTTCTTATGATACTGAGATTTTCAGTATTTTCTGGTGCTGATTGGGTTGGAAATAACGTACTGCAAAAGAAAAGGGGGAAAAAAAGATCTTACACAGAGATAGCAGGCAGGACAGTGGACTAAAGACAGGCTCTCTTGCCAGCTCTGATTTAGGATCCTGTTTTCAAAAGTGATCTCTAACTCTGATTCATCCAGTTTTGGAATTTCAGACACCTGAGTTCCTGGCACCCAGAACTTCAGCTCCAGTCAATGGATGTTGTGGGTGCTCAACAACACTGAGAATTGGGTCACTTATTTAGTGGCTTAATTTTATGTAACTGTGTGATTTTGTCCTTGGTGTTAAAGTGAGGCACACAAAGCTAGGGGCTGTTCTTGTAAATTTGGTCAATCTATAAATCAGGTCATGAATATGTACCATTTTTGCAGACTATTTTGAGATCTTCAGATAAAAAGGAGTACAGCACCATGTTAGATCAGCACTAACACTGGCCAGAAAATAGGAATTATATTTTGTGGAAATTACTTTCATGAATTTTTTTCTATGAAATTTGTCCTGAAAAAAGTATTTCTTCTTCATTTAACTTTGAAACATTTAGACCACTTCTAGTTTGTACTTATCCTGGCCTCAACCAAGAAGTACAGTAGTGTATGTTAATATTTTAAAAAAATTAAAACAGTGACATTATTTATTATTATAAATAAAGTCAAAATATATTTTGGTATAAGCTTGCTTCAAATTTTGTGTAATGTTCTGTCTCCTGGTTTGTTCAATGTCTTCCCCTCTTCTCTTCTTAGTGGCTTTTCTCCTCAGTCCTTAGTGGACCAGGGAATGCAACTGTAGATGACAACAGAACTAACCAACGTGGCTCTCACTGAATGAAGTACGATGCTTTCTGGCAGAATTAAATCATCTTCTGTGTCACACAATAATAGCTATGAAATCCCCTTGGAGTCAGGGTTCACAGCACCTTGTAGAATTGAGTCTCCCTTGAATAGTAATTGATGTAATTATGAGTCAAATCCTGAGCTCCTTACAGAGGAAAAATACCGTATGAGATGAATGATCTTGTCTATGCTGGCCCTCTTTCCCCACACGTTCAAAAAATATTCCTGCCATTATCACTAACAGTGGGACTCTACGGATGGTTGAAAGAGCAGCAGCTGTTTACACACAATGTACAGGAGTGCCAAGTACGTAGCCATCTGCCCATGCCCTTGGAAGGGCTAGATGATTCAGTGGTAAAAATGCTGGTGGTCAGGGGAGTCTTGCCTATACCTCAGGAACCAGCCCAACAATACTTTGGACTTCCTAATATTTTTTAATTGACGCTATACAACACTAAGAAAGCTTTAGCAGAGTACACCCTAGTGAGGCGGTTAACAATTCATAGGGATTGCCTCACCCACAAGTGGGTGGAACACTGCAACTGTTTAATTTGGTCAAATTTGGAATAAAATGTATGTTTTATGGAAAATTTGTATAAAACTCAAGGCTAACAAAGAGGCCAAATTTTGTCAACCTTCCTCACACAGAGCAGTGCTGTACTTTGCAAACTGTCTGTTTAGTCCATATGGAAAAAAATATTCAAAATAATGAATACATTCAAGGTAGGCGCAACTGTTTGTGGGCTTGAAAGCTTGATTTTGCTACCCCATCTGACCACATGCAGACAGACTGAAAGTTACTGATGGGCTGGGAGCCCACTAGGCAGACCTTGATTCAGGTCTGCCTAGATCTGGTGTAAATTAGGGCTGCACAAAGAGAGCAAATTATTCACTGAGGTCTATTCAGTACTAATTTGAGCCCAGGTTTTGCCACTCTTAGGCCAGGTCTATACTAGACCTGGGCAGCTCAGCTTAAGCTACGCAACTCCAGCTACATAGAATATCTAGCTGGAGTCAGCTTACCAGAAGCCGAGCTTGGAGGCATCTTCATAGGAGGAGGCAGACAGGAGCAAACACTCCCATTGACTTCCCTTACTCTTGGCAAAGGCAGGAGTACTGGCCGCTGATGGGGGGCGTCCTCTGAATTTCATTTAGCAAGTCTTAACTAGACTCACTAAATCGAACTCCAGAAGATCGATCACGGCAGCGATGATCTTTCATGGAGTGAAAACGAGGCCTTATCTTTGGGTTTGACTTCATTGCAGAATAGTACTATTTTAGATGAGTAAAGATGACAGAACTGAGCCTCACTAGCCACATTCTAGTGCCGTGGTCACGAACCAGTCGATTGCGATCGACCGGTCGATCATGAGGCATTCTGGGCCCCCCATTTTTCCCCACCCCCAAGAAGCCCCACTACCTACCTTGAGCAACAATGGAGGTAGTGGCAGCTTCCCACGGAGTGGACAGAAGTCCTACAGCTGCGCATCACTTCTGGGGGTTCCAGAAATGCACTAGCTGTTTCCTTGCCCCAACTCCCTGGTGTTCCAGGAACTTACCAGGTAAGTCCCCAGGGGCTTTCCCTTCTCTGCAGGAGGGGGGAGTCGGGCCCGGAGGGAGCACGTGCGCGGGCTTCCCTGCTCTGCGGGGGGTGGGTCAGCCCCGAGGGGGTCGCGTGCGCAGGCTTGCCTGCTCCGTGAAGGGTGGGTCAACCCTGAGGGGTCACATGCATGGGCTTGCCTGCTCCGCGGGGGGGAGGGAGGGGGGGCAGCCCCAGAGGGAGCGCACAACAGAGGCTTCCCACCAAGGCTGGTGTAGGGGACTCCCTGCCCCAAACCCTGTTCCTGCCCCCGCTGCAGAACCTTGTCCCCCCGCCCACTCTGTCTGCAGAAACCTGCTCCCTGGGCACCCTGCTGCAGAAGCCTGTCCACCGCTACCCTTCTGCCTCCTGCTGCAGAAACCTGTTCTCCTGGCACCCTGTTTCCTTTCCCCTGCCCTCAGCCACAGAACTCTGTCCCCACTGGCACCCTGTCCCCTGCTGCAGAAACCTGTCCCTTGCCTTCCCAGCACCCTGTTCCCTCGCCCCTGCCCCCAGCCACAGAACTCTGCCCCCACTGGCACTCTGTTCCTTGCCCCAGCACCCACTAGCACCCTTCCCCAGTACCATGTCCCCTGCTCCTAGCTGACTTTTCTGTGGGTCAGTGACCCCTGACTCAAGACAGATTCCCTGCCCTTCTTATAAATAAAGACAATGCAGAAACTGTGTGTGTTTGACATAGTATTTTATTTAAAAATGAAGCCTGGCCAACAAACCCCCAATTGGGGCCAAGACCCGATCTGGCCACAGCCTCTCCTGCACTCTCCCTTCCCCCAGATCCTAGATCTGAGCTTATCATACACTGGAACCCCCTGCCCTGAGCCCCTCTCATACCCCAACCAAAATTCCTGCACCCTCACATCCACAAGCCTGTGGTTTGCTTAGTACCCCAACACTGCCCAGCCTGGAGCCCCCTCCCCAAGCCAGTGTCCCCTTCTCCACCTCCTCCTGCATCCAGATTTCCTCCCAGAGCTTGCACCTCTCACCCTTTCCCACACCCAAATCCTTCATTCCCACCCCAGAGCCTACACATCCTGTCTCAACCCAGCAAGGGTACGGCTAGACTGCAGGAGTTTCAGGATTCTGAAGATATCCCAGAAAAACTCTTCTGCATCCAGGGATGCATTTGTTCTTCCACTTTTTTTAGTGGAAGAGCAAACATGCTCTTTTGGTCACCCCTATAGTCCTCTTTCCAAAAGGAATAAGGGGGCTTCTAAAAGAAGGGGGTTTTCTGACATTTGGTCCAGTCTAGACAGACCAAATGTTGGAAAAACCTCTTCCTACAGAAGAATTGAAAAAAAAAAAGCAGCAGTATAAGGATTGGGGATAGCAAGTGATGGAGAGGAGAAGAATAGAAAGGGGCGGGGCAGTAGATCTTGGCTTGGTCTGTCATTTAAAAAGTGATCTTGGGTGTATAAAGGTTGGAGAGGAAGCCTTGCTGTTTTGGTGAGCATTTACTCACGTGACTAGTCTCACTGAAGTCAATGAGAAGTTCTAGGCCTAAAAATCTCTCATCTATACTTTGCAGTACAAGACAACCTGAGAACTACTTTCCCACAGCAGCAGAAAGTGCGAGACTTGATCTTATAAATCCCCAACTGCCACAAAAATAATTCTTTAACTGCTCATACAAACTACAGAGAAGATTTGATTTGGGGGATGGTGGAGATGCCAGAGTCAATCTATTAACTTTACCAGTGGATAAAGAAAATGTAAGAAATCAGAAGCTAGCCTAATTATCAAAGTTCAGAGGTTCAATGAGGAAAGGCCAAAAAAAGTTCAGATGCTTAGCATAAACTATTTGCAAATTTCAATTCTGCTAGTATAGGGCCAAATTCTACCTTATATTCATATAAAAATCTTAATGATTTCAAAAAGAACTTTGTCTTATTAAGAACAGTGTTAAATCTAAAGTGAGGATTGCAAGAAGTCTGTTTGAGGGAAGAAAAGTCCAAAAATATCTTTTTTCTTGGTATTTAGAACCTTTCCATTACCAGCTGGAGACAGGATGTACAGCATTATGCAAAAATTTAAATTAATTAAGAAAACTGAAAACAGCAGCTAAATTAAATATGAACCTCAAAAAAAGAGCTTTGGTTTAAGTTTGTGTGTAAAAGTTCAGGTTCAGGTTGGCTCTTATTTTATCCAAACCAATGTGCTCATCGCTAATTAAAATAATCTATATTTAAAAAAGATTTACCAGAGCATAAGGAAGAGGATTTAATCACATCAACAATGGAATTCAATAACAATTATACCATATGCAATATACAGTATTCAATGTTTCAGAACAGAACATCGGAAAAGAAAACTCTTTGATTTATCACACACTTAATCCTTAGCATGTATAGATCTGTACATGTTGAACTCACCATATGAACAATAACCAGTATTTAAAATAACCCTCTATGGTAAGTAAATATTAATCCCATTTTACAAATGGGGAAATTGTGGCAGGGCCATTAAGTGGCTTGCCTAAGGTCAGATAGCAAGTCAGTTGCAGAATTGGGACCAGAACTCAGGAATTCCTTCCAGACCTAGGCTAACTGTTCTACGCTAGGCTGCTTTCAGGAATACATAATAAAGGATTAAAAATTGCCAGTATAAAATGCACTTAAACATATTTGGAGAGAGGAAAAAAATGGGGGGAAGATTTTGTCTAATATAATGAAATAAGCAGAGTCAATAGCTAGCACCTCCACATTACCACACTTACTAAAGAGAGATATGTTGGAAAAAAACAAAAGAATTTTATCCCGGAGATGGTAGCAACATGATAACAACAACAAAGTACAACAAATATAGCAAGCAATATGAATAACCACTGATGGTGAAAACTTTTGCCAGGTTGAAGCCTAAAAGTCAACCTAAGATATGCAATTCCAGCAACGAGAATAGCGTAGCTGGAGTCAATGTACCTTAGGTTGAATTTCTTCAGTGTCCCCACTGTGAGCAGGGGGAGGTAGTCAGTGGAAGAAGCTTACCTTACTCCTTGTGATCCCAATGGTGTACTAGGGTTGATGAGGGTGCTATCAATGGTTGATTTAGTGGGTCCTTATTAGACCCACTAAATCACACCCTAAGAGATCAATTTCTGGAGCATTGATCTTGGGGCCAGTGACGACAAGCCCTTATATGAATAGCAAGACATTATTTATCTAAGGAAAGCCTTCCCATCAGATCATGGATACTGTATCTCAGTCTCAAAGACAGATGGTATGTAGCTGCTTTGTGAGTTTTCAAAATCTGCTGTACTGTAGAACATCAAGAGTAGAACTTGTCTAACAAAAGGTTTTTTTATCCCTCCGAAAATTCCAACTTTTTATCAAAAATTCAAAGCCTGAAAACTTTGGGAGTTCGGACAAAAACTTCAGTTTTTGGTTTTCAAACGTGTGTGTGTGTGTGTGTGTGTGTGTAAAGAGGTACTTTCTGTAAAAGATGCTATCTATCTGAAACCCCAATTTCCAACTGAAAACAGATTTATTGGAAAATTTTTGACATACACACCAATTTTACAGCTCTCCACATGCATAGAGGACAAAGTAGGATTTTGAGCTTTTTGAAAGAATTGCTCCCTTCTTTCAGGCACACATCATGTATCATGCACAGGTGAGCAAATTAGGGGTGTGTCTAGACTACTGAGTTTTGTCGACAAAAGTGGACAAGATTGCGTCACATATAAAATGCACATATACCATTCCATTAAGTTGCCTCATGGTACTAATAAAAACCTGGCAACACCTTCGTTGGTTATAAAGTGTTCAGGTGTTACTGAGAGAGCCAATGACGTTTTAATCCTCCCCAGGAAAGTCTGGAAAAGATGTTTGATCAACTGTATAAATCCAGCACATTTTCTTTGAGCTATGAGAGAGAACAACCTTTCTTTAGCTTCATTCTTGAGTCTTGTTTTGCTACAGGAGGCACGCCAAAAGATTTTTGTGGATCCCTTCCTCCCAATTTGTAAAAAAGAATGAATAGTCTTGGAACATATGCACTGTAAAGGTGCTGTGTTTTCAGACAGCTACTTTTTCTACCACAATTCTGACACCATAGGATATCAAAACTTAAAAATGAGAATGGATTTGATCCTTTGGACTATGATCCATCCAAGCACTTAAGCATGTCCTTAACTTTCAAGGAGATTACTCACATGTTTAAAGTTAGGAATTTGCTTACATGATTTGCTGGATCAGAGCCTTCATGCGTGTGTATCTATAATTTTGACATTCTTCCATCTTCTTGTGTTTTACATATCTATGATTTGGATATCATTGTAATAACACATTGCAGCCAGAGATGAGAGAGAGCGCGAGAACATTATCTCATCTACTTCATTTTGTCTCACCTGTATTGTTTCACTTGCAAAATCTGCTACTTATATATAGCCAAATTTTTCTTTCTCAAGTTGAAAGAAAAAACTTATATCCCATAAAATGATGATAAAAATGATTAGCTATTCCATTTAAGTTTGCAGAAGAGAAAACTATCTGAAGTACATGGAGGGATGTGACTTCCTCTGGAGCAGCAGCAGTATTAGAAGTGCATATCCCACACAATTAATTTCCTGAGACTGCAGAGATTAAGAACTGTGAATCTCAGTCGTTCCACGTATCTGTTTCTCTATCCATTGAGATTTGAACATTAGCACTTCAATCCTAGCTTACTAAGGAAAGCATCTGAAATGGTCCTTCCAAGGACTCCACTATAGATGGGAGGCCATTTTTTGTTTTCTTCTTTTTTTTTTTTTTTTTTTTTCTTCTTTCAAAAAAAATGTATTCCATAAATTCAAACTGACATTTGTTGCTCTGTTATTATAGATAGGTGTAACCCCAGAAATCTTGAAAGCAACTTGGTGAACAAAAAGCTTTGAGAACAGGCATGGGGACTTCCTGGAGCACAGGCTCTGTGGGTGCCGGCTGTTGTGAATGCATTTACATTTAGCTTTTTTGCTTGACTTGTGATCTCAAATTCTGGAAGCTGATACACAATAAACCAAAGCAGCTGGAGAAAGCTCTTCCTGGATGATAGCCAAGTGGAGCAGCGTCCAAGGAAGAAGCTCAAAGACATCAAGGCGTGTGACAACTCTGGCAAGCTGCTGAAATCTCATTAATGGAAAATTATTCTGAATTATTATTAGTATTCTGAACTGTAGGAAGAAGTGGCACACACAAACACACACACACACATGACACAACACAGTTTACTGCAGTGGGCTCTTCACATGAACCTGCCTTCAATCAATCAATCAATCAATCAATCAATTTTCTTTAAAAAATCCCCACGCTTCTTAGATTATTCTGTTCTTAGTTATAAAACCTCACCACACAGACTTTAAAAATAATTTCAAATGTCAATAAGCCAGCTCTTCAGCTGCTATAAACTGGCATAGCTCCATTGTAGTCAGAGGAGTGATGCCAACTGACACCAGCTGAGATTCTAGCCCAATGACTATTAAACAAGTGTTTGCCCCACAAAACTACGCTGGAAATTTTATAGACCCAGGGCCAAATTCTGCCTTGGTTACACCTACTGAAATTCAAATAAATTCCACTGAAGTCAATGGATTTACTGTGATCTATACCAACATAACCGAGCAGGCTTTGTCCCATATTCTTTTTTCCTACACATCATTAAGAAAATATACCTTATGGCTACATATGCCACGGTGCAGCTAGCTAATAAATCATTCTGAAATAGGGAGAATCCAAAGGATTTTTGTAGCACTAATAGATTCAGGGGGTGAAACCCCTAGATGGTGTAAATCAATGTAGCATCATCTAAGTCAACACAGCTTGTGCCAGTTTACTTCCCTGAAAACCTGTTTCTCATTCAAAATAGGGTTAATGTTAATGTTAAAAGACAAAAGCGTCCAAAGATTTTTGTGGTGGAAGTAACCATGCAGTTAGCAATTCTCTAGCCCTTTTCACTTTCAAGGAGTTTTATGAACATTAATTATCCTTCTCAACATCCCTGAGGAATAAGAATGTCAACCTTGTATGCACGAAGGCTTGGAGATGTCATCACATGACAAAAATCTTACTCCAGGATAGTCCTGGAGAGTTGGCAACAAGACTGAGACAGCTAACTCCTCAGTCATTCTCATAGTGATATCTTAATTTTTATTCTAGGAGAGAGACTATATCAGGTCTTGACCTCAAAAGCCATTTGTTTGGTTTGTCCCTACATATCAATTGTTACATGTTTTTTTCTTTTTTAACTTACACCTCCATCCCCAGTGACTCAACCAAACCGTCTGCCTATCTGCTCTGCCAAACAGATGTAATCTCTAGGGCTGTGTGAGGGCGTTAATGCTTCTTTTACTCATAGACTTTAAGGTCAGAAGGGACCATTATGATCATCTATTCTGACCCCCTGCACAGTGCAGGCCACAGAATCTCATCCACCCACTCCTGGAATAATCCTCTCGCCTATATCTCAGATATTGAAGCCTTCAAATAGTTTGAAGACACCAAGATGCAGAGAATCCTCCAGCTGTGATCTGTACCCCATGCTACAGAGGAAGGCGAAAAACCTCCAGGGCCTCTGCCAATCTACCCTGGAGGAAAATTCCTTCCCGACCCCAAATATGGCAATCAGCTAAACCCTGAGCATGTGGGCAAGCCAGACACCCAGAAAGTTCTCTATAGTAACTCCTGTCATCCCTCCATTGACCTATTTACCACTGATAATGAATGGTCAATTAGTTACCAAGATCATGTTATCTCATCAAACCATCCCCTTCATAAACCCATCTGGTTTAATCTTGAAGCCAGCTAGATCTTTTGCCCCCACTACTTCCCTTGGAAGGCTGTTCCAGAACCTCACTCCTCTAATGGTTAGAAACCTTCATCTAATCTCAAGTCTAAACTTCCTACTAGCCATCTTATATCCATTTGTTCTTGTGTCCACATTGATATTAAGCTTAAATAATTCCTCTCCCTCCCTGGTATTTATCCCTCTAATATATTTAAAGAGTGCAATCATGTCCCCCCTCAGTCTTCTTTTGGTTAAGGTAAACAAGCCATGCTCCTTGAGTCTCCTTTCATAAGACAGGTTTTTCATTCCTTGGATCATCCTAATGGCCCTTCTTTGTACCTGTTCCAGTTTGAATGCATCCTTCTTAAACATGGGAGACCAGAACTGCACACGGTATTCCAAATGGGATCTCACCAGTGCCTTGTATAATGGCACTAACACCTCCTTATCCCTACTGGAAATATCTCACATAATGCATCCCAAGATCGTATTAGCCTTTTTCACGGCCATGTCACAATGGCGGCTCATAGTCATCCTATAATCAACCAGGACTCCGAGGTCCTTCTCCTCCTCTGTTACTTCCAACTGATGTGTCCCCAGCTTATAACTAAAATTCTTGTTATTAATCCCTAAATGCATTACCTTACAGTTCTCACTATTAAATTTCATCCTATTGCTATCACTCCAATTTACAAGGTCATCCAGATCTTCCTGTATGATATCCCGATCCTTTTCTGAATTGGCAATACCTCTCAACTTTGTGTCATCCACAAATTTTATCAGGACACTTCCACTTTTGGGACCAAGGTCAGCAATAAAAAGCCTGACTAGAAGGCTACCTTTATAGGACCCCTAATCAGTGAAGCCCCGCCCCCTAATCAGGGCTCAGCTTCTCTCCCAGCACACTGCCCCTACAAGCCTCTACACCTACAAACAATACAAATCCAAATCCAAATGCAAACTTCTCCAACAGAACTCCCACTCAAACTCCCCTGTTTATAGATCTGTTTGCTGGCTCCTGCTGGGTCTGTGTGGAAAAGCTTGTGTTCTCACCATTTGTACCCTGTCAGAATTGAACATAAGAAGAGGACTTTATTATCCAGTGGGTTACACTCTAAGACACAGACCATAGTTAAGACAATGGGCTTAAATGATAGCAAGGGAAGTTTAAGTTGGACATTAGGAAAAATTTCCTAACTGTCAGTGTGGTTAAACACTGAAATAAAGTACCTAGTGGGGTTGTGGAATCACCATCACTGGAGATATCTAAGAGTAGCTTAGACAGACACTGTCAGGGATGTTGGTCCTGCCATATGGACAGGGGACTAGCTCTGCTGTCCCATGAAGGACAGCACTTTAGCTCCCAAGTTTTTTAATCTAGCACTTTTCCTGAGTGCTAAATTTACAAGAGAAAGAGAAAGTCACCTCTGACAGATACTCCTTTTGGGTATTATTCCCCACTGCTGAGGGTCTGCACCAGGCACGTTCAAAACTTAAGTCCCATTTAAGTTCCCAAAATGGTGCTTAAGTGGTACTTAACTATTGCATAGGCTTACTCTATAGGGCAAATTTCACATGTTAGAAAACTCTGTCCCATTTATTTCTGTAATGTTACAAGCATTTTCTTGCTCTTTCCATAACAGCTAAGCTATAATAACAAGAGTTACGGAAGATCAGGTTTCTTTAAATGAAATGTCAAATGCTTGCAAGACGTCATATTCATATGGAAAATAGTACATAAGACAGGAAGACCATTGGGTTTAAACAGCACGAATGAGCTGTTAAAATGCAAATCCAGAATTTGCTTTTGTACAACTTCCATGGGCAACAAAATCATAATTATAATTTCAATTGGTCATAACCAAAAAAACACATGTACAGTTGCACTACTAGATTAATGAGTCAATCATTAGAGAATGCAGTGGCAAAACTGAATACATCCAGAAACAGCAGATAATCATTTAATAAAAATAGTTAACCTGACTATTTTCAGTTTTTATTCATTTAGGAAAATGTTTTATTGGCTTTGAATTAAGAATATGAATATTCATCCGGTCTAGTCGGGTTGCCATACTACAGACAAGAAAAATTATTAATTATAATTTGAATTCCTTAAGTTTCACCATAGAATTCTAGGAACTTCAGGATAAAAACACATAGCATCATTGAAATGTACAGGTAACAAACTATAGTTAAAATCAAAAAGTGCTATGCCAAATAGCATTTCCAATAAAAATATTTATATCTCATAATAAAATAAAATAAAATAAAATAATACATAGCTCTTTTATTGAGCTTTTCAGCCAATGAGCATCGGGTATATTGGAACTTTCACAGTGCATTTTAATAGAAGCCAAAAGCTCCTGGGACCTTTTTGCCTTCCTGTTTCTTTAACAATGAGACTAATCTTGGCAAATATTGTGACCAATGTTTCTGTTTGGTTTGTTCTGAATGAAGATTGAAATAGAACAAGAATAAAAGGATCAGGTAGTTCAGTCTTTGCGATGGAAAGTGCGTTGGATTCAGTTGTGAGGAAAGATGTATCACTGAAGCAATAAAGATTAATTACCAAAACTTACCCCGGGCTCTGACAAGTTGCTTCTTCTCCCTTGAAAATGGACTCAGCAATTTAAACATACCGTTTTGCTGAAATGACATGACACTGTTACCAATTTTTCCCCCTAACGTATTATTTGAAAATAAGGAACAAGAGCAAAAAAGCATTTTGATGTGGGGGCAAGGAGCTGTGGTATGGGAGGAATAAGGAATATGAGTTACTGAGCACTACAATGAGCCTTTTGGCATAGTCCCATGTAAAGAGGAGCCCCGGTAAAGAATTATTGAATCAGAAAGGAGCCATTTTCCCCATATCATCTCTTTTCTCCTGGGAGGAAGTAACTTACAGCACCTATTTATATGATGCAACTTTCTTCTGTCACTGGTCTAGCACCGCTAGCTAATTCATTGACTAATGCAGCAAACTAATGCTCACTCCTCCATTTTTCCTCCCACCTACGCAATGAGAAGAGGCAAAGAACCAAGTACATTAGACCCTGCTCTGTTTTCCCTCACCCAAGCACTGACATAAGGAGAGCTAATGCAGCTGCTCAAGGCACTGGGGAGGGGGATAATATATCTTATTCCCACTTCGCATAGATGCTTTCGGCTGGGCCACATTGTAGCCACATCTTTATAGAACATAAATATGGTAAAGTCATGGGTCCATTGAATTTTGCCAGAGTAACAATAGCAAGCTATGAGTCAGTGCCAGAACATGCTGGCATTGTTTCTGCCATTGATTGTATGATCTGTTTCTCAGTTTATTCATCTATACAATGGGTATAATAAAATATAATAAAACTCAGCAGATGTCAATCAACAGCACTCCATGGACTTAAGCGCTTATCTACTGCCTGATAGAATTATGAAAACTAATGTCCACAAAGCAATGTGAGATCTCAAAAGAGAGCTACAATAGAAGTAGGCACTTTTCTTGTTATAAATACCATAAAGCTTCAAAAACTTAGATGTGTATATTTTCTGACAGCACGAAGAACAAAAGTAGGATTCAGAAAGACTTTGACTTATGCAAACTAAAAGCTTGTTTAGAAGGAAAAGTTAATAGCATATGTCTTTTCTTCTAGAGGAATTGTACTGCCATAAGCAGTTTTTGTGATGGTTCACAAGTGACTAAGATACAATTTTATGGAAATTTAATTCCCCAAGTTAAAGGGGAAAAATGTAAATGCTGCTGCAAAGGTAACAGGGCTATCAAGAAGCAGATGGCTTTAATTACCTTCCTACAAGATTGTTTATATTGGAAATTTGAAAAAGAAACAGAGCAGAGCTTACAAACAATATTCATTGTAGAAACATGCTGTACGTTTCAATTAAGCCATACTTTAAACAGGAATATGAAGTGATTATTGAATATTATCTAAAGTTAAATTGACAATAAAAGCTTGATGTGCTATATGAGTGTGCCTAAAAAACAAAGATTTAGACAAGGTGTATGGAAAGAGTTACAAAAATACACTCATTTACACTGAGGCTGCTTTACATCACCTTGCCAGTGTTAAAGTGACTGTAGATTAACTTTACTTCCGAAGTGGTGTGAAGCAGCCTTTCAGTGTATTAGAATCAGATTTATGAGGTCCAGTTCATTTCTGGTGTCAATCCTATTGATTTCAGTAAGGTTACACCAAACTGTTAAGGTGAAGTTGATCCACCATGTTCTGATTTAGCAGGCTGGGCCTGATTCTCATTTGTACTAAGGACCCAATTGGTATAAAGGGATTTTGGTATAAATAAGCAACAGGCTCACTGCATATAAATGAATACAGAGACGTAATGAAACACTACAACCTGCCTCTAGCTGAGTCAGTTGAATGCATCCCTGCAGACCTCCGTACCAAATCCACTAGATGCAGGAATTTAACCTTTAATCAATTTCTGCTACATTGTCTGAAGTAATTTTGTTACCCTAGACAAATATTGGTATGCAGTTACATTTATGTAACTCTGGTTTAAGTCAACTGAAGTTTGTAGGCACCCAAGGGCAGGTCTACACTTAACCCAAGATTGAAGTTCCAGAGATCGATCTTCTGGAATTCAATTTAGTGGGTCTCATAAGGACCCACTAAATCGACTGCTGATGGTGCCCCCCGTTGACCTCAGTACTCCGCAGAGTCATGAGGAGTAAGGGAAGTCAACGGGAGAGTTTCTCCTGCTGACCTCCTGCTGTGGGGATGCTGCAGAAAATTTGACTTAAGTTATGCTGACTCCAGCTATGCTGTTCTCATAGCTGGAGTTGTGTATTTTAGGTTGACCTTCTCGTGTGGTGTAGACCTGGCCCAAGTTTCTGCCTTTGAGCATGCACACTGGTGCCCCACGCTAGGTGACTGTCTCCCAGTGAAGGCTCAGAGTAGCCCATCAACTGGAGAACATAAACATTTATCTGCCTAACTCACACATGGGACCCAAACCAACAGGCATGTTTAGAGGCAGCCAACCAGATAGGACTCATTCAAAAACTGTCTAGGGGAGGTGGTAGTAATGGTGCCAGTGCTTATATTACAGCTTTTATGCCAGTGGTTAGAATGCACACTCAGGATAGTCATGTAGGATACCTGGGTTTGGATCCCCCAGCTACTTGATAAGGAAAAAAAGACTTTAAAAAAGTCGTCTCAGGTGAGGGCTCTATCAGGGAGCATAGGCTATTCAGATGCGTTTCCCTACTGAACCTGTTCTGCTTTGGCTAAATAATTAGTCATTGAAGCATGGTGATTGGCTCCTAGATCACCCACCTCCCATCTGGGTGCCTAACCAATGGGGGTGAGAGCCATAAAAATGTAAGGCTGGAAGTATGGGTAGCAATTCAGGGAGGCTAAAGCCCTGGTTCCATCCCCCCTCTGTGGCTGGAGCCCTGAGATCCCCTGTCCCCTTTCTAGCAAGAGGAGCCCTCAACCAGATAGAGCCCACCCCCAAGATCCTATCTGCTCAGAATAGACCCAGGCTGGCCAGAGCTGCTGTAGCTGCACCTCCCTTCTCCAGACTCCAAGCCACCCATGGAAAATTAAAAAGCTTCTCTCTTCTGAAGGAAGAGCCTGAGCTTTTGATATGCACCCATAGGCAGACACCCTAATGTCTGGGGCCAGCCAGCAGCTGCTGGAGGAAGAGGGGGATTTGTGACAGAGCGCCACAGCCCCTCACTTTAAATTCCCGGCAGCCATCTACTGGGCACTGTGGGGCAGAGAGAGCGCATGCGCGGTGTCCTCAAATGCCATGCAACAGGTGAGAGGGGAAACCCCAGGAACTTTAAAACCCAGCAGCCCAGCTCCAAAAGCAGCTGGGGCCTGACTACAGATGGCGGCCCAAGCCATTTTTGTGGTCCAGGCCCCGCCCTACAGCACCGTACAGTGCCCTGGGGGTGCCCCTCCCTGGCCCTGCAGCTTGGGCTAGATCTGACTCCAGCCCTGCAAGCTGTAAGGCAGAAGCTGAAGGTAAGGAAGGGGTGGGAGAGGAAGGGGCTTTTGCGGTGGGGGAGGGTGGAGGAGGAAGAAAGGGGAAGAAGTGGAAGGGGCTTGTACGGAGGGGGAGGGAAGAGGGGGAAGAAAGGGGAAGGCACCAAAGGGAGACACAAATGCTGGGGGGAAGTGGAGACAATGAGGAAAAGGGCAGGAGGGGAGGTGTCAGTGGGAGGAGGGACAAGGTGATGCTGGAAGAGGAGAGGGTAAGGGCATTGGGGATTGGAGGGAGAGGTGCTGGGAGACGGCTTGACAGAAGGAGTAGGCATGAGGAAGGTGGGGTTGGAGCAAGTCACGTGTGAGGGCACAGGGGCATGAGGAGAATGAGGGCAGAGGGTGGTGAGGGGTGGGCATCAGGGAAAAAAAGGCAAAGGGCACAGGGGCAGTGAGGGAAGGGGGAGGCACCAGGAGGGTGCAAGGGTAAGGGAAGGTGCAGGTGCCAGGGGATTCTGGGGGTGAAGCAGAAGGGCAGACACCTGCAGGGGAGGGACCAGCACCAGAGGAGAGAGACGAGGGAGGTGTTAGGAGCGGGGATGAGGAGGGGTAGCTCACATAATCAGAGTGGGGCTACTGGAGGAGTGGGCACAGGGGGGAGAGAAGGGCTGGCAGAGGGGAGCTGGTCTCAGGAAGGCTGAGGGCAGTGAGAAGGGCAGGAGTCAGGACAGCAGAGGAGGGTGAGGGGTTGGGGGGCAGCAGGCACTAGGGGAGTTGATGGAGCAAGGGGAGAAGACATGGCAGCAGAGTGGAAAGGCAGATAGGGTATGTCTACACTACCACCCTAGTTCGAACTAGGGTGGTTAATGTAGGCAACCGGAGTTGCAAATGAAGTCCACGAGGAGTAACGGTAGTTCGGAATAGGAAGCCTAATCTGAACTACCTAGTTCGTGCCGCGTGTAGCCGCGGGCACGGAGTCCGAACTAGTGGACATTTAAAAATGGTGGCGCCCGGCAATATGCAAAGGAAGCCCGGGAAATTCAAATCCCGGGCTTCATTTGCAACTCTGGTTGCCTACATTAACCACCCTAGTTCGAACTAGGGTGGTAGTGTAGACATACCCATATTTATTAATAATGTGGGTGCCACAATGGCACATCCAAACAAGCCACATGAACTCAGTACTGGTACACAACACAAAATTCATTCCTCATGGGAGGAAACTCTTAGAGGGCACACTTCTCTCCCCCTCCCCCCCCTCCCCCCCCGCATTAATGTCACACACATTGGGTTAATGCAATTGCAAGATAGTTGCATGGCGGGGGGTTGGGGAGGAGGCAAACTAATCCCTATTGGTAGGAGGATGGTGGCAAAAGTCCTTGGGGGGGGCACATTTTACTTTTGGTCATGTGCCCATCTTGCCCGGAGAGGGTTACCTCCAGAGGTGTGGCTAATGGGGGCCAGGGGCGTGGTTAACAGAGGTCACGGGTGTGGCTAATGGGGGGGGTCAAAGTACATTTTTTTAAAAATTCTTTGGGTGCACACCCTAATGAAATGTGCTGTGCACGCCTATGTATGAACCATGCAGGTTCTGGGGACACCAAGATGGCAGTGTGAGTTACTCTGCTTTCTGGGTTCATCAGTAATTTCCCTGGAGCACAGAGAGATTACTGATGAACCCAGAAAGCTGAATAGCATGTACCATATCCTCAGCTGCTCTGGAACCTGCAAGGGGCATAATAAAAAGCAACACTCCCCTCTCCCCATCATATCTGCAACTAGGGCCTGGAGGCTGCACTGCAGGAGGTGAGATTCTCCTGGCCTGTTATAACCACTGTGTGGGGCTGGAAAGGATCTGGAGAATTCACCTAGTCCAGCCCTCTGAGCCGAGACAGGATCAAGTAAACCTAGGTCATCCCTGACAGGTGTTTGCCCGACATATTCCTAAACCATCAATGACAGTGATTCCACAGCCTGCCTTCGAGGTCTGTTCTAGAACTTACCTATTCTTTTAATTATGGGAAAAGATTTCCTAACTTCTAATCTAAACCTCCTTTGCTACAGATTAAGCCCATTACTTCTTATTTTACCTTCAGTGGACATAGAGAACAATCGATCAAAGGCTTCGTTATAACAGTCCTTAATGTATTTGAAAGATTTAGATCCCTGATCTGTCTTCTTTTCTCAAGACTAAACATACCCTGCTTTCTTTAACCTTTCTGCGTAGGTTCTGATTTTCTAAATCTTTCATTAATTTTTGTTGCTGTCCTCTGAACTCTCTCTGATTTATCCACCTCTTCCCTAAAGTGTGGCTCTTAGAATTGAAGCTGAAACGTAAGCAGAGCAAAGCACAGTGGGACAAATTCTTCCTGGCTACGTCTACACTGCCCAGTCTTGCACAAGAACATATGAAAATGAGATGCGATGATGAATATCGCTGTGCCTCATTTGCATACTTAATGAGCTGCCATTTTTGCACAAAACCTTCCTCTTGCGCAAGAGCCTTTCTGATGCTTATTTTCAGGCAGAATGGCTCTTGTGCAAGAGGGGGGTTTTGCAGAAGAAGTATAGACTGCTCCTTCTTGCTCAAAAGCCCCTTCAGTAAAAATGGTGGTTCATTAAATATGCAAATGTTTGCATATGTTCTTGCACAAGACTGGGCAGTGCAGACCTAGTCCCTGTGTCTTACATATAGCAGACCTGTTAATACACCCCAGAATGACATTAGCTTTTTCACAACAGCATCACATCAACTTACATACAATGTGTGATCCACTATAACCCCCACAGTCTTTCTAGCATTACTAATATCTAGCTACTTATTTCCCATTTTGTAGCTGTATTGTTAGTTTTTCCTTTTTAAGTGAAGTACTTTGCATTTGGTCTTTACTAAATTTCATCTTGTTGAGTTTAGGCCAATTCTCCAATTTAGCAAGGTCACTTTGAAATATAACCCTGTCCTCCAATGAGCTAGCAACCCCTCCTTGTTTGTTATCATCCACAAATTTTGTGAGCATACGCTCTGCTCTGTTATCTAAGTAATTAATAAAAAGAATGACCTCTTTAGGATCTCACCAGATAATACCTCCCAATTTGATAGTGAACCATTCATAAATACTCAGTGACCATGGTCTTTCAATCACTTGTGCACCCACCTCACAGTAATTTCCTGTAGACCACATTCCCCCAGTTTGCTTATCATAATGTCTTACTAAAATCAAGACATATCATGTCTATTGCTTCACTCCCATCAACTAGACAAGTAATTCTGCTAAAGAAGGAAAATAGAATGATTTGGCATGATTTATTCCATACTGTCCTTTCTTTATGACCTATTATCTTCTAGGTGCTTACAAATTGATTGTTTAATAATTTGTTTCATTATCTTTCCAGGTATCAAAGTTAGGTTGACTGGTCTGTAATTCCCTGGGCCCTCTTTATAAGAATAGGCAATTTGTTTGCTCTTCCCAGTCTTCTGGGATCTCATCTATCCTCCGTGAGTTCTCAAAGATAATTGCTAATAGGCCAAGATTACTTTAGCTAGATCCTTAAATACCCTGAATTCCATGAAGTCTTCCCAATTTGCACACATCTAACTTATTTATATATTCTTATTCCTGTTTTCCCCTAAATTCGCTTGTATTTCTCTGCCCTTTTTGTTAATATTGTGTTGAGTAACTGGTCACTATTGACCTTTTAGTGAAGACTGAAGCAAAATAGTCATTAAAAACTTCAGTCTTCTTGATGTTAACACTTATTAGCTTTCCTTTGCCACTAAGTGGAAAACCTACACTTTCCATCACATTTTTCTTTCCTTTAACATATTTAAAGAACCTCTTCTTATTACCTGTTATGTCCCTTGCTAGATGTAACTCATTTTGGCATTTAGCCTTTCTGATTTTGTCCTTATGTTTGTGCTTCTGTTCTCCCTAGCAAGTTACTTGCTTTTCCACTTGTTTTCCTTTTTTTTTCTTGATTTTAATGTAAGGAAAGAATTCTTGACTGAATTATATTGTCCTCTTACTATTCTTCCTATCTTTCCTTTACATTGGAATAGCTGGCAGTTGTGCATTTAATACTGTCACCTGGAGAAGCTGCCAGCTCTCCTCAGCTCTTTTATCCATTACATTTTCCTTCCATTGACCTCACTTCCATTTCTCTGAATTTATTTTTCTGCTTTTTTAAAAAAGTTGCCCTTATTCTGTAGCCCTCACTTCTTTCTTTCATCCTATTATTTCATGATAACTTTCACCCAATTTGCCTTCCACTGTCAGATTCACAACCAGTTCTTCCCTATTGGTCAGAATGAAGTCTAAAATGGCTGTCCCTCTGGACTAATGAGAAATGTAGGTGGGTCCTAACTTTCAGCTGGGTAGGAATGACAGACTCTGCTACTCAGCTTCTCCCCGATGCCATGCTCTCTTCCTAGCTCCAGTACCACCAGACACACAGCTTCACCTGCCAAGCTGGGGACCTGCATGCCTCACCACCAGCAACTTCTTCTCTGCTAGGCTCAACTCACCTTTCGAGGGGGGAGGGGAGCCATGGCTCCTCCTCCTCACCTTGCACTCTCACAGACCAGGCATGGCACTGTGCATTGTAGTCATGGCAGGAACTCAAGTGCAGCACCCTTGGAAGCCCCCGCCGGTGTAAATCCAACCCTTCCCCCTCTAGCAGTGTGGGAGGAGACCACCCCTCGCTGTGGATCATGTGGATTTCCCAGCACAAATGGCCCATGCTGTATTCTGTACAGGGGAGGGCAGAGACCTCCATGTGTGAGGTGGTTGTTCCTGTTGCATCCTTTCCAGCCTTTCTCCTCCACAACATTAGCAACCCTACGGTATTCTACAAGGGAGGGAGAAGAAGAGGGTGGTAGAATAGGTAGGACTAATATGTCTCTGTGGCGCTATTCTTTGCCGCTTCATTGTGTGTGGCACTGCATGCTAGTTTGTGCTCCTGTGGCTGTGCAGCTCCTAAAGGAAAGGGTGGTGAGGACCCTCTGGCTTGCAACTCAGAAAAAATGGCAAGACAGACTGGCATAGCTTTTCGGAGGGCAGGCACATAACTCCATCTTGGATTTCAAGTGCTCAAGGGATACTTCAGGTCACAATGGCAGCGCTACCTCCCTACTCAGATTTGGTGGGCCTGGATGCTACAACCCACTTAGTCCCCTCTATGACTATGCCTCTGCTACTTACTCTACTTCCTGAGACAAAAAGTTGTCCCTAGTTCTTTCAAAGAATGCACTGGAAATGTGGTTTTCCATACTGCTTTGCCAACAGATGTCTGGGTAATTAAAGTCACCCATTACTACCAGGTCTTGTGGTTTGGGTATTTCTAGAAGCGACTCACCTACTTCCTTCTCCAGATTTGGTGGTCTATTAGAGATCCTTAACATGATGTCATCCCTACATTACCCAGAGACTTTCAGGTTGCCTCTTACCACCTTCTGGATCTCAGAATAAGTATCTATATCCTTTCTATATAAGGCAACACCACCTTTCTTTTTTCTCTACCCATCCTTCAGGAACAAACTACGGTAGACTTCTCTATACCAATACTGCAGTTGTGAGATGTATACCACTAAGTCTCTCTGATGCCATTTAGGTCATAATGTGGCTCATGTACTAGTAATTCCAGGTTGTCCTGTATTTTTTACTCTAACATTCTCTCTGGCCCAGTGGCTCTTTGAAATGATTGCTCTAAACACTGAATGAAAACTTACAAGATTGCCACCCCCACCACTGGCTTTAAGTCAACCCTTCTTAATTAGCAAATGTGCTCTCTGTTCTGAAAGCACTGGCTACTGATGTGGATAAAGTGTCAACATGAGGATGGGCACATACATTGAATTAAGTAGCAGGCTGCAAATTTTATTAAACTTTCATGCAAGCAGGGGGGTCAACAGACTTGCTGGACCCCTGGGCAAGGTGGGGGGAGGAGAGCGCCTCGCTCAAAGAAGGGGTGGGGCCTCGGGTGGAAATAGCACCGCTTGGATTGCATCCCTCCCCCCAAGTCCTCCATGCTGTCTGGAGCACACTGCCCAGGGCTCCGCAGTGATTTAAAGGTCCTGGGCCTGAGACTGTTGCCATTATCATGGTAATGGCAACTAGGAGCCCTGGACTCTTTTGACTTGCTGGGCCCTGGGTCAGCTGCATCCTTTGCCTGCCCCTCTGTCAGCCGACGGTCAGGGCAGTGTGTGTGTGTGTGTGTGTGTGTGTTTCCGAGAAAAGGTTTAACGTCTGTGTCTTTACTGCTAGGACTGGGGTCCCGTCGCAGAGGGTGGCCAGCAGGCCAACAGACACCCCGTTATATAGGAAGAGCTTATTACACCTTAGATTTTAGCTGCTAGAACACAGGGGTTCCTTCGCAGCGGGCAGCCTAGGAAAGGCTGAAAAGGTGCCTCAACGGATCTTGTCACCTGGGAGTGACACAGATCCAAACTTCCAAGCTCTCCCTATGTCTGTCCCTTTATGACCGGCTGAAGTTCTTTTAAATTGTGCTTGGTTCTATTACATCAACTGAAGGAGTCAGGATAAAGCTTAAACAGTTACAGGTTTATTAAAGAAGCTTATAAATTATATGGTTACAATGGCTATTGCTCTATTTCTTAAATGCTAGCAAATATATATATAGGTCTTAAAAATGATTACAGGAAAAAGGTAAAGAT